>NC_047085.1:359199835-359836835 GCF_902459505.1 Geotrypetes seraphini
CTGGATGAGATCTTATGGTTTTCCCTAGAATACTAACAGGCACGTATTTGTTTATGTAACTGATTAGTGCACCATAAATCTTTCTACACTCCTACTCACTTGTAAAGTACCCTTGTCTGTTTTATCATTCCCTCTATGACCGCTTCATAGGCCTTCTTAAGAGCCATTTATTTAAAGATGCATTTAACATTTAAATCTTCCTCTAGTTTCCTCCAGTCAACCTTTCAAATTAAACAAAATACAGCATTCCCCTTCCTTACTGTTTTCTATCCTATATTAATTGTATTTCCTCCCCATCTTCCTTTTGTTTCGGGTTAGTCTAGTCTAATATGTTCCACTTTAGTTACGCCATTTGCTTAAGTTGTTTTAGGCTCCTTTTTAATTGTATTGTTATTGGCGTTTTTATTTTACTTTTATTATTGTATTCCCCATTATATTTTATCTGTAACTCGCTTAGAAGTTGTATAAGCGATAATCAAATTTTAATAAAAACTTGAATTCCCTAACCCCTATTTGTCCTGTTGCTCTGTTTTAATTAGATTGTAAGTACCTCAATGAGAACATTATGATCGGCAGACCACAATTTGCTTGTTATTCTCTCCTTAAAAATCATTAATACTCGAAGAAACGAAATATTCACAATTTACGCTCCGCAGCTGTGGAACACTCTACCCTCTCATCTCAGAGAAGAACAAAAGCTCGATCGCTTTAAGAGCAGTCTTTTTAGTCTTTTTTTTTTTTTTTTTAAATTTAAAGACGCTTTTCACACTTAAGAATCAAATGGATGAAACTTCTTTTTAAAGAAGTATACAGCTCAGGAGACATCAGAAATTCCCCTAGTTAGCCCTCTATATGCTTCCCTAGACTGTTTTCTTTTCTATAACTATTGCAGTTCAACCTCTTTCCCTGTTGTATCATGTTGGTCCCTGAACGGTTTGTTATGTGTTCTTATTTTATAATAATGTACCCTGTTTTAAAATGTACATCACTTAGGAGTATTATAAGCGATACAATCATATTTTAAATAAACCTGAAACCTGTCTCTAGCGCTACGTATGTCCAGTAGTGCTATTGAAATGATAAATCGTAGTTGTAGTCAGTAGTGTAGCGAGGGTAGGAGGTGCCTGGGGTGATGGCTCCGCCCCTCCACCCTCATCTCTGCCCCCGCTCCTTCCTCATACCCACGACACACTCGCTCCCTCCCTTCCTCCCCATTCCTACCTCTTTAAATCTTTGGCAATGTGAGCATCTTCTCCAGCCTGCTGCTTGCGCTGTAGTTAGCTTTCCCTCTAACGTTACTTCCTGGCTTTGCAACCAGGGAAGCCAGGCCAGCACAAGTGCAGCAAGGGTCAGAGTATTCCAAAAAGGAGCCCAGACATCCTGCAATCGCTGTCCAGCTCAGGACTCCATATCTGGGATCATCTGGCATTCCATCTGTAACAGCTGGATCATATTTGCCCGCCAATGCTTCCTTCTTAATCTAGGCAACTTGTTATGGAATCTCCCTCTGTGTGTCCACAAAGGGATCCTTTTAAGTGCATTATTCCTATACTGGATGAAAGAAAGATATGGGATTTGACAGCTCTGATGACCATCCTCCTGAACCTTGAAACCTGGTTTCCTGCTCAGGAGGAATTGAGCTTCAGCCTCATTTCGATATTTGTATATTTTGTTTATGCCTCGGGAGGTGGCTTTGATTCTGTAAGACCTCTTACATCTTCTTTTTGTTTTTCTGAGCTACTATTTCCCAGTTTTTATTCCTGAATTCTTTGCACCAACCATCTCTACAATTAATTTACTATATGAGCCAAATATGTTTTCAAGACGTATTGAGATTTATTGAATCTTATTTCTGCCAGATTCAAATCTTTTTATGATTGAAAAGTAAACTTTATCTGAAAGTATATCATCCTGATATACAGAGCAGTAGTTTCGATGCTCACAAATTGCCTATGATAATTCTGAAGCCAATTTCTTGGGATATAATTTATGCCATGTGGTTTATGTCCAATATTGGCTGCCCTTCTTCTCTAAATCACTTAATCTGCTTTCAAGGGTCTGGCACAGACCTTAGTAAGAATAAATTGCTGCTGTTTAATTTGTCTTTCATCCAATATATCTCCCTATAGGAGAATTGGGTGGTAAGCATATTTCAGGCCAGACACACCAGGCTATAGTTAAACAATATTTATTTACAGAGTACTTATGCAGCAAACACAAAACTGGAACAAATTCTTAGCTTCACTTCAGCCTTAAAACTATCCTGTCGTTAGCAGGAGAAAACAGCCTCACTCTGGCAATTAACCCTGCTTCAGGACTATTGGAATAAAAACACAAAAAGTCAGGTCTCAACAGTATTTCAATCGTGGTAGTCGAGTGTACTAAAAAGTCTGTGTCTTGAGGTCTTTGTTCTTATAAATTAATACTTTAGTGATGTGACCCGACACGGGCTGTGATTTGGCTGCGCAGAGCCTTCTTCAGGGATCAACAAACCAAAGTATGAGGAGTTGTTGAAGAAATGTCTGAATAAGTTGAAAATGGTATGTCGCCCAATTTTGAAGCGAGGAAACATTGCTGATTCATGAGTAAGCCAAACGCTGTCAGTGTTGGGCTTACTCGCGAACTGGTAACATTCCTCGCTTTTTAGTACTCTCAACCACCACGATTGAAATACTGTTGAGGCTCCACTTTTTTGTGTTTTTAATTGTACTTTTCATGAAGATCTCTTGTTTTCTCTTTTGTTTGCGTTCATTCACTAAGGACTATTACCAAATCATTTCTTGTATACTATAAATTTTTCACATGGATTCAGTGGGGCTTATAATGCTCATCCCCTTCATCTGAGAATTTGGCTTTACTGAAGACGACTGTGAATCCAAGGCTTGTTAAGACTGGTAAAATGACTTCTGGAAAGAGATCTGGTCTGTTCGGAATGGAGAGATAGTTATGAGGGAGTGATAGCCTTGAGAAAACCATTGGCAATACATGGGTGAAACATGTCGGTTATCTCCCCCTTTCTGTGAATTGAGACCAGGAACATATTTAAGCTAAGTAAAATTATGTTAAATTATTCAGTTAAAATTATTTAAGAATATTAGGATATAAGAAAACCAGCAAACGGAACAGAAAATTAAAGACACATAAGTTTAAATGATCCAATGACGAGTTGAGGTGTAAAGTCACCCACTATGAATATACATTGAGTGGGGAGGTGGCCTCGCTGAGGATTGAAGGAAAACATTTGAAAAAATTTTTGAATGATTGAGGAGGGGAGGTATATGGTATATACACTGTATACTTTAGAGTCAGTGATGTAATAGCCTCTTTCATTAAGATTATATTATAACATACTAGCTGATGCCCCGGCGTTGCACGGGTATTTAATTATAGCAATAACACTGTAAATGGATTCAAATAAAGATACTTTATAGTGGTGAATGAAATTATTGTTTTACAGCTTAATAAAAAGTACAATATTCAAATCATAATGTGAAATATTTGACAAAATGAATACAATACAACTAACGCAAAACGTGATTATAAACAACATTTTTAGTGTCACCTCCAGGAGCAAGAACATATAAATTGTTGGGTGAACCCACCCTTGAGCAAGCAACATAGAGTTGTGGGCCGAGAGACCCCCAGAACATATCACCCCAGGTAGTGAGGGATCTGCATACCAAGTTTCGTTCAAATCGGTCAAGCCGTTTTTGATTTACTGTGAGAATGGCAGCTGTTTACATTTTTTCCATTGACATGAATGGGTGAAATCTGATTTTCTGTTTGTAGCTCCGCCCACGTGTGCAGGTGGGCCGCGAGACCCCCAGAACATATCACCCCAGGTAGTGAGGGATCTGCATTCCGAGTTTCGTTCAAATCGGTCAAGCCGTTTTTGAATTACTGTGAGAATGACAGCTTTTACTTTTTTCCCATTGACATGAATGGGTGAAATCTGATGTTCTGTTTGTAGCTCCGCCCACGTGTGCAGGTGGGCCGCGAGACCCCCAGAACATATCACCCCAGGTAGTTGGAATTACTGTGAGAATGGCAGCTTTTTACATTTTTTCCATTGACATGAATGGGTGAAATCTGATTTTATGTTTGTAGCTCCGCCCACGTGTGCTGGTGGGCCGCGAGACCCCCAGAACATATCACCACAGGTAGTGAGGGATCTGCATACCAAGGTTCGTTCAAATCGGTCAAGCCGTTTTTGAATTACAGTGAGAATGGCAGCTTTTTACATTTTTTCTATTGACATGAATGGGTGAAATCTGATGTTCTGTTTGTAGCGCCGCCCACATGTGCAGGTGGGCCGCGAGACCCCCAGAACATATCACCCCAGGTAGTGAGGGATCTGCATACCAAGTTTCGTTCAAATCGGTCAAGCCGTTTTTGAATTACTGTGAGAATGGCAGCTTTTTATATTTTTTCCATTGACATGAATGGGTGAAATCTGAATTTATGTTTGTAGCTCCGCCCACGTGTGCAGGTGGGCCGCTAGACCCCTAGAACATATCACCCCAGGTAGTGAGGGATCTGCATACCAAGTTTCGTTCAAATCTGTCAAGCCGTTTTTGCGTGATCGCAGCACATACACACACACACACACATACATACACACATACATACCTCCGATTTTATATATATAGATGCCGTTTGAGTTAATTTATTAAGTAATTTTCTAAACATACCCCTTTCACGACAATTCCATATCTGACCCACCAGAGAGTTTCATATCTTAACTCCTGTGCAACAAAAAGTCATTTTACCAGTCTTAACAAGCCTTGGATTCACAGTCGTCTTCAGTAAAGCCAAATTCTCAGAACGCAATGATCTTTTTGGTATATAACTACGGTAAGTATATTATTTTTAAACAGTTCTGGAATGTTTCCATACAGGAAATGATGACTGTATGGAAACTGTATTCTGAAGGTGACTGGTAGCCCATGCAATTTTTGGAGATGTGTCGAAATATGATCATATTTAGACACACCCACCAGAGGAAGCTCAAGAAAATTATATGAGAGCTCTGAAAAGAAAGTGAGCTCGTAGTAATGTGGGAAATGGATTGTGAGGTCCCTGAACTGGCAGGAACAACTCATTTTGGAGAAGGGTAATCTAGGAGATGTAGCCATTACCGTAAGTAGTTGGGCATCAGGAAACAGGTGCAAGCAGTTGAACAACTGGAACTGTCCATGAGAATGAACAGGAAGAAGATGGAAGTGGGCATAGCTGTCAGGAATGCCACAGCCCTAAAGTAAGGTAGGAGATTGATGGAAAAAATGTTTCTGTGGATTTTGTAGGTTAAAGCCCTGGGCTGTAGTAAGTATTATGGAGGTTTAGACCAGCAAGAGAAAGAACTCCACTGTCTGTTGAAAATATTCCCCAGGTTAATACAAGCAGGGGTTGTATATGTATGTATGTCGGGAGGGGGACAGTGAAAATCCTGTTTAGAGACCATGGTAAAGAATCATCCTAGTAGTTGAAAATATCTGGCCAAGAAGCCAGAGAAAGACAGGCAAACCTTAAAATTGTAACTTTAGTGCCTGCTTAAGCCTAGGGATATAGTTAGCAGCTAGAAAGCTGACAGGGGAAGAATATTAAAGCCAATAAGCTGTAGTCTGTTTTATGAAGGGTCAGACCAGTTGAGTGTGTGAATTTTATTGCCTGCTAGAAATGTACTCTAGCTTTAATTGCTCAAGAGAGTTATGCCTTAGTGGGGGAACTTGCTGACCAGGAGCCCGTGGTGACATATCCTCCTGATAGATTAATATCAATAGGCAGTAATGTGTAGAGTCAGTGATTGGGTAGCTGACAAGTCATTGGCATAGTAAAGACCATAGGCTGTATTCTGTACCGCAGAGGGTCAAATCAGTTGAGTGAGAGAACTTTATTGCCTACTGGAGATTAACTGTGGATTAAACTGTAGAAGGAGGCTCTATGTTAGCTATGAACGTTACTGATTTGAAGGTTATGATGAAACATCTATACGCTAAATGCTGCAGGCCTGATATTCAGGGTTATTTAAGTGGGCAAAAAAAAGACTCTGGCCTGCCGTGAGCTGCCCAGTCAATCAATCAGTGGACAGTACTGCTGACTATCATCTCTGACCACCCATGTTAAAAGTCAGCAGGTCCAGGGAGGCACTCGGGAGGAGCTGGTGCTAATGCAGTTGCGGGTAATATTCAGTGCTGTGATCTGCTAAGCAAACCAAACCATGGTGAGACCTCACCTGGAATACTGTGTTCAGTTTTGGAGGCCACATTATCAAAAAGATGTGAACAGAATGGAGTCGATTCAGCGAATGGCCATTAGGATGGTCTCAGGACTAAAAAATCTCCCATATGAAGAACGTTTGAGCAGGCTGCGCTTATATTCTCTCGAAGAGCGCAGGGAAAGGGGGGACATGATAGAAACATTCAAATACATCATGGGCCGTATTGATGTGGAGGAAGAAATATTTTGTCTTATGGGTCCCACGGCGACAAAAAGGCATCTGCTAAAACTCAGGGGGGGAAGATTTCATGGGGACACCAGGAAGTATTTCTTCACCAAAAGGGTAATTGATCGATGGAATGGTCTTCCACGTCAGGTAGTCGAGGCCAGAACCACGCTCGACTTCAAGGGACGATGGGACAGACAGGTGGGGTCGCTCCAGAGGAATGCATAAAAGATGGAGGGAGGGCTCTTGAGTGGGCAGACTTGTTGGGCCTTCGGCCCTTTTCTGCCGTCATATTCTATGTTTCTATGTAAGTTAGGACAGCTCCAAAGCTTATCGGCTGAGATCCACATAACTTTTTTCTTAATTTTGTAAAGGTCCCAATCCCTCTTCCAGCCTCCAGTGACAAGCCCAGATATTCAGTGCTGGGGCCACATCCAGCAACTGGCATTGAATTTCCAGGTTAAGTGTAGCCACCGTAGACATAGCCAGCTAAGCCAATGAATATCAGCTGGCCGGCTAAGGCATAACACCTAAAGATAGACCTCTTTTTTAGGTGGG
This sequence comes from Geotrypetes seraphini, assembly GCF_902459505.1. Taxonomy (NCBI): domain Eukaryota; kingdom Metazoa; phylum Chordata; class Amphibia; order Gymnophiona; family Dermophiidae; genus Geotrypetes; species Geotrypetes seraphini. The sequence continues at coordinate 359,206,836 of NC_047085.1, forward strand.
TCTATCTGGCTGATACTTAGCTCGTCAGCCAATGAATATTGGCGCTGATCAGCTATGTCATGTGACATAATCAGTGACTGGCAAATCTGCTGACCAGAATAGCTATCTCCCGCCAAATATCAGCAATTATCCAGCTTAGCAGTATTTAGCTAAATACTACAGAATATCGGGTGGTTTGTGCCTAACATAATGATTTAGCATTATTGTTGGAAGCATGAGGGCTGCTAGATTTGGATGTTTCTTTGAGTCCCAATGAAACAATAACACTTAAAACTGGGACAGATAGGAAAAATATTTAGAATACCTGTTTAGATTGTGAGCTTCTCTGATGGCTGTAGCTGACGGGTGGTAAAACCTTGGTTTGCGAGCATAATTCGTTCCAGAAACATGCTTGTAATACAAAGCACTCGTATATCAAAGCGAATTTCCCCATAAGAAATAATGGAAACTCAGACGATTCGTTCCACAAGCCAAAAACTTTAATAGAAAATACTGTACTGTAGTACATACTTGTATTGCAAGACCTCGCTTGTTTAGAACAGTCCCTACACTCCCGCAGTGTCAGAGAGAGAAGAACCATCGGCTCAGTTGTGGCGCACGTATACAGTGCGTACTTCTACTGCAAGACCTTGCAGCGTCTTCGGCCCCATTGTGATGACGTGCCACGCGTATACGTGCTCATATTGCAAGACATCGCTCGTTTATCAAGTTAAAATTTAATAAAACTTTTGCTTGTCTTGCTTGCAAAACACTTGCACACCAAGTTACTCGCAATCCAAGGTTTTACTGTATATGAAATAAACTTGGATGAGCAAGATTTGCATGTACTCCTTTTTTTGGTATGCAAAGCTCTCTCATGCACATTCATTGTGGATATCCTGAAATTCTGGCCTGCCTGTGGAACTCCAGGACCAGAATTGAGTAGCCTTGATATAAAAAGTAGTCATTTCTCTCCAAAAGTCTATTGTTTTGTGGTGATCAGTTCAATAAGAAGTTAGTTACTCCATCAGTTGCTCTGCATCAGCTTAAAAGTTGTCTTTGAAATGCACTACTTTTTCCCAACTAAAATTTCACTTTTGTATTCATAGGTTGTACAAACACTGCTCCTCAGTGGGAATGAAGCTTTACCTCAAAGCAGATACATAATTGTCTCTGTTTCATGCTGCACTTATATTTTGGTTTAAAAGATGTCAAATTATCTCCTGATGTAGCTATTTCAGACTGTTTTGGCATGGATGTAACTGTCAGAATGTCTTTGTCAAGTGGATTTCATTGTGAAAAGATCAGCTTTGGAAATTCCAACAGCATCTAATTGGCTAAAAGTAGACATTAGGAGTCCTACTTTCTAGTTATAGAGGCAAGCCTGCATAGCTATAAATCAAATCAATGTACACTATGGTTTCTGGAAATATGTTCAGTGCACATGCATTCAAGAGTTTTTAATAGAGTTTTTTATATGTGGAAATTAAATTGATATATATCATATTAGTTAATATTATTATTATATTTAAATATTATGAGTGGAAGCGTAGCTTATTGGTTAGAGAAGTGGGTTATGAGCCAGAGGAGGCCAGGGTTCAAATTCTGCTCTTCTCACTGTCACTCTTCATGGCTTAGGGCAAGTACGGTATGTTGTCTGAGGCACAACTAAAACCTGCCTCTTTACCTCCTAATATAAAGAGAACATAAGAACATAAGAATTGCCGCTGCTGGGTCAGAACAGTGGTCCATCGTGCCCAGCAGTCCGCTCCTGCGGTGGCCCTCTCATCAAAGACCAGTGCCCTAACTAAGACTAGCCCTACCTGTGTACGTTCTGGTTCAGCAGGAACTTGTCCAACTTTGTCTTGAATCCCTGGAGGGTATTTTCCCCTATAACAAACTCCAGAAGAGTGTTCCAGTTTTCTACCACTCTCTGGGTGAAGAAGAACTTCCTTACGTTCGTACAGAATCTATCCCCTTTCAACTTTAGAGAATGCCCTCTCGTTCTCCCTACCTTGGAGAGGAATTGAAAGTTGTTGGATGTTGACTTAAACTATGAGGAGACTTTAGGCTGGGGTTTTTTTTGTTATAGAATTAGCATTTTTGTGTTGTTTATAATATTTTGATTTTATGAGTGTTTTTATGAAACCACTTAGATCAGTTATTCATTTTCTATTTAGTTTTATATAAGAATTGTAAGAAACATATATATAAACTAGATTGTGACCTCACCTGGGCAAGAAAATAACTCATGTACCTGAACTTTATTTTTCCTTGAGCTCAGAAAAAGAGCAACAAACTTAAATTAATATTTTATATCTCTTCCCTGACCACAAGGGATGCTGGAAGCAATTGAAAAGGTGTGTTCCAAAACCTAAGTACAGGGTACCCCCCCCCCCCCGAACCATAAATGAGTTCCTACTGCAAACAGGTTGCCGTTATAGGTAGCCATAGGATGTGTAAAATTTGTATATTCATGTGGAAGGCCATTTTCATAAAAGATGTCAGTCCAATTTAGATGTTCCCACTAAACGTCCAAAGTTGAAAGCACAAAAACATCCATTTTTGAAAGCTGAACTGCTAGAAGCCCCCCGATTTTTTTTTTTAATTATCTACTTAGACGTCTAGGCTGACAAGACATCCACCACTTAGGACGCCTAACTTTACAGTATACCCCATTTTCGACCAAAAAAACATCCAAGTTGAAAACATCCAAATTCAGCCCATTTGGACTTGGGAGGGGAATAAATGTGTTGGCTAGAATTCTTGAAAATAGAAACTTACATTTATCCAGGGAATGGCTTTTTGTACTTCATAGGTGGTTGTTTTTTAAATTTCTTTTTCAATACTTTTCTGGACACTATACACTGCTTTGATGTTTATGACTGAGAGGCAGTCTATCTATGAGTGATTAAATAAATAAATAAATAAATATGGCCTAATTTAGTGGCACTTACCTGCAGTTTGGATAAATGCCATTGACTGAGACCATGCCCAGATTTTCAGTGTAATTATCCAGATAAAGCTGCTAAAAAATCTCTAGAGATCATCCTAGTGCTATCTGCATTGTGTCAGAGGTGATCGAGGGTTGGAGCCAAGATTTAGCCAGAAACCAGCAACATTTAAAAACAGTATTGAAACAGCCAGTCTAAATTATCCAAGTAGTTATTTGGATAACAGTACTGAATTTTGTCATTATCCAAGTCATTTCTGATGTTGCACAGTATACTCAAGAAATGGGCATTCAGTATCATAAGAACATAAAAATAGCCTTACTGGGTCAGACCAAAGGTCCATCAGGCCCAGTAGCCCATTCTCACGGTGGCTAATCCAGGTCAGTAGTACCTGGCCAAAACCCAAAGAGTAGCAACATTCCATGCTACCGATCCAGGGCAAGCATTGGCTTGCCCCATGTCTTTCTCAATAACAGACTTTGGACTTTTCCTTCAGGAAATTGACCAAACCCTTCTTAAAGGTATATCCCCATATAACTTAACCATAGTGGCTAGTGTTCAAAATGGCAACTGCCATGAACACATTTATAGCACTGATAATTTGTTAATAAACATAGAAACATGATGGCAGATAAAGGCCAAATGGCCCATCTAGTCTGCCCATCCGCAGTAACCATGATCTTTTTTCTCTCTCTGAGAGATCCCACGTGCCTATCCCAGGCCCTCTTGAATTCAGACACAACCTCTGTTTCCACCACCTCTTCCGGGAGATTGTTCCACGCATCTACCACCCTTTCTGTAAAAAAGTATTTCCTTAGATCACCTCTTAACTTCATCCTATGCCCTCTCATTGCAGAGTTTCCTTTCAAATGAAAGAGATTCGACTCATGTACATTTATTGTTAAATATATTTATTGATTTTCAAATCATATAATCAAGAATAACTTGTACAGAAAGCAAGATTAGTAATTCTACATAAAACAAGAAATACTTCAACAACATTAAGATCATTAATAACTAACATGCTCAAGTCCTCAAATTATGGGATCCAGGATTCCTTAGCAAGAACAAATAAAAGAATTGAACAAAATGAGCACTCTTACACTTAAAGTTAGTTAGAGGGCTGATTGCTGGGATTAATCAATAATCTTGGGGCTTATGATTTTTCTGCCTCCAAACGGGAGAGCGCTAAGAAGGAAGTCAAATGACTAGGTTCAAAGAAAACATATTTAACTGTTCAGTGATGCACTATACACTTACAAGGATGTTGTAAATAAAAGGTAGCACCTAAGGATGTAACACCTGGCTTCAACATTAGAAATTGACAATGACGATTTTGAGTCTCTCGTGATAAATCAGGAAATATCTGCACTTTAAAGCCCATAAATTCTTTCTATTTTTACAGAATAATTTTAACAACCAAACTTTATCAATAGAGAGGGCTACTGTTACAATCAAAGTACTTTGTCTACAGCCTCTTTATCAGATTTCTTTAATAACTCCGATACATCCAATTGTCCTTGGTCCGAAGACCTTTTTAACGATTTATTCTTATTAGGTAGATAATAAACTCTTGATAAAGGAGGTATTGAATCTTCTGAGACCCCCCAAAACTTCAAGAAAAGATCTCTTAAACATTTCTCTAGGTGTTACCAATGGTAGCTTAGGAAAATTTATTAATCTTAAATTGTTGTATCCGAAGTTGTTTTCCAAATTCTCCATCTTTCTCCTAAGATTTATATTGTCTTTCATTAGAGCATCCTGTAGTTGTTTAGATGATTTTATTTCCTGTTCAAGCTTCTGAACAGAAGAATTAGAGGCGGTCAATTCATTTTTCAATACTTTAAGTTCAGTAGAATGTTGAGACAGTTTCCCCTCAATTAACTGAAGTTTGGGACTTATGGTCTTCACTAGTCCGGCCATAAGATCCCACAATGAGTCCAGAGTTACTTCTGAGGGTTTTTCCAGAGAAATTAAAGAAATAGAAGTGTCATAGTGCTCACCATCCAGTTGAATTCCTTGTCGCTGTCCCTGAAGACTTATTCGCCTCTCCTTAGTTGGTTTTCTCTCAGCTTCTTCAAAGGAGCTCATTTCAATATGAGCTCCTATCAGCAGGCTCTGCGCTGGACTACTTGCCTCAGGGGAAGGCAAAGCCCCGACATCCAGGGTTCCCATACCCCTTGGAGAACTGCTTAGCTGAGGCTGCGGGGGCGGCGCCCTAATGTCTGGACTCAAAGATGTTTCCAATCCCGGAGAAACTGTACATTTATATCACATAGGTATTTAAACGTGTCTATCATATCTCCCCTCTCCCAACTTTCCTCCAAAGTATACAGATTGAGATCTTTAAGTCTGTCCCCATATGCCTTATGACGAAGACCACACACCATTTTAGTAGCCTTCCTCTGGATCGACTCCATTCTTTTTATATCTTTGTGAAGGTGTGGTCTCCAGAATTGTACACAATATTCTAAATGAGGTCTCACCAGAGTCTTATATAGGGGCATCAATACCTCCTTTTCCCTACAGGCCATACCTCTCCTAGGCAACCTAGCATCCTTCTAGCTTTCACCGTCACCTTTTCAACCTGTTTGGCCACCTTAAGATCATCACATACAATCACGCCCAAGTCCCGCTCTTCCATCATGCACATGATACCAAAATCTGCAACAGAGTGAATGGTATCATGGTGTGAATTACATGAAGAAAGATCTGGCGAAGCTTGAAGAATGGTCTGAAATTTGGCAGCTAAAATTTAACTGTGTTCCACTAGTTGTTTTGAACCCTGAGTTTCAGTTGGTGTCATTAAGTGCAGGGGCACACCCCTGACTCACCCATACTCTTCCTAGGTCCATGCCTCCGTTACACTTACACACTTTGAATTTTGCATGCACAGTCTATAGAAAACTGACAGCAAGTTAGTGTCAATTAACACTGATTATATCCAATTGGTCATTAATGCCTATTAGCATCATTATATTACTGACAGTATTAAATAACTTCCATGAACAACTTTGCGTGATAGGCATAAAATTGTGCATGTAAATGTATAGAATTAGAGAACAGCAAACAAACAAATGTGAGTGCATAGGTTATAGAACTGCCATCACATGCACTTGGAAGTATTCAGCCTCCATCCTGCTCCCTAGACATGTTCCCTGTTGTTTAGGCTATAACTTCTTCACCTACTCCAGTTAGTCTTCCATGTCTAAGATTTGTGGTGTATAACCTTGATGTTGAAAGACAAGTGCAAAAGGGAACTTCCATCTGTGCTGCATTTCTTTTCCCCTCAGGAGCTGTGTTGGAGGACAGATGTTTTTCCTCTTCTGTGAGGTATATTGAGAGACGTCAGCATAAATTTGTATTTATGAGTCTCTGGAGTTAATAAGTTGCTTTTGCTGCACATTAACCGTAAGCTTTTGCTTTTTTTGAAATAACAAAAGCAGATCACTTCTGTGCATGGCATAGTATCTCATATATCAGGGTTCTTATAAAGTCTTCCCTTCTCTCAAGTATTTTGTTTCCCTTTAACATCCAAGACACAGAGCTGGTATATTTCTTGAATAGTCCGAGAAATATCCTCACCAAATCTTTGATCTAGATATTGCACCTCCTTTGTCAATTGTCTAGTTTCCTTGACTGATAATTCCAGTTTCTGCAGCTTGCTCTAAAATAAAGCCACTATGTTGATCTGTTCTCCTATATTTGTTTCATTTTGATTTTGCAAACATTTAAGCTCGGATTTCAAGTTGGACATCACTATGGTTAAGTCCATCCTCGAAAGCTTGATCTCATTGCCATTGTAAGTGGGACATCCATACATGTACCTGACTTCATGGTTGTCTCTTCTTTTCTAGTCCTTTGGCAATCTATTGAATTTTGCTAAACTTTGGTTTAACTAGGCTTGGCTTCCATTTTCTGCCTTAGCACCAGTACAGAACCTCCAGAAGAAATCACTATTACTACTACTACTACTACTAATCACCTATCTAATGCTGAAAGGAGTACATTTTGACATTTATAGACAGTCCCTGCTCAGAAGAGGTTAAAGTCTAACTTGGTCAGATAGACATGATATATAGGGTTAGAGATGGATGAGATGAGAGGAGTTAGGAGTTGAAAGCACTCTCAAAGAAGTGGGCTTTTAACTTGGCCTTGAACACTGCGAGAGACAGAGCCTGTTGTAGGGATTTGGGCAGCTTGTTCCAAGCATATGGCACAGCAAGGCAGAAGTCTGGAGTTGCCAGTTGAAGAGAAAGGCACAGATAGAAGGGACTTAGCAGTTGAGTGGAGCTCATGGGCGGGATCTTAGGGGGAGATAAATGAAGACAGATAGTAAGGGGTAGCTGAGTGAGTGTATTTGTAGGTCAGTAAGAAGAGTTTGAACTGTAGTCTGAAACAGATAGGAAACGTGAGTATAGCGGCTCTTCTGGAATATAAATCATGTAGCTGAATTCTAGATGGATTGGAGGGGAGTGAGATGGCTAAGCAGAAGGCCTGGGATTAGTGAGTTGCAGTTACCTAAGCGTGAAGTGATGAGGGCGTGGATAAGTGTTTTGGTAGTGTGCTCAGAGAGGAAGGGTCAGATTTTGGTAATATTATAGAGGAGAAGCGGCAGGTTTTAACGATATGTTGTATCTGGGCGGTGAAGGAGAGAGAGGAGTCAAAGATGACCCCAAGATTACAAGCAGACAAAACAGGAAGGAGAACAAGGGAAGTGGAGAGGTGGGTTTAGGCGGGAAGATGAGCAGCTCTGCTTTAGCCATATTCAATTTCAGATGGCGGTGAGACATCCAGGTGGCAATGTCGGACAGGCAGGCTGAGACTCTGGTCTGGGTTTCAGTAGAGATATTTGGCACAGAGAGGTAGATCTGGCAGTTGTCAGCATAGAGGTGATACTGGAAGCCATGGGAGGACTAGTAGCAGTGAGCAAGTGTAGATTGTGAAAATAAGCGGTCCTAGGTCAGAGCTTGATGCTTTAGTTCCACTGCAGGGATTACCTAAAACCCTTCTTCCACCTGAACAGCTTCCTTCATCTGCAAATTCTTATGAGTAGGGTTACCAGATTTTACCTTTTGCAACGACATTGCGCTCAAAACAAATATGAAGGACTAGCCAAACCAAACGATGCAAGAAATGAAACAAAATGAAAAATTTGTGGCTGCCCCTACCTAAATATAATATGTTAGTAAAATCTAATGTTGATTTAGGAAACTAGAAAGTTCTTCTTTTGCTTAAACATGGTCTTCTTAGAATATGTGTGTGTGTGATTGGTTTTTTTTTTTAATTTCCTTCCCCTTTTCCCAGTTATAGCCCAGTAAGAACATTGAGCCTACTTGTTTCTTTTCTTTTTATTTATTTATTTATCAAATTTTTACATGTTATAAATCAAGTATCCACTTGTACAGAAAGTTGAGGAAAAGCAAGAAAATAATACTCAAAGGTAAAATACATAATAATCAAATCAAATAAAATAAATGTTAGCTTAAATTCAGCTCAAGTCCTCAACAATAGATCCAAGAAGGATAAGGCGGGCATATTAACAAATGCTAACAACTGCTAACAACTATCAATTCAATTATTAGGAAAACAAGATCCCTTGGCTGAGAAAGGATATCATTATTCAAATGCACTTCACTTTGATTTTGATTTTCCTTCATCCAGCCGAGTTCTTGCCAAAAAAGCTGTCAACTGGAATGGTTCAAAGAATACATATTTCTTCATATGGTATTGTATTACACATTTACAAGGGTGTCGAAGGAAAAAAGTCCCACCAATAGATGTAACTCCTGGTTTCATCAAAAGAAAGAAGAATATATCGGGATGGGATCCAAGATGGCCGACGGTCCCGGACGCTGAGCAGCACCCGGAGGAGACTTTCTGAAAAAAGTTTCTGCTGAATAGGTTTACCTACCTAGAATGCCGAAGAGGAGAGGTCGCAGCGCCGCTGGAGCCTCGCGGCGTTCGGCGGTCCCCTCGTTCGGCAACATAGAAGAGGTCTGCTGTTTGCCAGGGGCCAGGATCCGGGATGTCACTGCTTGCATTGACAGACTCATCAAGCCCCGAGACCACTTCCCCATGGTTCTAATCCACATCGGAACCAACGACACCGCAAGGAGCAGCCCGGACAGCATACCTGAAGACTTCAGGGCCCTGGGGGAGAAGCTGAGGAGGATGGATGCGCAGGTAGTCTTCTCCTCGATTCTCCCAGTGAGGGGCAAGGGCAGAGCCAGAGAGGATCGAATACAAAGGGCGAATGACTGGCTGCGAGGATGGTGCAAGGAGATGAACTTCGGGTTTCTGCACCATGGAGAAGCATTGCAAGGACTACAGGGACACGACGGGCTACACCTAACCAGAAGAGGGAAAAATGTCCTTGGACACTGCCTAGCCCGCCTACTCCACAGGGCTTTAAACTAGGTAAGTCGGGGGAGGGTACAGGCACAAACAACATACCAGGCGAACTAAAATGCCAATACATTTATGAGGCTGAGGAAAGTAGACACCGAAATTCTGGGTCAGGGGTGAGTGCACACACTTTTGAGTCGGGAGTAGGGTCACATCATATTTATGGGTCACATTGTAATTCCGGGTCTAGGGGGAGTACACACTGTAGTTCTGGGTATATGGGGAGTACACATTGTGGTTCTGAGCCTCAGGAAAGCACAAATAACACAAACAATGCTAAAGGTGTTCAAATAGCTAAACAGGAATATCCCCACTGAGACATAACAAAAATATAACATGGAGGGCTATGTACGTCAACGCACACAGTTTAGGAAACAAGATCCTGGAATTGGAAACAGAAATAAGGAATGCCGACCTGGATGTGGTGGCGATATCCAAAACCTGGCTCACAGACTCCCACGGGTGGGACATGGTCATACCGGGTTACAACTTGCTTCGCCGGGACAGAGAGGGTAGGAAGGGAGGGGGTGTAGCATTATATACTAAAGATGACATTAAGGTCACGAGAATCTCAGATGTCCAGTATACTGGGGAATCCCTTTGGGTTAATTTGGCCAGAGGGAAGGACAAATGCTTGTATCTTGGCGTAATTTACAGACCCCCAAGACAACAGGATGACCTGGATATGGAAATAATCGAAGATATAGAAAATATCACCTTGCGTGGGGACACAGTATTGCTAGGTGACTTCAACATGCCTGATGTGGATTGGGTTACACTTACCTCTGCTTCCGGCAGCAGCAGGAGGCTATTAAACTCTATGAAAGGAGCAAGCCTCAGGCAACTGGTGTTGGAACCGACAAGGGATCAGGCAATACTGGACCTGATACTTACCAATGGAGAAAGTGTCACAGAGGTCTCGGTGGGCGACACATTGGCCTCCAGTGACCACAACATGGTATGGTTCAACATCAGGAAAGGTTTCACTAAATCTACTACACTAACCAAAGTCCTCAAATTCAAGGACACAAATTTCAAAGAAATGGGAGACTTCGTTCACCAGGCGCTACAAAGCCAAGAAGAAACCGATAACGTGGAAGACATGTGGTCGACTTTGAAAGCAACCATACAAGAAGCAACAAACCACTATGTAAAATCAGTAAGTAAACGGCGAAAGAACAATAAGCCACAGTGGTTTACTGCGGAGATCTCAGACCTGATCAAAGAGAAGAAAAAAAGCATTCATCTCTTACAAACAATCAGGGAAGCAGGACTCTAGAGCAGACTACCTGGCCAAATCAAAAGCCGTCAAAACAGCAGTCAGGGAGGCTAAATTCCTCATGGAGGAGTCTCTAGCAAAGAACATCCAGAAGGGAGATAAATCCTTCTTCAGGTATATCAGTGATAGAAGAAAAAACTCAGGCGGGATTGTACGTCTTAGGAAACCAGATGGAGACTATGTGGAAAAGGATTCGGAAAAAGCCCAACTATTAATTGAATACTTCTGCTCAGTCTTCACCCAAGAAGCGCCAGGGCTCGGCCCTCAGCTACAGACAAGGGTTGGCTCAGTTGACCCGTTTAGTAACTTTGAGTTTACGCCCAGCAATGTCTACGGTGAGCTGTCAAAGCTCAAGGTTAACAAAGCAATGGGGCCGGACAACCTGCACCCCAGGGTGCTTAGGGAGCTGAGTGATGTCTTGGCGGAGCCACTGTCCGCGCTCTTCAACCTCTCCCTTAGTACAGGCAGCGTCCAGTTGGACTGGAGGACGGCTAACGTCATTCCACTCCACAAGAAAGGCTCAAAGATGGAGACAGCAAACTACAGACCAGTGAGTCTAACATCGATAGTGAGCAAACTAATGGAAACTCTAATCAAACACCAATTAGATAAGATCCTGGATGAGGAGAATCTACGGGATCCCCGACAACATGGATTTACTAAGGGGAGATCCTGCCAATCCAACCTGATCAGCTTCTTTGACTGGGTAACGGAGAAGCTGGATATTGGGGAGTCCCTGGACATCGTGTACCTGGACTTTAGCAAAGCATTCGATAGCGTACCACACCGCAGGTTACTGAGCAAGATGAGTTCTATAGGATTAGGTAACACATTGACGAAATGGGTTGGGAGCTGGCTTGAAGGTAGGCTCCAAAGGGTGGTGGTGAACGGCACCCCCTCCGAAATGACGGAGGTGATTAGTGGAGTACCACAGGGCTCAGTCTTGGGCCCAGTCCTATTCAACATCTTTATAAGAGACTTGGCAGAAGGGCTTCAAGGTAAAATAACATTATTCGCCGATGACGCCAAACTGAGTAATGTAGTGGGCAAATGCACAACAGACGAAGATTCAGTGCCTGACAACATGATGCATGACCTACTCCTACTGGAGCGATGGTCTAGGACATGGCAACTCAACTTCAATGCCAAAAAATGCAAAGTTATGCACCTGGGCAGCCAGAATCCATGCAAGTCTTATACCCTTAATGGCGAGATCCTAGCAAAAACGGTAGCAGAACGAGACTTGGGGGTAATCGTCAGTGAGGACATGAAGTCTGCCAATCAAGTGGAGCAGGCTCCGTCCAAGGCAAGACAAATCATGGGCTGCATACGAAGGGGTTTCGTCAGTCGTAAGGCGGAAGTCATTATACCATTGTATAGATCCATGGTGAGGCCCCACCTGGAATACTGTGTGCAATTCTGGAGGCCGCATTATCGCAAGGATGTGCTGAGACTGGAGTCGGTGCAAAGAATGGCCACCCGGATGGTCTCGGGACTCAAGGATCTACCATACGAAAAACGGCTTGACAAATTACAGCTATACTCGCTCGAGGAGCGCAGAGAGAGGGGGGACATGATCGAGACGTTCAAGTATCTTACGGGCCGCATCGAGGCGCAGGAAGATATCTTCTTTTTCAAGGGTCCCACGACAACAAGAGGGCATCCGTTGAAAATCAGGGGCGGGAAACTACGAGGTGACACCAGGAAATTCTTTTTCACTGAAAGAGTGGTCGATCGCTGGAATAGTCTTCCACTACAGGTGATTGAGGCCAGCAGCGTGCCTGATTTTAAGGCCAAATGGGATCGGCACATGGGATCTATTCACAGGGCAAAGGTAGGGGAGGGACATTAAGGTGGGCAGACTAGATGGGCCGTGGGCCCTTATCTGCCGTCTATTTCTATGTTTCTATGTTTAACTCCTGCGCCGGATGCAGGATACCTCGGCAGCGTCGGCATCCCCGCTGGAGACGCCTCAGAGGGGCAGAAATGAGGTGATCTCCCTGGGGCTAGACACAACGTTGAGCCCCGACGCTAGGGCACCTCCCCCACCTCCTCAGGTTACCAGCTCCCCACGAGTGGAGGAGCTGCCGGGAGAAGGCAGGCATCTACCCTCGGAGGCCAGGGAGAACAAAGAGGGGAACGTGGAGATGGACTCCCTGAGTTTTCAGGTGAGTCCAAGAAACACCGAGGACTTGGAAACATCAGGGTCTACTTCAGGCCAGCAGAAGGATTGCCAGGAACTGCTGAAAACTGGTGAGACTATTCAAACTTTTAATCCTTCATATATTATTGAAAAACCCAGAGAAATAACACTGGATTCAATTTGGGATTTAGTGGCTGACCTGGCCAAGTCTGTCAAGCCCCAGCTTTTGCAGCTGGAAAATAAAATTACTTTTCAAGAAACTGAGATAAAAAACATAAAAGTTGAAATTGGTGAATCTAAGAATTCTATTGAGAATATACAACAGGAGTTAAAAGTATCAAAACAGCTTAATGAAGCAATAATAAAAGATAATACAAATATGCGTAGAAAACTGGAATCTTTGGAGAATTTTTCTCGTAATAATAATCTCCGACTGATTAACTTTCCTAGGATAGCCTCGGTGACACCTAGGGATATGTTGAAACGTTATATGTTGGAGATTTTGGGTATTCTAGAGGATACATTACCACCACTTACTCAAGTATATTACCTACCAATGAGAGCCTACTTGTTTCTATTCTATTTTCAAACTCTCATAAAAAAAACAATCTCAGGTTGCAGTGTAATACAGCAGACTGCAAAATTTGCATGTTATTAAGCATCCTATCAATAACTTACCTAGAGTTTCCTCTCCTGTTTCTCTATCATTAGGTTGGAGACAAGCAGACCGTGCTAATGGAGAAGGACAGAGAAAACCATGGGTAATCTATTAGCGAAGTTTATCAGCAGTGATACGTGTACTATCTAAACCTGCTTCTTATTTTTCATTCTCTTGACAGGGATCGGTATAGAGTAAAATGCTGTTACTACTTTGGTGCAATTTATTGCTTCATGCTTAAAATGGCTCATTACCCTTGACATATTTTTTCAATTTTTTGACAATTTATGGGGTAAATTATTCTTCTATGTGCGTTGTGGTTATTTTTGAGTATATAATTAATAACAGTTATCATTTCAAGCATGTGTCTGCACCGATTAAGATACTTTTTGACACGTGATCACCCGCTTTTTCACCTCTGTTTTCTCAGACACTTATTCTAATCCAATTTAATTTTTGGTTGATCTGTTCACAGTCAAGTAGAATTTAGTTCTTTTTGAATATTTGATGAAAACACCCTGATACAATACTTTAAACCCCCCTTTTACAAAATAGTAGCACGGTTTTTAGTGCCAGCCACGGCGGTAACAGCTCCCACGCTCATAGGAATTCTATGAACGTCGGCGCTGTTAACGCCGCGGCCGGCACTAAAAACCAAGCTACAGTTTTGTAAAAGAAGGGGGTAAAATAGATGTTTTACAGATCAACACTGGACCCCCCTCTCCCCCCCCCCCAACTAATACTCTCTCACCTCTCCCCTGGCTTGTCTTGCATTCCACACAATTTTTGAGCCTTTCTATGCTAAAAAACATTCCTGAGTAGAACAAACCTATGTTTGATTCCACTAGAGAAGATAGTCGGTGTGAAATCACCACTAAGCACAGATGTTTTGAATCCTGGAAAATCTCTAATTAGCTGGTAAATAAATACCTAAATTTTCGAACACCTCCTGTAGGACAAGAAGCCCTGGCTATAATTTTAGTGTAGCCCTGCAGGGTAACAGATCTAAAGTAAACAGATAAGGAGTAATTCCATGTAGGGGCACCTAATTATAGGCGCAAAGATGGTGTCTATCAGAAACAATAAAAGTAGGAGCCTACTTTCCTTTACAGTAGAACAACAGGTCACATATTCATGCCTAGAATAATAAAAACAATCAACATAAATTATAGTATTTTATAATTTACGCATGTAACTGTGTGCCCTGCCCAAGCTGTATCCAGATTCTGCCCAAGTGTACACTTACCTTAGAACTGCATGCCATCACATTTGAGGGTCATGTTATAGGTTAGCACGTAGCCACCATATTGTGACATGTATGCACCAGCATTCTGGTTATTTACACAGGCCTGAAGATGCCTAAAGTTAGGCACCTAGATCGGTGCACCTTTGAGGTAGGTATCTACATCAAGGTGCCTACCAGCAAGTAGGTATAGTTGGGGGTGGATTGGGAGCATGGATTGACTTAGGTGCCAGTAGGCACACTCTTTTAGGACAAGACAACCCTGGCCTAAATTTATTCATTCAATTTTCTGTACCGTTCTCTCCAAGGGAATTCAGAACAGTGTACTTGAATTTATTCAGGTACTCAAGCATTTTTCTCTGTCTGTCCCGGTGGGCTCACAATCTATCTAATGTTCCTGGGGGCAATGGGGGGATTAAGTGACTTGCCCAGGGTCACAAGGAGAAGCGTGGGTTTGAACCCACAACCCCAGGGTGCTGAGGCTGTAGCTTTAATCACTATACCACAGTGCACCTCAGGATTCAATGCCTACCAGCGCCTAAGAACGTTTAGGCACTGTCATGTCCCTAGCAGATGATTGACAGTCACACCTAATGGCGTCTACGACTTAGGCACTGTTTATAGAATCAGGCCCTTGGTGCCTAGACGTGCCTTTATAAAATTGCCCTCACAGTGACTCCACTATCTATATTCAGTGCCACTCTCTGTACCACAGGTTTTCAACCCAGTCTTTGAAACAAACCCTGACGGGCTGTGTGTGCCCCGAGGACTGGGTTGAAAACTTGTGATACAGAGAGTGGCACTGAATATACAGATAGTGGAGTCACTGTGAGGGCAATTTTATAAAGGCACGTCTAGGCACCAAGGGCTCGATTCTATAAACAGTGCCTAAGTCGAAGACGCCATTAGGCGTGACTGTCAATCATCCACCAGGCACCATTTATAGAATAGTGCCTAGCAGTGCCTGAGTACTTTTAAGTGCAAGTAGGTGTTGAATCTTGAGGCGCATGGCCATTTAGGCCTGAGTTTTCTTGTCCTAAATGAGTGTGCCTAAGGTAGGTGCTTACCGGTGCCTAAGTCAATCCACGCCTAAACTCCACACCCAATCCACCCCTTACTATGCCTACTTGCTGGTAGGTGCTTTGGTGTAGATACCTACCTCGAAGTGGTAGGCACCTACCGAGTTAGCCATTTTTTTTTCTATTTAAAAAATAAAACCCCATGTACACAAATTTGGGTTTCTTGAGATCACAACTGTTCATATAGTCACTACTTATGATTAATAGTTAATAGTACAGCTATTTAGAACAATTATAGAACACTGCAGGTGGGAATTGACTACTGTCTCAAGAGGACTTCGTGTAAAAACAGAAGCACCAAGGGGGGGGGAGGGACTTGCTATTTTTAATAATTATATCAGAGTACCACACTGCATTTACAATGTGCATTTTTAATCTTTGATGGACTATCGAAGTGGTAGGCGTTAACTGTGTTAGGTGCCTTATGGCTATACAGCATTAGGGTTGATATTCGGATGGTAGCACTCAGTATTGTTGCTAATCGCCACCGGTGTTATTCCTGGATAGTCAATACGGGATCCCGTCTGGACTTCGGCACTGAATATCCAGTTTTGCGGAGCCAGCTAACACATAACCGGTTAAGTCCGATATTTATCAGTGAACCGGTTATGGGTTACTGCCTAAAGATACAACAGCCTTTTATACGGTCCCATTTATGTGGTTAACCTGGCCGGTTAAATGCTGAATAATCAGCACTTATTCAGCCAAGTGCCGATTCTAGCCCCGGAACACCTCCAAAACAGCTGGTTTGCAGTTAGTTCCAAACAGTCGATTTAACTGTCCAAGAGTTCTTTTTTTTTTCTGGTTGGTTAAATCACTTTGAATTTTGACCCAACAGAGTTCAGCGTTGGCATTTAAACTTAAGATTAGCACCTTGCTATCCGGCCCAGCATGTACCTGCCCTGCTACACTGGCGGCACCTTTAACTTTCCCTACTCCGGCTGTATTCAAATCAGATAGCGCTTTGCCTTTACTGTGTCTACACTGTGCCCCGACACTAACTACACCGTGTCATTGCAGTCAGAGGGGATATTTAGCGAAACTGTGTGGTGAAGTGCTGCTGAATATCTGAAAAGTGTCCATGGAGAGAAGTTTATTTATTTATTTTATTCTTTAGCCCGTCCTTTCAAAGGAGCTCAGAACGGGTTACAAATCAAGGGCTCAAACGTTTTCCCTATCTGTCCCGGTGGGCTTACAGTCTATCTAATGTACCTAGGACAGGGGAGGGTTAAGTGACTTGCTCAGGGTCACAGGGAGTCAGTGGCATAGCAAGGGGTAGGCGGGGGAGGGGCAGTCCATTCCGTGCGCCAGCTTGGTGAAGGTACAGGCACCTGACCTCCTCTCCACCCTCTGCTCTTTTCCTGCCCCCTTACTGCCACGCATGTGTGACAATTCTCTTCCCCCCCATATCTCTGTAATGTTCCTGGCGCGAGCAGGAACCCCCAACCTGCTGTCGCACCAACATCAGCTCTTCCTCTGATGTCACTTCCTGGACCTGTGCCTAGGAAGTGATGTCATAGGAGGAGCCGACGCTGGTTCAATAGCAGGTTGGGGGTTGCTGCTTGTGCCAGGAACGTTACAGAGGTACGGGGAAAGGGAAGTGGCACATGTGCAGCAGGAGGGGTAAGGAAGGAACGTGTGGAGGTGGGGGGGGCAGACAAGAGGGCAGGGAAGGGCACCACCGCCCCCAGGTGCCTCTCACCCTCTCTACGCCACTGCACAGAGCAGCACGAGGTTTGAACCCACAACCTCATGGTGCTCTAACTATTACGCTGCTTCTGTTCCCTTAAACCTCAATGATTATCTACCTTTTTGTATTTGTGTAGGAGAGGCACACCAGCTTTTGACTGTCCCGCTAAGATAGACATTTATTAATCCAATTTTTCTCATGTTCTCATTCCAAATTGAGAATCTATGGAGAGGATCATCCACTCTCCCCTCGGTACCCTTGTAACTTGGTGACCTTCTACTGTATAACTTTGGAAAATAAAACTCAATATACACACTTAAACTGAAGCTGACAACAGAAAATTATTACATATTGCTTTTCTTTCAAGTTGGCTTTGGAAGGAGAGCAAAGTAGGAGCACGGGCAGCAATCTCCAAGATTATGTGATCAATGTATTTATTTATGATTTTCTCAACCCAGCTTTATTGCCATGCTTGACCATTGCATGCGAGTTATCTAATAGAACAACGGAAAACAACTGATATGCAGCTGATGAAGCAATAGTCCTCATTTTTCTTCCAATTATTTTTATTCATTTTATAATATAATAAAGTAAGCACAATATTTCATTACAATTAAACAATAATGAATTGTAAAAATACAACCCCCTACCCCCCATTTTTACAAAACCGTAGCACAGTTTTTAACATCGGCCACGGCGGTAACAGCTCCGACGCTCATAGAATTCCTGTGAGCGTCGGAGCAGTTACTGCCACGGCCGGCGCTATAAACTGTGCTACAGTTTTGTTAAAAAAAAAAACCTCCCACTTTATAAAACTGAAGCGGGACAGTAATTTAAGTAATAAAAAAAAAATAGTCTTTATTTTTTAAAGCCTGTGTGGCACAGTGGTTAGTGTTATAGCCTCAGCACCCTGAGGTTGTGGGTTCAAACCCCGCACTGCTCCCAGTCACCCTGGACAAGTCACCTAATCCTCCACTGCCCTGGGTACATTAGATAGATTGTGAGCCCACTGAGACAGATAGGGAAAATACTTAAAGTACCTGTATACAAACTGCTTTGAGTGTGGTTGTAACTAGAGAATGACACGGGGAAAAAATCTGTCCCCGTCACCGCCCCGTCACCGGCCCACCATCCTCTGCACCGCCCCGTCACTGCCGATCCCTTCACCGCCCCGTCACCGCCATCCCTTTCACCGCCCCGTCACCGCCACTGCCATCCCATTCACCGCCCCGTCACCGTCCCCGCTGCATCCATATAAGCCTTTTTCCTTTCACTCCCTCCTTCCAATTTGAGCCGGGAACACTAGCGATCGCACGGTCCCCGCGGCCACTACCTGCCTGCCCGGTCGATCCTGGTGTTTGGCCGGCTCTCTCCCTTCTCCTCACCTTGGTTTGTGGGTTTTCTTTTTCGGCAACCTGCGCGCTTTCCCAGGGAGCCGCACACGCGCGGCTGCTCAGTGTTCGATCTTCTGCTCTGCTGCAACTTCCTGTTTCCGGTTGCGTCAGAGCAGAAGATCGAGCCTGAGCAGCGGCGGGTGTGCGCGGCTCTCTGGTAGCGTGCGGGTCGCCGAGGAGGAGGATCTGCGGACTGGGGTGAGGAGAGGGGAGAGAGCTGGCTGGACACTGGAATCGATTGGGCGGGCGGGTGTGAGCTGCGGGGACCGCGCGATCCTTCATGCCTCACTGCGGGGGACAAGACCATTCACCGCCCCGCGGGCGGTGAATGGCCTTGTCCCGTCGCCGCAGCGACTGCTAGTTTTCTTCCCCGTTTTCGGCGGGTGACCCGCGGCTAAAATGCGGTGGCCGCGGGTAAACCGCCACCGTGTCATTCTCTAGTTGTAACTACAAAAAGGTGGTATGCAAGTCCCAATCTCCATTTTAAAACTTTCTTAGATTGCAGCACATGCACATAAACATTTTTATTTCACAACTACTGGCACACTATGGCAGGTGTGTAAATGCGAGCAAGGCATGCCTAATCACCCATGCACCTCTCATGCTTACAGCGTAGAGCTTGGGTATTTTGTTGTGCTGCAAAAGTGCTGATATTTATACATTTATGCACTATAGTTTGCATTATAGTTTGATGGGGGTGAGGGGTTATGTAATTGTTCTAGGAATGTGTGAGCTTTACTTTGAATTATGGGGTTCTTTTCAGACTACTGTAGACTCTCAGTTAACCGGCACAATGGAGATTGATAGATGACGGATAACTGTAGTTTCTGGTTGCTTGAGAGTTACTATTAAAAATAGGCCTAACTAATACTATACCCCATACTATGCCATACCATAAACTGTTCCAGACAAACTACTGGACATGTGGTAGGCAAAGCGTGGGCATACTCAGGTGAGGCGTGCCAAGTTTACACTTAAATTTCTACCAGAAATTGATTTTATTTTCATTTTTATTCAAAGTATTGCACTATTTCGTAGATTTTTTTTTCTGGTTGCACCATGATTTAGCAATTTATCAAAATTTGAATAAAAGGTAAAGGTATCAATGTGGGCACCCAATTATAGAATTGCCCTACATTCTCCAACTCTAGACATATAGGAGCAGATATTGGGCTAGGGTTAAGTGTAATAAATGGTACCTAAATTTAGACACTGGGATAATGTGCACTGAGCACGAATTCTATGACGATAGAATGCTAGAGTAAGTTTGCCATTTCACACCCAGTCTAAGGCACGAGCCAAGTCATGTCAAAGGCTGTTGTAAATTCTTGTGCCTAACTGTTGACAGTTTGGCACATAAACCCTAGTATTCCATAACCTGTGTGTGTAACTCATAGGTATGCCTGGGACTTTGTTTCAATATTTTTTTGATGTTTTACTTTTAATAAAAGACTCGTGACCATCAGTTGGTTTTAACATCTCCAGTGCCTCTTTTTTGTCGTTTGAACAATTGTAGTTCGAGGCTTGGTTTCTTCTTTCCTTTTTACACCTGCAGAGAACTATGGTGATTCAAATTTGATTTCAAACTTTGGTTTCATTTTATGTACCATTCACACTTTGTTTGCATAACTGATTGGATATATAGTTGGCCTTATTCTATGTATGGCTCATATTTTATTTGCATAATTGATTGGATTGTGTTTGATCACTGTTGAACTCCTGACAGAGGCTTATGCTGAAACATGGCCTGAGTTGAGTCCCTTTATAATAAAAGAGGTTGTTGTTTTTTTTACATCTCATGACTGCTTATTGTGAACTTTGTTTTAGACTTGTTTTTGTGGATTTTGCCCATGCCCCTCTGAACAAAAATGCTATAAAGCAACTCTGAAAAAACTGCGAAGTGTGTATATAGAATGTATATAAAAGCCACTAACAAATTAGTTAGGCTATTTCAACCTCCAAAATCACGTATTCAATAATATCAATACTAAAAAACGTAGCTGGCTAATGAAGCCCAGCACCCGTAATCAGAAATTTTTATACAAATGAAAACAATATTTCATCCATAATCCTATAAACTCAATTAAAAAAGGGGAGCTAACCAATAAGCGTACATTTGTTCATGCCAACAATAATTAATACTCACTCAAAATGCAAATCATATTTAACAGTGCATAAAGTTATAATCAAAACTAAAAAAAGGACAAACTCATTAGAGAGGTTCACATCCTATCAGTAAAAAGATAATTGACAATGAAGCCCGGCACCTATAGCCAGAAATGTTTATAATACTGAACCATAGAGAGGGGGACCCAGGTCCACATCCCACTCTACCTACACTTATGATGGAAACTGTGATCCCATCAAAATCCTACTCTACTGCCATATATGTGACACCTGGAGCCATAAGGGCTATTGGAGTGGTAGACAGGTGGGTATAATGGATTTTGGGGGAGGTTTGGTGGGTTCACTACACATTATGTGGGGGTTATGTTAAGATGAGTACCTGACACCCTTTATGTGACGTTCATAGCAGTGCCCTTTAAGGTGCCCTACTGTGTTGTTAGCATGTCTGTGTGGCCAGTGTAGTATAAATAGTGGTCCCTCCAAAGCCTAAAAATGTTAGACGTCCTAAGATTGGAAGTCCTGTTGGCAAAAAAAAAAAAAGATGGACGTCTAGCGGCTTTGAAAATGGACTTCTTCAGGAAACGTCCAAAGTTGGACTTAGACATCCTATCAAAAATTTCCCTCTAAGCATAAACCAGTTTTATAGACTTATGGGGGTAGATGTATAGGTGTCCAATATCTGCACATATGTCTAGAGTAGGTGCATAAGTAAATGTGTAGAGAAGGAACATTTGTCTCTACACATTTACTGTATGAGGCAGAGCCACTGAAAATGTGTCTAATCCACACATAGATTTCAGCCATTTTAGTGGATATCACTGGACATTCAGTTGGAAAATTGACTCAGACATAACTTACTCTGGATGTTTTTTCACAGGTTTTGTTATTTAGTAGAAATAAACCTTGCTGTTTGCAGAAACTAACCTACAGCTTATCTGCCTTTAGCATTTTTTCTGTTCCTGTGTAGTCCTTGTTCAACCTGGGCTTTGTTTCGTAGTATCTTTTGATTTTGAATTCTTTCATCAGTGCCACAGTTTCCTGACTAAACTAAACTACAGCTTGAATTTATAGACTATCATCTTTATAAAAATAAAGCTCGACTCGGTTTATAGTAAGAAATGTTAGGGAAGAGACCAGTGGCGTACCTAGGGGGGGGCGGGAGGGGCGGGCCGCCCCGGGTACCAGCCCTAAGGGGGTGTTCCCGGCCTTGCCGTTCAGTCCCCCGCCACCCCCGAAGGACCGCTCGCCCCACTGACCTTCCTGCACCACCTGTGAAGCAGCCCGCAGCAGGATCGCGAAGTCAGCGTCAGCATCCCTGCGCTGCTTCCTGCGCCGCGATCCCGCCCCTCCTCTGACGTCAGAGGAGGGGCGGGACCGTGTCGCAGGAAGCAGCGCAGAGATCGCTGACGCTGACTTCGCGATCCTGCTGCGGCTGTTCATAGGTGGTACGGGGAGGCCAGGGGGGCGAGCGATCCTTCGGGGTGGGTCGGGGCATCAAGCCTTCAGGGTGGGGCGGGCGGGCAGGCAAGCAGGCTTTCAAGGGGGAGGGGGTGACAGGCAGGCAGGCAGGCCTTCAAGGGGGGACAGGCCTTCGGGGGGGGGGTGCAGGCCTTCCAGGGGGGCAGGCAGGCCTTCAGGAGGGTGCAGGCCTTCGGGGGGGGGTGTAGGCCTTTGGGGGGGTGCAGACCTTCAAGGGGGTGCAGGCCTTCAAGGGGGGGAACAGGCCTTCAAGGGGGGAAAGGCAGGCAGGCCTTCAAGGGGGGGACAGGCCTACAAGGGGGGGGAACAGGCCTACAAGGGGGGGGGGACAGGCCTACAAGGGGGGGGACAGGCCTACAAGGGGGGGGGGACAGGCCTTCAAGGGGGGGTGCAGTCCTTCAAGGGGGGCAGGCAGGCCTTCAGGAGGGTGCAGGCCTTCGGGGGGGGGGTGTAGGCCTTTGGGGGGGTGCAGACCTTCAAGGGGGTGCAGGCCTTCAAGGGGGGGAACAGGCCTTCAAGGGGGGAAAGGCAGGCAGGCCTTCAAGGGGGGACAGGCCTACAAGGGGGGGGGAACAGGCCTACAAGGGGGGGGGACAGGCCTACAAGGGGGGGACAGGCCTACAAGGGGGGAGGGACAGGCCTTCAAGGGGGGGTGCAGTCCTTCAAGGGGGTGCAGGCCTTCAAGGGGGGGAAAGGCAGGCAGGCAGGCCTTCAAGGGGGGGGACAGGCCTACAAGGGGGGGAGAAGCTACAAGGGGGTGGTACAAGCCTTCAAGTGGGGGACAGGCCTTCGGGGGGGGTGCAGACCTTCAAGGGAGTGCAGGCCTTCGAGGGGGGTGGTGCAGGCCTTCAAGGGGGTGCAGGCCTTCAAGGGGGGACAGGCCTTCAAGGGGGGTGCAGGCCTTCAAGGTGGGACAGGCAGACCTTTAAGGGGGGACAGGCCTTTGGGGGGGGACCATGATTTAGAAGTACACGGAGGGAAGGGGGTGTTCAAAGAGACATGCATATGCCAAACTTTGGGGGGGGGGGAAGAAATAATGGGTCTGAAAATAGAGGAGAGGGAGAGAGATGATGGACCATGGGATTTAGGGAGGGAAGGAACAGAAAGGGAGAGAAATTGGACACAAGGGATGGTGTGGAGGAGGGATAGAGATACTGGATAGGAGGGTAATTAGGAAAAGAAACGGAGAGATGGTGGACTCTGGGATGGTGGGGAAGGAGGGAGAGATGCCGGATGAAAGGGTATTTAAGAAAAGGTGGATCTGTGGAGGGAGATGAAAAAAAGGAAAGATACCAGACTTCCTGGGAAGGGAAGGGAAATGGAAAGGGAGGACAGAGTTGGCAGATGGATGGTTAGCATGCAGAAAGAAGGAGACCCTGGCAAGCAAGTTATCAGAAGAAAACCAGAGCCTTGGACCAACAAGATTTGAAATATAACCAGACAACAAAAGGTAGAAAAATTAATTTTATTTTCTGTTTTGTGATTATAACATGTCAGATTTGAAATGTGTATCCTGCCAGAGCTGGTGTTGGACTGCAAACGTGAGCTAGGATTTAACAGAAAGAGGAAAAGTCCTTTTTGTTTCTTTATTTTATTTACACCACAGCGCCAGTGTGGTTAGGAGAAGCCAAAGGGGGTGAAAAAGCTATAAAACCCAACAGGAGTTTTGAAAAAAATCACCCAACTGGGCAGGAAAATCGAATTGAAAAACCAATTCAATAGGGCTGAATCGAATCAAAATTTTTTTTTCCTGTATCTGGCAGCATTAGTTTGCGCTACTGTCTTAGACTTTAGGACCTGGGATTGGGGAGAGATGGCATCCTCAGTACTTTATAATGCAAGTGAAACGAGGATTTGGTCAGACTTTTGAAGGGTCTGCAGAAAAAAAATATTGTATAGGCCGGGGACATGAGACAGCAGGAAATGGGAACTTTTCTTCCTTCTATTTTTGTGAATGGAAAGGCTGAGGATGTCAGAGAGGTCAGTTAAAATATGTGCTTTATAAGAAAATATAATAATGTGTTTTATAAAGTTTATAGCATAGCTGGCCTACCCAGTGAGGTGTTCCTAGTGGTGATGGTGGCAGCGTGTCAATGTGTTGAGAGGAAGAGGTGGTCTGGGAAATTCTGCTGAGCAAACTCCGGGCCCATTTCCACCCACCAGTTAGTCCACTCCACTCAACTGATTCACACACTGAGTGGGTCTTTGGGTGTTGTTTTGGGATCTCTTCCAGTGGTTTATCTCCTTCTGGTCCAAGGAAGGAAACTTTGTTATCCTTAGCATTGACCTACAGAATATGTTTGTAACAGCGCTGCTTGTGTGGCATTAGGCTATGTAGTGATCGAAAGAAAAAAACAGACCTTTGCACATTTTTGCACTATATGGTGGGTGTATGAGGAGATTCACATTTCCTGCACAGCTAAGTCCATGTGAAGTTACCTTGTGCTGTATTTGACATCTAGCAAGGTCTCTGTTTGAAAGGAAAGATCTAAACTTAAAAATGAAGTGGCCAGAAGTTATGGTAAAAGCAGATAGTGTAGCTGGTTTTAAGAAAGATTTGGACAAATTCCTGGAGGAAAAGTCCATAATCTGTTATTAAGACATAGGGGAAGTGTCTGCTTGCCCTGGATCGGTAGCATGGAATGTTGCTACTCTTTGGGTTTTGACCAGGTATTAGTGTCCTGGATTGGCTACCATGAGAATGGGCTACTGGGCATGATGGACCATTGGTCTGACCCAGTTAGGCTATTCTTATGTTATGTTCTCATCTTTAGGGGCCTTTGTTTTCACTTCTTATTTTAATGTATTTTTTTTCTGGGAACTTATCAGTGTTTTTTATAATGGGAACAAAAATGGAAGAGAATTAATGTGTGTGGAATGGGGGGTAACTAATTTCTTCAGCTAAATAATTCAATCCACTTCAAACAGACATAGGAGAACTTGTGCACCATTCACACACCCTCCAACCAAAAACGTCAAAAGAAAAAAACTGTTCGACAACCTCCTAGCCATTCGAGCTGCAACACTCGACCCCCAACTCTACAACCAATTGATATCAACCACAGACTGCAAAACCTTCAAAAAGAAATAAAAACCGTTCTATTCAAAAAACACATAAAACCGAACTAACACAATCAGAACTGTCCCAAGCATCACCTGCAACTACTCCATATGTACTTCTAATGTCATGACAATTTAGACATAATTTATGTTATGTTATGTTTGGAATAATGGTTACATATATGAGGTTCAATAAAAGAAAATTTTCACTGCCTATTCTGACCATTTATTCCATTTCATGGTTATTGCAAAAAAAAAAAAAAAAAAAAAAATTTTTACATGGGGGGGGGGGGGGGGGGTGTCAAAAAATGATGGGCCCCGGGTGCCACATACCCTAGGTACGCCACTGGAAGAGACAGTAAAGAGGAAAAATCTACAGTTTGGTGAATATCCAAATTTTTAAGTGTTTACGGAAGATTTGAAGAGAGCCTAATTCTCTCAAGTAAAAGGGATATTATTCCATAGCTCAGTTAATTTAAAGAAAAGAGACTGCCCTAGTTTACCAGTAGAAACTAAGCCTTTCAAAGATGGAAAGGATAATTTAACCAGTCCATATTTTTTGGAGCTCCAAGACAGAGGAATTAGTATGCCGAATAAGATTTTAAAGGTGAGACAAGCACATTCGAAATGTCGCACACAAAGTAAGTCCTCTTCCACCGTTGGTTTTAGAAGTCACAGCACTCTGGCGTGATTCTATAGCTAGGTGATATAAGCCCTATTTTATATATTGAGCACTAAGCAAGGTCATACTTATATATATTCTATCTAAAATTCTTTGCTAGAGAAAGAGCCCTTTACAGAGAGCCTTTTTTTTTTTTTTTTAAATGGTCTTCCTTTTAAGAAATAAGAAAAACACTATTATTATCTGTCAAACAGTCCACAATGATTGATTTAAGAGAAAAGTTGAAAGAGGGCCCTACTGAAACCCTAATTGCAGTGTGAATCATCTTACACATATATAAGCTAGGCCTGAGTTGCTCTCAGTCCAGAAGAGGTGATGTGAGAGGACTTTCAGACAAGGAGAGAACTTCACCGGTAATTATTTGCTAGGAAATTGCTTTAAACATGGAGAAAGGTAAGCTCAGTGTCTTATTTTATATTACTCTGCCTATTTAGAAAAGAATAGTGCTTCAGCATTTAAGGGCTCCTAAGTTAATAAGGAATCGCCATTTGAAACACAACTCTTTATAGTTTACCTTAGAGAATGACACGGTGGTTGTTACCCGCGGGTAACCCGCCGAAAAGGGGAAGAAAAAATAGTGGTTTCTGCGGGGACGGGGACAAGGCCATTCACCGTCCCGTGGGGCGTTGAATGGACTTGTCTCCGCAGTGAGGCAATCAAGGATCGCGCGGTCCCCACCCACCCGATCGCAGCGTTCCGCCATCTCCCTCCCCCCACCTCATCTTTGATGTAGAGCAGGGCCGGCAAGATGGACAGGTGCAAAAAAAAAAAAGCCTCCTTCCTTTTCCCCTGCTCTTACCGCCATGCTGCAGCTACTAAAGCCGACAGGAAGTCTTTCCGACATCAATACTTCCTGTCGGCTTTAGCAGCTGCAGTATGGCGGTAAGAGCAGGGGAAAAGGAAGGAGGCTTTTTTTTTTTTTGAGCGGCAGGGTGGCAGCAGGCTGGCTTTGGCTGGGGAGGGAGGGACAGAGGTAGACAGGCAGGCAGGCTTCGGGGTTGGGGGTGCGACAAAGTGTGGAAGGCAGTGAGAGGGGCATAGAAAGGAGGCACTAGGGGCACTAAAGATAGGAAGGGGCACTAAGGATATGGGAAGGAGGCACTGGGGGCACTAAAGACAGGAAGGGGCACTAAGGACATGGGAAGGAGGCACTGGGGGCACTAAAGACAGGAAGGAGCACAAAGAACATGGGAAGGAGGCACTGGGGGCACTAAAGACATGGGAAGGAGGCACTGGGGGCACTAAAGACAGGAAGGGGCACTAAGGACATGGGAAGGAGGCATTAGGGGCACTAAAGACATGGGAAGGAGGCACTGGGGGCACTAAAGACAGGAAGGGGCACTAAGGACATGGGAAGGAGGCATTAGGGGCACTAAAGACATGGGAAGGAGGCACTGGGGGCACTAAAGACAGGAAAGGGCACTAAGGACATGGGAAGGAGGCACTGGGGGCACTAAAGACATGGGAAGGAGGCACTAAAGACAGGAAGGGGCACTAAGGATATGGGAAGGAGGCACTGGGGGCACTAAAGACAGGAAGGGGCACTAAGGACATGGGAAGGAGGCACTGGGGGCACTAAAGACATGGGAAGGAGGCACTGGGGGCACTAAAGACAGGAAGGGGCACTAAGGACATGGGAAGGAGGCACTGGGGGCACTAAAGACATGGGAAGGAGGCACTAAAGACAGGAAGGGGCACTAAGGATATGGGAAGGAGGCACTGGGGGCACTAAAGACAGGAAGGGGCACTAAGGACATGGGAAGGAGGCACTGGGGGCACTAAAGACAGGAAGGGGCACTAAGGACATGGAAGGAAGCACTGGGGGCAGTAAAGACATGGGAAGGAGGCACTGGGGGCACTAAAGACAGGAAGGGGCACTAAGGACATGGGAAGGAGGCACTGGGGGCACTAAAGACATGGGAAGGAGGCACTGGGGGCACTAAAGACAGGAAGGGGCACTAAGGACATGGGAAGGAAAGAGGGAGGGAATAGAAAGGGACAATTCTTGGGCCTGAGTGCAGAAAGAAAGAAAGGATACACAGAAGGAAACGCAACCAGAGACTCATGAAATCAATCACCAGACAGCAAAGGTAGGAAAAATGATTTTATTTTCAATTTAGTGAGCAAAACGTGTCAGTTTTGAGAATTTATATCTGCTGTCTATATTTTGCACTATATTTGTCTATTTTTCTATAGTTACTGAGGTGACTGAGCTTGCAGAGATAGGGCGGAAACGGGGTTTTTAAATTTTAGTCCTAGTAGTTTGCCAGTCCACAAAATAATTATTTTATTTCTACCAGTCCACAGGTGTAAAAAGGTTGAAAAACACTGATGTAGAGTATGACGGCTTTCTTTTTCGCTCAGCCGCACGTGTTCAAAAAGCCACGCACGCGCGGCTGCTCGAGTTGATCAATCTTCTCCTCTCCTGCAACTTCCTGTTTCCGGTTGCGTCAGAGGAGAATATTGAACAAATGAGCAGCCATGCATGCTCTACATCTAAAGTGAGGTGGATGGAGGGAGATGGCGGAACGCTGCAATTGGTCGGGTGTCTGCTGTTTTTGTATTACTGGCTGCCTGCATCACATTCCAGATCCTCCTGTTGCTCATTGTACTGCAGCATCTGCATGATTATGTGCTCATGTGGGCATTTTTAGTGTGCACAATTGACCTGATTCGAGCTATAGATGAACATAGGGGACACGTCATTGCAAGGGAGGACAAGTCAATTGATTTATTTTATGTTCTGTTTTTACTACAGGGCAGAGGCACTGAAATAGATTCTCAGTGCAGTAGTAGTAGTGGCAGGACTCTCTTCTGTCTTCATGGTGTTTCGCAGTACTGGCTTATATGGATGCTGCGGGGACGGTGACGGGGCGTTGAATGGGATGGCAGTGATGGTGACGGGGCGGTGAAGGGGATGGCGGTGACGGTGATGGGGCGGTGAAGGGAATGGCGGTGACAGGGCGGTGAAGGGGACGGTGAGCCGGGGACGGGGTGGTGACGGGGACAGATTTTTTCCCCGTGTCATTCTCTAGTTTACCTCATGCAAATTTGTCATTTCTTTAATAAATTAACCATTTTTTCTGGGCCCTCACATTTAAAGTTTAGCATTTTTCTTTTCTCAAAACTGACACATTTCAATCACTATATCTATATATATAAAATCGGAGGTATGTATGTGTGTATGTGTGTGTGTATGTGCCGTGATCACGCAAAAACGGCTTGACCGATTTGAACGAAACTTGGTATGCAGATCCCTCACTACCTGGGGTGATATGTTCTGGGGGTCTCGCGGCCCACCTGCACACGTGGGCGGAGCTACAAACAGAAAATCAGATTTCACCCATTCATGTCAATGGAAAAAATGTAAAAAGCTGCCATTCTCACTGTAATTCAAAAACGGCTTGACCGATTTGAACAAAACTTGGTATGCAGATCCCTCATTACCTGGGGTGATATGTTCTGGGGGTCTCGCGGCCCACCTGCACATGTGGGCGGAGCTACAAACAGTAAATCAGATTTCACCCATTCATGTCAATGGAAAAAAATGTAAAAAGCTGCCATTCTCACAGTAATTCAAAAACGGCTTGACCGACTTGAACGAAACTTGGTATGCAGATTCCTCACTACCTGGGGTGATATGTTCTGGGGGTCTCGTGGCCCATCTGCTCACGTGGGCGGAGCTACAAACAGAAAATCAGATTTCACCCATTCATGTCAATGGAAAAAATGTAAAAAGCTGCCATTCTCACTGTAATTCAAAAACGGCTTGACCGATTTGAACAAAACTTGGTATGCAGATCCCTCACTACCTGGGGTGATATGTTCTGGGGATCTCGCGGCCCACCTGCACACGTGGGCGGAGCTACAAACAGTAAATCAGATTTCACCCATTCATGTCAATGGAAAAAATGTAAAAAGCTGCCATTCTCACAGTAATTCAAAAACGGCTTGACCGACTTGAACGAAACTTGGTATGCAGATCCCTACTACCTGGGGTGATATGTTCTGGGGGTCTCGCGGCCCACCTGCACACGTGGGCGGAGCTACAAACAGAAAATCAGATTTCACCCATTCATGTCAATGGAAAAAATGTAAAAAGCTGCCATTCTCACAGTAATTCAAAAACTGCTTGACCGATTTGAACAAAACTTGGTATGCAGATCCCTCACTACCTGGGGTGATATGTTCTGGGGGTCTCGTGGCCCACAACTCTATGTTGCTTACTCAAGGGTGGGTTCACCCAAGAATTTATATGTTCTTGCTCCAGGAGGTGAAACTAAAAATGTTGTTTATAATCACGTTTTGCGTTAGTTGTATTGCATTCATTTTGTCAAATATTTCACATTATAATTTGAATATTGTACTTTTTATTAAGCTGTAAAAAAATAATTTCATTCACCACTATAAAGTATCTTTATTTGAATCCATTTACAGTGTTATTGCTATAATTAAATACCCGTGCAACGCCGGGTCATCAGCTAGTTGAAAATAAAATCATTTTCCCTACCTTTGTTGTCTGGTGACTTTATTTTTACCTCATGCAAAAAGTATGACAATTGAAAATGTGGCCTTGTAAAGAGTTTGAGTTTGAGACCACTACTCTAATCAGTGTAAAGCAGTGGCTAAGAAAGCAAATTAGTAGATGAATGGAAATCAAAATTAAGACAATTGTAATGACTTTGAGTTGCTACATGGTGTGACCACTCCTCAAATATTTTGTGCAATTTTGGTTGCTACCTCTCAGAAACCTTGAAATATACATTGTTCCCCACAAATCTAAGTAACCTTCAAAAGCTGCTTCTATCACTTGCAGCAACCATGTTGCCTCTCTCCTTACATTGAGAAGGCAAGTCTTTTCACAGCTGTGCATCCAATGATAACATCAAAACTGGATTACTATAATATACGCTATACTGGTCTGACTACAAAAGGCCTACACCAGCTCTGATTGATTCAGAATGCTGCAGCAAGTCTAATAGAAGATTGTAAGTATCCTTACCACTGGCTACCAGTAGAGTTGTTGTTAGGTGCCATTGACTCGTGTTCGACTCATAGCGACTTGATGAATTGCAGATCTAAAAAGAAATCGGTTTTATGCTAGTCTGGAAAGGTCCTCCACCATCATCCCTAGTGTCGGGAGCAGCACAGAGCATTCAGCGCCCCAGCCAGTGCTAAAAATCGCTTTCACAGTTTTGGAAAAGGTGGGTAAGTAAAAATGATAGTTAGAGGGGCATAAAAAAAAAAACATCTAAGTACCCTTTTGGCCTAAGGCCGGGTTGGGCCCATGTGCCTAAGGCCCCACCCACGGCAGGGGGGTCTCGCGGGTCGGCGGGTGGGTGATCGGGGGCTCGGGGGGGCGATCGGGGGAGGGGGTGCATTGAGGATAGGAGGGCCTGGGATCCCTTCTGCCCGTATCTTAGTGGGGGTGGGGGGTAAGGGGTTTGCCCGGGCAGGAGGGGTGGGGGTGCTACGGGGCAAGAGGGCTTGGGCTCCTTGCCCGGATCATCGTGGGGGAGGGCTGATCACTGCAGGAGAGATGGCTCATCTCACCTGCCGCGAAGGTGATCGCCCACCCGCCTCCGAACCACAGCACTTTGGGGTGAGGATCGCTGGCAGGGGAGATGCCCATCGCCCGCCCTTTCCCCTCCTCTAAAAACGTTTTTCGCTCTATGCGTTTAGAGGCAGGGGAAAGGCCTAAGCTGGTTTTAGATATGTCTAAAACCAGCTTTAGTTATGGGTACTTGGACGATCAAGCTTTTTGATCATCCAAGTACCCATTTAGGCCACTTTTTAGACTTTTTAAAAAAAATTATTATTATGAGCCCCTTAGCCTCTAATTGGAGAATTAATTTACATAGATCCACTTCAACCTCTTCTCTACCCATTTTTGCTATTAACATCTACCTTGATTTGATTTGTAGAAAAATTACTGCAACAGGTCATTATTAACAGAAAAGTGCTCGTGGGCAATGCTAATGCCCTGGACTTGGAATGCTATTTAGCTTTCACAG
Source organism: Geotrypetes seraphini (assembly GCF_902459505.1). Classification (NCBI taxonomy): domain Eukaryota; kingdom Metazoa; phylum Chordata; class Amphibia; order Gymnophiona; family Dermophiidae; genus Geotrypetes; species Geotrypetes seraphini. The sequence goes on from NC_047085.1 coordinate 359,239,025, forward strand.
CCCCTGGCACTTTATGGCCAATCTCAACATTCACATTACTATGTACTGAAGAGAGCCAAAATCTAGAGCCACTAATTCTTCCTGCAATGACTGGCCTTTGTAAATTGGAAGACAATAGAAGAACAATAGAAAAATCCCAAGTATTGTGTCTGAAGGGGCAGGATAAAATAGTGCAACAGAAATAATTTTCATTCCTGCCAGAAGCTCAAGGGAGTGGAAGATAACTGCTGCCATGCACCCCCCCCAAAAATAAATAAATAAATAAATAAATAAATAAAAAATTGAATTCTGTTGTTCTCAATGCAACCAATCAATATAATAAAACCAGAATCAGAAGAACTAGGGGAAGGAGTCTAAGTATACAGTATAGCCTGATTATAGTATGCTAATAAATAAGGCTTAGCTTTACTGTTGCATCTTCAATTACTTAAAGACAAGGAGCAATTGGGTGAAAGGAAATAGAACTCATTTGCATAAGGAGTCAATTTCAAAGAAATGAAACCATTGCAATTTAACCATCTTTTATTTATGATTGTTTTTCTATCTGAATATCATGCAGTAAATTTAAATGGCAAGAACAGATGTGACAGCAAGTACAGTGGCACTAGTGACAAAAATGCTTATAATCAGATAAGGTGTAATCCCGGCATGGACAGCTGAATCTAGGGAACACATCTTTCCATTGCAAAAACATGGAAAGCAAGTGCGTATACTAAGGCCATCTTTCACTAAGGTGTGCTATGCGTTTTAGAGCGCATTTAGCGCACTCTAAATCAACATATACGCTAACCGCTAATACGTCCATAGGCTAACATGCATGCATTAGCGTTTAGCATGTGATTAGGGCGCACTAATATTTATCCGCTCACGCGGCAGCCCCCAGGTCAAAGACCAGTGCTCTAAATGAGTCCAGCCTCACCTGCTTAAGTTCCAGTTTAGCAGGAACTCGTCCAACTTTGTCTTGAATCCCTGGAGGGTGTTTCCCCCTATAATATGGGATATTCTGAACAAAAAACAATCATAGCTATGATCATTTAATAAAGTATACATTTTCATCTGCTTTGGCTTATTAGTGATTACTGTATTTATATATCCAGGGGAATCTAATTTCACTTGTAAGAGAATGTAAAGAAGGAAATAATTGGATTTTACTCTTTCGGCTTCAGACTCAGATGGATCAATTGCTAATGCAACTAATTTTGGAGAAAGGCAGCAGCATATTCGTAGTCCTGTTTTATAATAGGGATATTCATGGAAATAAATTGTTTCATTTAGGCCCCCTGTTATCAAGCTGCATTAGGATTTTTTATTGCAAGTTGCTGTGTGTATCTTCCTGTGTGCTATTCTGTAACTCTGTGTGCAAAAACTTATGCTGCACAACCCAAAGGGTGTGTGGCCATGGGAGAGGTATGGGTATTCTCACAAAATGTGAGCAATATTAAAGAAATTGGGGAATCCGACCCTAACTTATATGCCAGGATTTACCCCAGGTCTTAGTTACCTTAAATCCTCATGTCCAAAGTTTGATGCAGGAATCTAAATTTTATTCTATAAAATATGTGCAACTCTTAGCACCATTTAGATCAGTGTCTCTCAAACTGTGTGCCACGGCACAGTGGTGTGCCACAAAAGATTCCAGAATTTTACATTATTTTTAAAAGTCCCTTCATAAGTATACACTAGAATAGATGACAAGTACATCACGCACACAAGAGTCTGTCAATGTTATGAGCGTCTGTGTGCGTAAGGATACAACTGCCCAGACAAGCATCATTCTTTGACGTGATTGGTCCTTGAAAACTAACAGCAAGCAATTTTAGTGTCATTTTTATATTTTTTGCAGTAGTTATCCTAACTTGAGCAACCAAGGAAACTTGAATTTTCAGCTCTGACAGAAATTAAATAAAAAAAAGAGAATGAATGCAGATGGTGGGTAATGAAATGCGTGTTTGCTTGTCAACTATCAAGCTGCGTTTTGAGTTAAAATTTGCACTCAAAAAGAAGCACGTCCATTGCACTGATTAGCAATTCTGTTATATCTATTTTAGTTTCACCATTGTTACAACTACCCATACATAGCTTAAAGAACTTGAAATAAATAGCTCTCAAATTTAATTTTTTATTGGTTTTGCAATTTTATAATTTCAATTATAATGTGCTGCGAAAAACATTTGCTCTGTTTAGTGTGCCAGAACTAAAAAAAAGTTTGAGACACACTGATTTAGAGAATAGCGTTCCTTGCCAATTTGTTTGTGCCATTTTTTTCAGTGCCATTTACTGAATCTAGTCCTATTTCTGAAGAGTCAGCACTACTATGCTTGCACCAATTATTGAAAAATAATGCATATTATAATCTTTTTACTGAGCTGTGGGGAAAAGAGGCCTTAGCACATGCTTGCATGGGTTTTTCCCATGTTTTAAGGCCATTTTTAACACAGATGGCCAATTTTCTATTTTCAAATTAATGACCATATGCTAATATTAAGCAAAAAGAAGAACAAATATCTCTGTGCAAAAAATGCAAAAACAAACAGCAGAGATGACTGTCCACCGCTGGCAGAAAGAATGTTTGAGGAAGGCAAATGTTCATTGCAAAAGACTTTTTTGTAGCCTTATGCATTTAACATTTGTCTTCCTCAAACATCCTTTCTGCCATCAGTGGACTGTCATCTCTGCTGTTTGTCTTTGCATCATATGCTAATATTGTCATTAAAAAATATTACTACATAAGCACTTACCAAAACTTATTTTGTAGGCTGTAAGGGTTCACGTGGTAATCCTATGCTAACCAATTTGCAAGCATTCATATAATCATAAGAATACCCACACTTCACCTACAAAACAAAAATTTTAAAATTCAGGGTGGGCCATGGAAAAGTAGCCTGCCTCTAATACCGGTGCCAGAAAGATAGTGTTCTCCCTGGAACAGCGAATAATGATTGTGGAAGGCTATATGCGAAATAGATCCATTAAGGAAATGCAAGTTGTAACTTGTGGGTAACTGAATAAAAATAATCCACTTGTTCGTTCATCTTATCATACTATCGCTGGAGGTGGGCTACTCTTCCGTGGTCCACCCTGTATTTTTTTTTGCATACAGTTAGCATGCACCAATTTGGAACTTACCAAAAGATGCCTGAGCATGATCCATTAGTGCCTAATACAGCATGGTAAAAAGACCCCATTCTTCACAGATTTTGCAGTGTACAATTTAACTTGGACAGACAGACATGACACAGAGGGATGCAGAATAGAGAATGACACGGTGGCGGTTTACCCGCGGCCACCGCATTTTAGCCGCGGGTCACCCGCCGAAAACGGGGAAGAAAACTAGCAGTCGCTGCGGCGACGGGAACAAGGCCATTCACCGCCCGTGGGGCGGTGAATGGTCTTGTCCCCCGCAGTGAGGCATGAAGGATCGCGCGGTCCCCGCAGCTCACACCCGCCCGCCCAATCGATTCCAGTGTCCAGCCAGCTCTCTCCCCTCTCCTCACCCCAGTCCGCAGATCCTCCTCCTCGGAGAGCCGCGCACACCCGCCGCTGCTCAGCCTCGATCTTCTGCTCTGACGCAACCGGAAACAGGAAGTTGCAGCAGAGCAGAAGATCGAACACTGAGCAGCCGCGCGTGTGCGGCTCCCTGGGAAAGCGCGCAGGTTGCCGAAAAAGAAAACCAACAAACCAAGGTGAGGAGAAGGGAGAGAGCCGGCCAAACACCAGGATCGACCGGGCAGGCAGGTAGTGGCCGCGGGGACCGTGCGATCGCTAGTGTTCCCGGCTCAAATTGGAAGGAGGGAGTGAAAGGAAAAAGGCTTATATGGATGCAGCGGGCACGGTGACGGGGCGGTGAATGGGATGGCAGTGGCGGTGACGGGGCGGTGAAAGGGATGGCGGTGACGGGGCGGTGAAGGGATCGGCGGTGACGGGGCGGTGCAGAGGATGGTGGGCCGGTGACGGGGCGGTGACGGGGACAGATTTTTTCCCCGTGTCATTCTCTAATGCAGAACCCAAAGTGAGAGGAGTTTGGAGTTGAAAGCACTCCCAAAGAGGTGGGCTTTTAAATGGGCCATGAACACTGCCAGAGACGGAGCCCACCATAGGGATTCGGGCAGCTTGTTCCAAGCATATGGTGCAGCAAGGTAGAAGGTCTGGAGCTGGCAGTTGAAGAGAAGGGCACAGATAGGAAGGACTTACCAGCTGAGTGCCTCTCCTCCTCTCTGCCCTTCTGCATGCCACTTTAAGCATTCACTGGCGCAAGAAGCATCTTCTACTTGCTGCTTGTGCCAGCCTTGGCTTCCTTCTGATGTCACATCCTGGTTGTGGGACCAGGACGAGATGTCAGAAGAGAGTCGAGGTTAGTGTGAGAAGCAGGTGAAAGATGCGCTCACGTCGGCGAACACATCGAGAGGTACTTGGGAGACGAGGATGGTCAAGCAGTGGGGAAGAATGATGGGGCACTCAAGTGGTGGGGAAGAGTGTGTTTGTGTGTATGGGTGGGGGGGGGAGGTTCGGCACAGCAATGTCGAGCCCCACCACCCCAGACACCAACCTCCCTCACTATGCCAGTGCATGCAAGCATTTTAGATAAGGTACTGCATTGTATAGAATATAATCAGGTTGATATTCAAAGTAATTCATCTAGTCAGAATTAGCTCCTGGCTGGTTAAGTCACCTGTTTGGGCTAACAATTAACCCCCCCTCTTTTACTAAGGTGCGCTAACCGAATTAGCACGCGCTAAACGCTAACGCATCCATAGACTAACATGCACGCGCTAGTTTTTAGCGCACGCTAAATTGATTAGCGAGCGCTAATTGTTTAGCGCACCTTAGTAAACGAGAGCCTAATTTTCAACACACTTTTAGTAAGCACCAAACTGAAAACCAGCTATTTCAGGGGTGTTCTAGGGGCACTTGATTGGTTAAGTGTTGATATCCAGCATGCAACTGGCCAAGGTAACTGCATAAATAGGACGCATAAAAGCTACTCTTAATGCGGTGTCCCATACTCAATTAAGTGCTGAATATCATCCTTACCTTATCTATGGGGCTCATTTTCAAAAAGAAAAAGACATTTTTAAAAAATGGCATAAAGAAGCATTTGGATGTTTTATTTGTTAATATGTCCAGATTGCCATTTTCAAAATACATTTTTTAGACTTTTGTATATTGTTTGTCTGCAGAACATCTATATCTTAAGGGGGCAGGATGAGGATGGACTTAAAATCTAGATGTTTTTCTGCAAAAAAATGTCCTGGGCAAAACGTTTGAGGCTAGACCTCATTAAAGTGCCTAAAAAGGGGCCAAACTGACTAGATGGCCACTGGAGGCACAAAGCCATGGCCCCCTTCACTCCCCCTGTGATTACTGATCTCCTCCCAGCCCCCCAAATATGTGACTTGAAACAGTTCAGTCCAGCCTGTATATAAGCTTCAGATGTTATGGCCAGTCCTAATTAGAGCAACAAGAAGGTCTCGAGAGTAGCCTGGTGGTTAGTGCAGTGGACTCCAGAGAAGGGGATCCAGGCCCATATCCCACTCAAACTAGTATACTTGTGGTGGAAAGTGTGATCCCACAAAAACCCACATGACATGTAGGTGACACCTGCAGGCATAAGGGCTATTGGGGAAGTATATAGTTTGGTACAGTAAGTTGTGGATGAGTTTTGGAGATGCATCATTGCCAACTTAACCTAGACTTCTATAATGGCTTTACCATACATTTTGCAACCAGAGAATACTAGCATAGTGTTCAGATTTTTGGCGTCTAACCTTTGGTGCTTTCTGTAGAATTGTGCCCCATATACTCTGATGGTTCTCAGAGCTAGTGTGGCTGTCAGGACCTATTGTTTTGCTTTGGCCACCACTGCTATTTGTTACTCTCTCTCCTACCTAGGTGGCCATCAAGTATGCCTCATGGTTAAGCCCTGAAGAAAGAACCTAACTCTCAGATCATGAGCAAGGACACAGTCTTGAGAGCTAAGTTCTAAATAAATGCTCTTTTCAATGACTTAAAAGGGCCTGAACTAGGCCTTGAGTACTAGGTTCAAGTTTCCAAGCTGCACTATGAGATGGATGGATGGCCCAAATATGCATTGAATAGATTTGTATATGTTCGGTCTTCACTGCATACATAATTATGCCATTCTTATTTATCTAACCAGTTGTGGGGTCACAAGAATGGGTTTAAAAGTCCCAGTACATGGATGTAGAAATCTTATCAATAATTCAAGAACCATTTTGTAGTATTATATTGCATACTATAGAACATACGTTTTTGTTTAATGTACTCTTGGTTGTATAATCTGCACATGCTGACACTGCAATATTTGTCCAGAAACTCTACTTCTGTTATGCACTCAATACTCAGCGTTGGAAGAAAGAAAGAATTCTATGTGCTGCTGAACCAAAATTCATCCACAGATTTGAATAACATTTAGATTCATTATTCATAGCTAACATGCGAGAAACGTGTCTTCCATTTGAATATTCTGCTCAACTGAATTCATCTGTACAGGTGATTGCTACCTATTGCTCAACTAGAAAATCCTCGACTGTGGCTAAAATGTAATATATCATTGGAGTAAAACATTGGGGGGGGGGGGAGGATAATCACTTTCCCAACGGTATATGTTTTGCAAGGACGCTCATAGTTTTTCATCCCTGTAATAATCTGTTCTCAAGGTCAGAAGTCCTAATTTCTCTGAAAGATTATTACACTATGACAGACAGTTTGCTCTAAATTATATTCTTTCAAGTTACGGCATGAATAGTCTGCTTGGTTACAATTTCATTATACCTTTCAAAAAAACTGAGTTGAAGCTATCTAAGCAACTCTATATCAGTTATTGCACATTCTGTGACAGCAGGCTGAAAAAAAAAATACTGAATTATCCTCAGGTCAGTGAGCACAGATAGAAACAACCCAGTGGCAAAAGCAATACATGAATCATTTTAATACTGCATTCACATATACAAAGCCACGGAATAATGGCTGATGCATTGCTTCACAAACAAATACGAAGAAGGCATATACTGGCCTGGTCGATATTCAGATGGTGGCAGCCAGCATTTTTATGTCTGCCACTAGCTGTATTCTCAGATATTCTGTGCCAGCCATGTCTGGGCACCAGCACTAGATATCTAGTTTTAGTCTGGCTTATGTGGTTAAGTGCAATATTCAGTCCTTGACCACATTTGCTGAACGACTTAAAGATAGGACTGCTATTTATGTAGCACAATTTAAGTAGTCTTTTTACTAAGGTGCGGTAGCCGTTTTAGCGCGCGCTAAACACTAATGCGTGCCAACGCATCCATAGGATCTAATGGATGCGTTAGCACACATTGGCGGTTAGCACGTGTTAATTTTTAGCGTGCGGTAAATCGGCTACGCACCTTAGTAAAAGGACCCCTAAGTGATTATTTTATGTGGTCAAGAGTTGAATACCGACCTTTAACTGCATAAGTGCCAACTCTGCCCTTGGAATGCCCACAAGTTCTAAGCATGAATAACAGTTAAATGCTGCCAGACATTGGTAGTTAGGTGGCCCTGGGTGATTTAAGCAAGCAGGAGCATCTCCTGCCCACTTAAATTGCTTTCAGTATCAGCTAGAATATTTTAAAAATCTGTGCGACGAGAAATTTTTCATTTCATATCATTGCTCGTGTCTTTCAGAGATATGCTCATTTTATTCGTTTGTGGTTTTCACTATGTTGTCATGGGTACAAGGCCATTAAAGCTCTCCAGAGCAGCACACACTGTTTGGTTTTCAGGTTTTTTAAAGGGCAAGAAGGTATTGTGCTAAAGGAATTAATGTACACAAATTCAGAGTATTGGAATGCATATTGTGGTGTTCCTCAAGGGTCACCTCTGTGTCCTTTGCTTTTTAATTTGTATATGAGCTCTTTGGGTAAATGTAGACAAATTTAGGCATTTTTTTATCTTATGCTGATGATATTTTAAATTTTAGTCCAGCGTTCGATAATCTGGAGGATGTTTTGAGATTTATTCAAAAGGTAATTATATTATTGAATAATTGGGCAGCCAATAATTTCTTACTGCTGAATAAACAAAAAAACTAAATTTGTTTTGGTAATCCAAGTGGGTTTATTGGTCAGAAAATCATACTGGAGAAATTCTTATGATAGAAGAAAAATCTAGGGTTTTGGGAATTATTTTGGATTGTGATTTGATTGTGATTTGATTGTGATTTGATTGTGATTGTGATTTGATTGTTTTTGTGATTTGATTTTTTTTCCATTTGTGCCAATTAGAGAGTTTTCAAACAGTGGTAAGAGCTATAGTACTGTCTCAGTTGGATTACTGTAATTCTTTATATTGTGGTGTTACACTGAATTTGAAAAAATAGGCTACAATTGCTTCAAAATATGGCTGTGTTTGATTTTTAGAGCAAAAAAATATGACTGAATCAATTAAATTTTAAATTGGTTATTGCAAGGAATAGGACCAGAAGGTTTAATGAAGTATATAACTTTCCCAATAAATAGAGCTACCTCCCAGTACTAATAGTCATTGAGGCTTGGCTATTCTATAAGTTAATATGGTCGTTTGAAGTCTTTGATCAATAAATCTTTTGAGTTTATAGGAACAATCCTTTTGGCTTGTAAAAGTTTGATAATCAATAAAAAAGAAATGAAAAAAAGAAAGAAAGAAAGAAATTTTCTTATTATCATGGGGCTCATAATCAAAACGAAAATACATCTAAAATCTCGTGTAAATCGGCACTTGGACAATTAATAAGTCAAGTTGTCCGATTAATAAGTCAAGTTGTCCAAGTGCCGATAACCAAAACAGGTTTTAAGATGCATTTATAAACAGCTAAGGCCTCTTCAGTGCTGCTGTACGCCCAGAGCTGAAAGGGGTGTTTTAGGAGGAATGGTCAGGGTGGGATCTGGATGGGACGTGGGCTGACCTAGACTTAGTCGTACTGCAAGTATAACCAAAAGTGTAACGAGGCTGCCTGGACAAAACTTGTACGTTGTGTCTTAGGTAATGCAAAAGCAGGTCTAAGTGCCCAGAAGGTATCCAAAGTTACCAAATAACCACTGCAGACACAAAGTACAGACCCCCACACACTTCCCCCAGTGATCACTGACCCCTCCACACACACACACAAACAACACCATAAAAATCGGAATAAAACCATACATGCCTGCCTCCAGAACATCAGCACCTGGCATAGGAAAGCCTAGTAGAGCAGCATAGAGGTGGCTTAGGTAGTCTGGGTCTAGTAGGTTTTGGGAAGTCTCACCATGACCTATAAGGGAGTTCTGGTGAAATGTTTATATGGCACCCTTTTTGTGAAGTTCGCAGCAGTGCCCTGCAAGGTGCCCCACTACTGTGTTGTCATGTCTGGGTGTCCAGTCCATCACTTTGCTGGACCCTCCCACATCCAAAAGGTTTTGTTCTAGGCGTTTTTGACTTGGAAAAATTTTTGGACGAGAATGGGGTAGAAAGATAGACAACTTAGCAGTCTGGCCGATCAAACAGCTGGACGTATAATTAGACAATTTTCAAAAAAGAAGTATTTTGGATGTATTCTTCAGGAATTGACTTTAAACACTGCCGACTTTGGGCGACTAGCGATTTAGGCCCAAAACGGACTTAGACGTATCTTATGATTATGCTACTCCACATCTTTAGAAAATTGTTAAAAAACCTTTTTATTTGTAATGATTGTTAAATGAATAATCTTCTACGGAGACAGTATTTTTTAAATTGTTGTTATCCACTTAGAATCTATTGTGAAAATAGTGTGGAATAGAAATAAATTAGAAAAGAATACACAATCTTTCAAAAGAATGCACACTGTCCATGAATGCACACTCTTTCCCAATAATGTATGAATGAGTGCACTAGTCATCTATGCACAAATGGTTTGTGGATGTGCACACTATATTTTTGAAAAACACATACTATTGACGGTACATGAACAAACACAAAATTTGGTAGGTTTTCTGCTTGTTTTAATTTGCCATCCCCCCCCTCTTTTTTTTTTTTATGAAGCCGCATTAGCATTTTTTATCGCCAGCCGTGGTGGTAAAAGTTCTAGTGCTCATAGGAATTCTATGAGCGTCAGAGCTTTTACCGCTGTGGATGGCAATAAAAACTGCTAAGTTTCATAAAAGGGGAGGATTGATTGTTAAAATTTCCTATGTTATTCCAAAACAAATGCACATCCAAAATAAACCACTGTAAGCAAGAACATAGACGCAAGCAGCAAATAAGTACCATAAGCCTCACCCAGTCTTCAAATTAGAACATAAGAATAGCCATACTGGGTCAGACACATGGTCCATCTAGCCTAGTATCCAGTTTCCAACAGTGGCCAATCCAGGCCACAAGTACCTGGCTGAAACCCAAATAGTAGCATCATTCTATGGATGCTGCTTTAGCCTTATAGCGCTCAGTCTGGATTGCCAACAGGCTGACTTGGCCCTTTAACTCCTGGAGCACTTGTTGCCGCTGTACCAGCTCTTCATTCCTGGCTTCCAGCTGCTTAACGTTCCTGGCTACCTCCTTGGTCAGGCATTTCTGCTTTTCTTTGAACTGGGCAGCTAGAACACTCTTCTCCAACTGTCCTTGCAGTTCATGCAACCTACAAGTTACTTCTTACTTTGTGATAGAAGGAAGGGTAGGATAGTAATAGTTGGAAGTGCAAAAATGGCATTGTGAAACTCAAAGGTGAAGGGAACAAATATCTAGAAACTGCTAAAGATAAAGCTGAATTGCTTAACAAATATTTCTTTTCTGTGTTCACAGCTGAAGTGCCAGAGGTGGGACACCAGACAAAAACAAATAGGGCTGTAAGTCTGGTAGACCCTGATCGATTTTCAGGAAATTGTGTTCATGTGGAGCTAGCTAAACTAAAGGTGGACAAAGCAATGGGGCCGGATGGTGTATATCTGAGGGTACCGAAGGAACATAGAGAAGTACCTTTTCAATGCTTCTCCAGAGTCTGAGGACTGGAGAAGGGTAGATGTGGTCCCTCTCCACAAAAATTTATTTATTTATTTTTTATAAAAAATAAACAGAAATGGAGGTAAGGAAGAAGTAGGGAACTACAGGCTGGTAAGTCTGACTTCTGTGGTAATTAAATTTTAATGGAAACTCTTACAAAAAAATAAAATAGAAAGAATAGTGAAGTTTCTGGAATCCAGTGGATTACAAGATCTGATGCAACATGGATTCATTAGAAAAAGGTCTTGTCAGACAAATTTAATCAATGGCTTTGACTAGGTGACCAGAGGATTGGATAGAGCAGGGGTGCCCAACGCGTCGATCGCGATCGACCAGTAGCTCAGGAAGGCAACTCGAGTCGATCGCACTCGTGTTGCCGTCCTGATCTACGGGCTGATCAGCCTTCCTCTCCAGTGTTCTCCCTAGGGCCTTTTAGCTGGGCGGTCCACCCAGCTGTCATCTGCCGCTGCTGAACATTTAAAAAAAAACCCCAAAAACCGGCTTGGAGATTTCAGCCCCTAGCGAACTTATGCTCCGGGCTCTAACGTGGGCTTCTCTTCTCTTCCCTCCGAAACCGGAAGTTATGTCGGGGGGGGGGGGGGGGAGAAGGGAAGCCGGCACGCACATGTTGAGCGCCCTGAAGCTACGGGCTAATGCGGGAGACAGGTTAGTGAAGCATTTGTTCTTGTTCCTGCCGGGTCCTGCCTACTTTCTGTTTCCGCGAAGGCAGGACCCGGCAGCATTTCCCCCAATAGGTTGATCACGATCTTGGGCTGATCAGCCTTCCTCTTCCCGACGGCAGAATTGACGTCGGGGAGAGGAATGCTGGTTGGCCGAAGCAGGGAGAGCTTGGGGCCTGTTATTGGTGGTGTTTGGGTCCTGGTTCCCGATGGTAATGGCAGTGGCAGTGGCTTGGGGGAGGGCAGGGAGAAAGAAAGAAAAAGGGCAGGCAGGGATACAGAAGGAAAGAAGAGAAACAGAAAAAAATGAAAGGGAGGCAGAGAGAAAGAAAGGGCAGGGAAGAGGAAGGAAAAGTTGGGGGAAGGAATGAGGTCTGGAGGAGAGGAAGCATACAGGCTAAAAGAAGGGAAGAAAGATTGTATGCACAGTCAGAAGAAGAAAGTGCAACCAGAGACTCATGAAATCACCAGACAAGGTAGGGAAAATGATTTTATTTTAAATTTAGTGATCAAAATGTGTCTGAATTTATATCTGCTGTCTATATTTTACACTAAGGTCCCCTTTTACTAAACCGCAATAGAGGTTTTTAGCGCAGGGAGCCTATGAGTGTCGAGAGCTCCCTGCGCTAAAAACTGCTATCGTGGTTTAGTAAAAAGGGAGGGAGTATATTTGTCTATTTTTGTATGGTTGTTACTGAGGTGATAGTGCTTAGAGTCATCTGCTTTGACCTCTTTGAAAAACCCTGGAATAGGAATGATAATTAACATTTTCTATGCATACAGTGTGCTTTGTGTTTTTTTTTTTATTTTATTGTTGGTAGATCATTTTGACTTGGTCATTTAAAAAGTAGCTCGCAAGCCCAAAAAGTGTGGGCACCCCTGGTCTAGTACAACCAAACCCAAAAATGGTGACATTAGATTCCACTAGACATACCGCATTTTATTTTTTTATCACCTTACAACTGGAATAATCTCTCCCTGCCTATTCGCAGTAACTTCTCTCTCAAAAGTTTCAAGACAGATCTATAAATCTAGCTATTTAGACAGGCATATGACAGCAAAGTCTAACTAGGGTAAAAAAATGTTAAAAATCTAATACAGTACCTTTTACCTGTCTTCCTTTCATCCCCCCTCCCCTTATCTCTCTTTTTTTTTAGGCCTCCACTTCCTGTGAGTATGTAAGTTTGTCCTATTGAAAATGGCATTCCTTTCCTTTTTTAATTTTAGATTGTATACTGTTGTGCTCAACATTGCCAGTAAAAAGTGGTATAAAAAGTCTAAATAAAACTGTAATGCAATGCATACAGTGCCATACCGAGGGTGGTGGGGCAATCGCTGCCTGGCTGGCCCAGAACGTCCTCTCCGACGTTAGAATTGACGTCGGGCAGCAAGAGTTGGTTGGCCCGCGGGGAAGAGAAGCAGGGCGAACTCGGCGCCGGCCTGTTTCTGATGGCCAGTTGCAGCCTTTCCCCGGCGGCGGTGGCAGCAACATGTTTCCCAATGGTGGTGGCATGGGGGAGGGCAGGGAGAAAGAAAGAAAGGGAGGGGAGATTCAGGGAGCTAGAATGAAAGAAAGGGGGGGGGGACAGGGATCCAGAAAGAAAGAAAGGGGGGAAGGTGAAAGAAAGAAAAAAAATGGGGCATGGGGAGAGAGAGAGAAAGACAGACATAGAGAAAGAAAGGGGGCATGGAGAGAGAAAGAAAGAAGGGGGCAGGGTGAAAGAAAGAAAGAAATGGGGCACGGAGAGAGAGAGAGAAAAACAGAAAGAAAGGGGGCACGGGGAGAGAGAAAGAAAGAAGGGGGCAGGGTGAAAGAAAGAAAGAAATGGGGCATGGAGAGAGAGAAAAAGACTGACTGAGAAAGAAAGGGGGAATGGAGAGAGAAAGAAGGGGGCAGGGTGAAAGAAAGAAATGGGGCACAGAGAGAGAGAGAGAAAGACAGACATACAGAAAGGGGGCATGGAGAGAGAAAGAAAGAAGGGGACAGGATGAAACAAAGAAAAAGTTGGGGGAGGGAATGAGGTCTGGAGGAGAGGAAGCATACAGGAGGCTGAAAGAAGGGAAGAAATATTGGATGCACAGTCAGAAGAATAAAGTGCAATCAGAGACTGATGACATTACCAAACAAAGGTAGGAAAAATGATTTTATTTTCAATTTAGTGATCAAAATGTGTCCGTTTTGAGAATTTATATATGCTGTCTATATTTTGCACTATGGACCCCTTTTACTAAACCGCAATAGCAGGTTTTAGCGCAGGGAGCCTATGAGCGTCGAGAGCAGCGTGGGGCATTAAGTGCAGCTCCCTGCGCTAAAAAACGCTATCGCGGTTTAGTAAAAAGGGAGAGGGTATATTTATCTATTTTTGTATAGTTGTTACTGAGGTGACATTGCATAAAGTCATCTGCCTTGACCTCTTTGAAAACCCGCGGAATATATATGATAATTAATATTTTCTCTGCGTACAGTGTGCTTTGTGTTTTTAAAATTTTATTGTTTATTTTGACTTGGCCACGAAGGTAAGGGGGAGGGAGGGAGGGGAGCTGCTGAAAGACATCTAGTAATCCTTACAGGCTTAACTGTGCAGGGAATTATTTTTGTAAAATCATGTTTTGTTATGTGACTGGCATTATTTAGACTTTAATTTCTATGAATGAATATAATGAAAATGATATAAAACTACTTGCTTGTTTTTATGTGCGTGCACTGAAGGAAATTGACAATTGTTCAGAATATTGTTTCTTTTTATACTTTAATATAATAAATTCAATATAAAACAATTCAAGGCTTGTGTGGATGGAATCAGGTGGTTTGTGGGGATGAGGATCGAGCTTACGGGGATTAGTCCAATAAAATGGTATTTTCTTATTTCTCATTAGGTAAGCCCTTTGAAAATAATCAAAGGGCTCTTAATATTGGACGAGCCCTGCAAGAGAAAAGGGGAAGTTCGGGGGGGGGGAGGTTAGGAAGTTTGAATAATTAAGGGATTGAATGGGACTGTTATAAGGAGTGGAAATAATTGGAAGAGGAAGAATTATTGGTGAGTGGAAACAAGGAGTGAAAGATAATGATTGGTGGGAAAGGGAAAGAGGTGATTGGTTTATTCGGGCGGGAGAATTGTGAGAAGTTTGTTTTGTGGGAGGTTGGGGTCTGAGGAGGGTAGGCAGTAAAGAGGAGATAGAAAATTGGGAATTTGTGAGGGTAGTTTGAGGTTTTAATTCCCGCCCTTTCCCTCCCTTATGTTCTGTTGTCACTGTCTCTGTTTTGGTGGGTGAGTGTGATTTTTAGAAGGTGGGGGGGCGAGTTTTGTTTGGGTTTGTTTCCAGTTGTTGGGGTGTTTGTTGGGTTCTGAGATGTGTGCTTGGGTGGGTGGGCATGGGGTACAACGGGGGGTTGGCGGTTGCAGCTTGGGCGGTAAATGAGAAGGGATTCCTACAGGTGGCCAGGGATTATGGGAAAATACCTATGAAATATAATGTTGAATGCTGTGTGCGGCACCGCCACAGACTGAGGTGAGGCCGGGCGACACCGCAGGTCTTGCAAATGTGATATTTGGAATGAATATAATGTATTGGTATGTTGGGATAAGCAGCTAGGTCGGGACCGACTAGCTGTTGGGATGGGAAACAGGAAGGCCACCTAGAATGAGAGATATGAATTTGAGTTGCATTGTTACTGGAGTATGCTAATTAATAAAGCTGCGGCCAAATTTCTGCCAAAGTTTATATTGTAAGTATTTTATTTATTTAAGTTGTGGAGTTATGAGTTGTATGAATGCAGGGTGCGAGTTCCAAATATTATTTGTTTTATTTTTATTTGTTAATTTGTAAAGTGGTGATTGTTATGCATCAGTTTTTTCAAATTTACATCTACTGTCTTTATATTTTGCACAGTATTAGAGGACATGTATTACTGTTTTTGTGGTGTTGTGGTGTTGCATTGTATGCAGAGTCTGGTTTCTTGGCAGTTCAGTTTAACTTTTGTCTACATATTTCTATTTTTAGTTTGTGATTATTCCATATTGGGTGAGGGTGTATCTGTCTGTGTGTATGAAAGGGATATGGCTTTCTGATAGCATCGACTGTACAGGATCAATTGACTGTGCAGGATCTGGTTTGTTTAGTTTTACAATATATGTGTTGGTGTTCTAGTGCTCACTGCAGTGTTTAAGATGCTGCCTTTTCCTAGGTACACTCTTGTTGTGCGATATGTAGATTGTTACTAAAACTTAAGGCTTCAGATCTCCCAGAAGGTCTGAGATATAAATCGAACTGGATCCCTCCAGGTCCTCCAGATGCTTCATTATTAGCCTTTGAACATTCAGTCCTAAAAGATATCACGACCATGGAAACTAGGAAGTACAAATCCCACTCCAATATGTCAGCACAACAGCGGAAAATTATAAAAGAGTTACAGAATGATCAATCCATCATCATTCATAGGGCCGACAAGGGAGGTGGGATAGTGATACAAAACTATTCAGATTATCAGACAGAAGCCAAGCATCAATTGTTAGATTCCAATTACTATAATAGATTAGAATGTGACCCCACAGCGACTATAAAAACAACATAGATACAATTTTACAATAAGCCAAGGCAGCAGAACTAATGAATTCCCATGAGTTCTGGAAATCTATTTAATTCCTAAAATTCATAAATCCCAGACTAAACCCCCAGGACGCCCCATAGTGGCACCTCTTTCTCAATACATAGACGGTTATTTAAAACAGTTCGTATCTAGGGCAAATTCATACATTAAAGATTCAACTCATTTTTTACAAACCATTGAGAGTTTTTCTAGCCAACAGGCAACGGATAAAACAATTTTAGTTACAGTGGATGTGGTGGCTGTGTACACCAATGTGCCCCAAAGTGAAGCTTTATCTCTGGTGAAGTTCTATTCTTCACAAAGATCTCTAAAGCCAAACAGAATTTGGTGATCCAACTAGCAGAAATTGTCATCTCTAATAATTATTTTCAATTTGAAAATGAAATATTTCACCAAATTAAGGGAGTGGCCATGGGAGCTACGGTAGCTCCTACGTTGGCCTTCCTGTACATGACGAGATTTGAGGACACATTGGTGTACAGATCACATCTTTTCAGATATGTAACATGTTGGAAGCGTTTCATCGACGACGTGTTTTTTGTGTGGAATGGTGATATAAAGGAGTTGAATCAATTCATGGAGGAAATCAATAGCAAAGACTCCAATATTAAATTTACATTTAAATATGATTATGTGCAGATGCCGTTTCTGGATGTTAAAGTACTTAAAGTTAATAATTATATTACTACCAGTCTACACAGAAAATCATCGGATCGTAATACTCTTTTACAATATCAAAGTTTTCACCCACGTATATTGAGAAATAGCATTCCGGTAGGCCAATTCTTGCGTGTTAGAAGAATTTGTTATGATGAGAAGGACTTTGATAAACAAGCTGAATTATTATACTAAAATTTTTAGAACGGGGTTATCCGAGCAAAATCCTTAAACGGGCTTGGAAAAGAGCCAGAAACTGTCATCGGTCTTGGTTATTATGTCCAAGATCTCAAAAGCCTGACCAAAGTATAGCTTGCGTGCTTCCTTTTTCTAGGTACGGTAATGACATTAAAAAAATTATATTACAACACTGGCCGACTGTGCAGTATCATCCAGAACGCAGAATTTTGGGGAAAAACAAATATAAAAGAGTTGGACAAATCAGAGTAGATCAGCCTCCCCATTCTAAATGTGGTAAATGTCATCAGTGCTGGTATGTACTAGAGCAACATATATAATCATCCCCCGGTTGGGGGGGGGGGTAAAAGATATATGCTTTCTTCAGGTACGGACTGTAATTCTAAAGGAGTGATTTATTGTATAATATGTCCATGCTGTAAGCTGTACATTGGCCAGACAAGTAGACAAATAAAAACTCGGATAATAGAACATCTGAGTAATATTCAAAGGGAGAGAGTTTCAGCTCCCATCGTCTCCCATTGGCTACAAGAAGCCCACCCTATTGAAGCGGTCAAATATACAGTGCTTATACAAGTAAAAAATTATCATGGAGATCTTTCAAAACTTTTGTTCAAGAAGGAACAGAGATTTATATTCACTTGGCAAACACTTGCCCCTATAGGTTTAAATTCGGACATAGAGTGGTTTAATTTAGTCAATTTAATAAAGTCAATGTTCCTTCTGATGTCGTGTCCGGGTCAACTACACACTTCCAGGTTAAACACACAGTTCAAAGTTCCTTTTGATGTCATTTCCAGGTCACATGGGACAGGAAGTATAAATAGAGGGGCTGGGGTTGATGATTCTATGTTTGTCCAGAATTCCCAGCCGGTCAGGCACAGGTTGCTGAGAGAAGGTAGGAAACTGAGCCAGAGCTTGTATCAGATTAATTTATGTATTTAAAGTTAAATGAAATATTGAGATTAGTGATGACCAAAAGAGAATAATTGTAAAGATTGTTTTTAAAAATATCAAATAAATCGTTTAAATTATGTTTTAACAGTGCCCTCTCCTGATGAAGAGTCGAAACTCGAGTCGGGGGGTCATGGAGTTTTATTAGAGCTGACACAGTAGTAGAAAAGCACTTTAATGCACAGTTTACACATTTGCACGTTTGCACGATAATACTGCGGTGAATAGAGTACCCAACCTGCTGATATACAGATAAGTGACTATTTTTTTAGAATAAAATGAATATAATTAAAGATAAAGGTTGGGTCAGGGACAGTAAAAATGCTATGATGGTCCCGATTCTACCCGCAGTTTGGTGTCATCACTAAACATAGGGTTAGGTGGTCTGAGCACTTTTACTAATTTATAAATATATATCCTTACAAGAGCTGTGATTGTTTAAGAGATTGTTACTAAAAATCATATTTTTCATATAGGTGTGTTTTGGGGGGGGGGGTCAAAAAATGATGGGCCCCGGGTGTCACAAATGCTAGGTACGCCACTGAGTGCATAGTTAAGATTTGGTCCTCACTGCCAGAAGATATGACAAAGCAGTTAGCATAGCCAAGTTTTAAAAAAAGATTTGGTCAGATTTTGTGGAAAAAAAGTTGTTTGTCTCTGGAAAGAATCTTGCTTGGAATCTTGCTATCTTTTGGGATTCTTCCAGGTGCTTGAGATCTGGATTGGCCATTATTGGAAAGAGGCTACTGGATTTGATGTACCTTGATCTAACCCAATGTGATAATTAATATACAGTACATTTAGCAGAGGTAATATGCATTCTGCTTTCACCTTGTGGTCCACATTTAGTTGATTTCCGTCTTTGATGCCTTTCATTTCCTCAATGAAGTCCTATTTTTCTAAATACTCCTGCCCCACAGCTTCACTAAATCATGGATTCACTCTGCAGAAAGCTTTCACATAGAACTGGTCAATCTCTGTGGCTTGGGATCACAGTGCCGAGGCAGAAATAGTCCTGATACTGACAAGCTTGTTTTTTTGCAGTTATGTCTGTGTCTCTTGATCTTCAGTCTTCTTGTGGTAGCCCTGTTGAAATCCATCTCACTGCTTCCTTCTGCACAAAGGACTGTTCCTTCACATCGGGGGATGACATTTCCTAAGCTTCAAACACAGAGGTCAAGCCATAAGAGCTTAAGAGTTTAGTCGGACACAATGTGCCTTGTTGCCTAACACCGCTACTGCTCTTGTTTCTAATAACAGCCTTTTTGTTTCACTTATCACATTAACTCCTTGCAGCTTCCAGCACTATGAACCCACTGTCAGCTAATTGCAGGGCATTGTATTGTTCCAGTATGCGAGGACTGGTCTGGCATCGTGAACAACCTGCGTTACAACGACAGTAGGCAAATAATCACACATGAGCAACAGATACACTTTTTATTTACCATCAGAAAGACTCCAGGAGAGAAAATCAGTTTGAAAGTATTTAGTATGCTAAATGTTTCCGGCTGCTGATTTCTCTCCTCATCTCTTCCTGTACCTGATGCAATGACACAATTAGCTGGCATCATTAAAATAAATGATCTTATAGCTTGACAGCAGCTAAAGAATGCCTTGTTAGTTTTTCATTGCGTTTTTATTGTGCAATAATCAACTGTGGAAGATGTTTTAGTCAGTAAATTGACCAGATATGAGTTACCAATTAGCTGCATAGCAGCAGCACGACAATTTCATTTTCATGTTGTGATCTTTCTTACTGGAGGGGCATTATAAGCGGAAAAGTATGGCGGGTAGGCTATATTAAGAGTATTTACGTTTCCAATACACAGGGACAATGTAGCAATTAAGAGTCAGAAAATGGCTGAGGTGTAATTAAGAGACTGACTCAAGTCAATTAAACCTGCAAGAGAAGGGCTCATAAACGTTATAACTCTGCTCAGAGGCTTGTAACTCTAAAGAGAAGGAGATAACCCTCTCTTGAAACAAGAGTTATATTTTCAAATCATAGCATAGTTTTAGCAAACGAGTCCAACTCTTGAGGATGTGCAAAATTTAAAAAAATGTCAATACTTAGATAAGGTGATTCGCAAGAATTTTTAAATTGCACAATGATAGTGGTTGCATTCAAACATAGCTAAAGATTGTACTTAGCTTGTATGCAAAAAGCAACTTTCCAGGGTCCCGACGTGGCCCCGTTTCGGCGACTGCTTCAGGAGACCCCGCCAACCGAAAGTAGATAGTTTTTATCAAAAATCACTAATTGTGAAAACTTCAACTGTAAGCTGCAATGCAACAACAAAGGAGAACAAATGTAAGAAACACAAGATACAGGCACTGAAACTCAAAAAGCAACTGTAACTGTGCAAAAAACTAAAGTGTTAGAAGCTGGCAATTTAGACAGGAGACACAATATGAATACAGACCAGTTCAAAAATTGAAAAGTTCCTTGCAACGGAGAACGCCGACACCCGCTCTGACTTATAAAACAGAGGGGGGAGGGGAACACCCGTGCGTGAACGTGATGACGTCATCCATTCATTTGCAGAGTACAGAACGGAACTTTCATGGTGGATACTGCAGAAAAACAAAAAATGTATCATAGAGGGCTACCAAAAAGGAGTCAGAGAAAAGCTGCCCATTCAATCTCATTATTGAGGCCATCAGGATGAAGGGAATGCAAATTAAATATCCATTTTTGTTCTCTCCTCCATAACAAACGAGCAGTGTCACCACCTCTGGGGCTAGATATGCAATCTAGCACTGTGAATGTGAGATCATTCAAAGAATGGTTGACTTGCTGCCAATGCTGGACCAAAGGGGCTTCCTGAACCCCAGTCCGAATGCGGCTCATATGCTCCCCAATACGAAGTTTCAACTTGCGAGTAGTGCATCCTACATAAATGAGGTGGCAAGGACATGAGATAGCATATACTACACCACAAGAGTTACAGTTCGTGTTCTGTTGTGTGTACTTAAAATGGGGTGCAAGAGACATCTGTTGAATGGTGACGCTGTGTTGACATACCTTGCAACAGCCGCATGGGGAGTGGTGACCCTGTGAAGTTTGTGGAGGACGATGACTGACAAACTGGGAATGCGTGAGTTTTTGTTTGAGATTCATAGGTTTAGAAAACGCAAACCTGGGGACATCGGAGAAAGCTTCATGGTATTGCATGATGGGCCAATGATGTTTTATGATTTTCTTGATTTGAAAAGCGTGAATGGAATATGGTATGACACATACAAGAGACCGAGGTTCAGGTTTGACTTGTGATTCCAGCAACAGAGTCCGATTGGCATATAAACCTCTCTTGTAGGCCTTCTTAAGGACGGATGGCGGGTATCCTTTAGATAGAAATCTATGCCTCACTTCCTCTGCCTTGTACACATACTCTTCTACCGTAGAACATAATCTCCTAAGACGCAGGAATTGTCCTGTAGGTATGTTATTCCTCAAATGCTTAGGATGGAAACTATCATATTGGAGTAGATTGTTTCTGTCTGTAGGCTTCCGGTAGATAGACGTATGAAACCGTCCATGATCCAAAATAATGTTAATATCCAGAAAGGACACCTGATGACGGTCCTTGGTCATAGTGAACTGAAGGTTAGAATCGCAACCATTAAGCCATTCAAAAAACGCCATCAACCCAGACTCTGTACCAGTCCATACTGCAAACACATCATCAATATATCGTTTCCAAAAAGGAAAAAATGGCCAATACTCAGATGAATATAAAAACTTTTGTTCAAATTGAGAAACATATAAACAGGCTATAGACGGGGCCATTTTCGACCCCATGGCGGTGCCTTTAATTTGTTTGTAGAATTGCTTGTCAAATTGAAAATAATTCATGCTGAGTGCCACATGTGCTACATCTAATAGAAACTGGATTCTTGTGTCAGATAGATCAAGAAAATGCAATTCTTCTCTGATAACTTCAATAGCTTCTTGCTGTGGAATGTTGGTGTACAAAGCAGTTATATCAAAAGTAAGAAGAATCGCATCCTTGGATACATTCTGAAAAGATGACAAAAACTGAATGATGCTAGTGGAGTCCAAAACATAGGAAGGGACTAATGGAACCCTGTCTTTTAGAAAAAAATCAACAAAAGCAGACAAGGGTTCAAGAAGGGATCCAATACCGGATACAATCGGCCTGCCAGGAGGGTTAGATAACGATTTGTGCACTTTAGTCTAAGTATTGACATTTTTTTAAATTTTGCACATCCTCAAGAGTTGGACTCATTTGCTAAAACTATGCTATGATTTGAAAATATAACTCTTGTTTCAAGAGAGGGTTATCTCCTTCTCTTTAGAGTTACAAGCCTCTGAGCAGAGTTATAACGTTTATGAGCCCTTCTCTTGCAGGTTTAATTGACTTGAGTCAGTCTCTTAATTACACATATATTAAGAGTATGACTTTATTTTGCTAGAACATTTGTTATTATGGAATACATCAACTATTACCAAGTGAAAGGTTTTACTACAGTTACTATCAGGTCAATTTTACTGACAATTTTTATTGATGATGTCAAAAAAAAGTACAATAAATGCATGAAACCAGACAGCCGTGGCACCAACGTGAAATCGCACAAAACATGCACCAGTCCTATTCAGGAAAAATAATACATCAAGACATTTTCTTCTGTGCCCAGAGCTGTGTAGATATTGAGACCGTTGAGAGAGAGCAGAAGCCAACAGTTAAACGACTCTTCTCCCAATCATCGCACAGTGTAACTTGTATGCTTCATTTGTTATTCAACACAACATGCTTTAAATAGCTTAAATGGTGTAAACCATCACAAAATTAGAGATAAGGAGATAATTGAATCTTCCTGTAACGGGTCCTGATGTGTTTCGTCAACGGCTGCTTCAGAGAACCCTGTTGGTCTTCTAAAGCAGTGTTCTTCAACCGGTGCCGGTCCACAGAAATTTCCTGCCGGTCCACAGGGCCGGCATGTGCATCAGGCCCAAAACTGTGTTCTTCAACTGCCGGTCCGCAGTGCGATCGATGCGTTGTTAATAAGATTATATTGTGTGTGTATAAATGAAAAATGAATGGAAAAAATAGTGTTACAATTAGGACTATGGGGGCAGGGTCTGGGGTGGAGATTGGGTAGAGATGGGCAGGGTCTGGCCCACGACTTAGCCCAAAGTTTTTCAACCGCCGGTCTGCAGACCAATGCCGGTCCACAAAATAATTATTTTATTTCTGCCGGTCCCTAGGTGTAAAAAGGTTGAAGAACACTGTTCTAAAGAACTCTGCTCTCGCTGCCTCAGCTTCAAAGTTTTCAGCCATGTAAGCTATTTCAAGCACGCAGTATTGAATAACAAATCAAGTATACAAGTTATACTTTGCAATGATTGAGAGAAGAGCTGTTTAACAGTGGGCTCTGTTCTCTCAACGGTCTCGATATCTACACAGCTCTGAGCACAGAAGAAAATTGGTGCATGTTTTGTGTGATTTCACTTAGAAAGGTTTTGCAACAGGTGTTATGAATTTATTTTCCCATACAGTATAATCTCGTTATATCAGACTCGCTTATAACGGAACCTCGCCTATAGCAGATGAGGTCTGCTGGTCCCGGCTGAGCGCCATTATAAACATACAGAAAATCATCGGATATAGCAGACTCGCATATAACGGACCTTCGGATATAACGGACAACTATTTTGGTCCCCAGAGCCGCTTTTAGCTGTAGTTTTATTTGGCTATAACGGACATGCAGGCTCCGCCTACAAGGCACATGGCATGCCGGTAATATAGTATCAAAATGCAGCCCAGAAAAAAAGTGACAGAGTATTTTTCTTTCCAGTACAGTGTTCTGGTTTGCAATCATTTTGTGCCATACCAATGTTTTGCTGAGTTTTGTTACTGATGTTACTGATATGCTTCTGCAGTGACTGTTGTTCATCGATTTACGTTGTTTCAAGTTGCCCTAAATAAAGTTTTTAAAAAATGCAACTCTGGATATAACGGACCGTTTTTCCAGGTCCCTTGAAGTCCATTATAATGAAATTATACTTTAATATTTTTTGATTATCATTAGAACACCAACAAAATGTTCCAGCCTATCCAACCCTCCCATCTACAAACAAAGAACAGCAAGAACCAGTTGTGTAGTAAAGGGGGCCAGAGGGTAGACTACCCCAGGCACCGTCTTGGTGGGGGTACCAGCACCTTTCTGCCCCCAAGCCATGCTTGCGCCTTCCCTTCTCTGCCCCGTACCTTTTTAAAATGCTCACCAGCATGAGCTTCTACTCCAGCCTGCTGCTCACCCTGGCCTCGACCCTCTGAAATCACTTCTGGGTCACAGGGCCAGGAGGTGACATCAGAGGGAAAGCCAGCGCGAGCAGCAGTTCCGGAGAAGCTGCTCACTCTGGCAAAGATTTTAAAAAGGTACAGGGGGTGGGAAAGAAGGGTGCGAGTGTGGCGTGGAAGGATCAGGGAGTAGAGAACTGGCAAGAACATAGGTTGATTTTAAATGGAAGATTCAGGAGGGAATTCTATGTGGTGCTCAAAAACAGGCACTTGGAAAGATCAGCGCATCATTCTTTAAAAGGCACACTACTACTACTCCTACTATTTAACACTTCTATAGCACTGAAGGACGTGTGCAGCGCTATATATTTTTACATTCAACAGACAGCCCCTGCGCAGAAGAGCTTACAATCTAACTTGGATAGACAGATATGACATAGAGGTTTGGGAATGCAGAACCCAAGGAAGAGAGTTAGGAGTTGAAAGCAATCTCAAAGAGGTGAGCTTTTAACTTGGACTTGGACCAGAAAGTGACACAGGGACAAAGATTCATCCCCATTCCCTCCCCGTAACCAAATATTTTTATCTCATTCTCACCATGTCCCTGCAGTGAAGCGCACTTTGTAACCCCATCCCTGTCTCCTCACCAACCCCTTAATTTTCTTCCCCGCGCTCAGAAGAAATGCAACTGTGCTATTCGGGGATACAAATAAATGAATCAAATATTTTGCTCTTTTTTTCACTTATTAAGGACACAGGATTATCTTTTTAAAAAGGTGTCTGTTAGAGAATCTCCTCCTCCCTAATGATACTCCCTAATGATACACTTATGTGGTGTCCAGCATCTTCCAGTTGGCCATGTGATGTTCAACAGCACCGTAACAGAAATCCTGTGGTTACTGGCAACTATAAAATGATTCATCTATCAATGTTTTTAGTAGGTTGTCAAACAGCCACCAAGTTGTTACCAAACATGTTTTGATTACATATTATCTGCACATAATGGTTAGAGCAGTGGACTGAGAACCAGAGAAATCAGGGTTCAAATACAGCTGCTGCTCCTGGAGAGCTTGGACAAGTCACTTAACCATCCATTATCCCAGGTACAAACTTCAGTTGTAAGCCTTCCAGGAACAAAGCTTACTGTACCTGAATATAATTCGCATTGATTAGAGCTAAATCCAAATCCAAAATCTAGTATTAGGCATACCCTCCCTCCTTTTACTAAACCACAATAGCGGTTATTAGTGCAGGGATCTACGCTGAATGCTCTGCGCTGCTCCTGATGCTCATAGGAACTCTGCACTAATAACCGCTATTGCGGTTTAGTAAAAGGTGGGGGGGAGGGGGAGATTATGAAGTAATACAAAACCTTAAAATCATACAGGACCAATAAAGCAAATCTACCATACTTTCACATCACTTATTCCAAGATTCACATGACAAGGGCCTACAAAGGAAAAGGTAGTGCTGTACACATGTGAACACACACAAGGGAGATAGGTTCAAAACAAATGCAAGGAAGTTTTTTTTCACCCAAAGGGTCGTGGACACTTGGAATGCGCTACCGGAGGAAGTGATCAGGCAGAGTACGGTACAGGGATTCAAACAGGGATTGGACGGATTCCTGAGGGATAAAGGGATCGTGGGATACCGAGAGAGGTGCTGGGATGTAACACAAGTATAGAAAGCTAACCAGGTAATAAGTATAGAAACCCAACCAGGTCGTGCATGTGCAAGACCGGAGGATTAGGACTTCGGTGGGAAGATAGGACTTCAATGGGAAACCAAGGTGGCAAGGGGGCCCCTTCTGGTGATTCAGACAGGTCGTGACCTGTTTTGGGCTTCTGCGGGAGCGGACTGCTGGGCAGGATGGACCTATGGTCTGACCCGGCGGAGGCACTGCTTATGTTCTTATGTTCTTAATATACCTGCCAAACAAACTAGATTAATACAGATCAATTCTACGTAGACATTCAATGCTATCAGAATAACTGGCCTGTTAGGGTTACCCTATGGCTCCAGAAAAAGGAGCTAAGAAATCAACTCTAGGGAGTTCCGATCAATAACTCTGTGATGTAACTAAAGTAAATATTTATAAAATCACAGTATAAATATATAAGGTATACAAGGTAGAAAAAAAATTTTGTGTGATGTGCTCAGACCCGCAACCTTGTAGGTTCATCCATAAGATACTCATTCATCCATAGATGGATTCATCCATAAGGTTGCGGGTCTGAGCACTTCACACACATAAAAAATTGTACATATTTATACTGTGATTTTATAAATATTTACTCCAGAAAAAGAAGAACAGATTGAGACATCCAGGTTATACTTCCAATGGAAGTAAAACCTGGATTCCTCAATCCATCATCTTTTTCTGGAGCCATAAGGTAACCCTAGGTGACCCTCGTTATGTATCTACAAACTAGAAATAGAAATATATATACAAAAATTAAACGAAAACCCCAAGAAGCTGGACTCTACATACAGTATAACATCAGAGAACTAGAAACAGTAATGCATGTCCCTTCTGTACTGTGCCAAACATAAAAATTATTTGAAATTAAAAAAAGAAAGTCATTGCATGTTACAACTACTTAAGAAGAACACATCTGTACCAGAATCTTTAATCCTACAGGAAACCAGAGGAGTAGCACAGCAATAAAATATGTTGAATTCTACCTCCAAGGCCTAACTATAATCTGAGCGGGAACAATAACTACCACCAAAGAACCTGGCATTTCACTGTTACTATTATTATTGTATAAATTATTTCCTTCTGTACTACCAGTCCTAATCTTTATGTTCATATTCAGTGGTTCCATTCATTTAAATTGCTACACTCAGGCCTTCTTTTACTAAGGTGCGCTAACCGAGTAGCACACGCTAATTGATTTAGCGTGCGCTAAACGCTAACGCGTGCATGTTAGTCTATGGACGCGTTAGCATTTAGTGCACACTAATACGATTAGTGCTTGCTAATTCGATTAGCACACGCTAATTCAATTAGCGCACACTAATCGGTTAGCGTACCTTTGTAAAAGAGGGAGGTCTGTATATATGGCTAAAATAGTGTGATTGCCCATTAGTCTATTTTAAAGCATGGAAACAAATGTTAATAAATAAAAGCACACAAAAAGAATAAAGTGATACATTTTTATTAGACTAACTTAATCCATATAAGCTGTAACTTTGTCCCTATTCGTGCATATAAAGTAGACCTTATTTAGTTGGCTTGTTATATTCAAAACAGCTTAATTTCATGTTCTAATTATAACCTATGCCGTCTCCCAGTCCCTTAACTCCATCTCGAACTCACAATATTGCATTTTAGGACAGCTCAACGATCACATATACCAGTAATTTTAAAGTTTATACTAAAAAGTGATTGTGCTGCTTTTTCTACCTGTGAATTTTTATATTCTGTTTGTTTTTGTCTAAGATATTATTATTATTATGAACAGATGAGGTTGTGTTAACCATCCTGATAATTTCTGTTATGCCTGCGGACAATTTACTGCACAAGATCAGCAAAAGAATCTGTCCAGCAGACTTCAAAGTGCATACAAGCATTATTTGGGCTGTATAGTTGGCAACCAAGATAAATTGTGAGCACCTCATGGAAACCAGAAGCCATTGCATGCTATTCCGGATTTACACAGTGGCTGAATGGGAAACAGTAGAAGATGCCTTTCGCTGTACCCATGGTGTGGCATGAACCAACAAATCATCACTCAGACTGTTATTTTTGCATGACAAAAATTGCTGGATTCACAAATAATAAAAAAATTATGTATCCTGATTGCCTGTTAGTAATTAAACCTGTATATTATAACTCGGAGAATCCAGTTCCAATTCCTCCTTCCACATCTGCAGCACAATGTGCCGAAAGTTCAGATGAAGAATGTGCCTCTGCTGCTGTGGAGGAGCGGATGAAAAACAACCTCACCTGCTAACTCAAGAAGATCTTAATGATGGTTAGAGCAGAATTTTTGGGTTCAAGGCTGAAGCAATGGAATCTTTTAAGGAAGGACACCAAAATATCTTTTTTTCTGTGATCGTCACACCATCCTGGCTTCCTTTTACCAAATGGAAGGAAACATTTGTTTCTGTACAGATATTAATGGTCTCATGCATGAACTGGGATAGGAACATGTTTCTGATGAATGGAGACTATTCATTGATTCAAGCAAAGCAAGCCTTACAGTGGTACTTTTACACAATGGAAACCAGAAGCCATCTGTTCCTGTTGCTCCTGCAGTTGGGTTGAAGGAAACACATGAGTCGATGGAGACACTTTTAAAACTCAAATGCTATGCAGATCACCAGTGGAACCTCTGTGGTGATCTTAAAGTTGTGTCACCCTTCTGGGTTTGCAACTTGGGTACACCAAATACATGTGCTTCTTGTGTCTTTGGAAAAGTTGTGATGATGCCAACCACTACAGGCAGAAACAATGGCCAAATCGAGATGAATCCTTACCTGGCAGATACAATGTGAGGCACCTGCCATTAGTACATCGTGAGAAAATCTATCTTCCAGCACATCACATAAAACTGAGTCTGCTGAAAAATTTTGTCAAGGTCGTGGACAGAAATGGTGATGCGTTTCAGCACCTAAGAAGTACATTTGGTTTTGAGAAAAGTGAAGCCAAAATCAAAGAACAGAAGCTGAACCCAGCTAAATCAGTTCAAACAGAAGCTGAACCCAGCTAAATCAGCAGCATGGGAAGCATTCATGTTGGTTGTTCAGAATTTTCTTAGTAATCAGAGATCAGAGAATTATGCTGAGCTTGTGGAGAACATGCTGACAGCATATCAGCTAATGGGTGTCACTTAAAATACACTTCTTATTTTCTCACCTCAACTTCTTCCCACCCAATTTTGGTGATGTCAGCGATGAGCATGAGAAAAGATTTCATCAAGATATCAAGGTGATGGAAAGCAGATATCAGGGAAAGTTCAATCCCAGTATGATGGGAAACTATTGTTGGTTCTTGCAAAGAGAGACAAATGTGCAGTAGACGTGTAAAAGCAAGTGTCTCAAACATTTCTGAACATATTGACATCACTTTTGTGTGAGTTAAGAGAGGCATAAATATATACTGTAACATGTCTCCTTATTGTCTTCATGGTTGTTTTCAGAGTAAACTCTTTAACACAAGCTTGGTGGAACACAGTTCATACTTGTACTATTGTTCTGATATGGCAAACTGTCTAAACAATCAGTAACATGTATCTCAGAAACCAGACATGCTAGCTGAATTTCAATTACAGATCTGAAATCAGCATCATTAAATTAACTTTTAAGTTTTCAGTAGAAGTGAATCAAACAGAAGGAAATGTTCAAGTAAAAAAAAAGATGGTTGTTCTAAGTTAGATCAGTTTTGATCACATCCAAGGTATAACAAAGGTGCTCTGATTGAATAGCTGCCAGACAGACATCATTCTCCTCATTTTGTTGGAATGCACAATTTGGATGTTTTATTTTGTAAAATGGCTATCCATTTTAGATTTTCTTGCGTATTTTTGAACAGGAAACCCCAACTTTTTTTTCTATTTGAAAATGGCTGTGAGATGGACCTTATTTTGGACATTATGAGCAGGATGTCCTGATTCTGTCTTGGATGTTTTTTTTTTTTCAAAAATGCCCCTCCATGTCTTCCATTTAATCTTTTTAGGTCTCTAGCATTTGTATACATACATTTCAGCATATGCTTTCTTTTTTTGTTGTTGGTTTTTCTTTATTTATTTAAAAAATTTTTATACCGCCAAACACTCAGGAGTAAATTCTCTATTAGTACGTTTAACTTAGGCGTGCTTTGGACGTCCGGTAAACGTAAATAACAATTAACTATATTTAGGCGTGAGATAGACGTCCCGCAAAATAGACGTGCGTAAAATAGACGTCCCTCGTCGCGCAAAATAGACGTCCCTCAAAATAGACGTGCGCAAAATAGACGCAGGTTTCTGAACCGTCTCTAATGGACCCGTGATAGACGTGAGTACGGGTTTGTTTTTTGTTATTTGTTTTTTTTAAATTATACTTTATATATACTCTTTATTATCACACATTCAGCATTGATAAGTATAGGATGATGAAAAACATAACTAAAACACTGTATCAGAATTGTACAATTTACCATTAATACAAGGAAAAGAAATATGTTATGTTTCAAAGGAAAACTAGAAAATGAAACGTACCGAGTGGGTGTTGAACTTACATTATCAGTAATGGAAGGTGGGAACCAGTAGATGTGTGCTACACAGAAAGCTATACAGGAATGTCATACTCACCTCCTATTAGAAGTGGAAAGGATAGGACTTTGAACACCATATAGACTTTTTATAAACTTCGTTTAACTTCCACAAAGACTGGCAGGAAAGGCACCCTAAGTCATCCAATAAGCTTTCTCTCGATTTGCCAGAGACATTATTTCAGAGAGGATAGTTTAGAAGTGATATCTTGCTCCAAAGAACACTCTCCTGGTCTTAAAACATTCCTACTATCAGTTCATTCTTCACAAGAAACACAATCAAAACACAGATTCAACCTGAATGTGGCTTCCAGTTCACAGGAAGAGGAAATAGCAAGCAGCACAATGCTGATCTCATTGTGACATCATCAAGGTGCACCTGGAAGGTAGATATGCCACAAGTAAAAGACAAGCCGGGACTTGACCTCACAACCTACAGATGATCAAGATAGTGCTTTTACTCACTGACCTACACCTGTGTCTCTAATTCCTCTGTCATAGCATACCTTAGTAATGTGCTAAAGTATACTCTACTTAGCTATCATATCACAGTCAGTTGAGGCAAAAGACTGGTAGCTCAATGGTGTAAAGCACTGTTGTCACGGATGCAACACCCATATTCTTAAGTATGGTTCAATAAATGTAATACAGAGTCAAAATTATGCTGTTTATTTTATCAAACCCAAGCTCAACTTTTTAATGTATTGTGTATAGTCTCGCTAATGTGTTTGTGATGAAAATTAGATGTGATACGTGTATATATATAAACCCTAGCCACGCATGCGCACATACCTGCGTGCTTCTGTGATCTCTGCTCTGTGATCAGTAGGTCTGTGGCCAGCAGGAGTGCAGATGCAGCAGCCAGGTGACTCCCCCCCCTCCCTCCCTCCCTCCCTCACCACCAAAATCACCACCGCCAAAGCTTCCTCCTTCTGGCCAGCCGGGAGGAGGGCTCCGAGTCGCTGAAGACTGTCCCAGATCGCTCATAAATTAACCTTTTCATCTGAGGTGTGAGGCTGCGGTGACCTTGCTCCCGGCTCACTAAGGTTTCATATTAAGAAATTCAAATGCATTGTAGAAAATGCAAGTGACTATTCTGTGTCATCCTAGACACCCCTGCAACACCCCAACAACACACTCCTGCAGCATAAACCCCTCATGTTATAATCAAGTAAAAGACAAGCTGCGAGTTGAACTCATAACCTATGGATAACTGGTACAGCTTGTTTACTAACTGAGCTACCGAGCTACTTAACTGTAGCCCTAACCCTAACCATAAAGTAGCATCTGACATTATAGAAGCCGTTAGAATTTTGAAATCGTTTTGGACGTTCATTGGGTGTTCTTAGATCAAATATACCTGTAGATACTTGCAATGATTACCCCTTCTCAAAGCTTGTACCTAAAGCCATTTCTGGAGACTCCCATTCCCAAGTCCCCAACATAGCTCAGTGCTCAAAAGCACTGCATGTATGTTCCAAAGGTCAGGGGTTCAAGTCCTGACTAAGGTTACCAAAGACAGAATAATTTTTTTTCCACCCACCCAAACATGCATTATTTAATTTATAACGTCATTGTGTTTGGGGCAGGAGAAGTTTCAATAGGTTTACATGGTAAGCTTCTAAGCGTTCTGCTGTACATTTTTGTATAACAGCGATATCGGCGTCGTTGCGCATGTAATGAACTGTATTGATGTAGAGTATAGTAGCTGCTTCAAGTACGCCCATGAGGCATATATACGTCATCGATGTTTTTTCCTATACTTGTTCTTCATATGCAGTTATTTCCTATAAAATGGCAGCCAGGACACAGCCAAACCAGGCTCTTCCTACCAAACGAGCATCACTACTTTGTAGTGCCTGGCCATCACAGGTCATATCTGCAATTGAGAAACTCCTGGATTTGCCTGACCTGGTGGTATAACAGAAGAGCCTCATGTCCCAGGGAAGTGGAAAGGATAGGACTTTGAACACCATATAGACCTCATATAAACTTCGTTTAAGTTCCACAAAGACTGGTAGAAAAGGCACCTAAGTCATGCAATAAGCTTTCTTTCGATTTGCCAGAGACATTATTTCAGAGAGGTTGCTTGAAAGAAGACTCTCCTGGTCTTAAAACATTGCAACAATCAGCTCATTCTTCACAACAAGAAACAGAATCAAAACACTGATTCAACCTGAATGTGGCTTCCAGTTCACAGGAAGAGGAAGTAGCAAGCAGCACAATGCTGATCTCATTGTGACATCATCAAGGTGCACCTGGAAGGTAGATATGCCACAAGTAAAAGACAAGCCGGGACTTGAACTCACAACCTACAGATGATCGAGATAGTGCTTTTACTCACTGACCTACACCTGTGTCTCTGGTTCCCCTGTCATAGCATACCTTAGTGATGTGCCAAGGTATAATCAGCTTAGCTATCATATCACAATTAGCTGACACAAAAAAGTGGTAGGTCAATGGTTTAAAGCACTGCTTTCACTGACTCGAAATCCATACTCTCAAGTATGGTTGAATACATAGTTCAAAAGTGCTGTCTTGATCACACACAAATTCAACTTTTCAAATGTTTTGTATCTGCTATTGCTAATGTGCTGTTTCAGATGAAAATGAGATGTGATTGGTCTGTATCTTGTAATTTTATTCAAATGAGTATTGTGTCAGCTGAAGGAGTTGAGGGTGTTAAAACCGAACTGTACTACTGAATGAATCTATTCCGTTTAGGCGCTTAACATTCGCCGTCCTATATGCTACAATAATGGCATTCCTTTGGTAAGTAATCACAACATCCTTAAGTGGTTTAAGATTTTTATTGTAGAATATTATGTCATTTCATTGACACTCAAAAGTCCAGAAAAGCGGTGTGAAATTGTAACACATGCAACTGCAGTTTGCTGAGATGGATCACAGCTACACCGGTATACAGAGTAAGCCACTCCTAGGTCCAAATCAACTCCCAGCCTACAGGAGGAAAGGGTACAATGTCAGTGCCTGTGAAATATTAAGATTTCCTCATGGTAGGGTAAGGCAGGATGTAGGAAAAAGACAGGAAAGTAAGGAGGTCAGAGAATAAAGGCCAGAGGTTTATGCCAGAGAAGCAAGGGAAATAAAAGCCATCCTCCTTGTTACAGAGTCCATATGTGAGCTAATAACCTACACACACTGGTTGGAATGTTGAAGGTTAGTAGAAGTGAGCACAAATGTCTCATACCTACCTATGCACAAGTATCAGGAATACGTCACAGGATCTGCCCGTATCACAGGAACAGCTTCACGATGAGATGCTAGCCACATGAGGAGGAGGAGGAGATCAGCTGGGCCCGAACACCTGCAAAGAGGGGAAGCATGTTAATACATTGGAAAAGTCCCCCACCTCAAACTGTTACAATACCTACAGTTATCCTATAGCTTCAGTTGAACTTGAAGTACCAGCATGGAGAAGGGAGGGGGGGGGGGTGCTAGTCTTATTCTACACAGAAACTTGTAGACCCATACCATCATTAACTCCTACAAGGTGTGGAAAGCTGAGCAGCATATAGGCTTCTGATAGCCATAGTTTTAACATTTTAGCAGTATAACTCATCCAATCTGCTTTCTCTGAGCTCCCAATATAGATGTCATTTATACCTAAAACTAAGGGGGTGTTCAATCAACACACATGCTAACCTAACACCAGCATGTGTCAATATACAATTTGTTGTTGGTAAAACAACAAAAAACCAAGAGGTCCTAAACTGCTAGCTCATACCAGGCCATCGAGAAGCACATTACGATGCCCTTGTCTGGTGACGATGAAAGTCTTGGACATCCAACCTGCAACAAGAGTATGAAAGCTGTTAGCTATTTGACATGTGGGCAATTCATCATAAAGCCTGCTAATGGAATGATATACAGGAGCAACATAGTGAATGAGGCCAAAAACAAAGATAGCTTACCTATTATTCTACCTTTAATACTTGAGCTGCTACCAATAACTTCTTGCTTTGCTGGTCAGGGACATCTGAACTTTAACTTCAGCCTAGAGAAAGAGGCATCATCACATTCACTCACATGAGACAGAGACAGACAGAGAGAGAGAAGCTGTTTGGGGTTCACATAAATATACTCACCATTATCCCAAGAAATGGGCTCTTATTAGGTTGTCCCTGACCACCTGCCCTCTCCTACGCTCTTCTTGCTCAGGTAGAGGCCTGCGTCTAGCTTGGATGTCCTCATCATCGTCACTGTCTTGGACCGGCTCAGGAGGGTCTGGCATCCGTCTTCTCAGCGCTAGGTTATGTAGCATGCAGCAGGCAACAAACATCCTGGACACCTTGTCGGGCCTGTACAGCAGTTGCCCTCCTGAGCGGTGTAGACATCTAAAGCGGGACTTGAGCAACCCAAACGCACGTTCCACGATGGTCCTTGTGGTGTTCAGGGCCCGGTTATATCGCTCCTCCTCTGGCTGTTGGGGACGCACAATTGGGGTCATCAACCATGTCCTCAGGGGATAGGCACGATCACCTGCAAGGAGAAACAATATTAGAAAAGGGGCACATATCTGTTGTCCATTGTTCTGCATCACCTCCAAAGTTAGCCATGACCCTGTGGTAAAATGAGAGAAAGGCGGTTAATGTAGCAAAGCTTTATCTGCAGTAGTACGTTAACTCACCAACCAGCCATCCACCTTGGATTTCACCCCTCTGGAACCTGCCACCTAGGCCGGAGTGGGCCAGGATATAAGCGTCGTGGCAGGACCCTGGAAAGCTGGCACACACATCTGTCACCTCCATGGTAGCACTACAGACCACCTGCATGTTCATGGAATGATATGCCCTCCGGTTCCTAAATTGCCTTTCAGTTTCAGCAGGTGGTCTGAGTGCTACGTGTGTGCAGTCTATAGCTCCCAGGACAGAGGGGAAACGTGCCAGTTGAGCAAAACCCCTCATTGTGCGTCGCCGCTCTGCCTCACTCATCGGAAACTGGATATACATAGCAATACGCCTTAAAAAGACTTCCAAAAACTTATTGATTATCCTGGATACAGACGGTTGACTGATGCCAGCCCCAGCTCCCAGGGGCCTTTGGAAGGTTCCTGTAGCCAAAAACCCCAGGGCTGTAGTTACTTGTACATAAACTGGAAGGGAATGTCCCCTAAGAGTGGTGCGCTCCAAATCCACCTGCAGTTGCTCACAGAGATGAACTATGGTCTCCCGATTAAATCTAAAGAGACCAATACACCGCTCATCTGTCATATCAAGGAAGTTTGCCCTGGGCCTATATACCCTGGGGGCCTGGCGTCGGCGTCGGCCTGGGCCTCTGCCTCCAACCTGGCCACGCCCCAGGGCCACAGCCGGACCTCTTCCTCTACCTCTAACCTGCCCACGCCCCGGGGCCGGGGCCAGGGCCAGGGCCAGGGCTGGGGCCGGGGCCGCCACCAGACCCCTTCCTCTGCGCAGCAATCTATCATGGGCCACCACATGTAAGACAAACTCAAACTCATCAATCATCTCTCAAACCAATACCAGACCAAAGACACAACTGACAAGTACACAACAAAAGGGAGAAGATGGGGGAAAGGAGAAACAATACAATCACAGTACAAAGTCACACTATCACAAATCAACCACCAGAAGCACGAACGCACGGGAGTCTAAAGGAGACAAAATAATGATTTTTTAAAGATCCTTATATACTCTCGACGCCGATGTAGCGTCTGACGTCATAACCGTTACAATTTTGAAATCTGTTTGCACAGTCATTGGGTGTGCATAGATCAAATACACCTGTAAATACTTGCAATGATTACCCCTTCTCAAAGCTTGTACCTATAGCCATTTCTGGAGACTCCCATTCCCAAGTCCCCAACATAGCTCAGTGCTTAAAAGCACTACTTGTATCTTCCCCAAAGGTCAGGGGTTCAAGTCCTGACTAAGGTTACCAAAGACAGAATATGATTTTGTTTTTCCACCCACCCATGCATAGCTAAGCTAAAATATGTGAACCTCACTTCCCAATCTTCATTTATTTAATTTACAAATTGTCATTGTGTTTGGGGGAGGTGAAGTTTCATTAGGTTTACATGGTAAGCTTCTAAGCGTTCTGCTGTACTTTTTTGTATAACAGCTATATCGGCGTGGTTTAGGATGTAATCTATAGTGTTGATGTAGCGCGGAGCGGCTGCTGCAAGCACGCCCAAGCGGCACAAACACGTCATAGCGTTTTTATGCGTTGTGACGTCATAGAATCGCCCGTTCTTCATACGCAGTTATTTCTCCTAAAATGGCTGCCAGGAGACAGCCAAACTTCACCACTGAAGACTCCAGGCTGCTGGCCAGGCTCTTTTTAGTGCATGAGCACCACTATTTCAGAGTGGCAGGCCATCGCAGGTCATACCTGCAGTTCAGGGACTCCTGGACCCGCCTGACCCGGCGCTACAATCGTAGAGCCTCCTGTCCCAGGGAAGTAAGTATTCCAAGTCAGGCCCTCACAAATAATCATGTAAAATGTAATGATGGAAACCTGTCTCAATCAAATTGTTCATGTTTTTGTGGGTAAATTTTGATTCCTTTGAAAAACTACAATTGTGCATAATAAATCTTTTACATTGAATACTGAAATTAAAGCACATCCCAAAGGAGCAGTAGTAGGATTTCAAATGACAAATTCAGCTCCTAGAAGGCATCTATTCCATTCACAACATGCACACAACTAATTTTTGGGTCACAAGCTTCACATTTGTAATCGAAACATCTTGACATCAACTTTCCCAAAGTGCTGCTATGTCATTTCAAATACCTTAAACACTCCTGTATCAATCTGCTGGTCTAGGGAGATAGTGGCATGACGTTTAAAGTGACAGCGTCAGTACCCTGACGTCAGGGGTTTCAAGCCACGCTGCTCCTTCTGACCAAACTATTTTATTGCCCCTGCTGCATGATTGTAAGCTCACCAGGACATGCTGTAATGTGGGGCAGTGCTGATAGGCTACAGCCTCAGCACCCTGGGGTTGTGAGTTCAATCCCACCTCCTCCTTGTGATGCTGTCCATGTCACCTCACACCCCCCCTCCCCCCCCCCCCCCCACTGTCCCAGGTACAGTAGAGAGATAGCGATGCCTCCAGCACAGAAAGGGGAAATGCTGGTGTACGTGAATAAATTCATGTAAAACATGTGGCAGAAGGGGGTGGAGGCAGACACCAAAGCGGATAGGGGCTCTTGGAGGGCAGTGTACTCCATTTTTTGTGCTTATAGAGGTCAATACTTAAGTAAACATGTTATGCCATAGTGCTAGATGGCACTCATCATATCCCTCCCTCTCTGTTCTTTCTTTCTCTCTATTATCCAGGTTGAGGATCTCAGGAAAAGGGGGCGACTGCTGAGGCGCCAGGAGCGGGCCTTCCTTGAGGGGGTGAGGGAGGAATTGCGTGCACAAGCCGGTGAGTAATGAGTCCAGCGTGTGTTTCTTTGTGATCAGCTTACCAGAATAAATAGATGAAAATGCTTGAGTAGCTGTAAACCATTCTTAATCATAAAATCTGCAGTAAAGCTGCTATTGTGATATCATGTCACAATGGCTTTATGGTGTTCTACTTGCCTCACTTACTTACGCTACATTTTGATGTTTACAGTGGAGTAGGTGCTTTGCATCCTGTTATTAGCATTTGAAGAAAATAACGTAGTAAATAATGTCATGTTCAAAAGTGTTGTGGACATATCTGACTGTATCCTATTTCTCTCTTGTCAAGCAGCAGCGCAGGCACCCCCTCAGGAGGCCCCGCAGGTGATGGAGGGAGCCCCACCCTGGTCCTCGGCAGAGGAGGAAGAGGAGATGGAGGAGGAAGAGGAGGAGATAGAGGAGGAGATAGAGGAGGAGGAGGAGGCCTGGCAGCCCTCAGGACCGCCCACACCACCACTGCCCCCTGGACCTCCACCACTGCCCCCACCACTGCCCCCTGGACTGCCTGCCCCACCACTGCCCCCTGGACCCCCACCGCCTGCCCCACCACTACCTCCAGGACCACCACCACCATCCCCTGTTGGACCTTCCCCTTCCCCCACCCATAGCCCTTCCCCTCACTCTCCTGCCCTTCCTGTTCCCATCCCACCCCCTTTCCTTGCTGTTCCCCCCCAGGAGCAGCCCGACCAGCCTCAGGAGGGGGTGGCCAGGGAGATGGCGGCCTACTCTGCCATCTTGGAGGAGGTGCAGGTATTGAGAGGGTGTGTGGAGAGGATGGAACATGCCCTCTTGCGGCTGATAGCCGAAAGAGGGCATGGTGCCAGCAGCCATACACCCTCTCAATGACTGCACCTCTTCCGCCCCCCTCGCCTGAGGTAGCTCAAGCTGCTCTTGGGGGGCACCCACCCTCTTTCCCTGTGTTATGTGTATGTAAATAGTTATTTAAAAAAAAAGTTTTCCAAGTTTTAAAAAGTTTATATTTTAATAAAAAAGTTGGTTATGGTTTAAACTTTCCTGTGTGGTTTTAACCTTGTAGCATCAGAAGTTTAGTGGACAGAGTCCAAGGTAGATAGGGGTTCAGGAGGGACTGCTGAATGGGCCCTTTTCAATATAACAACAAGGTGACATATAGAAAGTTTGACAATCTTTATTGGGGTCTGTCATTCATTCTATTACCTGCTAGCCACTTTGATGTCAAATCATTGCAGAATCTAGGAAAAAAGTAAGTGAATGCAAGGGTATATGCAACTGTAGGTAGATGACAACATCTCAGCTATGATGTGCAAAGTAAGCCAGTCCCTGTTCCAAAGTAAATGGCTACATAAGGAAGAGAATATAAGTCACTGTGGTAGATATGTTGTTAACGAATAGGGTTACTGCTAGTATGAGTTGGCTCCACACCAGGAGAATCCAAATGAGACATGTGGGTTTTACTTCCTTTCACGGAAGGTGATGGAAGTAAAGGCCAGATACCTCAATCTATCCTCCTGGTTCTTGAGCTGCACTATTTTGGTAAAGCAGGTGTGGAAACCACAAAGATGCTCACAGCTGCACTGCTCTCAGTACTATAAAAACTCCATCTGACAATACTGCACTTGCCTGTCTAAGACACCTGAAAACAGAAAAGAGGAGAAGCTGGTTTACACAACGTTCACAAACAGGGGGGTTCAACCCCCAAGGTCCTCCCTTCCCTGAAGCAATGTGTTAACCTCATATATGTTGAGCTGCTTAGATGTCACCGTGGTATAGGTGTTAAGGCAATAACCTTAACTTGCTGATGGTGTGGGTTAGTATCACCTGTAATCCTCCACTGCTACTGTTTAGAACTCATGTGAGGGAATAGACTAACTGAAAACAAAAAGTTTGTGTGCATATAACAGCAGGAATGCGTGCCATGGTGTTCTATGAGGCCAACATTATCAATTTACTATTGTTCCTGAAAGTCATTAAGGATACCTGTGTGAAGAGTGACTCAAGAGTAAGCAAATAAAGGTTACCATATATCATTCTCACCTACAACTGTTTGGCTAGGTGCAAACTGGTGTGCTGAGCTGCTGCTCTGGTCTGAAATGAAGAATAGAGAGAAACTGTTAACAAAGACCTATGTCTCCTAAATTAAACACTGAAGTTGTGGCAGAACACACACCTAGAAGTAACAGAGCTGCTAACATACCTTTAGAATCCTTATTAAATATGGCAGCCATTAGGCACTCATTAGGAGTTTTCCACCTGAACCATGTTGATTGGATATCCATTGAATGGCAGTGTTCCCCCCCCCCCAACATACCCGACCTATTCTTATCAATGAGTTAGTACACAGAACCATTCCTCACCTGATTTTAATTTGCCTGTAATTAGATTCTACAAAGAATTAACTTTAACTCTGAGTAAACCCTCTCAGATGTATGAACACATCCATTTTACTTACATATCCATTTGTGTACCAGCAAAATATATACCAGCATGGTCTTTATCAGTCTTCTGAGTCATTTTTATCAGCCCTGTGGAATGGAGAGTAGGAGATATCAGAAATAAAATAACTAGTATAAACAATAGCACACAATGAAAGGCCATAAAGAGAAGTCACTTTTGGTTGGTTAGTTTCTTTAGTTCTATGATAGTTCAAAGTAGCTTACAAAATATCATTCTCACCTGGACTTACTATCTGAGCTGCTTCTAGAAAAGATAAAACCACATATTAGAATGGAGGCTCTGTGGAATAGAGGGAAATGGGAGGCAGAGATAGGGAAAGAAATGTAAAAGACTAAGACAGAGTAAAGTCTCAAACATCTGCATAAGCGATAGGATAGTATAGAAAGGAAACGCTGCTCACCTGGACCTTCTTATACTCATGCACGCCTATGTAGCGTGAGACGTCATCATGGTGGGAAAACTTTCTCTATGCCCATTGGGCGCCGTTCGGGTGCGGTTCCTTAGCCCGCTTCCTAACCACGCCCATCACACCTCATTGGGTGTTGTACAGGGGGTGTTTTTGAACGTGTTCTATAAGTAGCCTGAAAAGATGGCTACACCTTGCAACATGGCTTCAAAGCGAAAATCGAATTTCTTGCATGGAGAGTTGCAGATCCTTGTGGCCCAAGTTGGGGCCAACTATGATTCCCTCTTTGGGAGGGAAGCTGATAGGATTGGGATAGAAGGCCAGCATGCTATCTGGAGAAGAATCTGCAGTGACATAGATGCTGTACACCATCAGGGCCGTGATATAGAGGCTCTGAAAAAACGGTGGCGTGCCCTGCGGAGAGAGGTCCGGCGGAAGCAGGAACGAATTAATGCACAGGGTCCTTGCGGCAACCTCCAGCTGACTGTCCTGGAGAGTGAGGTGATGGACATAGTGGGTCCTGGAATAGGTCCTGTTGTGGGAGCCATTGATACTTCCCTGGGGCACCAAGGTAAGATCACTTTACATAGAAGCCATTGACTTGTTGGTGTGTTTACTCATATTTTATATCTTTCTAAACTACAACAGTACTATACAACCAATGCAATTCATAGTAATATAATAAAAGCCATTGCCTGTTTTGATACTCTTGGAAGCCTAACATGTGGAATACGTTGCTAATGTTCCATATGTTAGCCTGCATAATACCTTGTAAATGACCAGATGTACAGTATTGTGACCTGTGATGCAATTCAAATGATGTTCTCAGATGTTACCGCTTTCAAATAATACCAATGTGTATTTTCTTGTCTTTTTGCAGAGGCGTCCCATCCTCCTTCTGCTGCTGATAGGGATGAAGGGGATGAGGAGGAGGAGGAGGAGGAAGCAGTGGCTGGAACATCATACGCCACCCCTCCTCCTCAGAACACTGATACACAAGCTGCACCGGCGCCCCCCCTTCATCCCCACGATGACAACAGGGCAGTAGAGGAGGGGGAAGAGTTGGAGGGGGAAGAAGAGGTGGATGAGGTTGGAGCCCTGGGGGAGGAAGATTTCCATCAGGGTGATGAGCTGGAGGCCCCCCCTGATGAGCTCCACCGTCAATTGGTGGAGGTGGGTGACCACATCCACCAGAAACAATCTTTGCTCATCAGGGAGGTGGCTGAGATAAAAGAAGCCACACATGTAATGAACCAGCACCTGGCCTCCCTGGTGGCCCAGCAGTCTGCAATCCTGGAAGAGCAGGCAGGGACTCGCCGGGCGCTGGAGAACA
Organism: Geotrypetes seraphini; assembly: GCF_902459505.1. NCBI lineage: Eukaryota > Metazoa > Chordata > Amphibia > Gymnophiona > Dermophiidae > Geotrypetes > Geotrypetes seraphini. The sequence continues at coordinate 359,281,234 of NC_047085.1, forward strand.
TGTGTGGCATTCTTTCACACTTTCTCCCCCAGCTCATCACCCAGACTGCCTCCCATGGGGATCCTGGACCTCAATCCACCTCCCAGACCTCCTCCAGCCAGGCTCCCACCAGGCAAGGTTCCCCCCCGGCCACCCGTGGCCGGAGTCGAGGCCGTGGCCGGGGAAAGGGAAAAGGAAAGGACCCCCATTAGGACCCACTATGTCCTCTGAACACTCCCAGGCCAGTCATGCCGCATGGACCCTGGGGCTCCGCTGGACCTCCTCTGCATGTACACGCCACAGCCTCTATATCACGGTTCAGTCACTGCAGATCTTTCATCCAGATAGCATCCTGGCCTGAGTGCCAATCTTCATCAGCTTCAACTCCCATCGAGGGCATCATAGTTGGATAATAACTATTACACCCTTCCAAGGATCTGTAGCTCTCCAGGAGCCATGTTGCCGACTTCATCTTAAGGTGCAACCCATTGCCATCTGTTGGCAGCCTGGACATTTGCCTGACTTCATCTTAAGGTGCAACCCGTTGCCATCTGTTGGCAGCCTGGACATTTGCCTGACTTCATCCTTGTCACAGGAAATGAAAAACTTTTTTCTTTGAACCAGGAAGCATTTAATTATTAATTGCACACAGCACAGCGGGTTCTCTGAAGAAGCCTCCTTGGCAAAACGCGTCTGAACCCTGCCGGACCATCGCTGTATGGACTTTTAAGTTAAGTTTGCTTGCACGTTTTGAAACTATATTTTTTGGAATCATTGAATACTCACCTATGTTATGGACATGCTAAACAGAATGAAGCACTTTCAATGACCAATCTCTTTAGGGGTTTGTTCCCCATCCTGAGTTTTTTGTATTCCATCCGTGGATTCTGAGCACCATCTGAGTTAAATAAGGTATTAAATACTTCTTCAGGCTTGTTCCCTTTTGTTTTTTGTGGTTGCATCCTATATTATGCATATTTCCATCTATTATGTACAACAGCAAGTCAATGGATTTATGTTTTACAATAAAATCCATCAAATAAATGAAACATATATAGCTGACAGTGTGTTTGTGTTTCAGCTTATATTGTATTCGTTAGGTGCTTCCCAGAGCTACATTGCTGTATCATGTGGTTTACAGAGGTATGTCCCAACAGTGTCATGAACGACCACTAGGCCAGTTAAGGGTTTGAGGATACCCCTAATGGATATGCATCGTGGTAGATTTGATGGCTGACACCTCCATTAGATGCAGGTCTCTCATGCATGCTCATTAGCGCTATCCCTTACAATCCTCTTATCCCACCTTTCACAACCTAGCTCCCTATGCATCAACATCTGTCCCTCTCTTTTGTTATTTTCCTTGATGCATACCAGGGGAGGGGAGGAGAGGGCTGGAACCTACATGCCATCTCTCCATTCCACCTCAAAACCTAGTGTTACTCCCTAATCTCCTTCCATCCCCAGTGGCAACCTTTCACCCTTTCTGTTAGCAAATACCCTTGCATCCCTAATCTCTCCTTGCCTCCATGACATCCTCCACCTCTTGCTTTTATCTTTTCTCATTCAAGACTACTATCCAGCATATCTCTGCTCCCCCCCTCCCCCAAGTCTGGCCATATCTAGACACCTCTCCTGCATTCAACTTAAGAATCTCATTAATATGTATCCCATCTGGTGCAGTAGCTGCCTTGGTTGATGACATATTTCCCATATTTAAACAAAGGTTCCCATCCATTCCACATGGAGTTAATTGAATGTTGTAGGCCCCCTATGCTCTTTCTTTTTGGTGTACTCTGCTACTATGGAAAATGGAGGTGGGGCAGACAATGACATTATGAAAGCAGGGAGAGTGGTGGGTGTGGGCATCTGTGTGTAACCTGACCTGGCCCCTTCTTTTCCCTAACAATTTATTCCCCTCCACACTTAACACAAAATTTAAGTCCCCAACAATCCCTCACACCAACACCCAGAAAAATCCATAAACTAAGGAAATACAGATAATGGGGGTGGGGAGGAGTGTCAAAGGCAGAAGGGAGTATAAAGGAGAACAGGCAAGTCATAGCACAAAGTTTCATCATTGAGGAAACAGAACACCACAAACACCAACTCACATGAGGGGGTCTTACATAGGCAAAATGGCTGTGCCAAAGCTTTCTATATACTAAGCACGCCTAATTAGCGGCGGACGTCATAGAAACCGTTAGGATTCAAATCTAATTGGATGTGCATTGGATGTGGTTTTGCAATATACAGCTGTAGTGACGTTGTAGTCATTTCCTTCACATCTCTAAGCTCTATGTTCTAAACAAAGTTACCTCTATAGCTCTATGCCTTAAGGCATTGCTTTTTCATCGTCCATACATCAGGGGGTTCAAGTCTTGAGTAAGGTTAGCAAATAGGTTATATTCATTTCTCAGCCAGGACACCTGGTAACTCTTTAGCCTTGCCTTTACATATCAATATTTTGCTTCAGCTTTTATTATGTGCAGCCCATTGTCTAATAGTTAATGCAACCTGTTCTCTCTCATGCTGAACACCCTCCCCCCACCAAAAACATCCCCCCCTAACTGGATCATTCTTCAACACCTGTCCAAGCCCTCTGAAGTTTGATTTAACTCATAGAAAACAAATATGAAATATGTATTAAAGAATTGCAGCACAAATAACGCCTAAACGGAACCGATTATTTACAGTCCTATATGCATTAGTACAGTGCTCAGAATGAAGATTAGCGTGTAAGAAAAACAGAGCTCCACCTCACATGCATTCAAGCACACTTGGGAATATGGGTTTGGGGCTCAGTGAAAGCAGCGCTTTTAGCCATTGAGCTAACACTCTTTTGTCTCAGCCTACTATGACATTATAGCTAAACTCCTTTTCCCTTAGCACTTCACTAAGATATGATATGACAAGGGAACGAGAGGAATTGGAGGTGTGGGTCAGTGAGGAAAGGCACTCTCTACCAATCGTGCGGCCTTTGAGGGTTCAAATCCCAGCCTGTATTTTACTTGTGGCGTATCAGCCTTCCAGGTGCACTTTGATGATGGTTTCCACTTCTTATAGGAGTTGAATATAACATTTCTCCATTTAAACATGGCATATGTTGTTAGTTTTGATCGTGGTAAAGTATACATTTCTGAAATGGTGAAGAAACAATAATATACAACGTCAGTAAGCGGTATAAGCAAATCCAAACTGCTATAAGCGCAAGAAAGCATTTGTAGCTCAACACGCTAATGCTCCTTTTCTGAGCTTTGCCATCTAAAACTCCCCGGTTTGACTCCCACCTTTGCTCATTTTAATAAGGTCCTAGTTTTTTCCTATTAGATCTTATAACATTTCCCTTTGCAGGCAAACCTATTTTCAACTTACCATGGCTCGGACATCCTAAGCAGTGATGAGAGCACATTAACCAGGCGATCCACAAATGTCATCTTGCTGCTTATCACTGCTTAGGATGTCCGAGCCATGGTAAGTTGAAAATAGGTTTGCCTGCAAAGGGAAATGTTATAAGATCTAATAGGAAAAAACTAGGACCTTATTAAAATGAGCAAAGGTGGGAGTCAAACCGGGGAGTTTTAGATGGCAAAGCTCAGAAAAGGAGCATTAGCGTGTTGAGCTACAAATGCTTTCTTGCGCTTATAGCAGTTTGGATTTGCTTATACCGCTTACTGACGTTGTATATTATTGTTTCTTCACCATTTCAGAAATGTATACTTTACCACGATCAAAACTAACAACGTATGCCATGTTTAAATGGAGAAATGTTATATTCAACTCCTATAAGAAGTGGAAACCATCATCAAAGTGCACCTGGAAGGCTGATACGCCACAAGTAAAATACAGGCTGTGATTTGAACCCTCAAAGGCCGCACGATTGGTAGAGAGTGCCTTTCCTCACTGACCCACACCTCCAATTCCTCTCGTTCCCTTGTCATATCATATCTTAGTGAAGTGCTAAGGGAAAAGGAGTTTAGCTATAATGTCATAGTAGGCTGAGACAAAAGAGTGTTAGCTCAATGGCTAAAAGCGCTGCTTTCACTGAGCCCCAAACCCATATTCCCAAGTGTGCTTGAATGCATGTGAGGTGGAGCTCTGTTTTTCTTACACGCTAATCTTCATTCTGAGCACTGTACTAATGCATATAGGACTGTAAATAATCGGTTCCGTTTAGGCGTTATTTGTGCTGCAATTCTTTAATACATATTTCATATTTGTTTTCTACTTGAAAACGTTCCAAATCTTTAGGCATTCCTTTGCTTAAACTTATTTGAGTTCATCCTGATATGATACCTAATGAAGCACAGACAGCTCAGTCAAACAGCTGTAGCTCTATCAGTTAGGAGCCCAGCCTATGCTGCTAACATCCAGAGGTTGTGGGTTCAACACCCACCACGTCTTTTAATTGTGGCATATTACTGGAAGATGCAGATTGATGAGGTCACAATGAGGTCAGTTTTGTGCAACTGAACACCTCCATTTTGCAATGAGGGAAGCTGGAATGTTAAGGTGTGTATCTGTTTATTCTCTTTTTAAGTGCTGATAATGTGTGCTGGTTTTTCTTTGCTTTCAAAAGAGAGCCGATTGCAGTGCTGTTTGTTGAGACAAAAAAGGGGGTTGTAAAAGCCATGGGAATATTATATTATGGTTTGGGCTGAAATGTGGTTTGTTATCCATGCAATATAATGTGTTCCATTGTTATGGTGTCATTATATTTATTAGGACAGAGAAAAGATGAAAAATACCTATTGAAATTCACTATTGGAATTATTGATAAAAAATACAGCAGACGTCTGCCTCGCGTGTAACAAAGAGCCGCAATTACGATAGTTGAAACGGCATTGAAATCCAAGTTAGACCAGGGTTTCTTACGTCTACATAATTCACGAGAGTTAGACGCACGCGTTCGCCCAGGTAGCGCCTATCCAGCGTCCCCACTTGGCACGCCCATAGACCGCCCACGGAACGCCCACGTCCAGAGCTACAGACGGGACTATGCTTTCGATAGACGTTAGTTCGTTATGTACTACCTAGGGACGTCTATGTGTCGTCCATTACCCAATTAACATTAATTAAGACCCTTAACTCCATGATTATTCAATTATATCCGACGTCCAAAGCACGCCTAAGTTAAACGCAGTAATAGAGAATTTAGGCCTCAGTGGTTTACAGAAGTAACATGCATAAAATATAAAACACAAATACAGTAAACAAATGCTCAATATCAACAGTCCATTCTTGTTATTGCATGAATTTGCCTATCCATCGTTGCATTAATTGCAACCAAATTCCCTATTCGTGCTGCTGTGTTTGTATATTTGTGAACTGGCACTTTAAAACCCTCAAAAAACAATACACTTTTTTGCTTTTGCTTTCACTTTCACCTCGCAGCCAGGCTTTGCTTCCAGATAGAGCCTCCAAGTGTCTGGAAAGTGAATTACAGGTACTTCATGCAGGAACCTAACCCTTTTTTCTCATAGGTCAAAGACCAGTGCCCTAAATGAAACTAGCCTTACCTGTATACGTTCTGGTTCAGCAAGAACTTGTCCAACTTTGTCTTGAATCTCTGGAAGGTGTTTTCCCCTATAACAGCCTCCGGACAAGCATTCCAGATTTCTACCACTCTCTGGGTGAAGAAGAACTTCCTTACATTTGTACGGAATCTATCCCCTTTTAACTTTAGAGAGTGCCCTCTCATTCTCTCTACCTTGGAGAGGGTGAACAACTTGTCTTTATCTACTAAGTCTATTCCCTTCATTATCTTGAATGTTTCGATCATGTCCCCTCTCAGTCTTTTCTTTTCAAGGGAGAAGAGGCATAGTTTCTCTAATTTCTCACTGTATGTCAACTCCTCCAGCCCCTTAACCATTTTAGTCGCTCTTCTCTGGACCCTTTCGGAACCAGTGTTCACTTTCTGCACTTTTGAGGCAGAATGTGAACCACTGGAACCTAACCTCTATTTTCCCATAGACTCTATGTTTTGTTAATTGCAATTTTGCGGTTCACAAACATTTTCATGAACCATACTACTGCAAATAACGAGAACGGGCTGTATAGAAACATAGAAACATAGAAAGATGACGGCAGAAAAGGGCTATAGCCCATCAAGTCTGCCCACTCTACTGACCCACCCCATTAAGTCTGAGTACTAATGACCTAGTTCCTTAACTCGACCCTCGTAAGGATCCTACTAGGGCATCCCATTTATTCTTAAAGTCAATAACGCTGGTGGCCTTGATCACCTGCTCTGGAAGCTTGTTCCAGTGATCTACAACCCTTTCTGTGAAGAAATACTTCCTTATGTCACTATCGAATTTCCCTCCTCTGAGTTTGAATGGATGTCCCCTTGTGACCGAGGGTCCCCTGAGAAAGAAGATGTCTTCTTCCACCTCGACACGTCCCGTGATGTATTTAAATATCTCAATCATGTCCCCCCTCTCCCTGCGCTGTATCTACAAGCGATTTAGCAGTCGATAAGGATAATTTGCAATTTTTACTTTGCTTGGCTCTTAAGGGTTCCTGACTGACTTTTTGCTTTTGTTGAAACCTTTCAACTGGAATGCCCTCACTTCCCTCTTTGATAGCACCCTTCAAAGGTATCTCACTTTGAACCATGCAATCTTGTCAGCTTTCCCCCAGGTTCTAGTTTATAAGCTGCTTTCTCTTTCTCCTTTTGGCATTGTCAGTGATATCCTCTAACAGAACAAATGCTGCTTCACATAATTCATTTCCATATAAGAACAGACGATCCTGTGGTTTAGAACCACATTGTATTGTGCACAGGGAAAAACAATGCTTCTGTGAGATAAGAGAATGTGACTATCTCAGCTATATAAACCCTACATAAAAATGTCGACTTTATACCACCTGTGTGTGTGTGTGTGTGTGTTTTAAATGGTTTTACAGGGAGTATATATGTGTGAAGAAACACAGATACAAGCAGTACTATTTCTTTTAATGTTGACAGACGGGATTCCTGGCAGTTGAAGAAACTAGTTTATTTTCAGAAACACTGGAGCATAACTCGGTTTCTTTACCTTAACTGCCTGTACCACAAATAGAGTGACTTGTCACTTAGTACAGCTATAGTAAAAATGAAAAAAACAAACACATCTTTATTGAATATGGGCAAATTCCTAACAGCTTTGATCCAAGTGATGTTTTTGATTGAGCTGGTCCTTTTTATTATACAATTGCTTGCTAGTTCTTATGCTCTGAAGATTTATGGAGTCTCTCAGGAACCACCGTGTGCATGTATTTCAGCAGTCGCTGTAATGAGGGAACCTGAGCTGTTACACCTCTTGTACACATGCTCAAGGATTTTATAGGATTGCCCATATTTGGGCACATATTCAAGGGATCCACCTCATCCGCTGGTTGAGCTGCTGCCTCTGCACCCAGAGGTTGTGAGATGAAATCCCGGCGCTGTTCCTTGTGACCCTGGGCAAGTCACTTAATCCTCCAGTGCCTACCGCTTTGAATGTCAGCTTTGAAATTCCAAAGCGACCAAAAGGTAGTATACAAGTCCTCATTCTCTTCCTTTAATTCTCTACATGAGCACTATGTTCTGATTCTCCTTTTGTCTTATGTGTCTGTCATAAATAGATTGTAAGCTCTTCTGAGCAGGGACTGTCTCTTGTGTGTACAATGTGCAGCTCTGCGTGCATCTGGTAGCACTATAGAAGTAATAAATTGTTGTTGTTGGGTATGGGCATGTCAGGGTCATTCCCAAAATTTAAGTACAGTGCTATAGAATAAAGGCATTTGTATGCCAATATTTATACCAGGTTTCAGCAGGCATCACTCCTCACACCCAGCCTTGGACATGAGAATCCACACTAAGCATGAGTGCTAAGCAACCTGTATAGAACTAGCGCTAAGGGCTACTTTTACGAAGCCGCGTTAGTGGCTTTATCGCACGCAACTTTTTAGTGCGCGCTAACCCCCGCGCTAGCCGAAAAACTACCGCTTGCTCAAGAGGAGGTGGTAGCGGCTAGCGCGGCCAGCAAATTAGCGTGCGCTATTACGCGCGTTAAACCACTAACACGGCTTCTTAAAAGGAGCCCTTAATGGTGCCTAATTGTGGGCACCATTTACTGATTCTGGCCCATCAGCTTAAGGAATACGGTGGTAATTGATTCAGCATAATGACAGGGTGGTGCTTCATGGAAGAAATGCCAGAAAAATGTGGCACCTTATTTATTTATTTACAACGTAAAGACCAAATTGCAATTAGACTTTAAAAAAAATAGATAATATCACATAAAACCTCAGTACATCACCAGAAGCAAAACAATTAAAAAAAAACATAAAATCAATACATTTAAACACAATCCATTCACAATAACTGTAGTACTTTTATTTTAAATGTGCCTGCTTAACATTTAAGATCTTGCTTGGCATCCTTCCTCCCTTAATTCCCTTGTCTTGGAATTCTGTAAGATCTGACATTACCAGATCTACTCAAAAATTTAAATTGTCCTTTCCTACACTGAAAGGCGTTACCTCGGCAAATTAGGGAAGTCTCTACTTTTCAAAATTACTCAGTTGTGGAATGATGTTCCTATTCATCTGCGCGATCTAGGTTCTTTCCAATCATTTCGAAAACATCTGAAAAGGTGAAGGGAAGGCAGCGCGTGCAGTGTTAGAGCGAACGGGGGGCTAACATTACGCGCGCCACCTTCCCTTTACCTCTGAAATAGGACGTAACTTTCTGTTTCGAAGAAGGGAAGCTGCCAGGCACAGTTAGAGCCCCGTGACTTGAGTTAAGTTTTGTTGCGTTGCGAGAGAGGAAGTAGGAAGGAGAAGATGACCTTCAGGCAGCCGGGGCCCCCCTGCCCTGTTTTCTTCTCCCCTAACACCGGCCCTGGGCCCCCCTGATATTTTTGGGCCCTAGGCACATGCCTACTGGGCCTATCCTTTAATCCGGCCCTGAGTATGGGCCTTTTTTATAAAGCCGAGTAGCATTTGACGGTGCGCCTTTAGGGATTGAATGGGCTTTGGAGTACGTATATGCCACATGGCACTCGCTACCGCAGCTTGATAAAAGAGGATCTATATCTGTCTAGGATATGAGACTTTGACTGGATCTTAAATAATGCTTTTTTTTTTCCATCAAGAAAACTTATACTTTGTAAGCAAAATGTTATTTATCACCCTTTGTTATCGTGAATAAACCAAAATTGGTTTATAGCCAACGATACGGAGTTTGGATTATTTGCTTTTTGGTAGTAAAGTCTGTGGTTCTGGTCAGAGAGAGGGGGAGTTTTGTGTAAATTGATAGCAATTTTCTCTCAGCAAATGTTTGATAGAAAGTTACATTAAAACCTACAGTCATATTCACAAGTAAGAAGATGTGGTTTATTGCAACATTTATGAACTGATTTACTACACATAAAATCATAAGTGTGCAAGAAGGAAATTAGCACAGGGTCACAATGTTTTACCATTAAACTCATTCGCTAGTATAGTAGTAAAAATCTGATATTTTTAAAGTGGTGTTGGGTTGGTGCTTTATTTTCAGTCTGATAGCATGTTCCAGGTTTTTTTTTGTTGTTTTTTTTTTTGGGGGGGTTGTTGTTGTTGTTTTAGCATTGGTGAATAAGTGCTACGTCTGATCCTCTAATTAATGTCATGTTTTCAATATCTTCAGTCTGTTAACAAGGCCACTGTATCTTGACTACAACTATAAATCCATTCACAATAAAAAGCATCTCATTTCAGTTAGTCAGGGAGGAAGACAAACTCCTAGGCTGGATATTTTTATGTCTTTCAGATTAATTACATGTAAACAAACAAACAAAATAAACTAGGAAAAATAACCCATGTGGAATCAAACAAAGGGAGAGAAAAATTGGGGAGTGGGATCGAACACATGAACCTGGGAACCAACAGATTTTATTCATATAAACTCAAATCAAAATGAATACATGTATAAATGCATAAATATAGAGTCCAGTTTTTATTTTTCACATAGCATGTAATACAACTGTGGAATCTATTGCCAGAGGATGTAGTCAAGGTGACTAACAAAGTGGGATTTAAACAAATTTTGAAAAGTTCCTGGAGGAAAAGTCTATAAAAAAATTATTAACCAGGTAGACTTGCGAAAGCCATTGTTCCTCTGTGGAAATGGACTGTCTAATTTTGGGGGATTTGTGGGCTATTTGTGACCCGGACTGGCCACTGCCAAGAGATAGGATGCTTGGTTTGATGGATCTTGGTCTTACTTGGGCCCTCTTTTACCAAGGTGCGATAACTGATTAGCGCACGCTAAACGCTAATGCGTTCATGTTAGTCTATGGACGCATTAGCGTTTAGCGCACCTTAGTAAAAGAAGGGGTTGGTTTATCTTTTGTTCCTATTTTTGTGCCTGGTCTAGAGATGCTGGATGCTAAAGGCAGAACTGGGATCTTATAATGCAACCCGGGCATGTAAATGTTTGGCGGCCATGTTGAGTGGATTACTGGAACTTTGCTAGTTGCAGTTTTTGTTTATGGGACGGGTTTATTTTTCAGCCTAAGGGATCCATGGAAAAATAGCTTGTTCAACTAATCATACCACATGTAATTTGATATAAACAAACTGACAAGCAGCTAATAAATGTGTTTACCAAGACCTCAAACATCCGAGACACTACTTGAACTGATTTCATGTCTTTACTGGGGTGACGTATTCATCATTGGTCTTGTTTAACTTTTTAAATGCAGACTATGATACCGTATTTTATCTATATGGTGCTGTACATAAAAATAAATAATTAATTTGGAAGAGCACTTAGCTTGTGACCCGACGGCTACCCAGTCGTTTCATGTTGTACACTGTATGCCAAAATAAAATGGTGATTAGAAATGTCATATTTTTTGCTTCTCCTCTACTCCTGCACTCATCTCTTAACACTGCGCGCCAGCTTCCTTTATCCTCCAAAACAGGAAGTTTCGGAGGAGAAGGCAAGCCTGAACGCGCAGTTTAGAGCCCCGCAGCCTGGGTTCAGTTTCTTACTGGTGAGAGGGCAGCGAGGGAAGCTGACCTTACCAGGCAGGCAGGCAGGGGGAGGGGGGAATGCTGATGCACCAAATGGTGGGGGGATGGGGAGAGAAATGCTGATGCAGTCGGGGGGGGGGATGCTGATACACCCAATGGGGGGAGGGGGAGAGATAGAAATGCTTATGCACCCAATTGGGGCAGGGTGGGGAGAGAAAAGCTGATGTACCCAATGGGGGTGGGGGGTGGGGTTGAAATGCTGATGCACCCAAATGGGGAGAGCGAAGGAAGGAGGGAGAAGGAAGACCTGGAAAAGGCGAGGACAAGAAAGAGAGATGCCAAGACCATGGACAGGAAGGGAAGGAAAGGAAATACCAGACCATGGAGGGAGAAGGAAGGGTAGGAGACAGATGCCAGACCAGAGTCAAGGAAGGAGGGAGGGAGGGAGAGAAAGGAAAGAGAGAAAATGCCAGATAATGGAGGGGGAGGGCGAGATAGAAGGGAAGGAGAACAGAAAGATGTGAGGGCATGGGAGTAGGGAAGGAGACAGATGCCAGACCAGAGGGAAAGGAAGGAGAGGAGATGCCAAAGCATGAAGGGGGAGGGAGAGATAGAAGAGAAGAAAAGGAGAGTGATGTCAGGCCATGGGGTTGAGTGAGAAGGAAGGAAAGGAGAAGAGAGAGATACCAGAGCATAGGGGAAGAGGTGGAGACAGAAAAATGGAGAGGGGGGTGAAACTGAAATGAATCATGTACAAAGGAGAGAAGGGGTACAGGACAGACAGTTTATTGAAGGGACATAGAAAAAGGGAAGATGCCATATGGAAGAGAGAGAGAGAGAGAGAGGGTGGACACTGGAGAAAGCTGCATCCAAGGCTAGACAAATGGTGGGATGCATCCGTAGAGGTTTCGTCAGCCGGAGGCCCGAAGTCATAATGCCCCTGTACAGATCCATGGTGAGACCTCATCTTGAATATTGTGTTCAATTCTGGAGACCACATTGTCAAAAAGATGTGCGGAGAATCGAGTCGGTTCAGCGAATTACCACCAGGATGGTCTCGGGACTCAAGAACCTCCCATATGAGGAAAGACTGAATAAACTGCAACTATACTCGCTCGAGGAACGTAGAGAGAGGGGGGACATGATTGAGACTTTTAAATATATCACGGACCGCATCGAGGTGGAAGATGATATCTTCTTTCTTAAAGGACCTTCAACCACAAGAAGTCATCCGCTGAAAATCAAAATTTCATGGCGACACCAGGAAATATTTCTTCACCGAAAGGGTAGTCGATCATTGGAATGAACTTCCATTGCAGGTGATTAACGCCAGCAGCGTGCTCGATTTCAAAAAGAAATGGGATATGTATGTGAGCTCTCTAGCCGGGTGAAGTCTGGGGGTGGGTCATTAGCGTGGGCAGACTTGATAGGCTACAGCCCTTTTCTGCCGTCATATTCTATGTTTCTATGTCTATGGATGGAAAGGGCAGAGAGGGCAGTGGATGGAAGAGGCGAGACAGGGTGAACAGTATATGGAAGGGGTAGAGAGAGTGGGACAGACACTGAATGTAAGTGTGGGGGAGGGGGAAGACATTGAATGGAAGGCGGGTGAGGGGAACAAATACTGGAAGAAAGTGAGGAGGAGAAAGAAAAAAGGGCACATGCTGGATTGGGGGAAGAGGATACAATTAGATACTAGAAGGGGTGAGAGAAAGGTGGCAAGGTAGACACAATGAAAGAGGGAAATTGAGGATTGAATAGTAAGAAAGAATTTAGACAGAGGCAGAAAATAAATTGAGAAGGAAGACCAGGGAAGAACAGGAGGAAAGGAGTGAAGAGAGAGATGCCAGAGCAGTGGTGAAGGGGAGGAGACAGATACCAGACCTGCGAGGAAGAGGAAAAGAGGAAGGAGACAGATACCAAATCTGAGATGCTAAATTCTGCTGGGAGGGAAGGAAGGAGAGATGGAAGGGAAGAAGACAGATGCCACCATGGGGGGAGTGGGGAGAAGTAGATGGATGCCACACCAATGGGGGGAGGGAGAGATGGAAGGGAGAGGCAGACAGTTTCTGGAAGAGGCATAGAAAGAAAGCAGATGCAATATGGAAGAGGCAGAGAGAGGGCAGACAATGGATAGAAGGAAGAGAATGATGAGAAGATGAGGAAAGCAGACAGCAGACAACAAAGGTAAAAAAAATATATATATTTTATTAATTTTTGCTGTAGGATAAAGTATTATTGTAGTTGCGTTGATAATTGTTTATAAATAGAAAATGGAAATAAGGTGAACCTGTTTATTAGACTAATTTGAATAAATTTTTTTTACTAATTCAGAGACCATAATTCCTTTCCTCAGGTCAGGACGGGATACTGTAACAGCCGTATAGTTTACTGATCTGAAGAAAGAGGTTTTAACCTCTGAAAGCTAAGTAAGAAATGTATTAGTCCAATAAAATGATGGGCACTAAATTTTCTTCACGTTATGCCCCATGCCTCCTACCCAAATGCAAAATATAAATTGGTGGGTTTCCCAAAGCCCTGCCAGCTGAAGATCTCTTCCTCTAGGAAGGAAGGGGAGTTTTGTTCAGAGATGTTTGGAGGTTGCATAGAAGAAAAACTGTACACTGGCACTGGTATGGTAATCTTTGTTTTGAATTTTAAAATAAAAGAAATAAAGTGGAAATAAAGAAGTAAATAAATGGGGACGGAGCAGGGGGGCAGAGCATGGTGGATGGGGGCGGGGCGGGGGGCCCAGTGTACTTGTGTGCCTAGGGGCCCTCGATGAATTAATCCTGCCCTGTCCATACTGTACTAAATACAAAATTCTAAAGTCATTTTCCTGGCGGTCTCTTCTTTTTAAGGACATTTTGAAACATTTATGTAATTATTTATTCATGAAATTTAAACTACAGAGCTGTGCAGATCAATGTTTTTCATTTCTTTCATTACTTAATGCTTGAAAATGCTGTTTCATGCTTGTAGAATATTTATATAGAAAGCATGAAATGAAATAAATGCAGATCCCCATTACATTTTTAAATTTATTATTTCTTTCTGTAACCAGTAATATGCTTCATCAATTTTTATGCAATGCCATAGATGCAAGTTGATCTCTGGCTTTCTACTCATTTCTTCCCAGCTAGCGATCCCCTGTGCTTATCCCATGCTTTCTGAAATTCAGCTGCTGTCTTTGTTCTACTACCTCCATTGGGAAAAACTCTCATGCATAAAGTCATGGGGATTTCTCTCCAGCCTTTAGAACTTCCAGACTTGCGTGCCACATGATCATCTTTTCTAGAATGGGCTCTTGAATAGATTGTAAGTTCTAGAGAGCAGGGACATCATCTTATGTGTTTGCATACAGCACCAAAGAAGAGCCAAATAAGGATCATCTACAATGAGCACAGTAAATCCAATACTCAAAAGAAGTCGCAGAGCAGAGAAATCACCAGCCAAGTTCAGAACATAAGCAATGCCTCTGCTGGGTCAGACCTGAGGCCCATCGCACCCAGCAGTCTGCTCATGCGGCGGCCCAACAGGTCCAGGACCTGTGCAGCGATCCTCTATTTATACCCTTCTATCCCCTTTTCCAGCAGGAAATTGTCAAATCCTTTCTTAAACCCCAGTACCGTACTCTGCCCTATTACGTCCTCTGGAAGCGCATTCCAGGTGCCCACCACACGTTGGGTAAAGAAGAACTTCCTAGCATTTGTTTTGAAACTGTCCCCTTTCAACTTTTCAGGATCAACAAAAGGAGTCTTTATTCATGACAACAATTGTAGACTCAACACTGAGAGTGTTTTGGCCAATGTAGGCTTTTGTCAAGAATAGTGGCTATGGCTCAGAGCAAGTGGACCGCACTATGGTATTTTTTTTTTTTAAACGGGGGGAGGGTTGTATGTAACAGTTTTTTGGGGGGTCCTGGGCAATAAGTGTTCTTTCTTTATTGTCATGCCACAAAAGTATATAAATGGCTATGATTCCCCTCAAACTTTGCTTTTGTGGCCAGGACATTGATATTTTGAAATTTACCTTTTTTGCAGAACATTCCAGCTGAGTAAACTTAGGGGCCCTTTTGACATCTAGGCTCAAGCAGTGGAATCTGTTGGATGAAAGTGTGCAAATCACAGATCAGAAGAAGAGTCACTAAGCTTTTACCACCTTCTTCACCAATCAAGATGGGCTCTGCTTCTGCCATAATGTGACCAGTCTGTTTGAAGCAATTGGAATCATCTGTAATTCAAAAGAGTAGCATCTCATCATTGACAGCTTATCCAGGAGCATCAAAGCTGTGCTGTTCAATAATAGGTATACGTACCTGTCTCTTCCACTGGCCCACTCAGTGCACCTCAAAGAGGATTAAAATAGCAACAAGATCTTACTAGGCACTCTAAGGCAGTTTTACCAAGTTTCCCTGCTATCTCTGCTTTTGGGACAGCAGGGACAGAAAGGTAGACTACCAAAAGCGGGACTGGCCACAGTGGACCAAATTTTCTTTGGTGAGAAACAACGTTAAATGGGAAC
Source organism: Geotrypetes seraphini (assembly GCF_902459505.1). Taxonomy (NCBI): domain Eukaryota; kingdom Metazoa; phylum Chordata; class Amphibia; order Gymnophiona; family Dermophiidae; genus Geotrypetes; species Geotrypetes seraphini. Next base: position 359,296,723 of record NC_047085.1, read on the forward strand.
CACTGGTGGTCCCCCAGAAGGTGCTGATGCCACCATTGCACATCAAATTGTGCCTAATGAAACAATTTGTCAGAGCTCTAGATAAGGAGTCGGCGATCTTCAAGACATTTGTCCTAATCTGTCTGAGGCAAAGGTCAAAGCTGGTGTCTTCGACAGACCACACATAAAGAAGATCCTGGAGTGCAAGGAATTTCTCAAGAAGCTAACTAAGAAGGAGAAAGCAGCTTAGTACAGCTTTGTCGTAGTGGTTCAGGGCTTCCTGGGCAATCACATGACTGAACGCAACATGAACTTGATTGAGAATCTGATGAGGAATTATAGTACAATGGACTGTAGCATGTCTCTTAAAGTCCATGTCCTTGATGCGTATCTTGAGACATTCAAGGAGAACATGGGAGCATACTCAGAGGAGCAAGGTGAGTGAGCACTTCCACCAGTCAAATCTCAGTTTGCGAGTAACGCGGTTTGCGAGTCTTTTGCAAGACGAGCAAAACACTCTTGCAAATCGTGCCTCGCAAACCGAGCATTGACTCGATTTGTGAGCCCCCACCCCTGAAAACCAGCATTGCCCGCCCTCTGAAACCCAAACCCTTACCGCGATCTGGCACAGGCACACGGCACCAACCCACAGGATGTGCCGGAAGAGCCTGCCGCTTGCTGCTGATCTCTGCTGGGCTGGGCCTTGAGCATCTGTGCATGCTCAAGGCCTTCTGGCTCTCTCCTCTCTGAGATTCTAATGAGATTCTCAGAGAGAGCGGGAGCCAGAAGGCCTTGGGTATGCACAGATGCCCAAGGCCCAGCCTAGCAGAGATCAGCGGCAAGTGGCAGGCTCTTCCAGCACCAGCACTGGCATGTCCTGTGGGTTGGTGCTGCGTGCCAGTGCCAGATTGCGGTAAAGATTTGGGTTTGGGTGGGCGGGCAGGTGATGCCGATTCTCAGGGGGGGTGGGCTCGCAAGTGGGGGGGGTGATCCCGGTTATCGGGGGTGGGGTGGAAGCACGCCAGTGGCCTCGGGGGTGGGGGTGGGTCTTTTTGGGATGTGGTGGGGTGGGGTGGGGTGGAAGCGAACAGCGCCGGTGGCCTCGAGAGGGGAGGGGATGAGGAACGAATCAAGCGAGTTTCCCTTATTTTCTATGGGGAAACTCACTTTGATATAAGAGCACTTTGGTTTACGAGCATGCTTCTGGAATGAATTATGCTCGCAAACCAAGGTTCCACTGTTCTGGACTTTGAACATCGCTACCAAGGACAATATAATGAGAACATAATTGGACACTACATCTGTGGCCTGATTTGTGAAAGTGACTTACAATATAAGCGCAAATCTTGAAAGCCTATTCACTTCTGAATCTTCTGTGGTCTTCTTTGTATAACTTCAAGATACATAGGTGCTAATTGTGATTCATATGTTGCTTTTTATGACTTTAAAGAATGAGATGAAAATTTATCATTTTTACATTTTGAATAGGTAAATTGCAAAATTTGACAATCCTAACATAGAAACATAAAAACATAGAATATGACGGCAGAAAAGGGCTGTAGCCCATCAAGTCTGCCCACGCTAATGACCCACCCCCAGACTTCACCCGGCTAGAGATCCCACATACATATCACATTTCTTTTTGAAATCGAGCACGCTGCTGGCGTTAATCACCTGCAATGGAAGTTCATTCCAATGATCGACTACCCTTTTGGTGAAGAAATACTTCCTGGCGTCGCCATGAATTGCCCACCTTTGATTTTCAGTGGACGACCTCTTGTGGTTGAAGGTCCTTTAAGAAAGAAGATATCGTCTTCCACCTCGATGCGGCCCGTGATATATTTAAAAGTCTCAATCATGTCCCCCCTCTCTCTACGTTCCTCGAGCGAGTATAGTTGCAGTTTATTCAGTCTTTCCTCATATGGGAGGTTCTTGAGTCCCGAGACCATCCTGGTGGTCATTCGCTGAACTGACTCGATTCTCCGCACATCTTTTTGATAAGGTGGTCTCCAGAATTGAACATAATATTCAAGATGAGGTCTCACCATGGATCTGTACAGGGGCATTATGACTTCGGGCCTCCGGCTGACGAAACCTCTATGGATGCATCCCACTATTTGTCTAGCCTTGGATGCAGCTTTCTCCACCTGCTTGGCAGTTTTCATATCTTCACTAATGATTACTCCCAAATCACGTTCTGCCCTAGTCCTAGCTAAGGTCTCACCATTCAGAGTGTAAGTTCTGCACGGGTTTTTGCTGCCAAGGTGCATGACCTTACATTTTTTGGCATTAAAGCCTAGCTGCCAAGTCGAGGACCAATGTTCCAATAAGAGCAGGTCCTGTTCCATACTGTTGGGCAAGGTGCTGTTATCTACTATGTTGCATAGTTTGGCGTCATCGGCGAATAGTGTTATTTTACCTTGAAGCCCTTGAGTCAGGTCTCTTATGTATATGTTGAAAAGGATCGGTCCCAAGATCGATCCCTGTGGCACTCCACTGGTCACCTCCGATGTATTGGAGGGGGTACCGTTAACCACTACCCTCTGGATTCTACCGCTTAACCAGTCATTGATCCATGTCGTCAATATCACTCCCAATCCCATCGAAGTCATCTTGCTCAACAATCTGCGGTGCAGGACGCTATCAAAAGCTTTGCTGAAGTCCAAGTACATGACGTCACAAAAGCAAAGTTTTATGGAAATAACAGACATTTTCTATACTTTTTAGGCATGAACAATTAAGAAATTACACTTACTACCCAGTAAAAAAAAAAAAAAAAATCATGTTAAATAGTGTGATTATTATCAGCAGTAGTAGTGGTGGTTAGCTGGGGATGCAAAGAGGTCTTATGATGACTTGTTCTAGAAAATGGATGATCTTAAAATTGCTACTGCCGTAGCATTAATCATGCTTTTCCAATGGAACGAAACCTACAGGGATTTCATTAATGTTTGTTTCATAAAATGTCTATTGCTGTAGGGCACATTTATTTGGAGAATTACAGAAACACACAATCATTTAGTTCATGAATAACCAGAACGGGCACGAAGCAACTCAGCTCTCACTTGACTCTGTACACTAACAGACTGAATTATGGTCTGCGTTTCAATGCAGTCTCCTCACTTAAATCTTTTATGAAGAGCTCCTAATTTCCCAAATGAAACATATTTCAATATTAGGACTGTGTGAAATAGATTTCATAGCACTAATTTTGTTGCACTTTATAGCCAGGGAATTAAAAGTCACTGCCTTATTAGCATGACAAAAGCTATCAGCAAACCAGATGGTTAATACCTGATTGAGAATAAATTGCAGCGTCTGACTCTGAGCTAGCGATATCTTCCTAGCTGCTGCTATCACGGTATAAAACATATTTACCAAGTTTGTAGCTATTTATTGATTAGAAATATATAAACCCTTATAATTCCAGAATTGGTCCTATATATATTTGAAATGAGCAAACTAGTTTCAAGAAAAAATGCCCAAATATGCACTATACTATAAAGCAGGGATCTCAAAATCCCTCCTTGAGGGCTGCAATCCAGTTGGGTTTTCAGGATTTCCCCAATGAATATGCATGAGATCTATGTGCATGCACTGCTTTCAATGCATATCGAAAACCCGACTGGATTACGGTCCTCAAGGAGAGACTTTGAGATCCCTGCTATAAAGTGTGCTCCAGGATGAGTGCTCTTTATAGAATAGTGTTGAGTGCCGAATTCTGCACCCAACTTTGGGTGCGAGGACTTATATCAACAGAAACCAGGTATAATTCCTGGTGCGCAAATTGCACGCACATCCGTGGTATTATATAATACTGTGTGTAATTTTCTAGAATGTCCCTGATCTGCCCATGCCCCTCCCATACAAATGCCCCCTTTGCACTTGTTGCAGTTTTCTGAGTCTTGCTGCATATTTGGTAGAAGCCGATGTGTCAGCCATCATGCTGTGGCTTTCTTCAGGGTATGCTGTGAGGTCTGCAGTTTGTCTTTGTAAATAGTGGGTTCACTGACCTGATTGGGAACAGGGTAGTCCACCAATTTGAATTTTGGCAGGAAAGTCAGTTGGGCAAAAATTTGAATTTTGGTGGGAAAGTCAGTTGGTCTCTTTTTCCATAGAATGGAAAAGTTTCTGGTGAGTTTAAAGATGTTCCCCCTGTGAAGCTGGGAGACCCCCTTTGCAGTTCTGTCTGAATACACTTAAGTGCTAGTCTATAGTTGGATGCATAAGTGCATTTCTGCATTGATCTGCTGTGTTTCTGTGCCGGAGTTCGGACACAGAATTAGTACCTAACTTTAGGCACTCTTTATACAATTTCCCATGAAGTCACCATGTGATTTTTAAAATTCACGGAGTCAATATTCAGCTAAAAGCAGAGTGCTGGTTATCTTATACTGATTTTCATCTATAACCCTAGCTCAGGTCAGTCATGTGTAAAAATTAGCTGCATAAGTGTCCCAAATACAGAAGAACCCATACACTTTCCTCTTGCTGTATCTAGAGATGGATTACATGTTTTAAAATATTTTAAAATAGCATATGCATATGTACTTTCTATCACGCATCCCAACCACTCCTCCCAGTGTGTGCCTTTTTCTTAATGAAACTACAGTAAATGGGTATGCCGAATTTAGCCACTCTGGGACATACAGCTTTCATCCCAGAATAACTGGTGAACTATTGCCTTAGCCTGGTTTCCCCTTTTTTGTTTCCTTTTCATCCTCTTTCCACCTATGGCATTGACCCAAGTATGTTTGATCCTATGTACATAGTGTAATGAGTACACACAACCTTGCCCCTTAGTTTGAGCATGCCCACTGTGGACCCTGAGCCCAAATATTATTATCACTAGATTCTTGATCAACTGCCTTTCTGTGGTATAACTAAAGCAGAGTGCATATTATATACTGGTACTTTCTCTGTCCCTAATGGGCTCACAATCTAAGTTTTGTACCTGGGGCAATTCCTGCATTAATCATTAGGCTACTTCTCTCTATAATCCTATACAAAGACAGTTCTCTATTCTCCTTGATTCAAGGTTAAGGGATTTGTATTCCCTAATTTCCTTCACCCTCCACTGATCTGATCCCCAACATGAAGAGGTTCTATAGGGCAACATAAAACCCTATCCCTCCACAAAAGGTTCTTAGCAACCCTAGTAGACTTTCCACCCACGCCATAAAAAGCCAAAGGGTATAGGCAGTTTTGATAGATGCCCTCATCTTCCATTCGTCCAGACCTATCACAGGGGCCTCTATACCTCAATCGCTCTCTCCTGCCCTATCCCAGCAGAGTGTGGGAGTGTGTGGCACAGTGGTCTGAGCCACAACCTCAGAAGTGCGTTCAAATCCCATGCTGCTCCTTGTGACCCTGGGCAAGTCACTCAATCCCCCATTGTCCCAGGTACATTAATCCCCCTCTTTTATTAAGGTACGGTAACCGATTAGAGCGTGATAATCGAATTAGAGCATGCTAAACATGTGTCCATAGACTAACATGCACACATTAGCTAATCGGTTAGCGCATCTTAGTAATAGAGGACCTAAGTAGAGTGTGAGCCCACCAGGACAGATGGGGAAAAATGCTTGAGTACTTGAATGTAAATCACTTAGGCTATAAGTGGTATATAAATGTTAAAAATAAATAAATCCACCATCTTCCTATCCTGTCTGATGATCTAGCAAGGAGAAAGCAGACCTTCTAAGCATTTTTCTTCTGATTTATTTTTGTTATAATCATAACGCCATGTGTCTTCTCTATATTTAGAGAGCTGCATTACTTTTTACGTACGACTTTAACATTAGCTAGTACGGTATTTTCAAAGACATTTTTTGTGGGGGGGGGGGAAGTCATGGATATCATGTTTCAGTTTTAATAAAGCAATATATAGAACATAAAAATGTTTGAATTCTCATTATACATTTTATTTCTTATCAGTAAGTCCAGACAATCTCTGTTCCTTCTTTTGTGCAGTGAATTTAGTTCCAGAATCATTAGCAAACAATGCCCAAGTGAATCTAGGATGAGTCGACAAAATAAGCAGCATACAATATGGGTCAATTCAAGGAAAGCCACCACTAGACACCTAAAGTTTGTATGCTAAGCACAAATTATATGTATAATGTGTAATTGCCATTATATAATACTAGTATAAGTCAGCATTTAAGAACAAAAGAATATAAATGTCACTATACTGGAACAGACTGAAGGCCCATCAAGCATCCTGTTTCCAATCCAGGTAGCAAGTACCTGACAAGATAAAACAGATTTATTGAAATAGGTCTAGTCTCAAACATCTAAATTTTGCACTGGATGTTTTCTACAATGTTTCCATTATTGCAGAATAACGTCTAAATCGTAAGCCTGCCCTAGTCCCACCCTAACCTTCCCTCCTACATGCCTCCTTGAGATTTAGATGCACTGCAGCATAGAACATTGTCTACAAAATGGGTTTTGAAAATAGCAATTTAGATGATCTGCCCCATTATGCCCTTTCTGGACATTTTTCATTTTTGAAAATGAGCCCCTTTATTATTTAGAGATAATTTGAAATCATTGGGAGCTCAATTCAGTCTAATGTACCTGGTGCAGTGGCGTACCTAGAAACTTCAGAAATAGTTATTTCATTTAATTATGCTACTGAATTAAAGACTCTGGTAGAGACCCATTTACAAATAAGCAAAGACACTTTATTAATTTGGAAATATTAATTGGGAAGAATACATACTTTGTAAATGGGTTTCTACCAGAGCTTCTAATGTAAATATAAAATATAAATACACAGCTGATGAGAACCCCCAAGCTGTCAGCTGAGGACTTCCTTTGCAGTTGGTCAGAGGTCCCTTTTGCCAAGTTTGGCAGGAACCAGTAGCGTCCCCTAGTCACAGATGCTGGCACCTCAGTAGCTCATGGATGTTGCCAGCGACTGCTGTGCTTGGTGGAAGGGAGTTCTGGCTGTCTCTAGAGGAGGTCCTCTGCTGGCAGTGCTTGGGGATCCCCACAAGTCACAGCAAGGGCCAGTAAGTACTTCAACACTGTAGAAATAAAACCAGAAATGCATTTCCTTTTCTTTTGAACACAATACAAAGACATCTGCTATATACATTTCCCAAAGCTAACATATTTTAGTCAATAAATTCTGTTTTTTACCTTTGTTGTCTGGAGACTTATTTTTCCATAAAGTTGGTCCCAGTTTCTTTTTTCCGCTTTCCCATCTTCTGTAAATTCTTCTGTTGCTGTCCATTGGTTCCTCCTACCATGGTCCAGCATTTATCCCTTTCTCATCTTTCGCCCCTGCCCACCAGCCCCATGCCCAACATTTCTTCTTCTATCACTCCTCTCCAGCACCATGCCACATCTCTCCCTCCATTCCCTTCACCACTATGTCCAACATTCCTCCCTCTTGCATCCCTTTCAATCTGTCCCACTGTTCCCTTTCCACCACAATATTTCTCCCTCTCATCTGTTCCTCACTCCCTCCCTATGACCAAAAATTCAACTTTCTTCCATTCCTCGTGTACACAACCATCTCTTTCCTTCTAACTGACACACCCACGCCTAATTCTCCCTTTCTATTTCCTCCCCCACCTCAGCATTTCTTTCTCTCCCTTCCTCTCTCCCAAGTTCATGCCTTGTGTCCAAAAACACACTCCCTCCCCCCCTTTTGTGTTCTGCGTTTGCCTCCCATATTCAACCTCCTTCTGTCCTGCATTTGCCTCCCATGTTCGACCCCTTCTGTGTCCTGCGTTTGCCTCCCACCTTCGTGTCCAGCCCTCATCTGCCAGCAACTTTCTCATCCAAATGGAGCTCTGGGAGGTAGCTGGAGCCACGAGGCTCATCTTCTATTTCCTGCCTGCCCTGCAGCAGCACACATAGCCGACCGGAAGTCTTCCCCGATGTCAGCGCTGCAGTTGGAGGGAGGGAGGCCTTTGCTAGTTCTTTACTGAAAGAACAGAGAGGTCCTTTTATTAAGGTGTGCTAACCAATTTAGCACTGCTAAAGATAAGAGCGCACTAAATACTAAGGCCCCCTTTTACTAAACTGCACTAGTGGTTTTTAGCACCGGGAGCCACACTGAATGCTGCGCATAGGAACTCTATGAGCATTGGGAGTAGCGCGGGGCATTCAACATGGCTCCCTGTGCTAAAAACCACTAACGGGTTTAATAAAAGGGAGCCTAAGATGCCCATAAGATATAATGGATGCCTTAGCATTTAATGTATGCTAAATTGGTTAGTGCACCTTGATAAAAGGACCCCAGAAATAGGTTCATGATCACAAATCAATTTTGCAATGCTTTTCCTGGATTTCTTCTAGTCATCTGGATTGCTTTACCTCCCCATTCTCCATATTTATCACTTTCTCCTGTCTATTCCATTTACTGTCACTCTTTTAAGCTGCCTTTATAGTGTCAGTGCTTGCTGCCAGCACACCAACTGTTCATTCTGTTTGGTATAATTTTTTAATGATCCGGCATTGACTTGCTGATAGTTCTTTAGCAGACAGCCAGAAGCTGATAAGTGTCATAATCACTGTTGTCAAAACTGGTTGGGATGCCAATAAGTGGGAGAAAGACCCACAACATATACTGAATAGCAATGAATCCATGTGAGTAATTGCTGTGTTCATAATATACATTCTGTAAATACTGATTAAATTAATGCCTTTGGAGTCACATGATGCTGTGAACAGCAATGGAATTGGAATAAAGCTGCTCTGAAGGCCCCCTTTTAATCCCTTAACATCTACTCATCTCCACTTTAGTAATTTACTAAAGATATCACAAGTTCAGTGTGTCCTACGTTATGGACAAATTTATAACTAAATCCTTGGAGCAGATGGTTTCTAAAATGCAGAAATGAGATACAGATAAAGACTAACAGAAAACTGTAGAGGACAAGATAATGGATACCTTACCTGGCACATCGCCATGGAGTCATCAATCGCAGACATAATGGTGGCAGAGGTCAAAACTTTAGAGCTTCAATTTATTAATTGATCTGCTCAAATAACAGAATTTTGTGACCTTTTAGCAGAAACTACACACAGAACTCATGCACTTGAACAACCTACTAGCTTGAAATGACCGATTCAGCAGATAAGAAGAAAACCATCATTACACATCCACAGTTACTCCTAATTGTTCTAACTTTAACAACAAAAGATTCAGGTCAGTTGAATCAAAGGCCCAAGAAACATCTAATGATATCAAACAATATGTTTCATTCTGATTCATCCCCTCCTTTAACACCTCTATAATGGATACCGACAACAATTCTATAGTATGGGCAGAAGAGGATGACATGGCTAAAGTTTACACTATTTTCACAAAAGTTGAACTTTTCCGACAGAATACATTGAAAAGAGATGATTTACAGTTTGATGGTCAACAGGTAAAAATATTTAAAGATTACTCAGTGGCTTTAATGCCCAAATATAAAGCTTTTACTCCCTTTTGTGTAAAGCTGCATGAGAAGAAAAAGCGATTAGGTTCTTTTTTTTTTTTCTTTATTATTTATTGAAATTTTTTACATACTCCACAAGAACATTCTTCTTGTACAAGCAAAGTAGAAAACAAATTAAAAATATAATCCCACTTATTGCTACTAGTAACATATTCAATCTTCCTTAGACCACCAACTCAAATAGGGGGGATGAATTGAATAAATTGAAGAGATACAATATTTAGGAATATGCCAATGAATGAAAGGCTTAACAGCTATTGACCCTCTCTTTCATGCTTGATATTAAACATTCCCGGTAGCCAAACCTTTCAAGTCTAAAAAGGCTCGTAATTGATCTGGTGTATAGTAGACATATTTAACCCCTTGATATTTAATCAAACATTTACATGGGTAAGCTAATAGGAATGTTGCTCCAAGGGTTAAAGTCTCTACTCTCATAGCTAAAAATAATTTTCTTCGCTCCTGCGTTGTTCTCGTGACGTCGGGAAACATCCATACTTTAAGTGATTAGGTTCTTAACTTGCTAATATATTTTCTAGTTTATAGGTATGTCATTCTGGAGATTAGGTTATTCTCCCCAAGCTTGCGAGTCATGCAGAAGGAATCCATTCAAGATTTCAACTCCTCCTCCTTTTCCAGCAGGCTCTTCTGCCCTCTTCAGTTTGTACCAAAGCAGACAATAGTCCTATATAGGAACACATATGAAGGAGGAGTATAGAGAGACTCCCTGATTTACAAATCTGTTCTGCTCTGAAAGTATAACAGTGAAGATTCAAAAACTCAAAAATAGGGAAGAAACCCAAAAACAATAAAGAAACTAATCTTCCCTGACCCAAAAACGAGGGTGAGAGGGAGAGACAGCTATATCTGCGGCAAACACTCAAAACCGAAAGTAAAAATAATAATACTGATAATAATAATAATAAATAGTGAACGGGGAGCTCTCAGTCACACAGCTTGCTCTGGGGTGAATACAGGACCCCTAAAGCACTAGCTGTCACAATATTGTGCCCATATGAGCATAAACTGTGGAACATCCTCGGGCTCACCCGAAGTGTGATTCAATGTGTACTAGTGCACCAACAATCTTCATGCTAAAAGTGCCATTTTCCTCCATTTCATTTTGGCAGGCGTCTGAATAAGCTACATTATACTGCAGCGTCTATCTGTTGTCCTGAGTAAGGGGGTTTGTTATTCCCTCGAAATGGAGTTCCGTTGGCCTTGTAGAAATTTGACCTACGGAGAAGCTAAGTATTTTTCGGACTTTACATTTGCCTTTTCTGTCCCCGCTTAGATGCTTGATTGTGGTCGTGTCTGCACCCTCGGATGAGAGGCAGAGACAGTTTGTATACCTGTGGTATTTTCATTTGCACTTTTAGCACAAAGATTGTTGGTGCACTAGTACACATTGAATCACACTTCGGGTAAGCCCGAGGATGTTCCATAGTTTATGCTCATATGGGCACAACATTGTGACAGCTAGTGCTTTAGGGGTCCTGTATTCACCCAAGAGCGAGCCGAGTGACTGAGGGCTCCCCGTTCACTATTTATTATTATTATTATCAGTATTATTATTTTTACTTTCGGTTTTGAGTATTTGCCGCAGATATAGCTGTCTCTCCCTCTCACCCTCATTTTTGGGTCAGGGAAGATTAGTTTCTTTATTGTCTTTACTGAAAGTATAACAAACATGTTAAACATTTTAATTGAACAATCAAAGCATTGAAATAACTATACCAATTAGAAATATTTATGGAGCTCAAATATACCCCCAATGTATTATGTTACATATACACAGGAGTATGTACTTTAGCTGTTGATTCCACTTCCTGCAAAACTGCAAAAGGGTATCACTTTAAGATCTTGGACTCTTCCCCTTCTGGAGTGGAGAACAGCTCCCTCTTAATTTTTTCATTCTGCAAGCAAATTCAGAAGGCATGTTCTGATCTGCTCTGTTTCTTTTTGCTATTTTCAGAACTTTACTTGCAGGCTCTCTCTGCTGTCCATGTGGCAGGGGTAGAGAATATCTAGGCCTACTTTCTCTCAGCAGACAGACTCTGGATCCTGGAGAGTGGTCACTGTTCCAGATGGTGTTTTCCTTCATTGTTCAGACTTGGGGCAAACCGGACATGGATCTTGTGGCCAAAGCCAAGAGTGCAAAGTCAGTCTGCTTCTACAGTTGAACAGCCAAGCAAAGAAATGCAGAGCTGGACATCCTAGTTCATCTCTGGCCCACAAAGTAGTTCCTCAATGTGCTTTTGCCCTGGGCAAAGGTAGGTAGGATAATCTGCAGAATAGCAAACCTTCCGGGGCTGGTGATTCTGGTGGCTAGAAATGGCCCCACAGGCCTTGGTATGCTTATCTGGTATGTCTGCAGAAAGGCAAGTGCCAGAAACTGCCATTTCAAATGGGGCTTCTCAGTCAAGTCCCAGTTCCAATGGAGAAGCCAGAACATTTTGAGCATGTGGCCTTGATTTGGAAGGGTTATTCAGAGGTTGTGGTTATGATTCTCCTTAGAATAAAGAAGCCTGCGATGGTTGTGGCCTATGCTAAGACCTGTAAGACCTTCTAATTCCAGTGATCCCTGCCTTCCTGCAAGCCAGTCTTAAAAAGGGCCTGCGTTTTTGTCTCAGAGTAGCCTATGGTCTCTGGCATCTTACCCAAATGTCACTTTATTTTAGGAAGCGCTCAGACTGAGACCCCCGTTGCACAGACTGTTCTCATCTTGGGATGTCAAAGTGATCTTGAAGGGCCTGGCCCATACTCAGTATGATCCCCTTCCCTGATAGACCTTACAATTAAGACACTGGTTTTGGTTGCCTTAGTGTCAGTGAGAAGGATCTCAGAATTGCAGGCCCTTCATGTAGGGAGCCTTTTCTCTTTTTCATGGAGTTGGGTGTTTGTGCACAGTTCCTTCCTTTTTTCCTAAGGTAGTTTCTGCCTTCTATGTCAATCAGGAACTTTGTTTGCCCGCCTTTCATCCTAAGGGTTCCGCCAATCAGGACAAAATTTTGTACAAGCTAGATGTGCATAGAGTCCGGCTTTTCTAGCTGGAGAGGACTAATGACATCAAGCATTCTGATCATCTCTGTGCTGACCAGTTACTCGAGATGTGGCAAATCAGTTTCCAAAGCTTCTATTGACAGATGGATTTGCAGGGCAATTTCATCTTCCTACACTGACTGCGGGAAACAACCATCTCTCTCTCTATTGTAGCACATTCAACAAGAGGTGTAGTGACTTCCTTGGTGAAGTTACAAGCTGTTTTACCTGATGATATCTGTAAGGGAGGGGCCTTAAGGCCTCTCCCCAGTGTATCCCATGATTCACCAGGAAGGGGCAGGCCTGTCATTCAGTTAGAGGTGGGCCTGCCAGCCAGAGGGAGGAAGCATCCCTCTGTCCAGCCAACTTTAAAAAGGTACTGTGGAGTCCAGGTGGGCTTAGGAGGGGATCGGGGAACATGCCCTTCAGTGTGTGTGTGTGTGTGTGGGGGGGGTACTGGTAGGAGGGACTGGACACTCCTCCTGCCTTGGACATTCGAGGGTGGGGGTCCAGCTTTTGTGGTTCCGGCAGGTCTTGTTTTGGATGTTTAGGACTTGGATAAATTTTTTGTCGTGAATGCAGTATAAACATAGACGTAGTGGTTGTGTGGGCGATTAAATGCCTGGACGTACAGGTAGACGATTTTTGAAAAAAAATATTTTGGATGTATTTTTCGTGAATGGACATTTTGCTGCTGCTGACTTTGAGCGACTAGCACCCTATGTGTAAATTGGACTTAGACGTTTCTTTTGATTATATCACTCCACATATTCAATGCAAGGACCGTCTTTATTCAAAGTCTTTACAAATTGTTTCATCATGCCTAGCTTTATATGTAGTGGTGGCAGTATGATGCTATCTCATGCTACCAAAGGTCATTATACACAAAAAAATGTGGGTAATTTAAATATTTAAATACATACATTTCCCATTCAAAAAAGAAAGCTTGTTATGACATCCAATTTCTGCAGAAAAGATCTTTTAAATAGTGGTAAAAAAATTAATAATATCTAAGAAACTAGAGCTGATGCAGTCTATCCAATGCAATTTTTTGAATCAGCGTTCAAAATAACCCCAGAAACAGGTCAAAAAAACCCAAGGCACCATGAATTTTTTTTTTTTTTTTTGGGGGGGGGGGGTTGGCCTGTGTTATAGATAGGTCTGTAGTAAATGGTAAAAGGGATGGTGGAGCTTGGTGATGATCCCTGGTTAACTCTTATGCGGCTCACCTGCAGGAGATTGGGGTTCTGAACATTTTACATATAGACATATGTTTGAGTAAATAAGATATATTCACATTTCATAAATGTTTAAATCCTATACTCTTTTTTTGTTTGTTTCCAGTTTCCTGGAGCCTGTGGAGAACTGTTGAAGAATGCATTAGCTCAGAATACGTGGAAATCATATTTGTTTATGTTTATGTTTATTAAAATTTGATATCCCGCTGAAGCTTATGATAGATTTCAGCAGTTTGATTTTAAAATTCATAAGCAGAAATTAAAAGAAAGGAACTCCATCAAATATAGGAAAGAGCTAAAACACACAATCACATTTAACACAAACAATATAATACAAACAATATAATAATTTTAAAAACCTCAAGAAATTAGTGAATATGTTCTGTAATTGAAGACTCTATTCCAAAAGCGAATTGGAAAAAAATATTTTTAACAAAACATTAAAGCCCCCTTTTACTAAGGGAAATTTTTTTTATTTTCTTGTTGCATTGTTTGTGATCTTTTTCTTTTTGTAACTGTTTAATTTGTATGATTTTTGTGATCATGAAAAATTGTTCTTCACCCAGAGAGTGGTGGAAAACTGGATCGCTCTTCCAGAGGCTGTTATAGGGGAAAACACCCTCCAAGGATTTAAGACGAAGTTAGACAAGTTCTTGCTGAACAAGAACGTACGCAAGCAGTGGCATACCAAGGGGGAGGGGGAGGAATAGTGGCTCGTGGCCAGTAGGGGGAGATGTCTTTGGGCGGTAATGGAATGGATGTCAGGACATGATAGTGCAGTATTTTGTGGAGTTTTTCTACAAAAATGCCCGCTTTCGTATGATTCTGGGTAACTAGTTAGATACAAGCATATGTGTTAGTTAAGGCCACGCCCAATAGAAGCGTACAAAAAGTTGGTGAATAAAAATCTGAATATGGATGTAGCCAAGGCCAGAAAAACATACTACAGATTAATATTAAGGAAAAGCATAATAATATTCTTTTTATGTATTTTGCTATTAAGCCAGACCATAGGGGAAATCAGAATACATTTTTAGAGCTATGAAACTACCTCCATGTTTCTTTCTCTCTCTTCTCTTTGTTCAGGTTTTTTCCGCTTTTAGCCTCGTGGTTCTAATTGATACCAGATGTGCCTTAGGCTGGTTAGGAAGAGCATATTAGATTACGTATCCCAACCTGAGATATAACATGTATTAAATATGAATGAAATACATGGTATGGATGTATGTGAATCTATGAATGGGGCCCCAAGCGAGTGCTGGATGGATGAAAGATATGTGAAAGAATGTACTTAATGTCCAATCTTTTATATATTTTAAATCTAAATCCTAAGGTAACATCTGGAAATAATTAGAGTCAGAAACTGCTGTACCAGTTTCCAGCATAGGAAAGGGGGCACATGAAGCCCACACTTAGGACTGTGTAGGTGTAACATGAAGCTGTCAGGTTTCAGGGAGAGGGGGAAACAGCCCCTCCTTCTCCTTTACTGTGCTGACAGGGAGAACCGAGAATTTCTCAGCACTTTGTAACAAATGCATGATCTCTTAATATACCTTTTTAAAAGGACAAAAAGAATATTGGATATGTAATAAAATGTTTATGTATATTCAGAAATGAATGTAAACAAAAAATTATGATTTCTGGAACTTTTATTCCATGTTAAAAAGAAGGTCTTTGTCTAAATTTAAGGACAACCTCTGTTAGTGGATTGGCTGACGGCCAATGATGTTAAACTGGACTGAAGGTATATATTGGGGAACTTCGAAGTATCGGGTTGAGATCGTTATCAGAAGGCCAGCATTTTGGCAACTATAACGACCTCCCACTAACGCAACTAGCCTTTTGAGTTCCATGATGGAAAAATAAAAGCAATAAATAATTATTTTGATAAACCTTGCGTTATGCGTCATTTCCATGTTTTTGTTATTTTGCACACCTTGAGTGAAAGCTAGCAGCTTAATTGGCAACTTCAGCTTTATGAGTGCGCTGGTGTCTCATTATCCATGCTCAGGGGGCGGGGGGGGGGGGCGGTCCACCCCGGGTGCATGCCCCAAGGGCGTGAACAGCTGGCCAGGGCCGGATTAAAGGAGTTCAGGGGGTCCAATGCGTAGGGGTTACCATATGTCTAGATGACTCAGGATGTCAGGGCAGATTTTGAATTTGCCCTCGGAAGGTCTCATTTGTCTGGGTTTTAGCGTTGGGGTGGGGGGGGAGCAGCAGGAGAGCAAAAATTAAAAATCAGCACTGCGTTTCTCTGGAGGACCCAGTCATTGCACAGACACACAGCCTTGTCAGTGCGTGCCAGCTGGTCACCCGATACTGCGCTGGAACCTCCTCTCTCCTCTTTGCCCTCCCACCTCGTGCACGGTGCATGCCGGACAGCCAAAGCCAGAAGGACTCTCTTCCTCCCCCCCTCCCCTCTGGGCCAACGTTAGGGGAAGCTTTCCTGGGCCCTCCGTTTTTCCACTAATTTCATGCTTTTCAGTCTCGGTAGTTGTGCTTTATTCTCTTGGTGCAGTTGTTTCCCCCAGAACAGACAAAACAGGCTGATTGCTCGGCCTTGCCACTGGGTTCTTCAGAGCAAAAGTAAGGGGTGAAAGACAAGAGAGGTGAGGCAAAGAAAAGGAATGGGAAAAGCAAGATGGAGAATTAAGTACAGTTGTATCAGACAGTCCAGTTTTATTGCCCACGACGTCAGTGTAAGCACGTTTTGGGATAGAAATTTTTCTTTCCTGTAATTACTGCTACTCCTGCTGTCCAGTTTTTTTACTGATGAGAGGTGGCATCAACGCAGGTGCATATTTACGTTCTAATGTATAAAACAATACCAATTCAATTCCCCAGTGGATGGAGAGAAGAGGAGAAATGGGTTGGGCTGTGGAGGTAAGGGGAAGAGGGAAATTAAGGTAACAGGCTAGGAAGGAAGAATTGGAGAGCAAACTTCTAATGGGAAGATACATAAATAAAATAAAGAGAATACAGTATAAACAGATAAGAGGAAAAAATAAAGAGGTAGAGTTGAAAGTCTGAGAAAAATAACTACTATTTGGGTTTCTGACTTGTGACCTGGATTGGCCACTCTGGAGGCAGGGTACTGGGCTAGATAGACCATTGGTCTGATCCTGTATGGCTATTCTTATGTACAGATTCAGGGGGCCCCACAATCTGAACTTCTTTTCCTTTTCTCTCTATCTCCCTCACTTCCCAGTCTGTTACTTTTCACTGGGGCCCAAACATGGCAGCCATCTCTCGCAAGCTGCCAGTGGCTGCCCCAAAGCTTTACCTCTGTGGTGATCTGCCCTGATGGAAATGGGAAGTTGCAGCAGAAGGAAAACTTTGGGGCAGTTGAAAAGTAACATTTGGAAAGTGGCATACTGGGGGGATGGGAGAGAAAAGAGGAGAAACCGTCTGCCTCAGGTGCTCTAAGGCTTGGTGTCATTAACTTCTTCCAGCAGCAACAGCGTTTACAATTCGCTGCTGTTGCCGGCTTCAGGCCTTCCTCTGTGCCAGGTTCTGCCTACTTCCTGTTTCCATGAAGGCAGGACCCGATGGAGAAGAAGGCCCAAGCCAGCAACAGCAGCAAATTGTGAATGCTGCTGCTGCCCGAGAAAGTTCATGACGCCAGGCCTTGGAGCACCCGCTTAGGTGCTATACTGCTGACTGGGGATGGGGTGATAGAAAAAGGAAAGGAAGCAGAGGGGGAGAGAATTGCTGCACCCAACTGGAGGGAGAGAAAGAGAGGGAGAAAAAAGATGAGGAAGGAATGAAAGGATATGCCAGTGCATGGAGGGAAAGAGGAAGGTATGCCAGGGCATGGACGGAAGGAGGAAAGTATGCCAGACCAAGGGAAAAGGAAGGAGAGGAGATGCCAGAGCAGGGGGGAAGGGGAGGAGACCGATACCAGACCTGGGAGGAGTAAAGGAGGAAGGAGACAGATACGAGATCTGAGGGGAGGAAAGGAAGAGAGAGAGAGATGCTAAAGAACATAGTTTTCAGTTGGCATTGACTGCAGGATCAATTGACTGTGCGGGATCTGGCTTGTTTAGTTTTATAATGTATATGTTGATGTTCTAGTGCTCATTGCAGTGTTTAAGATGCTGCCTTTTCCTAGGTACACTCTTGTTGTGCGATATGTGGATTGTTACTAAAAATCATATTTTTCATATAGATGGGGGGGTGTCAAAAAATGATGGGCCCCGGGTGTCACATATGCTAGGTACGCCACTGTACGCAGGTAAGGCTAGTCTCAGTTAGGGCACTGGTTTTTGACCTTAGGTGCCCCCGCGGGAGCGGACTGCTGGGCATGATGGACCACTGGTCTGACCCAGCAGTGGCAATTCTTATATTCTTATGTTCTTAACATCTGATCTTTCTTGTATATTAGTCAAATCTAACATATCTAACACTGGAGCCTGTTGATCATCAACTGTTTTCTTCTTTCAAACTGGAAGATAATAAACCTTTGAAACAGGTGGGGAAGAATTTTGCAGAATATTCAAAACCTCTGTGAGCTGTTTATAATTTGTAAACTGTTTGAAACAATGGTTAGTTTAATTGATAAGGAAGGTGTGATACTTGCAGGCATGGTAGATGGGATTAGTGTCTGGCTTCTTTGTCCCATTCAAGCAACCTAACTTCTTGATAAACAATCCAGTCTGTCTGGATGCTTAATGTATGTGAATTCTGTGCAGGAGCAATTAGGGTCTAACTGCATCAACATTCCAGAGTCAGATTGATATAATGTCCCATAGGCCTTTGCTGACATTGGTTAGGGCAACCAAAATGCTGATTGCTAGAAATAGCTATGCTGACAATATCTTTTGAACATAAGCGCAGAAACAGTAAGCAATTTAGGAAAATTAATTAATCTCAAATTATGTAGTCTTGATATGTTCTACAGCATCTCCAGTTTAAAGTTAATGTTCCCATTATCCTTCATTAATAGCTGATTTTGAACACCCAAAGTATCCAATTTTTTCCTGTTCCGCTGATTCAGTTTCAAGTTTCCCAACACTTTGCTGTAATTGTGATGTCTCAGAAAGTACTCCTAAGGAATAAGTTGTCAAGTTTTGCATCTGAGTCCCCAAAGAAGACTGCAATTCAGAATTCAGGTCAATAACTGGGGGCTTTTTCAAGGGAGCTATTGCAAAGTTAACTATTTGAGGTTTAGGTTTCACAGTACCTGTGGATTCTGTTATCAAAGATAGATTCTGCAAGCTCACTGTCAACTCCAAGATCTCAAGCGGTGGCAGTTGTATTACTGAGGCTGCTAATATCCACTGTACTGCCTGTTCTTCCCCTTCGTCGCTGCACTCTGATATTGCTGCCTCGTTCCCTTCACTCGCCTTACCTGATGACAAGAGTGAAAGAGTGGCTGCGCCAGCATTCTCCACTCCTCTGGAGAGAAGCTGACCACCTAAACGGAAGCTCGAGAGCTTTCTGACAAACTCTCACCTCCAGCCAAGGACTTCTCATCCGCTACACCCCTAGGCTGCCACTCGATAAAAGCGTCCAGGTAACATTGTTTCTGACCCAGGCTAAGAAGGAAAAACCAGGGTCTTTGATTTCTGTTTCAACATCAGAATTCACAATCAGGTCAACAGTGTTCCGCTGATTCCCTCCAGGATGCCATCTATGTACTCGTGTTGGAGTATATGGAATAGTAGGAGAGTTCAGATAACTGGGTTCCATAGTATAAAACGATTTGTGTGTCAACATTAAAATCTTTAAATTGGATTCTATAAAAAAAATCGGTAACCAATGATAATGCAAATAGAGCGGAGTGACAATCAAATTTTCTTTTAAACCCCAATAACTTAATTGCCATATTTTGCAGGGTTTGATGATGTCTAATATTAAATTTAGAAATGCCAGCGTAGATAAGATTGCAGTAGTCCAATTTTGACATTAAAAATGCATGTATCATAAGAACATAAGAACATAAGCCGTGCCTCTGCTGGATCAGATCTGAGGTCCATCATGCCCAGCAGTCCGCTCACGCGGCAGCCCATCAGGTCCAGGACCTGTATACTAGCCCTCTATCTATACCCTTCTATCCCCTTTTCCTTCAGAAAATTGTCCAATCCCTTCTTGAACTCCAGTACCATACCCTGTCCTATCACTCCATCTGAAAGCGCATTCCAGGTGTCCACCACCCGTTGAGTGAAGAAGAACTTCCTAACATTGGTACTGAATATGTCCCCTTTTAATTTTTCGGAATGCCCTCTCGTTCTTGTAGTTATTGAAAGTTTGAAGAATCTGTCCCTCTCCACTTTCTCTATGCCCTTCGTGATCTTATAAGTCTCTATCATATCCCCTCTAAGTCTCCGCTTCTCCAGCGAAAAAAGCCCCAGTCTCTCTAATCTTTCAGCGTATGAAAAGTTTTCCATACCTTTTATCAAATGTGTCGCTCTCTTCTGAACCCTCTTGAGTATCGCCATATCCTTCTTTAGGTATGGCGACCAATATTGGACGCAGTACTCCAGATGCGGGTGCACCATCGTCCGATACAACGGCAGGATAACTTCTTTCGTTCTGCTTGTAATACCCTTCTTGATTATTCCTAGCATTCTATTCGCTTTCTTAGCAGCCGATGCGCATTGTGCCGACGGCTTCATTGTCATGTCCACTATTTTCCCCAAGTCCCTTTCTTGGGAACTCTCACCCAATAACAGCCCTCCCATCGTGTAGCTGTACCTCGGGTTTCTGTTTCCTACATATAAAACTCTACATTTCTCTACATTGAACTTCATCTGCCATCTCGTCGCCCACTCCCCTAGTTTGTTCAGGTCCCTTTGTAAATCTTCGCAGTCATCTTTAGTCCTAGAATGTATGTAAATTATCATTATTGAATAGATTTCTTACTGTACATAATCTAAGGGCTCCTTTTACTAAGGTGCGCTATGCTTTTTAGCGTGCGCTAAATATTAGTGCACGCTAACCATATGCTAAATGCTAATACGTACATGTTAGTCTATGGATGCGTTAGCATTTAGCGTAAATGTAGATTTAGTGCACCTTAGTAAAACAGGGGGTAAATGTATAATTTATAATTACCCCAAGATACTTAAACGTACCAACTAAAGGATAGTGTCGTATTTGGTAATGATAAATGTCCTTTTAACCAACAGGAGTAGCTTTTCTTTTTTTAAAAAAAAAAAAATTATTTATAGTTTTCACAGTAAATATCACAAGTATTTACTTGTTACAGTAATACAGAGCTAAGTACAATATTTTCAAAGCAAATAAAATTCCCAAACCAAGTGAAAAGAATAAAAATTTAAATCATAAAGAATTTTGTCATATTATCATTCTTAAGTTGTAACAATTTACCTCTTTCTTAGACCTCAAAAAGAGAGAATTTAGGAGAAACAAAAAGCAAAGAGATAAGGAAATCTCATCTTATAAAATAACTACATTATTAATGAAAAGACACAGCGTGATCAGTAACATTCCCTTTACATTTAGGGCTCCTTTTATCAGGCCGCACTAGCGGTTTAACGCGCGTAATAGCGCGTGTTAAACCACCGGCCGCGCTGGCCGCTACCGCCTCCTCTTGAGCAGGCGGTAGTTTTTTAGCCAGCGCAGGGGTTAGCGCGTGATGAAAAGTCACGCGCGTTAACCCCGTTAGCGCGACTTGATTAAAGGAGCCCTAAGTTTTTAACATCCAAAAAAACTTCGAAGTTGCTCAGGAATAAAGAAAACATGTTTGGTCCTAGCATATCTAATTAAACATTTGCAAGGGTAACTTAAAAGAAAAGTGGCTCCCAAATTTTTAACTTCCTGTCTCATACTCAAAAATAATTTCCTACGGTCCTGTATTGTTTTTACGACATCTGAGAAAATCCATATTTTTTGACCAGAGAAGAGCAAAAGTATAGCCTCATTACTGCGTTTCGGTCTTGCTCAAAAACAAAAGGAATAAGCAACGTGTGCCTAAACTCAGTTTCTTCCTAAGAGCTCTCCAATAGCATGCTGTGGATATTGCAGTTTTGAAGACTGTTTCAGCAATGGTGAGAGGACTTGAGGAGGATAGCAGAGGACCATAGATATGACCTGCTTGAAGATTGGTGTTCTAAGAGAAGCTTCTCCCATTTCCAGCTCTTCAAATTCCTCCTGCTAGCAGCTAAGTACTTGGCTTGTTTTGGATTTTTGCATGTTTTTGGTAATTTTGTGTGTTTTTTATGCTTTTGTTTTTCACCACATAAATTATTAAACACTGTTTTGTGCTGTAGTGATGTGCTATAGAGCAGTGTTATTAAACCACCGGTCCGCAGAAATTTCCTGCCGCTCCACAGACTGTGCTCTTCAGCCGCCGGTCCACGGTGCAATCGATGCAGCATTGTCTTCGGGCCGGCTCCCTCTTCCTCAGTGCTGCAGTGCACAAAGCCAGGGGCAGAGGCTCCTATGCACGTCCTGCACCTGGCAATTTAGCACACGCTATTCTGCGCGTTAAGGCCCTAGCACGGCTTTGTAAAAGGAGCCCTTAGTGTGCGCTAAATCGACTAGCGTGCCTTAGTAAAAGACCCCCTATATTAGGGTAACTTAATGTCAACTGTGCAATTGTCAAATATATTTTAGCCCATACCTCAAGAGACAAATTTGGAGAACAGTAAATTAATGCAATAAAAAGGGGAACTTTGCTGTTAAGCTTAACTAACAAAAGTTCACTATATGGGAGCACAATTGAAGGTCAGTGAAAGAGTCAGTCAGTCAATGAAAGAGTAAAGTCAAAAGTTGTGGCTGGTTGGAGAAGATGCTTGTATTTTTTGGAGCACCCTGGTTGAAGTTGCTGGTTTCAGCAATAGACAATTTTATTTATTTTATTTTCTCAATCGATGGATTGGTCAGGTGGGATTTTAGGGCGGGCTTTAGCCTGTATAACATTTTTCTCAAGTCAGTGACTTTGGAGACCCCATGGCCACCTTTCTAGTCAAAAAATTGATGTATGGTTATGTTAAGAATGCTCAGGCCTCTCATCCCCGACTGGTGCAGTTGCCGCTTATATATGACTGGATAGCTACATTGCATGGGGTAATGGGAAAAGTTTGTTGGTTCCCATTTAAATATTATTATTTCAGGTGGCTTTATTGGTATGATTTTTTGGGACATTTAGAATTGGGGAGTTGGTGGCCCCAGCAAAACATTCTTTGGGGGGTAACTGGGTTGCTATCGGAGGATGTTATTTTGCAGTGCATGCAGGTTCACCAATCAAAGACAGACTAGATGAGTCGGGAATGTTGGATGCAGTTGTGTGCATCTCCACGGTTGACTGCTGGTCCTGTTTGATGTGCTGAAGCCCATAGGAGCCAACTTTTCAAAATAATTAGGGGTGCTAAACCCTATAGAAATTTTCCTCCCTAGACACAATCAAGGAGTTTGCTCAATGTTGGTGGGTGCTCATGCACCCATGGCACCCATAGAGCTTGCCCCAATGCTGAAGTCTGTGTCAGGCAGCGCCTTAGTGGGGAATTATGCTGATTAATTCATGCAGATGGGACTCCATTTTCAGTTTAAAGCTGTATTTAAATTGGGTCTGGTGCATTTGGGACATTATCCTTTCCATTATGGCACTCATTCCTTCCACACAGTATTTGGAGTAGGTGCATTGTGCCACTTCTCAACAAACTGATTAATTTTGTTTTCTTTGTTGTTAGATTCTCCAGGTCAGATACACCCTGATTTCTGTGTATGGTTATGAAGGCATTAATATACATTCTGGGTTCAGAAGAGGGCAATGGAATCCTGGTTGGGACCGAACCTTGGATTGGTGGATCAAGGCATTCAGATCTGCTGGCTGGGGATTTGTGGTATGTTGTGGGACCAGCTGCTTCCACTACTTCTTCAGGCGAAGTGTTTTTCTTCGTCAGAACTCATTTTTGTTCATCTGCGTGACAATGATTTATGTAGGGTGAAAGGGGTTGATTCAATTCAACAGATGAAATGGGATTTTTTTTTTTTTTTTTTGTAAAATATTATTTTCCTTCTGCCTGCCTGGTCTGGTGTAATATAATTCCTTGACTGGTTTGGAAGGGAGCACAGAAGATTGGAGTCATCGAAAGACTCAGGTAGCTG
Source organism: Geotrypetes seraphini (assembly GCF_902459505.1). Lineage (NCBI taxonomy): Eukaryota > Metazoa > Chordata > Amphibia > Gymnophiona > Dermophiidae > Geotrypetes > Geotrypetes seraphini. The sequence goes on from NC_047085.1 coordinate 359,320,520, forward strand.
GTGAATTTTGAGGTGGTCTGGTTTGCAGTTGTGTTAGGGGGAATGGTCCTTATGCATGATATGTACAGGAAACTGAATGTGTATCACGTTCTTCCAGTAAACATTTTGTTACACTACAGTAACTACATTTAAACATCCAGTCATTAGATAAGAGTTTGTTAATTCATTCTACAAATTGTACCTCTGCTTATAAGAACATAAGAATTGCTATACTGGGACAGACCAAAATTCCATCAAGCCTAGTATCCTGTTTTCAACAGTGGCCAACCCAGGTCCCAAGTTCTAATTAGATCTTTTAGAAAATTATTCAAACCTTTTTTAAACTCCACTAAGCTAACTGATTTCCCCTCATTCTCTGATAACGAATTCCAGAGTTTAATTACACATTGTTTGAGATATATTTTTGCTGGTTTGTAATTTGTTATTTGTGAGTAAGACTATGCATATGATCAAAACTAGAATTATTGAACATAGGAATGTTCAGTGTGCTGAGGCTTATTCCAGGGGATCTCAGACAGATGAACTCATTGGGAGGGGAAAGCCCCGTCATTGCAGCACGTAGCCCTGTAGACAGGAAGGAGCTTCCCTCCTGTCATTTGCTCTTCCAAAGGTACAGGGGAGTTCCAGGGATGTGGAAGAGGGGACCAGGAATGTTGGGGGATGTGGGAGGGGGTGCAGAGATGTTGGGGGAGATAAAGGATATCAGGGATTTGTCTGGATGTGAGGGGGAGGGGTGTGGGGCTCTGTGGTTCAGCTGACTCTAGCAGGGAAAATCCCCATCAGCTGAGCCGCCAGAAATCCCCCCCAAACCAGCTCAGCTGATGGGGATTTCTTCTGCTTTTATCAAGCCTGATAGGGCAGACCGGTACAGTAAATACACTAAAAGCCATACACTCCTTCCCCGTGTGAGTCTCTTCCCTTCCCCTATACCTCTGTAACGTGGATCCAGGAAGTGACATCATAGGAAGAGCTGCCACTGGTGCAACAGCAGGTTAGGGGTTGCTGCTCATGTCACTGGTTTTAAAGGGCTTTGATGCATTTACTGCATGGCACTCGCTAGCACAGCTTCATAATAATGTTGTATGGTATTTTTATATAGAGCTTTAGCTATCTATTTCTCATTTTGATTTCCATACTTTTGTATATTATGTTTACTTCAGTACATGTATGTTTGGTACCCTGGTGTGTGTGTGGGGGGAGAGGGGGGTTGTATCTCAACACACTTTTAATTCTAAATATGTATAGTTTTTGTCAGTAATCTTTAAGCACTTTTCAACATTGTTTTCTACTGTCAAGGTAGTCCTAGGATTTTTTTTCTGCAACATCTGTTGGTCGTTTATCACTGTATTTATGTCTCAGTTTTACAAGCTGTCCAAAATTATCGTCAGTATTGTTTTAGCGTGATCCTTTACTGTAGTGTGGTATTAATGCATACACCTGCTTACTGCAGCACATATGTTTGGGGGGAATGCATTTTATGTCTTGGCACATTTTGCTACTTTCCCGTTGTGTCTCTTGTGATTCCTTTTCAGTCATTCATTCTTTTCTTGTTTTTGGAGACTATTTGTACTGTACATTTGCAAAGAAGTGGTCTTGCAATAGATACCATTTTCTCCAGGGAATACTCCTAGTTGGACCTAAGGTTTAGGTATTGTTTCTTCAATTATTTTTTCACTCTTCAGGAACATAGTGAGGTGGTGGTTACTTTGTACCATTTCCTTTTTCTCTGTCGCTTTTCCTCTTATTTTATAATTTGTCTCTTATATTATCTTTCTCATTAAATTGTTTGTATATGAGCCATAGCAAACATTATTGCCATGTTTAATCCTTGAGGATTCATTATGTCCAATATACTCTATATAGTTATTTCCTATACTCGTATTACTGTTAGAATATCCCTGTTTTAACACCTGTTCAGTTGTATATTTATCCTTCCTCATTCATTTGCATTGGCTATTGTGCTTTTACTCACTTAGGGGCCCTTTTACTAGGGTTACCATTTTTAGGGCTTCAAAAATCCAGACACATGGCCCCACCTTGGTTTACCTCCATTCCCACCCTGTTGGCCCCGGCCCTTCCCAGTTCTGCTTTCAGCTCTGCCCCATTCAGCCCCAGCTCCTCCCAGTTCAACCTTCAGCCCTGCCCCCACAAACCTCCTCTCTTCTTCCCCGATAAGCTCTGGCCACATCTGGAGGGCCTGGAGCATGTGCGGATGTGTGCGACCTAATCTGCATGTGCTCAGATGTCCTCCAGATGCAACCCGAGCTCGTCAGGGCTTCCAAAAGTACTGAGTTTTTATAATGGAAGGTAGAGCCTCCTCCAGGTTTACAATGGAAGGTAGAGCCTCTTTAAACTAGCGTCTCACCAAATATGCTGGATTCCTAGGCGTGGGTCCAGGAAGTGACATCAGAGGAAGAGCTGACATTGGCGTGATAGCAGCTTGGGGGTTGCTGCTCACACTAGGAACATTACAGTGGTAGGGGGGAAGGGAAGCGATGCACACGTGGTAGGCGAGGCGGGAAAAGGCAGGGGACAAAGAGGAGGACAGGTGCCTGCGTCTTTACCAAGATGGTGCCCATGGCTGATTGACCCCCCGCCTCCCTGATCCTCCTTAATATGCCACTGGTGCTGTGCGATTCTCGGAACTCAGAAAAATCCCGTTGACACTGTTCAAACCAGCAGTGTTTGAGCAGAGGAAGAAGACACCATGGGACCAGCCACCAATTGATAATCCTCCAACGTTGCCTGACTCATCGGTGGTATCTGGATGGCCACCGGAAGTCGAGCTTTCACCAAATTCTTCCTCTTGTCCATAGCAAAAGCAGAAAGAACCTGATGAGCCCAAACTCGGGGAGTTCAGAGAAGAAGTTTAGTACGTGCTCCTCAGCTAAGCGCCATCTTGGATCATTCCCCCTAACAATCTGTTTAATATCTGGGTTGTGTTAGCGAACATAAATAGTATGTCTATCTGAGAAGACACAAAGAGATCTCTGGCAAGTAGTTTCATATGCTTTAGAATTTAAAGATTTTTTTTTTAATGGTAAATGCCTAAGGGGTTGCCAAACATTGATAGTTAGATCAATGTTTTTGCTGTACAGTATAGTCCCAATGCTGAAGCCAATATTGTGATTTCAAAGGATTTCAGGATAGGAATTGGCTTATGGGAAGGGAATCTCTGGATGTTGCCTGTTCAATATTTCAGTGCAAATTATATAGAAGATTGTTACCGGTATTTTGATATCACTAGAGCTTCAAAGATTTATTTTTTAGAAAACAGTACATGTTACTTACTGATCTATTTATTGTCATTATTCTGAAACTTATTCTGTCCAGCTGGAAAGATTGTAATAAATTAACTGTTCATCAATGATGGAATTCAGTAGTAATACGAGTATACAATAAATATATAACAACTAGCTGATGACCCGGCATTGCACGGGTATTTAATTATAGCAATAAAACTGTAAATGGATTCAAATAAAGATACTTTATAGTGGTGAATGAAATTATTGTTTTACAGCTTAATAAAAAGTACAATATTCAAATTATAATGTGAAATATTTGACAAAATGAATACAATACAACTAACGCAAAACGTGATTATAAACAAAATTTTTAGTTTCACCTCCAGGAGCAAGAACATATAAATTGTTGGGGGAACCCACCCTTGAGCAAGCAGCATAGAGTTGTGGGCCGAGAGAACCCCAGAACATATCACCCCAGGTAGTGAGGGATCTGCATACCAAGTTTAGTTCAAATCGGTCAAGCCGTTTTTGAATTACTGTGAGAATGGCAGCTTTTTACATTTTTTCCATTGACATGAATGGGTGATATCAGATTTTCTGTTTGTAGCTCCGCCCACGTGTGCAGGAGGGCTGCGAGACCCCCAGAACATATCAGCCCAGGTAGTGAGGGACCTGCATACAAAGTTTCGTTCAAATCGGTCAAGCCGTTTTTGAATTACAGTGAGAATGGCAGCTTTTAACATTTTTTCCATTGACATGAATGGGTGAAATGTGATTTTCTGTTTGTAGCTCCGCCCACGTGTGCAGGTGGGCCGCAAGACCCCCAGAACATATCACCCCTGGTAGTGAGGGATCTGCATAGCAAGGTTCGTTAAAATCGGTCAAGCCGGTTTTGAATTACAGTGAGAATGGCAGCTTTTTTCATATTTTCCATTGACATGAATGGATGAAATGTGATTTTCTGTTTGTAGTTCCGCCCACGTGTGCAGGTGGGCCGCAAGACCCCCAGAACATATCACCCCAGGTAGTGAGGGATCAGCATACCAAGTCTCTTTCAAATCGGTCAAGCAGTTTTTGAATTACTGTGAGAATGGCAGCTTTTTACATTTTTTCCATTGACATGAATGGGTGAAATCTGATGTTCTGTTTGTAGCTCCGCCCACGTGTGCAGGTGGGCAGAGAGACCCCCAGAACATATCACCCCAGGTAGTTGGAATTACTGTGAGAATGGCAGCTTTTTACATTTTTTCCATTGACATGAATGGGTGAAATCTGATTTTCTGTTTGTAGCTCCGTCCACGTGTGCAGGTGGGCCGCGAGACCCCCAGAACATATCACCCCAGGTAGTGAGGGATCTGCATACCAAGTTTCGTTCAAATCGGTCAAGCCGTTTTTGAAGTACTGTGAGAATGGCAGCTTTTTACTTTTTTTCCATTGACATGAATGGGTGAAATCTGATGTTCTGTTTGTAGCTCCGCCCACGTGTGCAGGTGGGCCGAGAGACCCCCAGAACATATCACCCCAGGTAGTTGGAATTACTGTGAGAATGGCAGCTTTTTACATTTTTTCCATTGACATGAATGGGTGAAATCTGATTTTCTGTTTGTAGCTCCGCCCACGTGTGCAGGTGGGCCGCGAGACCCCCAGAAAATATCACCCCAGGTAGTGAGGGATCAGCATACCAAGGTTCATTCAAATCGGTCAAGCCGTTTTTGAATTACTGTGAGAATGGCAGCTTTTTACATTTTTTCCATTGACATGAATGGGTGAAATCTGATGTTCTGTTTGTAGCTCCGCCCACGTGTGCAGGTGGGCAGAGAGACCCCCAGAACATATCACCCCAGGTAGTTGGAATTACTGTGAGAATGGCAGCTTTTTACATTTTTTCCATTGACATGAATGGGTGAAATCTGATTTTCTGTTTGTAGCTCCGTCCACGTGTGCAGGTGGGCCGCGAGACCCCCAGAACATATCACCCCAGGTAGTGAGGGATCTGCATACCAAGTTTCGTTCAAATCGGTCAAGCCGTTTTTGAAGTACTGTGAGAATGGCAGCTTTTTACTTTTTTTCCATTGACATGAATGGGTGAAATCTGATGTTCTGTTTGTAGCTCCGCCCACGTGTGCAGGTGGGCCGAGAGACCCCCAGAACATATCACCCCAGGTAGTTGGAATTACTGTGAGAATGGCAGCTTTTTACATTTTTTCCATTGACATGAATGGGTGAAATCTGATTTTCTGTTTGTAGCTCCGCCCACGTGTGCAGGTGGGCCGCGAGACCCCCAGAACATATCACCCCAGGTAGTGAGGGATCAGCATACCAAGGTTCATTCAAATCGGTCAAGCCGTTTTTGAATTACTGTGAGAATGGCATTTTTCCATTGACATGAATGGGTGAAATCTGATTTTATGTTTGTAGCTCCGCCCATGTGTGCAGGTGGGCCGCGATACCCCCAGAACATATCATCCCAGGTAGTGAGGGATTTGCATACCAAGTTTCGTTCAAATCGGTCAAGCCGTTTTTGCGTGATCGCGGCACATACACACATACATACACACCTCCGATTTTATATATACAGTATATAGAAGATAGCAGTCAAGTAATACTGTATAAATGAGTGAGTCAGCATGTAAACGAGTGAGTCGGCATGTCCTTTGCTCAATATAAGAAGATACCATAACCCTGGTGGATTGGTTTGCTGGGTATTTTTTTTTTTTTCTTTCTCCTTGTTTAACTCTACAGTCATCCCAAATATATTTCTTTTTGAAGAATGTATGGAACTATCTTCACCTCTGGTGAGAGACCAGCAACATTTACATCAAGAAAGCTTACATAAATTTAATGATTAGTAATATCACTTTTGATCAAAATGTGCATGTCTGTTTTGGATATGGAATGAAAAGGAACTTTCCTAACATATGTTTAAAAGCTTTCTTTTATTGCTGGCCCAATACTAAGTGCCATATAGAAGATCCAAGGTCAATTACCTACCAAGACTCCACTGCAGAAATCAGACTCTAGGGGCACATAAATATTGTCACTGTGAAGGATAAGTTGGATGGGAAAGAAAGGTTGTGAAAAGGGAGAAAATCCTGGGGTGGTTATGTAACCATTTTACCATTCACTCAAAACCCCATATGGATAAAAGAACAACCTCTGCAACGCTAGAAGGTCTTTCACACACACTCATACAGCATAAATGAGCAGGAGAAACACAAACGCACACATGAAAAAGAAAAAAGAAGTGGAGAAAAAGCCTCGGTTCTGCTTCATTTGGCAAAAAAACTCCACTTCTACAAACACTCCTATATACACAAAAAAAAATAAACGTAGGGTGAAAAAGCACTGTACTAGCCTGCAAAGCAAATGTCCAACAGCACCCGGAGTACACAACCCCAAATGTGAAAATGTGGACAAAGGGCACACAAGCACTGCAGTCCAAAGTCACACAAAGAGGCCAATGAAAAAAAACACTTAGCTGCTGCCGTTCTCCAGACACTTCTCAATCCACAATCCTGGGCAAAGCAGCTAGTGAGCCCAACGGGGAATCTCCCGTTTCGCGTTATCTTGCTGCGTCAGGGGTATCAAATATCACAGCTTCATCTGCATGTAGTCGGACACATCGGTGCTCCTCTGGCAAACCCTCCACTTCATAAATCACTTCTGGCGCAAGATTACAAGTATAGTGGTTATGTAACCCCAGTACAAAAATTTAAAAACAAAAACAAAACCCTGATAGGCTCAAAACAGCTTTGTTGGATTTTTATTCTTTCCATACAAGAACTAGAGAGCATGGAATGAAGCTACTAAATAGTAAAATAAATAAATAAAAATCAGAAAATATTTCTTCACTAATATAGGAATTCTAATAATAGGAATTCTATGAGCGTCTGAGCAGTTACCGTCACTGCTGGTGCTAAAACCTGCGCTATGCATTTATAAAAGAGGGGGTAAATGTTTACCGGTAAATAAACTCTGGAATTAATTTCCAGAGAAAGTGGTAAAAAAATTCAGTTAGCTTTACAGAATTTAAAAAGAGATAATATTGTGGGTCTGATCTAATGGGGTGAACATTAGGAGTGTAAAGCCCCAAAATGTTTATTATGTTTAATTTACTGCTTCTGCCTGCAGCTGCTGCCACTGCCATCACCACCACTGCCGCATGTATTCGCACTGCTTCTCCTACTTACGGGTAGTAATGTTTTTCCCAGAATCCCTCCCTAATCAAAGTATATTTTATGAGAGAACAAGCTGAATATCTGCAGTATACAGATAATTTCCAGGTCTGTCCCAACTCTGCCCCGGACAACCCAGGCACTAACCGTGTAGTGCCTTGGCAATCAGAACAGATTTTTGGTGGCACTATTTGGTTGTCATTGAATATCTGCTCGAGGACCAGTCAGCATGATTTAAGTGGGTAAGACCTCTCCTGTCATAGAAACATAGAAACATAGAAGATGACGGCAGAAAAGGGCTACAGCCCATCAAGTCTGCCCACTCTGCTTACCCACCCCCTGTCTATGCCCTAATGACCCAATTTCCTTATCTTGACCCTCGTAGGGATCCCACATGGGTATCCCATTTATTCTTAAAGTCTGGCACGCTGTCTGCCTCGATCACCTGCACTGGAAGCTTGTTCCAATGATCAACCACTCTCTCTGTGAAGAAATACTTTCTGGTGTCGCCATGAAATTTTCCGCCCCTGAGTTTGAGCGGGTGCCCTCTTGTGGCCGAGGATCCCTTGAGAAAGAAAATATCATCTTCCACTTCGACATGTCCCGTGAGGTACTTAAATGTTTCGATCATGTCTCCCCTCTCCCTACGTTCCTCGAGAGTGTAGAGCTGCAATTTGTTCAGTCTCTCTTCGAACGAGAGACCCTTGAGCCCCGAGATCATCCTGTTGGCTGTCCTGTTACATAGTTTTAAATATTAGCCCCTGTGTGTTTAGGGATCACGAGCAGTTAAACTTGCTCTGTTTTCTAGTTTGTACTTTCAAATAGGAGGTGTGTCAATGTACTAGTGCACATTCTAATGTTTGCATTGGTATGTTTTTGTTGGCCAGGTTTTAGCAATCTGTGTTCTGGGTAGTGGTGCTGGTGTAGGAATGGCAAGTATGCAACATATGTGTAGTGTATGTTTTCCCAGAGTGTTTTTATTACCTTAGAGCACTGGTTTTCAACATGCAGCTCTGACAATCCTTTATTGCGGCCCTCAAAACACCTTCCCCATGGATGACATCCTCCCACTCCTCCAAATCTTTTTCTAACGCTGCTGTGCCTCCGCTTACGGCATGCTGCCTCTCCCTCTGCCCAAAGCCTCTCTCCGTAGAGTCTCACCCAGAAACAGGAAGTTCTTACAGAAGAGATGGGAAGCTATGGAGAGAGACTCCAGGCAGTGGGAGAGGTGGCATGCCTACCACTTTGCAGCCCTTAAGGTGAAAAAGGTCAAAGACCCCTGCCTTAGTGAGTGTCTAATTCTGTATTTTTGAGGATCCCTCTCTTTTAGGATTACAGTAACCCCTTGCAACTTCACAGTTCGCGAATCGCGGACTCAGTAATTTGCAGTATTATCTGACCGCCTCTTCCTGGTACTAAAGTCACGTTATCTGGCGTGTCAAAGTAGCTCCTGATTGATGTAGCCTGACTTTAGTACCAGGAAAAGGCAGTCGGAAAATACTGAGAATGATTTTCATCACCCACGGGCGCCCCAGCTGCCCTCTCCTGCCTTCGATGAGCTCCTAAACCGCATTTGTGGGTTTTTTTGAAATTCGTGGGTAGTTCCTGGAACAGAACCCCCGCAAATTTCGGTGGAGTACTGTATTTGCAATGGATTCTATGCTGGTGATGCTCCCTCTTGAAACTGCCATGGTGTGCAGTTACTTATACTTTTGGAAACTCAGAGGGTTGATTTCCTTTATCAGCAATTCCCCACAACAGCTTACAGCAAATTGTACACAAATTAATCATGCATTATACTGCACCTCTCGTGTAATTGTATTTTTATGACCTTTGCCACAGTTGTGTATACATTGTTCTATTAAATTTTAACTAATGTTGCCCAATTATTCTTTACATCTGAGGAGTTAGGAGACCTTACCATTTAAAGACAATCCTCCTTAACCCCACATATAAGGTCCTTAATTTGGCTGTACAAATTAAATTAATGGGTTTTAAAAATTATTGTTTTTAAATATGCCTCATATGTTGAACTGCAAAAAAAAAAAAAAAAGATAACTTTCATAGCACTCAGTGGGTAGAACTCAAATCCTCAGATGCATTTGACGTTAACAAATTTCAGTCCACAGCTATGTTTTTTCCCAGTGAGACAGCCATTAAAACTAGCATGCTTAATAGATCAAGCAGAACCTGGGAGTAATAAATGTCTTATGCTCCATAAAAGTTGGAAACATTTTTCTCTCATTAGCATGAATTATCTGCAACTTTTCAGGAGCTGTGGATAAAGGATAAAGAGGAAGTGAGTACTGTAGTCTGTTTTTGCCAACTGATTTTTCCTCATAAGCTTTTGGGGATAGGAGTACTTCAGATTATACCTTTTCACCTTAAAATCTTTCATTACAGATGAACACTAGAGATGAGCACAATCTATATACTGTATACTGCAAATAAACTGAGAATGATATTGTCCTTTGTCTTTCCCCATCTCCCTGCAGGCCTCCTTCTTTATTTCACCTTTCATTTTCTTCAATGGAAGCCATGCTGTACAAATCCCCTGTAATTGTTGTCATATTTTATTTCACCTCTCAAGGATGGGTGAAACACTTCTGTAGAGGCACTTGGGTTCAGCATTCTAAAAATATATGACAGAAACCTCTAGTGCTTCTATCAGGATAAGATAAGAGACCTTTTGATTCATAATACACTCACAGCTTTAGGAACAGAGGCTGGCTATCGTACCTGTGACCGACAACGGCAAGAGTAGGTACTAGAAAGTTGCGCGGGGACAGAAATCCCACCCATCCCCGCCCGTCCCCGTCAGGATCCTCTCCATCCCCACCCGTCCCCGTCAGGATCCTCTCCGTCCCCACCCATCCCCGCAAGGAATTACCTCCATCCCCGCCCGTCCCCATAAAAAGCAGCAATTACTTCTGACAGGATCATCAATTTCTTTTGTGTTTACGCTGCTGTTTTCCTTGTGGAATCTCTTTGGTGGAACCCTTTTTTTGTTTTCTGTTCAGGTAATTAATTTATAAACCCCCTCTTTTACTAAGGCTGACGTGTCCATTATAATATATGGACGAACCCTGCTTCTAAAGCCTTCCATCCCCGTGGGAGTCCCGTGGGCCAGAGGGGGGTCCCCGTGGGAGTCCCGTGGGTTAGGGGGGATTCCCGCAGGACCCCCGCGGGAACCGCAGGATTCCCGCGATCTCCGTTCCCGTGCAGACCTCTAGTAGGTACCCTTTGGAGGAAAGCTGTTTTGGCATATATACCTAGCCAGTGGAAGTACCTCTAGTCTAGGGTTGCCAGATTTTCCAATTGGAAAATCTGGACCCCCTAGACCCGCCCCCCCTGTTCTGTCCATTCCCGCCCTAATCCCACCCCCAGCCTCACCCTAGTCCCCCCCCCCTGCCTGCTCTGTCGGGCAGGGAGGGAGCCTGAGCATGCACGGATGCCATGCAATGACATCACATGCACACATCATCACATGGCATCCGCACATGCGCAGACTTCATCACATGGCAACACGATTTGAGGAGGCTTTTCAAAACCCGGGCAAAGTGCAGGTTTTGAAAAGCCGTCCGGACCTCTGAACATGTCCTTAGAAGGAGGACATGTTTGGGGAAATCCAGACGTCTGGTAACCCTACTCTAGTCCCTGGCCACTGCATCACTGATTTAAGGGGAGCTAGTGACTGATTAGTCAGCCAGTGCACAGCGGAAGAGAATGAATAGGGAAAGAGTAACAGAGCCATTCAGCTGTTGTACTGGTCCCTACTGGAACCTGGGACAGGCACCAGAACACTAGGAAGGGCAATTATTTGCAATGACTTGGAATTTATCAACAACATACTCTGTGTCATTAACAAATAAAAATGAGGCAGTTATAGTGCACATTATTTGCATGCTTGATTCTTCACACATGCACATACTAGTGGGACAAAAGTATACACTTTCCAAACAGTGCACCGTCATGATTACATTCAGCCAAGAGTGGGGGAAGAAAGCCCAAAGAAAATTAACATTCCTAAAAGGAACATGGGAAATGACAGAAAATGAAAATGTTAAGGAACATAAGAATAGCCTTACTGGGTCAGACCAATGGCCCATCAAGCCCAGTAGCCTGTTCTCACGGTGGCCAATCCAAATCCATAGTACCTGGCCAAAACCCAAGGAGTAGCAACATTCCATGTTACTGATCCAGGGCAAGCAGTAGCCTCCCCCATGTCTTTCTCAATAACAGATTATGGACTTTTCCTCCAGGAACTTGTCCAAACCATTCTTAAAACCATCTACGCTAAACGCAACACGTTTCAGAGCTTAACTATTTTCTGAGTGAAAAAAAAATTTCCTCCTATTGGTTTTAAAACTATTTCCCTGTAACTTCATCGAGTGTCCCCTAGTCTTTGTCATTTTTGACGGAGCAAAAAATTGATCCACTGGTACCCGTTCTACTCCATTCGGGATTTTAAAGACTTCAATCATATCTCCCCCTCAGCCATCTGTTTTCCAATCTGAAGAACCCTAACTTTTTTAGTATTTCCTCATACGAGAGGAGTTCCATCCCCTTTATCATCTTGGTCGCTCTTCTTTGAACCTTTTCTAGCGCCGCTATATCTTTCTTGAGATAAGGAGACCAGAATTTAGCGCAATACTCTAAATTAAGTCGCACCATAGAGCGATACAGGGGCATTATACCATTCTTAGGCCTAGATTCACTAAACTTACCGATCCTGTAACGATGGTCACAAAACCAGTTTTACTAGTTTTGCGATCGTTTGTGCTCCCTGACCCAATTCACTAAATTGCTGTCTGATGAATCTCCTCTCCGATCCGATCCATCCATGCAAATTAGTAAAATACCATGCAAAATAGCCAAGCAATTAATTCTCTAATTATTTTGAATTGATTCACTAACTATTTTGAATCGGGTTTTACTATCCTAAAACCCGACTGCTGCAGACCTGTCAGTAACAGTGTGTGTGTGTGTGTGTGGGGGGGGGGGTGTCGTTGGGCGCAGTACCTTACAAAATGGTGCCGATATATCTGACGGTAGCTCGAGTACTGTGAGCTGCCATGAGAGATTGTGGCAGCAATTTTGAAAATTGGCAGGAACGAGAGGGTCCACACTCCTACCCCCAATGACCCTCCACTGGACCACCAGGTATTTAGTTAGGCCAAGAGGGCCTACCTAGATATGTGGTGGGGGTCTGGCAGGAGTTGGGGTGAGGGTATGCCACAGGCTGGGGGAGGGGCATTGTTGGGAGATTATCAGGGGCTGCAAGAGTCAATTTTTAAAAAAATGCTTATGCAGGCTCTAGAGTCTAGACTGATATTCAGGTGGATCCTGCATAAGATTCACCCAAGCTTTTCCCCAGCACTGGCCCCTGGCCTGCCTCTGACCAGCCCACTTTTTTATGGGCTGGTCAGAAAAAATATTTAGCGGCACTGCCCAGCTTAGTTCTGCTAAATATCAGTGATTAGACAGTGACAAGCAATTTAAGAGGGTTTGGGAAATGATTTTATTTCATTTCATTTATGAATCTCATTTCAAATACACCTAGTGCAATGAAAAATCATTGGATTTTTAAATATGTAGATTATAGTTTTGAAACAATAAAATAGCATCAATATAGTAAAAGCATTTAATTTGCTCTATTTCTTATTCCTCTCCCCAAATGGAAGAGCAAACAGCACTTCATCTGTAATATAGGAGTCAAATGTAACATATCTTGTGTGCTTAGAGGTGATAATAGTTCTTCCTTGTTTTGTGAGTATTGATTCCCCTCTTGCATTGATTGAACAGTTTTTGAGAAGCGCTGCAGTCTAGCCTTTTCGCTCCATTAGAACACCTTCAACCAACTAAAATTCAGGCTCCTGTACACTGGAAGCTTTTTCCCCCGGCCTTGTCTGCTAAAGTGAGAAACTGTGTTTCTGATGCAATATTTATCGTGGTTTCCTTCTGCCAGTTTGCAGAAACAAAAGCAAACCCTATGAGATTTCTGGGGGAAAAGCAATTAACCCAGAAACTTGTAAGTCAGTGCTTAGCTGAGCTAATACACTTAAGTATAAGGCTGTACTGGTTATCAGTTTGGAAATGATCACTATTCATGAGAGAGAATTGGGGTTTTTTCTGTGATAAGAACATAAGAATTGCCGCTGCTGGGTCAGACTAGTGGTCCATCGTGCCCAGCAGTCCACTCACGCGGCGGCCCTTAGGTCAAAGACCAGTGCTCTAAATGAGTCCAGCCTCACCTGCGTACGTTCCAGTTTAGCAGGAACTTGTCTAACTTTGGCTTGAATCCCTGGAGGGTGTTTTCCTCTATGACAGACTCCAGAAGAGCGTTCCAGTTTTCTACCACTCTCTGGGTGAAGAAGAACTTCCTTACGTTTGTACGGAATCTATCCCCTTTCAATTTTAGAAAGTGCCCTCTCGTTCTCCCTAGCTTGGAGAGGATGAACAACTTGTCCTTATCTACCAAGTCTATTCCCTTCAGTACCTTGAATGTTTCGAACATGTCCCCTCTCAATCTCCTCTGTTCGAGGGAGAAAAGGCCCAGTTTCTCTAATCTTTCATTATACGGCAACTCCTCCAGCTCCTTAACCATCTTAGTCGCTCTTCTCTGGACCCTTTCAAGTAGTACCGTGTCCTTCTTCATGTACAGTGACCAGTGCTGGATGCAGTACTCCAAGTGAGGGCACACCATGGCCCTGTACAGCAGCATGATAACCTTCTCTGATCTGTTCGTGGTCCCCTTCTTTATCATTCCTAGCATTCTGTTTGCCCTTTTCGCTGCCACTGTACATTGTGTGGACGGCTTCATGACTTGTCGATCATAACTCCCAAGTCTCTTTCCTGGGAGGTCTCTCCAAGTACCGCCCCGGACATCCTGTATTCGTGCATGAGATTTTTGTTACCGACATGCATCACTTTACACTTATCCACTTTGAACCTCATCTGCCATGTTGATGCCCATTTCTCGAGCTTGATTATGTCACGTTGCAGATCTTCAAAATCCCCCTGTGTCTTCACTACTCTGAATAACTTCGTATCGTTTGCAAATTTAATCACCTCACTCGTCGTACCAATGTCCAGATCGTTTATAAAGATGTTGAAGAGCACGGGTCCAAGCATCGAGCCCTGCGGCACCCCAATTTCATGTGGTTATCCTGAACATGGAGATGCTGAGTTGCCAAGTTACCCAGTTCCAGGCCTGAGACTCTGGGACAGTCTTGGATTTCTGACCACCCCAACCTAGCATATTAGGGACTTGTGACACATACAGTGGCGTAGCGAGGGTGAGATAACCTGGAAAGATACCCAACTCTCTTACTAGCCCCTTATCTATTTTTTTTTTTTCATTTAATTTTCTAGCTCATCCTCCCAAAAGAGCCCAGAAATGGTTACAAGTCTACATACATAATAAAGGTTAGCAACAATTCTATTTATTTATTCAATTTTCTATATCGTTCTCCCAAGGGAGCTCAGAACAGTTTACATTAATTTATTCAGGTACTCAAGCATTTTCCCTATCTGTCCCGGCAGGCTCACAATCTACCTAATGTACCTGGGGCAATGGGGGGGGGATTAAGTGACTTGCCCAGGGTCACAACCCCAGGGTGCTGAGGCTGTAGCTTTAACCACTGCGCCATACACATACGAATAGTACATAATAGCGGTTATTGACAAGGTAGGTACATTCTTCATATAATAACGAGACAATTTCTATATAGAGCAGGAGAGATCGAAAATCTGTTTTGGGAACTATGTACAGCAACAGTAGGATAATTTCTATACATAGTATGAAAGATTGAATACATAGTGGTGCTAGAAAAGGTTCAAAGAAGAGCGACCAAGATGGTAAAGGGGATGGAACGCCTCTCGTATGAGGAAAGACTAAAACGGTTAGGGCTCTTCAGCTTGGAAAAGAGACGGCTGAGGGGAGATATGATTGAAGTCTACAAAATCCTGAGTGGAGTAGAACGGGTACAAGCGGATCGATTTTTCACTCCCTAAAAAATTAAAAAGACTAGGGGACACTCGATGAAGTTACACGGAAATACTTTTAAAACTAATAGGAGGAAATTTTTTTTCACTAAGAGAATAGTTAAGCTCTGGAACGTGTTGCCAGAGGATGTGGTAAGAGCGGATAATGTAGCTGGTTATAAGAACGGTTTGGAGTGGACAAGTTCCTGGAGGAAAAGTCCATAGTCTGTTATTGAAAAAGACATGGGGGAAGCCACTGCTTCCCCTGGATCGGTAGAATGGAATATTGATATTCCTTGGGTTTTGGTCAGGTACTCTTGACCTGGATTGGCCACCGTGAGAATGGGCTACCGGGCTTGGTGGACCATTGGTCTGACCCAGTAAGGCTATTCTTATGTTCTTTCATTTTAGGACCTAGGTATGACAATTGTTGAGGCACTCTAATGATGTGGGCACATGAAGTAGAGGGACACGTCCATGCATAGCCTGAAAACAAAAACATGCATCAGGACTTAATTGCAACTACAATTCGAATGGTAAGGCACTTTCAACGACATGTGCACAATTCTTACAGAAGCAGGTTTAGACAAAACTGTGGCAACATAACTGCAGCCATAATCAAAGCTTTGCGTCAAGATAAAAGCCAAAATGCTCATTGAACCCACATTGAATTATACAAACTGGAGGTGAGGCATATTTGAAGTCTGTACCAATTTTAGTCAGCTTTGTTTTCAACATGACCAAAGTGGGCAGCAAAACACCCAAATAACATTTAGCTTCAGCTGCTAGTGGATTCGTGACACAAGCACTCGCCCAGAAAAATTACTTCATGCTGTCTAGTTAAAATCAACAGTTGATTGAACAAGTTTTTATTTATTTGCTGGCATTGATGCTGCTTCATCACCCTGAGGTTTGTGGCTTACCAGACATAACCTGCATCTAAAATAAATATAGTTATCTCTTTAACTTAATAAATAATAATAATAAAAAATTGACATAAACAGAGCGCCTATAAATGTTGAAGACCCAGCTATCTTTAACACCTCAGGCAATTTCACTCAAAAAGAACGTTGCTAGAAACTGGAAGCAGCCCAATAATGGGCCTAATAACAGAAAAAAAAAAAAAAATCAGATATGTGTCACTAAAAAGTAACTACATAAAGCAACTAGACATTATACAGTATTACTCATTACTGAAAAATGTAATATATTCATTCTTTCCAGTAAATCGAAAGAGAAAAATGTCCAAAAAACATCCTAAGTCGGCACTTGGATGAACATTTCTCAAAAACGTCCAAGCGCCGAAAATAAAAACGGGTTTTGGACATATTTCTAAATGACGTAGGCCTTCATAGTGCCGCTCAACGTCCAAAGCAAAATGGGGCGTTTTGGGAGATGTGTCGAGGGCGGGAATTGGGCAGGACATGGGCTGGCTTAGACTTAGTCGTACAGCATGTATAACCACAAGTTATACAGCCCAGGATCGACGGAACTTGGAAGTTGTAACTTAGACCATGTAAAACATGGTCTAAGTCACAAAAACCCACCTAAACTCACCAGATAAGCACTGCAAACACATAACACAGACCCCCACACACTACCCCAGTGATCACCAACCCCCCTCCCACCCCCATAAAAATTTTATTCACAACTTTAAATTTCAGCCACCAGACCATCATCACCTAGCCACCTGGCATAGGAAAGCCTAGTCGTCAAGCCCAGAGGCAGCTTAAGTCATCTTGGGGGTGGATTAGGGACCCATAGAGAGGAGGCCCCATGCCCATAAGCCCCTGTAATCACTGCATTGATACTTAAACATGTGCACTGCCCTTTGCACCCCCAAAACCCTTTTTGACTGGCATATAAGTGGCTCCTGCAGCCATAAGGGCTATTGGGGTGGTAGATAAGTGGGTCTAGGGGATTCTGGAGGTGGTTTTGGGGGCTCACCATCACCTATAAGGGAGCTGTAGTGAGGAGAAGCCATGGCACCCTTTTTGTGAAGTTTACAGCAGTACCCTGTAAGTTACCCCACTATTTAGGTGCCATGTCTGAGTGTTCAGTCCATCACTTTGCAGACCCCTCCCACGTCCAACAGGACTTGTTCTAGGTGTTTTGGACTTGGACAGAAAGTTGGATGGAAATGTAGTATAAAGATGGACGATTTAGCGGCTTGGACGATCAGATCGGCAGGACGTATAATTAGATGATTTTCGAAAGTAAAAAAAAGTTGGACGTCTCTTTCGAAAATGTGTCATAGGCTCTTTTTAACTTTGGACGACTTGCGAGATGGACGTAAACGGACTTAGACGTCCCTTTCGATTTTGCCCCTCCTAAGGGCTCCTTTTACAAAGGTGCGCTAGGGCCTTAACGCGTGCAATAGTGTGCGTTAAATTCCCGAGCGCGCTAGCCACTACCACCTTCTTTTTAGGAGGTGGTAGATTTTCAGCTACTGCGCGCTATAGAGCGCGGTAATTTGTGCATGCGCCAAAAACCCTAGCACACCTTCGTAAAAGGAGCCCTAAGGATGACACAGCATTATTTACAAATATTGGGGTTTTTTTAAATTCTTTATTCATTTTGAAAACTTACAGCAAGCGTACAGGAATATATCATTAGTAATAATAACACTTGTAATTCTCATATAATTCTAAAAACATAAAAATTATATCCCGTCCCACCCACCTTCTTTCATATATTATAATCAATTATATCATAAATATAATATAAACATATAATTTAGTGAAATTTCCAGAAAAACTCCCTCACACCCCCCAATGTGTACATATATTCATCCAAGGAAAATGATGTTTACTCATTACAATATCGTTCCAATGGCCCCCAGATCTTTATAAAATTATTATAGCTCTCTTTCTGTACTGCAATTGCTCTTTCCATCTTAATTCCACCAAAATGTATAATTAAGATTAGTATAATTTTTCCAGTTATTGGTGATATGCTGAATAGCAACCCCAGTCAAGATTAATAATAGTTTGTTATTATGTGCTGATATTTGACTTTTTTCCTCATAGACATGCCAAACAGAATAGTATTTACAAATATTGGAAAAGAAGGAAAAAGCTTCAGATGTTAGTGGGGCAAAAGCCACTGATAACAGCAAAAAGTGCATTTAAAACTTAGCTCTTCTTTTGTAACATTCTCACAGGGAGAAAAAATCTTATCACAGAAAATAAAACCACAAAAGCCGTCTCTGCATTAAAGATAGAGCTGGTAAATCAAAACAGTAGTGATAGTGTAGCCCGGGGAAAATGTAATGCACTGAAGTGAGGATTTAGGGGTGCATCTGTTCCCCAGAACTGCTATGATTGGTGTTTTAAAATTATCAGTGCTATTTACTGGTGTATGAAGGACTGCCCTAGCTCAGAGCTGCACAGAATTTAAATCAAACTTATGTACCTGGGTCTCCATGGGAACCATAGACTACGTGCAGACAGGCAGGCTCCTCTAAAAAAAACCTACTAGGAACTCAAAACATGGGTTCCAGCAGTTTCCAGAAGCCTAAGTAAAATATTTAGAGAAGCCCAGCCAGTCCTTGGAAGGTTTATTCTGCCTGTGAGGATGTTGCAAAAGTAGAGCTTTAAATGCACTTGTTGCATACTTTTTGCTATCAGTTGCTGTTGCCCCTGTAATAGGGTTACCAGACATCCGGGAAAACCTAGACATGTCCTCTTTATAGAAGACTGTCTGGGTGCCTAGATGGACTTTCCAAAACCTGGTAATTTGTCCAGGTTCTGGAAAGCCCCAACCTAGCCGCGTCTAGAGGGCCTCTGAGCATGTGCAGGGGTCAGTGCTGGGACCGCTGCTGTTCAACATATTTATTAACGACCTGGAATCAGGGACGAAGTGTGAAGTTATAAAATTTACGGATGACACAAAACTCTCCAGTAGGGTCAGAACTGTTGAGGAATGTAAAGAACTACAAAGGG
This sequence comes from Geotrypetes seraphini, assembly GCF_902459505.1. Classification (NCBI taxonomy): domain Eukaryota; kingdom Metazoa; phylum Chordata; class Amphibia; order Gymnophiona; family Dermophiidae; genus Geotrypetes; species Geotrypetes seraphini. Next base: position 359,339,870 of record NC_047085.1, read on the forward strand.
ACCTGAACAAACTGAGTGAGTGGGCAAACAAATGGCAGATGAGCTTCAATGTAGAGAAATGTAAAGTCTTGCACATAGGGAAAGGAAATCCAATGTACAACTACATGATGGGGGGGGGGATGGTACTGGGGGAAGGCAACCTAGAAAAGGACTTGGGCTTTTGGTGGATAATACAATGAAGCCGGCAGCACAATGCGCAGCGGCCTCAAAGAAGGCGAACCGAATGTTGGGCATTATCAAAAAAGGTATCACTACCAGAACGAAGGAAGTTATCCTGCCGCTGTATCGGGCGATGGTGCGCCCTCATCTGGAGTACTGCGTTCAATACTGGTCACCGTACCTTAAGAAGGATATGGCGATACTCGAGAGGGTCCAGAGCAGAGCAACAAAAATGATTATGGGCATGGAAAACCTTTCATATGATGAGAGGCTAAAGAAGCTGGGGCTCTTTTCCCTGGAAAAGCGGAGGCTTAGAGGGGACATGATAGAAACTTACAAGATCATGAAGGGTATAGAGAAAGTAGAGAGGGACAGATTCTTCAGACTGGCGGGGCAACAAAAACAAGAGGGCAGTCAAAAAAATTGAAGGGAGACAGATTCAGAAGAAATGCTAGGAGGTTCTTCTTCACTCAGAGGGTGGTGGACACCTGGAATGCGCTTCAAGAGGAGGTGGTAGAGCAGAGTACGTTATTGGGTTTCAAAAAGGGATTGGACGAGTTCCTGAAGGAAAAGGGGATTGAAGGGTACAATTAGAGGGATGCTATACAGGACAATGTTAAGTAAAAGATCACTTACAGGTCATTGACCTGGGGGGCCGACGCGGGAATGGACTGCTGGGCACGATGGACCTACGGTCTGACTCAGCAGAGGTGATGCTTATGTGCTTATGTGCTTAGATGATATCACACGTATCCGCGCATGCTTGGAGACCCTCCAGATGCGGTCTGGACATCAGAAAACAAAGATGAGGCTTTGTGGGGGGTAGGGCTAGAGATATAATGGGGCAGAACAGGGCAGGGCTATGTGCTTGGGTTTCTCCAGACAAAAATCTGATAACCCTACCCTGTAACATGAGGCTTTTGTCACCTTTTCCCTTATTTGTGAATAATGCTGTGTCATCCAATAGTTAGTTATTTATTTATTTTTAAAATTTCTATATCATCTAGTTCCTAGGCGGTTTACAGTATATCCACATACACAATACTTAAAAACAGTTATCTTAACTTTGAGCAACAAAGCAATGAAGGCTGTGTTACTGTTTGGATCTTCTAATCTTTGCGATCTTGGATTTTCAGCTTTGACAGAAATTAAATCGAGAAAAAGAGAACGACTGTAGATAGTGGATGATGAAATGCGTGTTTGCTAGTCGACTACCGAGCCTCGTTTTGAGTTACTATAATTTGCACTCAAAAACAAGCACATCCATCGCATAGATTAGTAATTCTATTCTATCCACTTTAGTTTCACCGTTATTACAATTACCCATACAAAGCTTAAAGAACTTTAAATAAATAACTCTCAAATGTAATTTTTGGTTGGTTTTGCAGTTTTATCATTTCAACTATAATGTGCCATGAAAAACATTTGCTCCATTTAGTGTGCCGCGAAAAATATTTGCTCCATTTAATAATAATAATAATAGCTTTATTTATATCCTGTAATACCTTTTCAATTCAAGATGGTATACAGTAAAATAGAAATACAGTGTGGATACCGTAGTAAAAAGAACAGGGAGGTTACAGAATTGGTTTAGTTGGAGAGGGTGAGAAGAGGGTGGGTTGCGTAGGTAGGAGGAGGTGCGTGTTGGGATTTTAGGTAGGATGGATGGGGTTTTGAAGGATCAGTGTGATGGAACTAATAAAAATTTGAGACAATGGTATATGTATTTCCTCTCTGACCTGACAGTAGATGGTAGGGCATTCTATTCACTGCTTATCTATAACATAGATTTTTTTCAAAGGTAGATTTATGAAGAAAAGTATTTGCTGAGGAAGATAAATTTTATTAAGCTGACTGAATCTAACTGATCTAATAGAGGTGGTCTGCCATAATATACCAGCAAAATAAGCAGGTACTATTTCATAATATACTTTAAAAGCTAGTCAAAAGCTTGAATAAAATTTAGGTCTCAACTGGCAACTATTGCAAATGCACTAAGAAGGGGGGGAGGGTTGCCCTTTACAACCCCCATAAGTCCAGATATGTGTAGATTTTAGCAAATCTAGCTTATAATTTGTTGTCAATTTTTAAATTTGTAAATAAAGAAGCAGCTCCTCAAAAATCAATCAGATTAATGCAGAAAGCTGCTGGTAGTGGGGGTACTCCATTAAGGCCAGAAAATAGAGGCCAAAAGATAAGGCAATAGCCATAATAGTATCTGTAGAGATTATAAAAATTTGTAATTGATTTGATATAAATCTTTAAAAATTTAATAAATTATTTAATGAGGAAGTATTCAGTATGAGAATAACCCCCCCTTCCCCTTAATTTATAAAATTGCGCAAGAGGTTTTTAGCGCCGGCTGGCACGCTAAATGCTCTACACTGCTCTGACAGTCATAGAGTTCCTGTGAGCGTCAGAGCAGCGCAGAGCATTCAGCATTCCAGCCGATGCTAAAAACCTCTTGCACGGTTTTCTAAAAAATAAAAAAAAAGGGGGGGGGAATGCAGAATCTGGCAGTGTCCGTTTATCCAAGATGCAAAAGTACAAAAGATGAAGATGAATTGTATTGGATGTGAATTCATATCGTTTACAAAGGTCACCTTCTATGACTGGCAGCTGGGATACATCCTGAGCAATCAATAAAAACCAGTTAGGTAGAAATAACTGGCCAGGCTCCATGGATTGCTTGGTACGTTTTGGCCATTATCCAGTATGTCCCCAGCTTCTATGTAATGTTGTGATGAGCTAGTTGAGAGGTGATTTTTTTTTTTTTTTTTTTTACATCCATCAATTTTCACAAATGTGGAAATTATTCAACATCGTACTGTCAACAGGCTTACATGATTTTATATTTTAAATTACCCATTTATTTCCCCTGCTTCGCTTTTTGGCTAGCAATTGACAGATAGAACTGTCAGATATCATAAAGGTCATTTTATGCCTGTGACATTTCTTAATTTGCATCATATTTGTTGTTTTAGTATGCAATTGCATCTGAATAGAGGAAGCAACTCTCTCCTTGATAATTCTTTTTGTTTTCTGTATTTTGCTATCCATCTTTGCATGCTTTAAAAGCTTGGTTCTCAATCAATGTGGCTTCCATTGGGCAACATGTAGTGCATAGGTCTAAGAGATACCCAGTGTTCAGAATTTAGAAATATTATTTAAACTTATAACAAAATTATACTTTACTAATGAACGATTAGGTTCTTACATGAATAATCTTCTTTCTGTTAATCTACTACGAATTCCGTATGTGCAATGATCAATCCATTCCCATGAACTAGACTTGCAGAAGTGAAAATGCATACAGCTTTGAACACCTTCCTTATGGAGGTGGAGCCCAGTGCACCCTCCGGTTAAGTTCCAAAGTAATCGATCTCCACTGGAACAGAAGACAAAGAAGGAGGGGAACAGGGAATCTCCCTGGTTTTGATTACTGTAGTATGGTGTTATTGGGAGTACCTGAGTCAGTTTTGTGTGCGCTACAGGTGGCCTAGAATTCAGTGGCAAGATCGTTGTTCAAACTGAGTAGACGTGAACATGTGATGGATTTTTAAAAATAAAGTTATATTGGTTGAAGGTAAGGGACAGGATACGTCACAAGTTATTGGTAAACGTCTTCATGTGCCTTCAGAAGTTGGCCCCCAAACATCTGGCCCAGAGCATCATGCCACATGAGTTGGCTTGCTTCCTTCAGTCTACTGAGCACTTTGTCTTGTTTGTCCCATCTGTGTGGGACTTGCGTCTTTCAACATCCAGGAATAGTGTTTTTCACTGCATTGGCCCTAGGGAATGGAACAACCTTCCAGAATATATCTGCCATCAGCAATCAGGAAGGGAGACAGGAAAATGAAGGGCGGAGCTGTTCACCTGAGCTGTAAGGAGGTGGAAATGGCAGAAGAAGAACCGTTACTGCCTCAAGCTTCAGAGAGTCCAGAAGTCTGTGAGGAAATGGACATAGCAGAGTGGCCAGTGGAGCCCGCAGCAATGCTTCCAGGTGGAGGTGAGTCCTTGAAAGTGAAAAGGAAAACCTTGTTTGATGAACTTTATGTTTGTTGTGCTGGAAATAAGAAACCGCTGCTGAAGAAAGAGAGTTATTTTTGTGTTTTGCTTTTTTCTCTCAGAAAAGCTGTTTTCCTTTACTGAACTGCTAATCAGGACAGCTGAGAGCCAGATAGTGAAATGAACTGTGTTGCCAAATTGGACAGATTGGATTATTACCTTTATTTTCTGGCTATGGTTTTCATGCCAAGGTGATATTGAAATCCAGCAAGGAGGGAAACACCCAGCAAAGCTGGTTTGGAAATAACTGTGAACTATAGAATAGTGCTAAGAGTGTCTGCAGGGTTCTAAGTACTGCTGGAATGAAGTTTTATTTCTTTATTTACTTGACAAGCATGGACTTTCTTATCACCTTTTTATAGGAGTATTGAGACTATTACAATCTGAGAAAGAACCTGAATTCTGTTTACCAGAATAGAGCTACCTCAGAGCTTGGTGAAACTCAGCTCCCACCTGCAGTGCAAGCAGCTATAATAACCAGCTTCAAAGTGGTGATGATGACTTGTTAGTTTATTTGCTTGTACTGTAGGTGCCTATGTTTTTGTGAAGAAGCCTGTGGATTGCAAGGACCAGAGAAACATTGTCCTGGTGAAGTATACTTACCTGTTTGAACCAGAAAGTCCAGGGACAGTAAACCAGTAAGGAGGAAATTTTTTTGTGCTATTGGTTTTCCTGGAATTTGACTATCCTGAACTGGGTCCAGTTAAAGAACAATATAAAAATTGGAAACTATTATTACCTACTGTTTCTTTTCTTGGTGATACTCTTCTCAATGACCAGTGTAACTGGTGATTCTAGGCTAACGCCTAGGCAAGCCTTACCAAAGGGTTTCCCCATTTCCAGGTGAACACGCCCAGAGACTTACATAGGTCATGGCTAGCTCCCTCTGCTGTTCTGAACAAAGGTCTAGCCTGTGACAACCTTCATCCATCTTTATTACTTTAAATAGAATGAGAACCTATGATTAAAATGGTATAAGCTTTAACTTTTTTTTTTCATGGTTTATTGGACATTTTGAAGAAATCATCACAAACAAAAACATAAAATAGTATTAACATAATTAAAAAAAGAAAATTAAGTCTTAGGGTGTCATAACATATAATCCAAAATAAATACAATTACATTTAATCCTTGAAGTTAAGTAAACAATCCCATACTTTCTTAAATTTTCTCAAACTGTCACATTTAACTGCATATATTTTTTTTCATATTTACTGTACAGACATAATATATTCCACCACATATTATAATCCAATTTGGAAAAATCCTTCCAATTAAATAAAAATGATTTAATTGTTACCATTAAGCACTTCAATAGTTGTGTTTTATCAGTATTTAATGTAGACTTTTAGTATTATTATCGAATAAATTAACGGTTCTGATATAGAAAGCAAGTTTGATATTGTTGACCAAACTTTACTCCAATAAGTAGCAACATAAGAACATTTTAAAATCATATGTTCCACAGTTCCAATTGTATCCTTACAAGTCCAACAAAATTTTCCTTTTGGAGGTATCTATGCATTATGCATTAGGAAGAAGGAAGATTGTATTAAACTTACTAAATATAATGACATTGTAATTGATTTCCAAACTAATTTCCATTGAGATTCATCCAGTTGTTTGTCCAGATCAAACTCCCAAGTACTCTGTATCCCCTTAGGCATCTTTCATATAATTAACTTCAGTCGCTTGTACCACTGAGCAGCTGCTCCTTTACAGTTTGATAAAGAAGAACAAAGTGATACATAATCTGGTTGTCCGTCTCGTATCTTTAACTTTTTCTATTACTTCTACCCAGATTAGTAAATTGATTTTTCAGCAGTGGCATGCATTAACTCTGTGTATTGGCATGATAGAACTATTGGAGAACAAATATATCATTTGAAAATAACTTGAGACCACAATGCATGTCATCATTGTATGTGGTGTAATCTATTCTGGAAGGATCTGAATGGGCATCCTATTGATGGGTTATGTGATGGTTGAATATTTTAATCCTCAAATTATAGCACATGCAGTCCCTCATTCCTATTATGAATTTATGCCCATGCTATGTTGTTTATGTAGGTAGAATAAAATGTAAAATGTGCTTATGTCTAAAGCTGTTTGGATTTGTTATCACACCTCTTCTACAATCGATGAAACTTGTGATTGTAGCGACTTATACGGACACTCTTTTAGTACTAGTGTAAGGAGAAGCTATTAGTCCCCTTATAGGCTATCATTTCTGAGGTCCTGTCATTTTGACAGAATGTTTTAGAGAAGGTCCTAGTGGCGGGTTGTCTCAGGGTGCCAATGGCTAGTCTTTTGTGCTTGAGTGGACAGAAAGTCTTTGGTGGTGTAATCAGTTAGCTTAGTAGGGTTAAAAAAAAGATTTAGATAATTTCCTAAAAGAGAAGTCCATAGGCCATAATTGAGATGGCTTTGGGAAATCTACTGCTTATTCCTTGGGACTTAGGTTGGTCACTGTTGGAAACAGGATACTGGGCTTGATGGATCTTCGATCTGTCCCAGTATGGCAATTCTTATGTTCTTATCAGAAACAGCAGAAGGCAGAGATGGACAGGTGGATAATGATGACACTGGAGCCACACACTGAGTATTAATTCTATTGTTGACTTTGCACGGCCATGTTTTAGCATATGGCTGGGTCAGAGGTCAATGAGTAGATCCAAAAAACTACACCATTCAGAAGTCTTATTTTATCCTTGCAAACAGGGCTGCCATCAGAAATTTCTGGGCCCCTTACTGAGAAATCCTATTGGGCCCCCCAAGCACCCCTTCCCCCCCCGACCCCCCCTTCTTCCATGGGCCGAATACGCACATACTTTTCTCTGTTGCCACACTCTTTGACCAAAAGATTTGTAAGCCTGCAACCACGTCAAGGTAGACTCTTTCAGCAGCTCCCCTCCCTCCCCCTTACCTTTGTGGCCAAGTCAAAATGATCTACCAACAATAAAATTTTAAAAACACAAAGCACGCTGTACGCAGAGAAAATGTTAATTATCATTTATATTCCGTGGGTTTTCAAAGAGGTCAAGGCAGATGACTTTATGCAATGTCACCTCAGTAACAACTATACAAAAATAGACAAATATTCCCCTTCTCTTTTTACTAAACCGCGATAGCGTTTTTTAGCGCAGGGACCTGAGCTGAATGCCCCACGCTGCTCTTGAAGCTCATAGGCTCCCTGCGCTAAAAAACGCTATTGCGGTTTAGTAAAAGGGGGCCATAGTGCAAAATATAGACAGCATATATAAATTCTCAAAACGGACACATTTTGATCACTAAATTGAAAATAAAATCATTTTCCTACCTTTGGTAATTTCATCAGTCTCTGGTTGCACTTTATTCTTCTGACTGTGCATCCAATATTTCTTCCCTTCTTTCAGCCTCCTTTATGCTTCCTCTCCTCCAGACCTCATTCCCTCCCCAAACTTTTTCTTTGTTTCACCCTGCCCCCTTCTTTCTTTTTCTCTCTCTCCATACCCCCTTTCATTCTGTATGTCTGTCTTTCTCTCTCTCTCCTTGCCCCATTTTTCTTTGTTTCACCCAGCCCCCTTTCTTTTTTTTTCTGGCTCCCTGTCCCCTCCTTTCTTTCCTTTCTCCTTGCCCTCCCCTATGCCACCACCATTGGGAAAATGCTGCCACCCCCACTGGGGAATAGGCTGCCACTGCCGCTATCGGGAACAGGCCGGTGCCGAGTTTGCCCTGCTTCTCTTCCCCGCGGGCTGACCAACTCTCGCCACTCGATGTCAATTCTAACATCAGAGAGGACGTTCTGGGCCAGCCAGGCAGCGATTGGCTGGCCCAGAACGTCCTCTCGATGTCAGAATTGATGCGGGTGGCGAGAGTTGATCAGCCCCACAGAGAAAAGCAGGGAGAACTTGGCACTGGCCTGTTCCCAATGGCGGCGGTGGCACTCAAGTGGCTAAAGAGACGCAGTTTGCCAGCCTAGGGAGAACACTGGAGGGTGGCCAGCTGTGCACCCCCTTGGGGCGTAAACCCGGGGCAGACCGCCCCCACCCCCACCTTGGTATGCCACTGTCTGTACCTCACTCCCTCCCTATGACCAAAAATTCTCCTTTCTTCTATTCCCCGTGTACACAACCATCTCTTTCCCTCCCTTCCTCTCTCCCAAGTCCTTGCCTTCTGTATCCAAAAACACATTCCCTCCCCCACCTCAGCATCTCTTTCCCTCCCTTTCTCTCTCCCAAGTCCATGCCTTCTGTGTCCAAAAACCCATTCCATCCCCCACCTCAGCATCTCTTTCCCTCCCTTCCTCTCTCCCAAGTCCATGCCTTCTGTGTCCAAAAACCCGTTCCCTCCCCCACCTCAGCATCTTTTTCCCTCCCTTTCTCTCTCCCAAGTCCATGCCTTCTGTGTCCAAAAACCCATTCCATCCCCCACCTCAGCATCTCTTTCCCTCCCTTCCTCTCTCCCAAGTCCATGCCTTCTGTGTCCAAAAACCCATTCCACCCCCCACCTCAGCATCTCTTTCCCTCCCTTCCTCTCTCCCAAGTCCATGCCTTCTGTGTCCAAAAACCCATTCCATCCCCCACCTCAGCATCTCTTTCCCTTCCTTCCTCTCTCCCAAGTTCATACCTTGTGTCCAAAACGCACTCCCTCCCCCTTTTGTGTTCCCCCTTTGCCTCCCAGCCCATCTTAGCAACTTTCTCAGCAAAATGTAGCTCGAGCCGCGTAGGCTTGTCTTCTATTTCCTGCCTGTCCCGCCGCGCACACATAGCCGACCAGAAGTCTTCCCCGACTTCAGCGCTGATGTTGGAGGGCGGGCTTTGCTTAAGCCCTCCCTCCGACGTCAGCACTGACGTCGGGGAAGACTTCCGATCGGCTGTGTGAGCGGCAGGGCAGTCGGAGTAGAAGACGAGCCTCGCAGCTCAAGTTATATTTAACCCCGCGGGTCCCCCATCGTCCCCGTTCAGCTCTCTCTCCTGTGCACCCCCTTGGGGCGTGCACCCTGGACGCACCGCCCCCCTAGGTACGCTACTGGCCTGGGCCCCCTGTCAGCTCCGGGCCCCTGAATGCAGGACTGGTAGTACTGCCCTGATGGCGGCCCTGCTTGCAAAGACCATGAAGTGTGAGCTTATAAAGACTTTCTTTCATTCCCATTCTGAATGCTGTAGTGTTTTTGGTTTTTTGAGGTTTTTTTAAAAAAATATCTTTATTCATTTTAAAACCAAAATTAAGTGCAACATATTATACAGACATTTTACACTTTAACAGCACTTAAATTCTATCAATTATATTTCATGACAAATACATATATTATCCCTAACCTGGACATGTATGTTCAAATGGCAAAATCAACAATTACTCCTTACAGAATCTTGTCAATGGCTCCCAAACCTCCTTAAATTTCCTATAATGTCCCTGCTGTATAGTAATCATATGTTCCATTTTTAAAATGTAGCATAAAGACTCTCACCAGAAATTATAATTTAAACAGTCCCAGTTTTTCCAGTTCCTCAAAATAAGTTGTATGGCAACCCCTGTCATAATAAAGAGAAGTTTATTATTATGGGAAGATATTGGGTTTTTAGCCCTCATTAATGTGCCAAATAGCATGGTATCATACGTCAATGCCACTGGATTTTCCAATAATTTATTCACTTGACCCCAAATGGATCTCCAAAAATTTAAGTATCAAGGGACAATAGAACAGTAGATGATCCAATGTCCCTACATCGAGATGACAGTGCCAGCATCTGTTAGATTTGGAACTATCTATTTTCTGAAATCGAACAGGGGTCCAAAAAGCTCTATGTAACAAGAAAAACCATGTTTGTCTCATAGATGCAGACGCCATACATCTCAACCTCCAAGTCCAAATTCGTGGCCATTAAGACGCAGAAATCTGCTGCTTTATCTCAATGCTCCAAATATCTCTAAGACTAGTTTTTGTTTTCTTATTCATATAACCAGGTATTAATTTATACCACTGGGCAGCCTGATGTCCCAAGAAATCTGTCTGGAAGCATAGGAAAAGCAAGCTATACTGATTTTTTAGAGTTCGCCAATCAGGGAACCCCTTCTGAATGGCTTGCTTCAACTGCAACCACCTAAAATTTTGAGACTTAGCAATACCAAATGTTTGTTGCAGTCGTAAAAAGTCAAACAGCTTTCCCTCTGATACTATATCATCCAGAGTGCGTATGCCCGCCTGCATCCAATGCTTCCAGAGGATCTTAAACTCGCCAATTTGAATTTTGGAGTTCAGCCAAAGGGACTGACAGGTGGATTTATGAAACGGAATAGGTGTTAAATTATTAATACATTTTAATGTCTGCCAGGTGTCTAATAAAATTCTATTGTCCTTATACATTCTAGGTAACTTGATACTTAAAATGTGACACAATCTCAATTGAGACAGGAGTTGCTATTCCAACCATAACCAGTCTGGAAGATTTTCCTTTTTCTCCCATGTTCATATATCATTTTCAAGAATAGATTATGTATTTGTATCAGATCAATTAGTTCAACAGGTAACCAAAGCTGGCATAGACCCAATTGTTTTATCAGATCATGCTAGAGTTTGGATTGAATTAAAATTTGAGGAACAAGATTCTAATAGACCTGTTTGTAGATTCAAACTTTATTGAAGAATTTCAATAAAAAATGAATGAATATTTTCAGATCAATGCCTCAGAGGAAATCTCTTTAGAAACATTGTGGGATGCTTTTAAAGCTACCATGAGAGGGCACAAAATCTCATATTCGGCCTATATTAGGAAACAACTTAAAATGGAATATTCTAATTTGGAACAAAATATTAAGGTTTTGGAGTCCCAATTGGCTTTGAATTGGGAACAGACTATTTTACAGGCCCTCTTAAAAGCTAAATATAAATACAATGAGATTTCCTCTCAAATGTCTAGGAAAGAGTTGTTTTCTCAACAGGCTCTGTATTATGGAAACTCAAATAAAGCGGGAAGAGTATAAGCTAATTACCTTAAAGCTACAAAAAGGAGAGTAAAAATTGTGGCTATCACAGATGAGAATGGGGAAACTCATTCTCAAAGTGGAAATATCTTAAAACAATTCTTAAAATATTATAAAGCTTTGTATTCTTCTGAGCTTTATTCAGATAAAGAACTTGAGGGTTTAGAGTTCTTGAAGTTAATTAAGGGGCCTAAAATTCCCAAGCATATAAAAGGAACTCTTGAAGTGCCTATATCAATGAAACAACTACAAGCACCATTGAAATCCCTTAGAGTTGGATTCGTTCCAGGTGGTGATGGGTTCACTGTAGAGTTTTACAAATCATTTCAAATTACCCTATTGCCTCATCTATTAAACTGACTGCATTACAGGTACTATGGCAGATTCTTTAACTATAGTTTTGCCGAAGCCAAATAAAGATCCTACGTTGGTTTCAAATTACAGGCCTATTTCTTTGATAATGTAGATGGAAAACTTCTGGCTAAGTTATTGGCTTTACGCTGGGCCAAGGCTCTCCCTTATATTATTGGTATGCACCAAACGGGGTTCGTTGCTCAAAGACATTCTTCAAACAATACTAGACTGGCTTTCCACATGCTAAATTTAACAAAAGCCATGGAAGATCTGGCCTTCTCTGTATCCTTGGATGCAGAGAAGGCCTTGGACTGTGTGGAGTGGACCTTCAAGTATCAAGCAATGGATTGATTTGCTATTGGTTCCAGATTTATACAAATGATTCAGACCTTGTATAGTTCCCCTTCTGCCAGATTATATATTAATAATACTTTTTCAGAAAGTTTTCGTCTGGAGAGGGGAGTTAGACAAGGTTGTGCGTTATCTCCTTTGCTTTTTGACATTGTACTGGAACCCTTGCTTGTAGCTATTCAACAGGCAAAGGAGATACAGGGTATTCCTTATGCAGGTCGGGAATATAAAGTCTCTGTGTATGCAGATGATATTTTGCTTCATTTGAAGAATCCTGAAACTTCCATCCTGCATTTACTGGATTTGTTTGCTTGTTTTTTTGATCTAGTGATTGACCCCCCTGATGCAGGCACTTCCTGAAACATGGCAGTATTGGGTCAATAATAAAATTAATAAGCAGAATATGGCTCCAGTGACATTTTCCTCCTGGCTGTCTCCACATTTTGCTTTTGCTGTTTCTGTTCTCTGTGGAAAACTTTTGTTCTTTTCCTGTTTCTCTTTTAAGCTGAATAAAAGCCAGATTTTTATTTTTTTTTTACTCTTACTGTGCTACGTGTGCAACCTTGGACAGAGATGAATCTCTCCATAGAGGATATCTGCTGGAGATAGACTGATCACTTGAAGTCTGACTTGCAGGCACTATTCCATCTAAGCCAATGGTCTCAAACTCATGGCCTGGGGGCCACATGTGGCCCGCCAGGTACTATTTTGAGGCCCTCGGTATGTTTATCATAATCACAAAAGTAAAATAAAACAGTTTCTTGACCAAAGGTCTCTTTTGCTATAAATTAAAATATTATTATTAAGACTTAGCCAAAAGGAAAGATTTATAAACTATAGAGTTTTACTTCATGCAAAATTGTCATTTCTTTAATAAGACATTAACTATTTTTTCTGCGGCCCTCCAAGTACCTAAAATCCAGTTTGAGACCACTACTCTAAGCTGTGCAGGAATCTTCTTAACTTTACTGCTGCAGGTGGAGGGGTGGTGTTTCAATACTGTAAACTCTCAGTTATCTGGCACGCAAGGGGAATTGGTGGATGCCAGATAACAGTAGTTTCTGGTTGCTTGAGAGTAACTATAAAAATAGTTTTGAATCCCTTCCCACCTTATTCTATCATCCCTACATCCCCCTTGTAGGTCCAGCATCTGTTCTTCCCTTTTTTCTGGGTCGCTTTCTTCCCCCTACTTACTATATATAATATAATCTGGGATTTATGAGTCGTATTATGCCTACAAGGTTCAAAGCACTTATGCGGCCAGCATCCATCCATATTCCTTACTGCACCCTGCTGGACCCTAACCCCTCCCCACACTTCTGGTTCACTTCCCCATCCGTCTGCCCTCCCTCCCTCCATGCAGGTCTGGCCTCTCGGACCCTCGTTACTTATTGAAGCAGAAGCGGCAGCTAGTTACTAGAGGCAGTGCTGAAAACTGGCTGCTTATGGCCAGCCCCGGCAGAGCCTTTCCTCTGCTGTGTCAGAAGTGACATGTCATAGGGAAGGCCCTGCTGGGGATGACCACAAGCAGCCTGTTTTCAGCACTGACTGATTGCCGCTAATGCTTCGTAAGGGAGAGAGGGACAGGGGTGGGTTCGCTTCTCAGGACCACTACTACTACTGCTGCTGCTTCGGGACTGGAGAGAGGGAGGAGGGTTCATGACTCGGGATCATTACCACTGCTTCGGGGCTGGAGAGGTGTATGTATGTGTGTGTGTGTGTGTGTGTGTGGGGGGGGGTGTCTGCAGCTCAGGACTGCTGCTTCAGAGCTATAAGGAGAGGGGTTAGTGACTCAGGACTGCTGCTGCTGCTTCTGGGCTGGAGGGAGGAGGGTTCATGGCTCAGGACCACTACCGCTGCTGCAACTTCAGTGAGGAAGGGGGATTTGCAACTCAGGGCTGCTGTTGCTGCTGCTTTGGGGATTTTTTGTTGTTGGTGGTGATTTTTTTTTAATCGGTTGGGTGAGAGTGCCGATTGCTTGAGTACCAGTTAATCAGGATTCTACTGTACTGTGTTTTCAATTACTAAGCATAGGCAAGTTCCTTGGAGTTCTACAGAGCTTGTCTGTCCCTCACTAAGTCAAATGTGATAGTGAAACAGCACCCCCCACTAGCAGGACTTTAAGTGGAGGATTCCCACAAAGCTTAGAGTGCCGACAGGGTGTGATCAACAAAGAAATTCAATTATTAGGAAGAGCACTGGATTTTTCTTTTGAATGCAATAGCTCACAATGGATTGAATATGGAAGTGGGGTTTTTGTCATTGGTTTAACGGTGTTTGAATTTTGAAGACTGGTTTTTTTATTGTATGCTTGTATCATGTAGTCTCTACATGTTTTTTATGAACCACTGAAAAGATGTTGAAGAATGGAATAGCATTTGTAAAGAATTAATGGATCAACTTTTATGGTAGGAGGAAGCTATGAATATTACATCCCTGAAGCAGTTTATCAGGAAACATATGGCCGGATGTATTGTGGATATGATATTGGCTGTTTATGGATGTTTGATATCCAGGTAAGTAAAAACAATTTCTATATTTTTTTTCTAGAAGAGTGACATCAATTTGAATACGGCCAAATTATGTGAATGACTGTTTTACTTTAAGGATATAAATTAGATCAATGATGAAATCTGGTACTATGAAATTATATTTGATCGTAGCACTCCTAATTTTGATAGTCCAGTTACAAAATGGGTTATGGATCAGCATAACCTATGTTGATTATTATTTTAGAAAGGCAACATAGTCTCTGTAAGATTTTATAAAATAAGCTCATAATATAATTACTCTCAGTTGTGCACAAATTCTCTTACACAAATTAACATAAACTAAACTAAGCTAAACTAAAACTTAAGTTTGTATATTGCATCATCTCCATAAAGATAGAGCTTGGCATGGTTTACAGGTAATTCAATAAATGAGGGAAGGACATAATAAGAAATTAGGGGTTATGAAGAGGATAGCTAGCTTTACATGTATTCTATGCCAGTACTTGTGCATTTTATATTTTGTGACTCCACTCCTATTGCTTCCACATGGCCACAAATAATTACTCCGCCAAAAATATATATATATAGGGAAAAAAGGCTATCAATGTTAGTGTTTTGAATGTAAAGAGATCAGAAGAAGACTATATCAAAAGCAAAATGATCTCTAAAAAGGACAAATTACAATAAACTGTTCAACAAAAAAGTAAACTGTCCATGAATAGTGTTTCACATACACTCAGAAATGTGTAATCTTGCCAGAGACTGAAGTCGCTAAAGCCAGACCCACCGTATGATCATTGTGTATGAAATAAAGGTTAGTGAAGTTTTCAAAAAAATGTTTTGCTGGTGAGTAATTGCATGTTATGGGTGTATTCAGTCATACATTTGTATATGACTCCTCTTTATACACCTAAGTTAGGGTTACCAGATGTCTGTATTTCCTCCAAACAGAAAATCTGGTAACCCTAACCTAAGTGCCATAGAGGATCTAGAATTAGAAAATAATAGTAAATATTGAACTAAGGCCAGTACTGGGCAGACTTGCATGGTCTGTGTCTGTATATGGCCGTTTGGAGGAGGATGGGCTGGGGAGGGCCTCAATGGCTGGGAGGGTATAGATGGGCTGGAGACTTCAGTAGTTGGAACCTAAGCACAGTTCTGGGCAGAGCTTTGGATTCTTGACCAGGAATAGCTAAGGAGAAAAAAAAAATTAAAATTGAATCAGGTTGGGCAGACTGGATAGACCATTCGGGTCTTTATCTGCCGTCATCTACTATGTTACTATGTTATCTAACTTCATCAGGAGCATACACATAGGCAAAGCATGGGCAGGCCAATGACATGTCTCTCAGTTGTATATATAGTTTATAGAATGCTAATAAATCTATAAATTGCATACCTACTTGGTACACCTAGGTGTGCCAACTTTAGCCTGCCATTTACATGTGTCAGATGGCTTGCCTAAATATGGCCACACCAAGCTTAACTTATGTTAGTTTTCTATAACAGAACGTTGGTGCCATGATGCCTTTATAGAATTGGCTTTCGGATGCCTAAACTGAGGCGCCAATTTATAGAATTTTCTCAATATGTTTATTCACTTTTTCACTGAGTAAATAAATACTTATGTTGAAGTTGTGATCCACTTAGGCTTTTATGTGGAATATAAGATTTAAAAAAAAATAAACCCCCCCTCTTTTAGAAAACCGTAGTGCAGTTTATAGTGCTGGCTGTGGCGGTAACAGCTCCGACGCTCATAGGAATTTTATGAGCGTTGGAGCTCTTACTGCTGTGGCTGGCGCTAAAAGCCATGCTACGGTTTGGTAAAATGGTGTGGGGGGGGAGTAAATAAACATATACACACAAATATATAGTATATGTATCTATGTATCTATGTATATCTCTTTTTCTCTCTGTCTTTCTGAAAAATGTAATGCAGCCCATAGGAATGGGCTCTGTCACATTTGCCGTTCTGAGGCTTGCTACTGCAGCCTTGTAAAAGGGGCCCAATTGAGTTTTATCTTTTGCTGATTAATTTCTTAAGTATTTACATTCTTTTGACGCCAGTTGGTTCTGCTCATATTTGTATATTGAAATGCGCTTGACACTCTCACATAGTTTTCTTCTTCACACGATTGGAACGGTTATAAAACCTTCCTCTTTCCTTGCCTGTCTTTGCTTCTGAGTCTACTGCCACTAGTGATGGCTTGCCATGCCTGCTTCAGACCCTGCCACTGCTTTAGTAAACTGGACTGTTTACACCATTATTGATTGTGAAGGCTCTTCCATCAAATTCCTTCCAAGTAATCTTTTCTATGGAAACAGTCCGATATTCCTTCATGCAACTCGCTAACTCTATCTCATCCTCTTGGTACAAAATACTGTGGCTCAAAATACTGTGGCTCAAAATACTGTGCTAGGCAAATGTCATTGCTGCTTTACACCTGTCCGAGTGCCTTTGGCTACGCCTGCCAATGCTGGCAAGATTTTGCTCTTCTTCCAGTGCCATAAATCTTAATTTTACCATTTATATTGCTTTGCTTCTCTTATGGTGGTTTGGAATCTTGATGTCAGGCTGCAGGATACTGGCATACCAAAAGGAGCTATTTAGGTGGTAGCTACTAATGGGTGTTAAGGAGCAAGTATCTTGAGTTATTCCCTTAACATGCATTAAATTGCAAAACTGTGCGTTATTTTACCATCACGCATGTTAGTGTATGTCTCTACAGGCTGCATAATAATAAAATACACTAGAGTCTCTGTTAACCGGATCTCAGTTAACTGGGACTTTCACCCAACTGGCAAAAAAATCACTGGTGGAAAAAAAAAGTCCTCTGAAGCACCAGCGGCAGCAGTCCTGAGCCACAAACCCCATCTCCCTCCTGAACTGAAGCACCAGCGTGGAAGCATCTTAAACTGAAAATTCTCCCTCAAGCCGCCAAGCCCCGAAGCAGCTAAGAACCGCCCTCCCTCCCACCCTGAAGCACCAGTGCGGCAGTGCTCCTGAGCCGCAAAACCCTCCTCCCTCACTTCAGACACATCAGAGGAAAGGCCCTGCCAGGGCTGGCTGCAAACAGCCTGTTCTGAGGCTACCTTCAGGTGACCACTGCGCTTTGGTTAAGGAAGAGAGAGAAAGGGAACGAGCGAGGGAGGGAGTTAGCTGCTCAGGACTGCCGCCTGCTTCTGCTACTAAGGGGTTTGAAGGAGGAAGGGAGGAGATCTTT
Organism: Geotrypetes seraphini; assembly: GCF_902459505.1. Classification (NCBI taxonomy): domain Eukaryota; kingdom Metazoa; phylum Chordata; class Amphibia; order Gymnophiona; family Dermophiidae; genus Geotrypetes; species Geotrypetes seraphini. Next base: position 359,357,481 of record NC_047085.1, read on the forward strand.
GTGACTTAGGACTGCTGCCGCGCTGGTGCTTTGGGGTGGGGATAGGAGGAGAGGGGGGAGGGAATTGAGAGTGTGTTAGATAAGGTTTCTAGCACACTCTCAATTAATCAGAAAAACAGTTATCCGGTATCCACCAATCCCCGTGGGTGCCAGATAGCTGAGATTCTACAGTACAAAGCACCACATTACTGTGCAAATCAAATAACCCAGCTTGCGTTGAACTCTGCAAGCTGTGTTATTTGTGGAAAAATAATGCCAATTTGATTTCTTTCTTTCTCTACTTTTTTTGGGCAAAGTAATTTTCTGAAGCCACCACCTTTCTGCCATCTTCTCTCTGAATGTAGGAGAGAAAATGAGATATAAGATAGGAATTGACTTTTTTTTTTTGGATGCTTGTCAAAAGTTAGCATCAGGTTTGGCGAAGTGATTCCTGCTTCTTCCTTCTCACCCCCCCCAAAGTGTCTCTGTTGGATCAGTTCCCATGTACCAAAGTAGTGATGGTGAATGGTGCAACAATGAGGCTTTGCTGGACATGTGCTAAAAATGCCTTTGCTATATTTTGCCATTAGTTTTGGGCTCCTTTTACTAAGGTGCGCTAGCATTTTTAGCGCACGCAGGAAATTACCGCGCGCTATGCTTCTAGAACTAACACCAGCTCAATGCTGGCGTTAAGGTCTAGCGCGTGTGGCAATGTAGCGCGTGCTTTTCCGTGCGTTAAAGCCCTAACGTGGCTTAGTAAAAGGAGCCCTTTATAAGCAAATTCACATTCTTACTTTACAGCCTATTTCTCTATGTACATTGTCATAATGATAAAATGTTTTTCTTTAACATGACAATATTTATTTTTATAAAAGTGGTTCGTATTTTAACAGCAATGATTTGCCCTGTCACAGCTGAAGCCATTGCAGAATTTCCATGCTAAACAGATTAAACTTCATGTACTCACCGTATAATATATATTTGACCTAAAGATCAGATCCCTTTATATTCAGCTTGACTGATTGCATTTTTCTGAAATTTAAACAGCTCATTATGCCATAGAGGCATTTCTAGAGATAGTTGTCATGGTATTCCTACAAGAATCTCTCTTTTTTTAAAATGCTGAAGTCATAACTAATTGGGCTTTAAATTTATTTACTAGTGTCATATTAGGTGCCAATTAAAGAGCAGGATAAAACCTTCTCTCATTATATCTTAAGCCTTGTTGGAAAACATTTTCTTTTTTGTTATTCAAACCAGCTCCCTCCTTGTCTTTGAAGCAGGGCTTGTACTCCTGCTGGTACCATTTTTATTTTCTGCATCAACTCCTGGGAAGTGACAGAATATTAATAGTTGAATTCATTAACCCTCCCTGGTCTACAATGAAGGAGTTTGCTCAATATTGGGGGTACTTTAGTACCTACCCAAAAAATCTCAGGAAGGACATACAAAACTCCTAAAACTAATAAATTATGTCCTATTGGAAACCATAGGAGGGACCTACCTAGACACTACCAGGTCTACCCACTGCTTTCATACAAAGACCCACTCATTCACTTAACACAAAAAAAACAAGAAAGAACGAAAGAAAAGTGGAGAAAAAAACCTCAGTTCATCTTCATATGGCAAAAAACTCCACTTATAAACAACCATTAAGCAAGGTCCAAAATGTATCAGTTCACTCAGCAGTGAGAAACACTATGGTAGCCCTCGTAGGAATCACCTCAAAAAATCTCTAGCACACCAAATTACAAAACTTCCAAAAAATGTGAGTAAAGCAAGCAGCACATATATGAGTCTCAAACACAGTCAATGGTAAGCAGGAAAAAACAAACACTTAGCTGCAGACGGTTTCCAGGCTGTCTTCCATGCATCCAAAAAGTGCAAGCCTGCCTGGCCCCGCAGCCACTCTTTCCCGACAGGGAAACCTCCTTTTCACTGAGCTGCTTCAGGGGAATGAGTCCAGCCTACTCCACCAGCAACTGTAGAGGCTCTTCAAGTGCTCCAACTGCTCACATCCACACACATAGAAGCTGAGGCGTTTTTTGCCATATGAAGATGAACTGAGGCTTTTTCTCCACTTTTTTCCTTCTTTCTTTCTTTCTTGGTTTTTGTGTGTTAAGTGAATGAGTGGGTCTTTGTATGAGTGCAGTGGGTAGACCTGGTAGTGTCTAGGTAGGTCCCTCCTATAGTTTCCAAAAGGGCATAATTTATTAGTTTTAGGGGTACTTTAGTACCCCCTGGCACTCAGAGAGCTGGCTCCTACATATATTTATTTATTTATTTATTTAAAAAATTTATATACAACATATAACCTAAGCAACATACATAAAATTTGATAATATAAACCTAATTATTATTAAAACAAATCCTACTCTTCATAAAATAACATTAAACAGTATAGATCAAATCCTTAACCATGCACACGGCTTTACTTCCTGATCACATTTTATTCCATTACATAAATATGTTAACAAACAAATAGGTTTTCAATAGTTATGTAAAGCCCTGTCTGGGTACATAAAACTGCAAGATTCCAGTCAAGCTAAAGCTTGACCCTCTTCCCTCTACTGACACTATAGCATTTGGATTAGAGGACAGCGTAGTTTTTCTCTATTCTGTCGGCTTTATTTTAGTCCCCCCCCCCCTTCCTTCTGTTCTTGATCTCTTGTAAGATGCTCTCTTGGAGGAGAGGATTTGGGCAAATTAGAAATCAGAAGTTTGCTTTCTGCAGGCTGATAGAGTTGGAAGAACTGTCCTGCATGCCATGACAATGGAGAATACGAGTACGAAAAGCGCTAGAACATAGGTAGTTAGGGCCAGATTCTACAAACAGCGCCAATATTGGCGGCCACCTAAAAAACGGCCACCAATCGCGTATAAATCACGCAACGGCGCTGTTTGTAGAAACACAGCTACCTCAAACATAGGCTACTGAATTGTAGGCTAGGGTTCTGAAGGCCTACATTTGCAGCAACCATGTTTGACGTGAGTCGTGTCTACGGAGGCACCTCAGAATTCTATGAGCATTTAGCGCTCTGGGTCGCAGTGAAAACCTCTATTGTGTCTTAGGAAAGGGGAGGGGGTAAATTAGGTGCTGGTAGGGCACCTATCAGTGCTTAACTTAAGTTATCATTTCTAGAATATGCCGCTCAGTGACTCAGCTGGTTGAGAAGGTTAAAGTGGGTGGGGCTAGTGGCCTTGCCTGAGTCTATAAATACGTATCAAATGCCAAAGAATAAAGTAATAAAAAAAATTAAACAGAGAACTGGTCATAAATCTGCATGGTCGTTAAACAGGTAGGTCGTTAAGTGAGGAGTATCTGTAGTCAAAAGTAGAAGACTAGAAGGTCTGCCACAACTGTAGTTCCCCTCCCCCTTTGAAGAGCTGTTAATTCCAAACAACTGTCTATTACCACAAACATGTCCTCAGACTCTGACGCTAATCCCCCATAGCATGGTTTTTAGTGCCGGCCACAGCAGTAACAACTCTGATGCTTATAGAATTCCTATGTGCGTCAGAGCTGTTACTGCCACAGCTGGTGCTTTAAAACACGCGACGGTTTTGTAAAAGGGGAGGTAAGTGCTGAAAAACAGCTCATAATGTGGTTATCATAAAATACAAAAAAAACCTTGCCAACACCTCAACCTCCACCCTGTCTACCTGGCAATCCGATCACCCAGAAACAGTAGAAAACAACTTCTGAATGGAATGAGGTGTGCATTCAATAAAACAGGCAAAACAATGTTTTGTCATCTGCTTGTCCTGAGCATTGTAAAATCTTTGAGCTGCTTCTAATGGCTGATAGTACAATATTGACTCTAGAGCAGGGCTGTCCAAGTCCGGTCCTCAAGATCTACTGGCAGGCCAGGTTTTCAGGATATCCACAATGAACATTCCTGAAAGAGATTTGCATATCAAGAAGGCAGTGCAGGCAAATCTCTCTCATGCATATTCATTGTGGATATCCTGAAAACCTGGCCTGCCAGTAGATCTTGAGGACCGGACTTGGGCAGCCCTGCTCTAGAGTGTCTGGGGTTCATAATCAAAAAACTAAAAGATCCAAAAAACTGTCTAAGTTGGCAGTTAGTACAGTTGCTTAACCTGTTAAATTACCTGCCAGAAGAGGTAAACACCTGTGGGAGGGGGCACAAATGTGGGATGTAGAATGGAGGGAAAGACGACGAAGGGCACGTTGAGGACATGGAAGGGAGGGGAAGTGTCATGTTTGGACAAGAAGGGAGGAAGAAGGGGCGTGATGGCACAGGAAGGGAGAAGCAGGGTCGCTTTGGGACACAGAATGAAGAGAGAGAGTATAAACTTTGGATAAAAAGATGGAAGGAATGAAAGAAGAAAGGAGGGAGCATGAACTTGGGAGATAGGATGGAACAATGGAGGGAGTGAGGGAAAAAGATGCTGAGGTGGGGGAAATAATAGAAAAGGAGAATTGTTGGGCATGGGTGTCTAAGTGAGAGGGAAAGCAAGTCAGTGCACATGGGGAAATGAAGAAAGAGGTGAATTGTTAGGCAAAGGGAGGAAGAAAGAAATATTGGACAAGGTGGTGAGAGAGGCATGAGGTACAGATGCATGGAGAAGAGAGAGATGAGAGGGAGAAATGTTGGACGTGGTGGTGGAGAGCGAACAGTGGGATGGATGAATGACAAAAGTAAGTGTAAACCTCCTATCTTTTCTTCCTATTTAAACTACAGTACTTTGTTTTGAGGACTGTTTCTTTAATGGTTAATATTTTTACAGACTGTACAATACAGGATCTGAGTTACATACAAATTCAACTTAATGGTTTAAAAAATGGAACTTGTTCTTAACCACGAGACTGCTTGTGCCTATTTATGGATGAGGTGGACTCTATGGCATTTCTAATGACATCTGTTATGTAAAGTGATGTTTACTAGGTTATTTTATGATTTCATTTTGTTATGGATGTATGATTTATTATGTGTTATCTTGTAAGCTGCACAAAATTGTAGATGTTGCGGCATAACATTTTTAATAATAAAATAAATAAATTGACTTTTGCTTATTATTCCCTGACCGGAGAAAGGGGGTTTTATACCCTGAAATTTAGCCAACAACTACTGTATATTTTTAGTCCGATTTTTTTTTGTTTTGTTTTTTATTAAATGCTATTTCTATACTTTTAGGTAGATTAACATGGCAACCATACTATTTTGTCCAGGGAGAATTGCCTTCTTAGTCGGCAAGAGCCTACTTACCATTCTGTTACCAGACAGATCACACAAAAGGACTTAGGACCCCGTTGTTTGATGAAAAAACTATTGGCATGGAGCTTAAATGTTCATGTGTTCTTTCTTCAGGTTGTCGCAAAGAACGTAATACTGACCAGTCCCAGTTCAATTTCTGAGACAGAACTGGACCATGGGAAATTTATAAACAGTGGTATAAGATCTCTGGAATGCTAGGACACCTTTGGACAATCAGGGACACAAATAACTAAATACAGTCACAGAGCCAGAAAAATAAAACATTAAAGAGGAACTTCAATATGCTTAAAAGTCTTTTAACATTTTCTCAGCCATAAAACTGCATTAAGTTGAAGCGTAGTAGAGTGAAAGGCTGTGTACCGTTCATCATTAATTAGTTGATTATTGAAAGGCACACCCAATTTAATCTATACCCAATAAATGTTAAGCTCTTTCCCTTTTCTTGTGAAGTTGTGAGTGGAATTAAAATTCTTTTTGTTATGTGTTTCCTTGCGCTCATCTCTAACATTATTACCTCTCCTGTGCTTTGTTTCTATATATCTCACATTCAGCTCATCACATTTGTACTTATCAACTTGCTTCACCTGTTGCTAACCCCAGAGGATTTGGATGATATTAAATGCTCAAAGCAGTAAATGCTAAAAAGCAGTCATCAGCATTCAGTAATGCTTAATCTGAAGCTGCCTTACAGCCATCAAATCAAGGCTTGTTACTGATCTAATGGATAAAGTAAGGGTTGAAAAACATTATTATTTTTCAATGTTATATTTCTGTTCCAGTATGTTATTGAAATTGCACGCTAGAAGAAATCTTTTACCGTACTGACAGTGGGATTGTGCATTATTAGATGGCATGACAGAGCCTAAGGGACATTCGGAGCATTGAGACAAAGCAACAGATTTCTGCTACTCAATGGCCACGGATTTGGACTTGGAGGATGAGATGTACAGCGTCAGCATTTATGAAACAAACTTGTTTTTTCCTTCTTTTTTTTTTTAAATATCTTTATTCATTTTCAAGCTAACAGTAAGTGCAACATATTATACAGACATTTTACACTTTAAACAGCACTTAAATTCAATCAAATTATATTTCATGACAAATACATGTCTCTTTCCCCCACTTTTATAAACACAAAAATTGCAATAAATTAAGGGCTCCTTTTACGAAGCCGCGGTAGTGGCTTTAATGCACGTGACTTTTAATCACGCGCTACCCCCGCGCTAGCTGGAAAACTACCGCCTGCTCAAGAGGAGGCGGTAGCGGCTTGCACGGCCAGTAGTTTAGTGCACGCCATTACATGCATTAAACCACTACCGCGCCTTCATAAAAGGAGCCCTAAATTAATGGTATTTCACCACCCTGGACATGTTTAACCAAAGGGCAAAATCAATAATCATTTTTTACAGAATTTTGTCAATGGTTCCTAAACTTCCTTAAATTTCCTATAATGTCCCAGTTGTACAGCAATCATACGTTCCAGTTTAAAAGTGTGGCATAAAGACTCCCACCAGAAATTATAATTTAAACAGTCCCAGTTTTTCCAGGTCTTCAAAATAAGTTGTATGGCAATTCCTGACTTGATAAAGAGAAGTTTGTTGTTTTAGGAAATTATTGGGCCAAATAGCACCGCATCATATGTAAATTTCAAAGGAACATCCAGTATTCTATTAATTTGACCCCAAATGGATCGCCAAAATTTAAGTATCAAGGGACAAAAGAAGAGCAGATGATCCAGTGTCCCTATATCGAGATGACAGTGCCAGCATCTATTAGACTTAGGACTATCTAATTTTTGTAATCTAACTGAGGTCAAAAAAACTTCCATGCAACAAAAAAAACATGTTTGCCTCATAGATGCTGACACTGTACATCTCATCCTCCAAGTCCAAATTCATGGCCACTGAGACGCAGAAATCTGCTGCTTTATCTCAATGCTCCAAATGTCTCTAAGACTAGTTTTTGGTTTCTTATTCATATAACCAGTTATTAATTTATACCACTGGGCAGCCTGATGTCCTAAGAAATCTGTCTGGAAGCATAGGACAAGCAAGCTATTCTGATTTTTTAGAGTTCACCAATCAGGGAACCCCTTCTGAATGGCTTGCTTCAACTGCAACCACTTATAATTTTGAGACTGTGAAATACCAAATGATTGCTGCAGTCGTGAAAAATCAAGCATTTTCCCATTTGATATAACATCATCTAGTGTACGTATACCTGCCTGCATCCAATGCTTCCAGGCAATTTTAGACTAGTCAATTTGAATCTTGGAGTTTAGCCATAAGGATTTGACACATAGACTTCTCTACTGGAATATCTGTTAAGTTGTTAATAAATTTCAAAGTTTTCCAGGTGTCAAATAAAATAATATTGTCCTTAGTATATCTGGGTAACTTGATACTTAAAACATGACACAATCGCATTGGAGACATGAGTTGCCATTCTAAGTAAAGCCAATCAGGAAGATGTTCCATGAGCTCAGGAAGGATCCAATACATACCCTGACACAGTATATAGGCCTGATGGTATAAAAATTGGGAAAATTTACCCCACCTGCCGCAATTGGTTTTTGTAAAGATACTAAAGCAATACGAGCAGTTTTACCCAGCCAAAAAAATTTGGTGAAAATACTATTTAATTTCTTGTAAAAGGACCCCTGAAAAAACACTGGTAACATGCCCATTTGGTAGCAAACCACAGGCAAAATTATCATCTTAACAGATTGAATTCTCCCCCACCAAGACAGATGCAATGGGTTCCATTGCTCACCCATTTCTGAGACCTTTAGCAAGAAAGATTTTTCATTTACTTTCATCGTGACTTCGAATGTTCTTTGAATCCAAATACCTAAATATTTTATACCCTCTTCTTTCCAAAGAAAAGGGAATGAGCCAGGGCGCGAAGGCCACTTCAGCTGCGTGGAGAGGAGCAGCGAGGCAGTGAAAGTCGCGTTGTGAGGAGCAGCGAGGCAGAGGAAGCACAAGCAAGCAGGGAAGATCAAGAGAGAGCTACCAGCGGCAGCGGAGAGGAGCGGGTAGCGGCGAGAGGAAGCTCCGCCCACCCCCTCCGCATCATCAGTGTCATCGACCCGACTCCCCCTTAACAGGAAGTGAGCCAACGGCGTGCGGCCATTCGGCGCGCGGCAAAGGCGAGCGGCAAAGGCGCTCGCCTTAGCGAGTGCGCCTTTGCGAAGGAGCCGTAAGAAGGAGCCAGGAAGTTAGGTCGCCCAAAAGAAAGACCAAAAGCGTAAGTTTTTCTTACCTAGCCACACAGCAGGGAACACTTCTTTCACACCACATTCCTAGAACACACCTAAAACAAGCACTTACCTAAAACACCCAAAGCACAGCAGCACAAACAGACTCACTACTAACTAGAAGACATCAACAGGAAGTTGGGTCACACACAACCGACAGAAACAGAAGATTCACATACAGCCCAGACTTCAGAAGGGAAATGATCGCCCACGGTACACAGAAGATGGGCTTTCCAGTCTTCTGCATTGACTGCAATATGTATGACTACCTCCCCTCGGGGACTAGGGCATACGTTTGCAGTCGGTGCAGAGAACTGGATAGCCTGAAACAACAAGTTCGTATGCTGGAGGGAACAGTGAGAGAACTGGAAGAACTCCTCACCTGTAAAGAAGATGATCCCAGCAAGCAGGAGACATCTAGTGCCAGCGAAGAGATCGAGGAACTTGAGAAATTCATCGAGGAAGCCCACCAGCAACATGTGGAAGTTCCAGGGTTGGACAGCTGTACCCGAACTACCCAGGAAGAAGGCCATGGTGATATGGGCGGAGATACCACTACAATTGATGAAGAGTCGGTAGCTGAGGTTGGGGATGTGCCACAGAAGAAAGAAGACAGGACCTACACCATGGACGTGGACTTGCGACCCCCAAGAAACCCTCGAATAGAGAAGATAGGGATCATCGTTGGAGATTCCATTATTTGCAATGTAGACAGCCACATTGCAGGAGGAAGAGAAGACAGACTGGTCACCTGCCTGCCTGGAGCAAGAGTGAAGGATGTGGCTGGCAGGATCATCAGGATCATAGACAGCGCAGAAGGGAAGGACACTGCGGTACTTATCCACGTGGGAACCAACGACATGAGCAGACGGAAGTACGATAGGGAGGAAATGAAGAACCAGCTCCGCTCACTTGGAAGAAAACTGAAGGTCAGGGAGGTGACAGTGGCATTTTCTGAGATCCTCCCGGTACCGAGAGCAGATGCGAAGAGGCAAGATGAGCTGCGAGAAATCAACGCCTGGATGAGACGATGGTGCGAGGAAGAAGGGTTTGACTTCGTGCGCAACTGGATGACGTTCTGAGGAAGGAGCAGGTACTATAGGAAGGACGGACCACACCTCACCAAAGAAGGGGCGAGAATATTGGCTGGAAACATGAAGAAGATCATTGAGAAGACTTTAAACTGAAGATCAGGGGAGAGCGGACAGTCGACAACCAGTTGATGGCCCGGACAGCAGGAAATAAGGACATCCGCTCAGATGAAGAGGAAGAACTTGACGCAAATGAGGGAGACAACAATGGAGTGCAAATAGATGAAGTAAAAGATACAATAAGGACTGTGAAGCCCAGAAAATCTAAGAAGGCAACACAAAGGGAGCTTAAATGTATGTACACGAATGCCAGAAGCCTGAGAAATAAAATGGGGGAGTTGGAAAAACTAGCTAGATGCGAAGAAATAGATATCATTGGCATAACAGAAACATGGTGGAACGAGGAAAATGAATGGGATACAGTACTGCAGGGATACAAGCTTTACAGAAGAGACAGAACAGGGCAGAAAGGGGGAGGCATTGCCCTATATGTCCAGGAAGGAGTAGAATCTACTGGAGAAGGGAAGGCGGAGGAGAAAACGAAACTGGAGTCCCTCTGGGTAAAGATCCCCAGACAAAACGGAGCAGACATAAAAATAGGTCTCTACTATCGACCCCCAGATCAGACGGAGGAAACAGACTCGGATATGATAGATGAAATAAGACATGAATGTAGGACGGGCAATGTAACTATCATGGGAGACTTCAATTTCCCAGGAATAGACTGGAACCTAGTAACCTCAAGCTGCGGCAAAGAAATAAAGTTCCTGGAAATGATGGATGACTGCTTCCTAGAACAAATGGTAGGAGAACCGACAAGAGGAAACGCCACCTTGGACTTGGTCCTAGATGGCATAACTGGGCAAACCAAAGATGTAGAAGTCACGGTCCCGCTAGGAACGAGCGACCACAGTATGATCTACTTTAAACTCGACATCGGGAAGGGGAAGCGAACAAAGACCCTAACCAAGACCTTCAACTTTAAAAAAGGAAGATACGATAACATGAGAGCCATGGTAAGAAAACGGATCAAGAAAAGGATATCCAAAATCGAAACGGTAGAACAAGCATGGTCCCTACTAAAAAAAACTATCACCGAAGCACAGAATCTATACATCCCGCAGATAGCCAAAGGAAGGAAAACTAAAGCCAAAAGAGAACCAGCTTGGCTAACCAAAGAGGTGAAGGATGCAGTTAGGGAAAAGAAAGACTCGTTCAAAAAATGGAATCGCAAGAAAACAACTGAGGCTTGGAACAGCCTTGTGGCACGACCAGAAGAAGTGCCACAAGGCTGTGAGAGAAGCCAAAAGGGCCTATGAGGAAAAGATAGCCCAAGAGGCCAAAAACTTTAAACCATTTTTTAGATATGTTAAAGGGAAGAAACCTGCAAAGGAGACAGTGGGCCCTCTCGACGACCAAGGAAGAAAAGGATACATCAAAGAGGACAAACAGATTGCAGACAGATTAAATTCCTTCTTTGCTTCTGTCTTTACCAAGGAAGACACCACATCAATACCCAAAACAGTGAAAGTTTTCAAGGGGGAAATAGAGGAGAGCCTCACCACAGTGAAGGTGGATCTGGACCAGGTATACTATCAGATTGACAAACTAAAAAGTGACAAATCCCCTGGCCCAGACGGAATTCACCCGAGAGTATTAAAAGAACTAAAGGCGGAAATCGGAGAACTACTGCAAACCCTTGCTAACTTGTCAGTTAAAACCGGACAGATACCAGAAGACTGGAAGATAGCGAACGTAATACCAATCTTCAAAAAAGGATCAAGGGGAGAACCGGGAAACTATAGACCAGTGAGTCTCACATCGGTCCCTGGGAAAATGGTTGAGGCTTTGATTAAAGACAGCATTGTACAGCACCTGGATAACCATGACCTGCTGAGAGGTAGTCAGCATGGCTTCAGGAAAGGGAAGTCATGCTTGACAAACTTACTTCAGTTTTTCGAGGGAGTGAACAAACAAGTCGATAGCGGAAAACCGGTTGACATAATATACTTGGACTTCCAGAAAGCGTTCGACAAAGTACCTCATGCGAGACTTCTCAAGAAACTACAAAGTCATGGAATAGAAGGGGATATACTAAGATGGATAGGAAAATGGCTAGAAAACAGAAGACAGAGAGTGGGCATAAATGGGAAGTACTCAGACTGGAAGAAAGTAATTAGCGGTGTGCCTCAGGGCTAAGTTCTTGGGCCTATCTTATTCAATATCTTCGTAAATGACCTGGAAGAAGAAATGACCAGTGCTATCATCAAGTTTGCAGATGACACAAAACTATGCCGAGCAATCAGGTCACAAAAAGACAGCGAAGAACTCCAGAGAGATTTGAAGCAACTTGAGAGATGGGCAGAAAATTGGCACATGAGTTTTAATGTAGAAAAATGCAAATTGGGCAGTAAAAACAAGGAGCATGGGTACAAACTGTTAGGTATAACATTGGGGAAGAGCGAACAAGAAAAAGACCTGGGAGTACTGATAGATAGAACCCTGAAGCCATCGGCTCAATGTGCAGCGGCGGCAAAGAAAGCATGATAAAGAAAGGAATCACGAGTAGATCAAGGGAGGTCATAATACCGCTTTATAGAGCAATGGTCAGACCACACCTAGAATACTGTGTCCAACACTGGTCTCCATACCTGAAGAAGGATATAACACTACTGGAGAGGGTGCAGAGGAGAGCGACGAAGCTAGTAAAAGGTATGGAGAACTTGAGCTACAAAGATCGCCTCAGAAAACTGGGACTATTCACCCTTGAGAAGAGAAGACTGAGAGGGGATCTGATAGAGACTTTTAAATTGCTAAAAGGGATTGACATAATGGAGCAAGCTCACTCACCAGCAGGGGGAAAGGATGGTGATCAAGAAACAGCGTTATTCACATTGGCAAATGTAACCCAGTCTCGGACCAGAGGTCATGGCCTGAAGCTGAGAGGGGACACGGCCAAGACAAACATCAGAAAGTTCTGCTTCACACAGCGAGTAGTGAACGCCTGGAACTCTCTCCCGAAAGAGCTGGTGGAGGAAACCATCATTCTAGGTTTTAAGGGAAAATTGGACGCACATCTTCTTGCAGAAGACATTGAGGGATACGAGTGACATTGTATTCGCCAGGGTGTGTCTGGCTGAGCCTCCGCGTGTGCGGATCGCCGGACTAGATGGACCCCAGGTCTGATCCGTTGCAGGCATTTCTTATGTTCTTATGTTCTTATGTTAATCATTTTGGACAATGTACATTTAGCGGAAGAACCTCCGATTTACTCCAATTTATTTTATACCCAGAAAATTTACCAAATCTATCAATCAATTCCAGTAAATGCGGAATGGTAGATTCAGGATTTCTCAAATGAAGCAAAATATCATCTACATAAGCAGAAACCTTATATTCCCGACCTGCATAAGAAACACCCTGAATCTCCTTTGACAAGGGTTCCAGAACAATATCAAACAGTAAAGGAGATAATGGACTCCCGTCTCTAGACAAACCCGGCCCATGTGCCTAAGGCCCCGCCCACAGGAGGGGCCTAAACTACTGGTCTGATTCCGGTTAGCCCAGATGCCTCAGGCCCCACCTGTGGGCGGGGTTTGAGCCGCCTGAGCCAATCAGGCCCAGGCCAGCCATTCGAGGTACGGGGAGGGGGATTGAGGGTGGAAGGGGTCGAGGGGTTGGCGGGGTGTCTTGCAGGTCGGCTGGGAAGCCAATCAGGGATTTGGGTGGGGTGATCGTGGGAGGAGATGTGTCGAGGGCAGGAGGGCCTGGGATCCTTCCTGTCCGTATCTTAGTGGGGGTGTGGGGTAGGGGGTTCACTTGGCCAGGAGGGCTTGGGCTCCCTCTTGCCCCAATGTTGTCGGGGGGGGGGGGGTTGTGGCTCGCTGGGGCAAGAGGGCTTGGGCTCCCTCTTGCCCCAATCATTGTGGGGGGAGGTCGCGGCTCGACAGGGCAGGAGGACTTGTGCTGCCTCCTTCCCAGATCATTGGGGGGGGGGGAATGGATTCTGTAACCGGTGTTGTTTTTGATAGACACCGGTTACAGAATCCAGAGGACTGGCTCCTGCTTTGCCTAAAAGCTCTTGTTTTGGGCGTTTGGGACTTAGGCTTACACTTACGCAGACGACATCTTTGTCCTCCTCGAGACCGACCGGAACCTCACCAAACTCTTGGCGAACATATCCTCATGTATATCGAACCTTTAATCCTGGGCCCACACTGTGCAGATGAAACTGAACGAATCTAAAACAAAACTTCTCTGGCTCAGCCCAAAATTGGACCAACTGCCCACCTCCATCCCACTGTCCTCTGGCCCCACTCTGCATCTTGAATATTCTAGTAAAGTTCTGGGAGTCATCATTGACTCTACACTTTCCTTCAACGACCACCTCAACTCCCTAGTAAAAAAATGTTTCTTCAGCCTTCACATGCTGAGAAAAGTGAGATCCTGTTTCCATCAAAAACACTTTGCCGTCCTTGTCCAATCCACCATCCTTTCCAGACTGGACTACTACAACTCTATCTACCTTAGCCTAACAAAGAAAAACCTTCAAAGACTCCAGCGGATTCAGAATACCGATGCTAAGCTTATCTTCGCAAAAAGCAAATTCGACCACGTCTCACCGCTTTTATCCAAGCTCCACTAGCTTCCGATTATCTCCAGAGTCCACTTCAAATGTGCCTGCCTCACTTTCAAGATCCTACACGGTATTCTCCCTCCCTTCATTCCTCTTTCTTGGAACTCCTCTAACCCCAATTCTGCCAGATCCACCCAAAAACTGAAACTTTCCTTTCCCTCTCTCAAAGGCGTTTCACTTGTAGGAAAACTAGGTTCTTCCCTCCCTTTCAGAATCACTCAGCTCTGGAACAACCTTACCTCCCCTCTTAGGAATCTGAGCTCCCTCCAACTCTTCCGTAAACATCTGAAATCCTAGTTTTTCTCAAAAATGTAACTCCTCCTCCCTCTCTGGTTATTCTAGTCCTCTAAATTTTCTCTTCATTTTGCCTCTTCCCTCCACTGGAGTTCCTTTCTACCCTAATTCTTGTTAACCGTGTCGAGCTTTACGAATGTAGAGATGATGCGGTATACAAACCTAAGGTTTAGATTAGATTAGATTAGGCTTTTTTTTAGGTTGATTATATGGTGTAAGTTTAGACGTAGTGGTGGTCTGGGCGTTTAAACAGCTGAATGTAGAGGCAGGCCATTATAAAAAAAAACCTCTTTTGGGACATTTTTTTGATAATGGACATTTTCCCTGCTTCTACTTTCAATGTTTAGGGCCTTAGGCCAAAAGGGGACTTAGACGTTTTTACCATTTACTCAAAATTAGGATTTGGACATTTCAAGCACACGGGCATTCATTTGGGTATTTTGAGATGCCCATATGCTTTGCAAATAAGCTCCATATTGTAACCCTGAGACCCTGTTATGCTGTAGCTTCTCTGGCATATGCCTTCTAGCCAGTTCTAAGGAAGCTTCATTGAAAATGGAAAAAATAAAATCAATGTAAGAGTATAAAATTGCTTGCCACATTGACTTTAATGGAAATAAATGAAATACATGATTCAGAATCCAAACACAAACTAAGGGCCCCTTTTACAAAGCCACGGTAGCGCGTCCTGGTGCAGCAAATGTGACACAGCCCATATGAATTGAATGAGTTGTGTCAAATTTGCTGAGCAGGAATCACTACCATGGCTTTGTAAAAGGGGCCCTAAATGGATCAATGGAGCAGGTTTATGTGAGTTGCTTGTTTACTCTTTCCAAAAATACTAGGACTAGGGAGAATGTAATGAAGCTATAGAATTAAGTAGTAGATTTAAAACAGGAGAAAATATTTCTTCACTCAACATGTAATTAAACAATGGAATTTGTAGAATTTGGTGAAAGCAGTTAGCTTAGCAGGGTTTAAAAAAGGTTTGCCTAACTTCCTGAAAGAAAAGTCCATAAGCCATTGGGATCTTGTCAGGTACTTGTGACCTGGGTTGGCCGCTGTTGGAAACAGGACACTGGGCTTGATGAACCTGCAGTCTAACCCAGTATGGCAATTCATGTTCTTATGACATGCATGGGAAAGTAATTCAATTTTGTCTGTTTTCCTGCCTATTATTTTTGCACACATATGAATAAATATAGAAGTAAGAGATTTATGTGCAGAGGAACATTAACTTATTAATATGGAGCACTATAGTAAATATTTTTGTATATTGAAATAATACTCTTTTAAAAAACCTATTTATTAAACCACACTGCAAACTGTTTCTCTTCGACCTTCAAGTATGAAGACAAAAAAAAAAAAAAAAAACCCTGCTACTTGCTTGATAGTATCTATTCCTTTAACTCCAAAAAGGAGAACCTTTTTCTCCACCTGTATTTTTATTTAAAAAATGCTGACAAGGGTCCTTCCAGCCAGTGAAGCTGCAGTGGGAATCTGATCTCAGACTTAGATAAACTAGTAGTATGTTTTTAATGAAATCATTGTCAAGTCTTATATCTTCAGACAGCTAGGAGGCCCTGCTGATTGTCAAAGAAAGTAAGTTATTGAGAGCAAAGTGCAATCAAATGCAATAGAAAAAAAAAAAAAGCTATGGGCTAAATTCTATATATGGCACCCCAAAAAAAAAATCAGTGCTGAAAAAAAGTACTATTCAATAAGCCGTGCTTAAAGTTAGGTGTAGTTTATAGAATAGCACTTACCGTAGAATATAAACCAATCCAAATAAAAACCGAAGTGACCTTTTCCCCCAAAAATGTGGGGAAAAAAGGTTGACGCAAATATAAACCAGGATTAGATATTTGGGTGATTCTGGTGAGAAAGTCTTCAAAGATTAAACATCCTTGCCATAAGTTTTTAACACAATTATTTTTTTTAACTTTAAATATTTTTATTAGCACAAAACCACACAACATTTACAATAGCAGCAGTTTAAACAGTTCCTCTGATTTTAGGTTTTTGTTCCCACATCCCCTAGTAGCTTGAGAAGCCTTTGAGAAAAATGTATTTTTAGGGTCTGCCCATGAAGGCTCCCTAGTGGCTACATGAGCTTGAAGGTAAGCAGTAACATACTGTGGAACAGGGAAAAAAAATCCCCCAAACAAAACTGTATGCCCTATCCAGTCCACCCATCCATACTAATTGCTCAGCTCCATAATCCCCACCTTGCACTCATTTTATTAAGCAAGCATAGCAACACTTGTAGCAAAACCCTGCCCACTATCGTTTATGGATGCCCCCTCCCCCCCCTCAGCCAGCCATTGATCCATCAACCCAGTCTCCCAGAGCTGGGACAAATGTTTGTAGTTGGGGAGAATGAAGGGTGAGGAAGAGTGTGAACAGAGCGATAAAAGGGGGTACAGTAGAAAGAAGGAGAGGTGGCAGTTCTAGCAGGAGTGAACTGAGTGTGGATCAGCCTGAAGAACTAGTGGCTTCCATGATCTTCTAAGAAAAATACCCCCCCCCCCCTCAGCTGGCATCATGCTTACCGTTGAAGAAAGCTGCTACTACTGCTGTTGCCGCCCGACATCAAAGAAAGCTGTTGCTGCAGCCACCAAACCTAATAGAGGCACCACCATCCTTCATGGATATCCCCCCTCAGCCAGCATTATGCATACGATTGAAGAAAGCTAATGCTGCTGCTCCCGATGCCAAGAAAGTTGTTGCTGCAGCCACTGGACCTGAAGTAAGCAGCTGCTGTCGATGCTGTATGGTGATCCCGTTTGGGGCCTTGAGCATCTGAGCATGCTCAAGGCCTCACTGCTCCTGCCTTCTCTGAGAATCTCAGAGAGAGCGGGAACTGCTAGACCTTGAACATGTGCAGATGCTCAAAGCCCCACACTAGATCACAATACAGCATCAGTCGCAGCTCCTTATTTTAGGTTCGGTGATGGCAGCAACAACTTTCTCTAATCGTAAGCATAATGTCAACTGAGGGAGGATTTCTATGAAGGGTGGTGGTGCCTGTATTAACTGTGTGTGAGGGGGGGAGGGGGTATGGTGGATAGCCACTCTGGTGTTTATTGTGGCGATTTAATACCGTACTCATAATAATTTATTGCTATGGCATATCATTTCGTCAATATCAGAGCTATAAGGACTCAATCATAGTGCACTGATTATTAGGTTTCAAACTTCTGTTCAGACTACTGATGCAGGCCATTCTGACCGAAACACGTACGTGTTGAGTAATTGTAATGGTGATTACATCTGTTTTTCTGGATAACTTATCTGCTCGATGGTGGTATTTTTCCCCCATCGGGAGGTCATATTATTGTAACTCCAATTCCTAAGGATCCTAAGGACTCTGTATCATTGGTGGCTAATTATAGGCCCATTTCGCCAATCACATTCTTTATAAAAATTATGTAAGGTTTAGTAAATATCCAACTGTTGAATTATCTGGAACATTTCTCCATTTTGCATGGATCACAGTCAGGATTTAGACCATCTTATAGTACAGAGACAGTGCTGGCATCTCTAGTGGATAATTTATGCAGTTTTTTTAGTAAGGGTACCAGTGCTCTGATTTTGCAACTGGACTTAAGTAGTGCGTTCGACCATGTGGACCATGATAAACTATTGGAATGTCTGGATGTTATAGGCATACATGACCAAGTTTTGAAATGTTTTGAGGGTTTTCTTAAATTTAGAACTTATCAAGTAAAGCTCAACAATGAGCTTTCAAACAGCTGGAATAACCCCTGCGGAGTACCCCAAGGGTCTCCACTATAGCCATTGCTTTTTAATATTTATTTGGCCTCTTTAGGCAATAGATTATCCCAGTTCAAAATTAAATTATTTAGTTATGCTGACGACATCACTATTTTAATTCCTGTACATACTTCCCTTTCTCAAATAAATCAAACTGTGGTTGAGATTCTACAGATGAATTTTAGATATCAGAATTTAAATTGAAAATTAATACAGAAAAAAATAAAGTTTTATTTGCATCACCAAATTTAAATGAAGATGCTACATCTACTGTTTTAAATGATAGAATCTATAGTATCCAGTCAACCATAAAGATACTTGGTGTAGTTTTAGATCGTACCCTTACTATGAAAAATCAGGTTGGCTCAGTTCAAAAAGGTTTCTATACTTTATGGAAACTAAGAACTATCAGAGCATACTTTGGTATTAACTCCTTTCAATTGTTGGTTCAATCACTTGTCCTTAGTCAGTTGGACCATTGTAACATTGTTCATCATGCTGGTACTCAGAAACATCTTCATAGACTGCGCATAATTCAGAATGGAGCAGTCAGATTGATTTTCAACTTAAAGAAGTATGATCATGTCACTGATTTTTATCGTCAACTGCACTGGCTTCTAATTGAGGCAAGGGTTAAATTTAAGCTCGGCTATATTTGTTTTAAGGCACTAACAGGCTTAATTCCTGAGTATCTTATAGAATCTTCTATCATTATAAATTCTAAACATTCTACAAAATCTTACTCATTATTTTCATTCCCTTCTGTAAAGGGATGTAAATTTAAGAAATTTCAGGAACGATTGCTATCTTTTCAGGCAGCCTTATGGACTAGGGATTTAACTCATATATTCATATTCTCAAATTCGTATCAACAATTTTGACGTGCCTTGCCTTAAAAATGTATCTTTTTAGGGAATCTTTCAGAAGTTAAACATTGGATGTTTATTCATTTGTATTACGAGTCTTTGTAAACCGCATAGAACTAAATGGTAATTGTGGTATACAAGTGAGTTTTATGTTATGTTATGATTGTAAAAAAACATTTCTAAACTGTCCAATGGAACTCCTGGGACATAACGATGAACTAAAGATGACCTACGTAAACTTGTAATTATGACCTAACTATATTAATAAATGTACTGATCTACCTGTAGTAGCAACTCTATTGAATGTCTGTGTATGACAGGGTGGAGTTCCTGTCACTGACCAGTGGAGGAAGCCTGAGCAGTAGAAAGAAAGGGTGCTGAAAAAGACAGGTCCAGAGCAGAAAGCTGGGAAAATCAAGAAGCTCCTTTGGAAGCCAGATGACTCTTTAGGGGAGGAATGCTGGTCTTTGACCTAACCCTTGGTAAGCTTGTTACTGACCTGGCCAGTAGAGCTTGGGTGTGACCAGGAGGGTGCCCCAAGCTTGACAGCCAGCAGGGGGCTGGGTGGATGCATGTAGTGACCAGGGGAGTGATTGACGGGGCAGTCCTCACAGAGAGCAGCTGAGGGAAAGGAAGTAAGTCCTTAAGAAGAGGGAGACTGACTGGGAAGGAGTCAGTACATGTATGTGGGAAAAGACAACCGAGGGACTGGGAGAGTCCTCAATGTGCGTATCCAGGATAAAATGACTGAGCGAGTGCAAGAGATCCTGAGTTCAAATCCTAGACAAGCCTCCCCTGGAGAATAATGGAGAAAGGTCTGGAAAGAGAATTAGCTAGAGGGTCCAGTAGAGACTGGAGCCCAGAGAGAGGCTCAGGCTTGACGACCGGCAAAGAGACCGATGAAGAAGTTTCCAGGACCCATAGGGACCCAAGAGGCTGGGGGGTGTAAGGACCGGTGGTGGTCCCACAAAGAAAGCCAGAACAATGAAGGTCCAAGGCTGAGGGGGTCTGACAAGTGACCAGTGGAGAGACTGGTAGTGACTGGCAGAGAGACCAGTAATGGAAGTGGAAGCTGCCAGAGGAGCCCAAGAGAAAGCAGCCTGACAGACCTGGGAGAACATTGGCCAAAGGTCTGGCATGGATCCAGTGGAGGGACTTGCGGGTCCGATCGTGACTGGCGGAGAGACTGGTAATGGCACTGGTGGTTGTTGGATGACCTGGAGGACAAATGAAGGGTCGGGAGAGGACCTGGAAGAACTGGAAGAACCATGAAGTCTAGAGAGGACCCGGGGAAGACCAGGAGGGTCTAGAGAAACCTGGTCAGGAGTTTTAGAAATGTGTTGAATAAAGTGTTTTGTTTTGTTTAATAGAGCCTGGTGGTAGCAGGACAGAAGAACACAGGTGCCTTGTATCAGATCTTCCTTATACAAGATTCTATTATGACAAAGTGGTCTTTTGAACACATCCAAAATTCTTCTCTAAAGTGGTCTTAGAATTCCACCTCATTCAATCTATAGTTTTGCCTGCATTCTTTCCAAAACTACATTCCCGTCCTGGTAAAGCAGCCCTTCACACCTTAGACTGTAATCATGCTCTGCCATACTACCTGTACCAGTCTAAGCCACACAAAACATCCTTCCAGCTCTTTATCACCTTTGATCCTAATTGGCTAGGAGTTGTTGTTTCCAAGAGGAAACCCTCTCCACTTGGCTTGCAGACTGTATCTCCTTCGCTTATACTCAGGCTGAACTGAAGAAATCTGCAAAGTGACTACTTGGTCCTCAATCCATATATTTATCCATATGTTTATTTCTCACTACTGTTTAGAACAAAGCTTCAGAAGAAACAATTGGTTTGGACAAGCAGTTATACAGAATCTATTCTCTACTTAAAGCCAGATTTCCATCCAACCCTTTAGGGCTTTGCCAGACTCCTGTATATTCAACGTTAAACCTCTTTCAGAGACATGATCCTGGCAGCTTGACAGTCCACATGTGAGAATATTATGCCTGCTTGTCCTTTGAGAAAGCAAAGATACTTACTTGTAGCAGGTGTTCTCCGAGTTCAGCAGGCATATATTCTCACATCTTCCCTAGTTGGCTTCTTAGCTTTGTTATTGAATTGATGATCCCATGAACAGACATCAGGTGGGAAGGCATCAGCATACATGTGGTATGGGCACTGCCTAAAGATTTAAAGTGAGAGTGCACTTGGCAGTGTCTGTACTGGGTTCCATGTATGACACCATCCACATCTGAGACTATATGCCTACTATCCTCAAACAACACCTGCTTCAGATGAGTCTCTTTTCTTTCTTTAGCCTCTCAAGTAACAGAAAATTTCTCCAATTAAGGAATATGTTTTGAATTCTTATAAAAAAATGCCAACTTCCAAAAAGGTATGGAGAAAGTTAAAATGTGTCTTACATATAACAGGGAATACATAAAAATGAATTCATAAACTGCATGAGACCTTATAATTCTAAGATTAAACATTACAAAAATTCTCTCAGGGGAGAAAAAAATCATTCAAAAGTGCACTTTCAGGTGGTTCAAGAGCTGCAGCAAGCATGTTAGACAACATCCAGCGGGGAAAAACACTGTTCTTGGAAATCAAACATGAAGGTGTTAAAGGGATATATAATATACTTAAATAAACAGGGAATGCGTCAATACTCTGTACAGAAGCTTTGTGTCTGATCAAAGTAAGTCCAAAAGTAAAGAACCTAGCACACTTAAATTATTGTCAGGCTCTGGAAGGTAAACTGCAGGAATCTTTGATTGTCCTAAGTTGTAAAACAGGAATGTCAGCAAGTAAAGACAGAAAAAGTGGAAGGGACTTGAAAACAGGTATTTGGGAAACATGGCCTTTCCCTCAAACACCTGCCTATAAGAAACTAAACTAAACGAAAACTTAGTTTTATAGACCGAGTCATCAACCAAGAGGAGCGCGACTCAGTTAACAAAAATGTAATACATAATACATAAAATTGACAAGGAAAAGTAGACTGAAATAGTTAATTTCCAAAATGTTTAGCAAACTTCACTCATCCCCCTTCCTTTTTTGTTGGTCCTGTAAAGTAGGAATTGGAACTTTAGAACATATGTTATTTAAATGTCCATATATTGCGTCATATTGGAATAAGATATGGTCAACAGTGTCAAATTTATTAGCCATAACAGAACCACTAACTTATCAGATAATTATTCTGGGAGAACACGGTCTTAAATTGACATTAAACATGTATAACAAAACAGTTACTTAAGAACGTAATAGTGACTGCAACCAAAACAATTTTAATTAATTGGAAAGACTCCTCTAAACTGGAATATAACATATGGTGGAACATGGTCTGTTTATATAGCAAATATGAGAAAATATATGAAAATAAGTGTGGCAATATGAAGAGATTTAAAAAGATTTGGAACTGCTTATTGAATAGGAAGGAGTAAGATTTGTAATGTTTCTGTTTTCATTATGTTATGACAACCCTGATATTTTATTTTATTTATCTAATAATTTTGTTTTGTTATGTATTTTGTATTTTTAATTAGTTAAATTGTATTTGTATTCAATTGTAATGGTTTATTTAAATTCAATAAAAAATTTTTTGGAAAAAACAAAAAACAAAGCAGAGGTGTCTAGAGCATTTATGTTTTCAGCAATGATCAAATGTAGCAACGGTAAGGGCTCCTTTTACTACGCCATGTTAGGGCTTTAACGCGCGGAATAGCGCACACTAAATTGCCGCACGTCCTAGACTTTAATGCCAGCATTAAGCTGGTTTTAGTTCTAGCCGCGTAGCGCACGCTAAAATGCTGTGTGCATTAAAAATACTAACGCAGCTTAGGTAAAAGAGCCTTCAGTGCCCATTTAGTCATTGAGTACAACATGAGCATCCGCCTGCCCACATTCTCTAGTTCAGGGATGGGCAAGTATGGTTCCTGACGGCTACAACCTAGTTGGGTTTTCAAGAAACCACAATAAATGGAGTGGTCTAGGAATTAGAGCTACGGCTCGGCACCCTGCAGTTGTGGGTTTAAATCCTGCATTGCTCCTTCTGATCCTGGGCAAGTCACGCAATCCTCCATTGCCCCCACGTGTGTTAGCTAGATTGTGAATCCACCGGAAAATGCTTGAGTACCTGATTGAAAACCGCTTAGATAACCTTCATAAGTGGAAAATAGATAACTAATAATAATTTTAAAAAATGTACATGAGATCAGTTTGCATACAATAGAAGCAGCACATGTAAATCAACCTCATGCATATTCATATGGAAATCTTGAACACCCAATTAGGTTGTGGCCCTTGAGGACTGTGGTTGCTCACCCTGCTCTAGTTAAATAACTTATATATGAAATTTACAGATTTATGGGATTTTGTCTAAAAAGGGAGTTCTCAACCCATTCCTCGGGACATATCTAGCCAGTCAGATTTTCAGGATGCCCACAATGAATATGCATGAAACAATTTTGAATGCACTACCTCTTATCTATGTAAGTGTAAGCATTTTCTATGTAAATCTCTCTCTCATGCATATTCATTGTGGGTATGTATCTGAAAACCTGTCTGGCTAGCTGTACCCCAAGGACTGAGTTGGAAAGCCCTGATCTAAAATATGCCCAGAGTCTTCCTAGTTATGTCTGTCCCAATAAGGCTATTCTTATGTTCTTTCTTGGCATAACGTACTTTTGGCTGTCTGAGATGTAAAATCACTCCTTGATAGTTATTACATTACATTACATTACATTAGGGACTTCTATTCCGCCTATCCAAAATTCAGCAGTATGGTTGATTTTTGGTTTGAAAAAATGGGAGCTAATTAGTCCCTATTATCAAAAATTACATTGGTTGCCGATGGAGGTAAGAGTTCTGTTTAAATTTGCCTGCATTTGTTTTAAATCAATATTTGGTATGTCTCCAGTCTACCTGGTTTCCCCCTTCCTCCTGGGCCGTTCTAACAAGCCCACACGCAGAATTCATAGGTTTTCTTACCCAATAGTAAAAGCCTGCCATTTTAAAAGATTTCTGGACAGAACTCTTACTTTTCAGGCAGGCAAAATGAACGACTGGTTGGGAAAAATTATTATGTGTGTTTCATCTTATTATTCTTTTCGAAAATTAGTAAAAACGCAGTTTGTTTGATCAATTTGTAACCTAAGGTTTTATTGTTTTTAATCTTTTTTAATCTTCTTTGTTTACTATGTATTTCTGATGATTTGTACACGTCACTGATTATCCAGTTTCTCTTACTGTAAACCGCCTTGAACTATTATGGCTTTGGCGGTATATAAGAACAAAGTTATTATTATTATCTGTGGAGGTAAACATTGTTAAAAATAATGGGGTTGATTTTCATAGAGGTGCTTCTGGGCAGGAGGTGCTTCTCCCCAATTAAAGCCCACTGAGTTAGCCAGCTGTCGATATTCAATGCCACTTAACTGGGTAGTGCTGCTGAATATCATCAGTAATTGGCCATCCGCTAACTGGAAAAGCTCAGGACCATTAATACAAAAATAGAAAATGTGCAATTTTACAGCCAGTGGCGAAGTAGAGGGGCGGTTCGCCCCAGGTGCCATCATGCTGGGGGCGCCAGAGCCCCTCCTCCTCTCCATCCCTGCCTCTTCCCACTCCTCCCCCTGCTGCATGTCCCCGTACCTCTAGCTGTTCACCATCACGAGTAACAACTTCAATGTGCTCCTCGTGACCACGCTGGCTCCCACTGATGTCACTTCTGGGTGCCGTGCATAGGAAGTGACAGATGGAGAGGACACGGTCACGAGGAACACGTTGAAGTTGTTGGTCGTGGCGGTGAGCAAGTGGAGGTACAGGGTACGCGTGCAGCAAGGGGTCAGGGAAGGAGCGGGGGGGGGATAAGGGTGGGGGAAGGGCGCCACGGCCCTGGGTGCCTCTCAGCCTTGCTGCGCCACTATTTACAGCCAAGAGAAAAATGATCTTAGTGTGCAGGAAAAAAAACACACAAGGTACTCTGAGGCCACTTTTTACCACATCTTAGGGAAAGGACCCCTTAGATTGTAAGCTTGATGGGGAAAGGGAAATGCCTATGAGTGTGTACCTCAATTACCAGTAAAAAGGCTTCATCTACATATTAAGGGGCAAATATTCAACCGGCAGTAGACAGTGTTTTCTGGCTACTACCGGCATTATTATTATTATTTTTTTTTAAATTTATATTTTATTAATATTTGTTACATCAATAACAAAAAAAAATAAAGAAAAGCATAAAAGAAACCATTCAGAAAAACAACATAAAATTCAGATTAAGACTTATGCCAAGTCCACATTAACAAGGGTCCGCTCAGTACAAAAAGTAAAAGGTAAAAATTATATAGGAAGCAATATACAATCATCCTTAACATGCAAAATGGCCAAAACCATTATGTCTTTAACCTTCTTCAACAACTACATTAATATCTGAAACTTTCAGTGAAACCTTGTCAATCAAGAAATTCTCCAATTGTGAACTACCGGCATTATGACCAGTTAATTGTTTATCATTGGACATATCCATCACATCTTTTTAGCCCTGAATTTTAAATAAAAAAATAAACCATATCACTGCTGTTTAACAATGTCAGAATAATAATTCTATCGGGGAGGAAAATAACCAGCCACTTTTTTTTCTAGATATGATTTGTTTCTTTTTTTCCGCCCAGTTCTTTAGGCAAGTAGTTTCACTCCTTTGGGGCCAGTCCCTTCAATTTTCAATTTCTAGTGGTTGCCAATTAACATTCCCTTAAAGCTGGCACGCCAACTAGAATATCTTTTTGAGTTTCTGTTGGATGCAACTGCATGTAAAGTATACTCTAACACATTTAGGGCCCCTTCACAAAGCTATGGTAGCGATTCCCACGTAGCAAATGTGACGCAGTCCATTCATTTCCTATGGGATGTGTCACATTTGACGCACCTGGACTTGCTACCGTGGCTTTGTAAAAGAGTCCCTTATTTAAGTAATTAGTGGGCCTTTTAACTAAAACTTAGTGATTTTTTTTTTCTTTCCTTTATGCATATGGAGGATAGTTCCGTCATTGTATACACATTAGAGAATGACACGGGGAAAAAATCTGTCCCCGTCACCGCCCCGTCACCGGCCCACCATCCTCTGCACCGCCCCGTCACCGCCGATCCCTTCACCGCCCCGTCACCGTCACCGCCATCCCTTTCACCGCCCCGTCACCGCCACTGCCATCCCATTCACCGCCCCGTCACCGTCCCTGCTGCATCCATATAAGCCTTTTTCCTTTCACTCCCTCCTTCCAATTTGAGCCGGGAACACTAGCGATCGCACGGTCCCCGCGGCCACTACCTGCCTGCCCGGTCGATCCTGGTGTTTGGCCGGCTCTCTCCCTTCTCCTCACCTTGGTTTGTGGGTTTTCTTTTTCGGCAACCTGCGCGCTTTCCCAGGGAGCCGCACACGCGCGGCTGCTCAGTGTTCGATCTTCTGCTCTGCTGCAACTTCCTGTTTCCGGTTGCGTCAGAGCAGAAGATCGAGGCTGAGCAGCGGCGGGTGTGCGCGGCTCTCTGGTAGCGTGCGGGTCGCCGAGGAAGAGGATCTGCGGACTGGGGTGAGGAGAGGGGAGAGAGCTGGCTGGACACTGGAATCGATTGGGCGGGCGGGTGTGAGCTGCGGGGACCGCGCGATCCTTCATGCCTCACTGCGGGGGACAAGACCATTCACCGCCCCGCGGGCGGTGAATGGCCTTGTCCCCGTCGCCGCAGCGACTGCTAGTTTTCTTCCCCGTTTTCGGCGGGTGACCCGCGGCTAAAATGCGGTGGCCGCGGGTAAACCGCCACCGTGTCATTCTCTAATGCACATCGCTTAGACTTGGTATTACTAAAATTATGCAATTAATCAAGAGTCAATAAACAAACAAACAAATACTAATGGAATTAGTGTGCCCTAAAAGCTAAGAAGCCCATAAGTATAAAATGGCTTCTTAGCATTTAAAGCATGCCCATTTCATTAGCATACGCTAGGCTTTAGTATAAGTGACCCAAGGTTCCAAATAGCTTTATGTGTGAAGTTAACAGCTTAAACTTTATCTGTTGAAAAAAAAAAAAGGTTACCAATAAAACTGAGGCAATAAATGGAAGCTCTGTCCCAACTTGGAATTAACTGCTGCCTGAATGACAGGTTTTAGATCAAGTTCTGATAAGTAAGGCCTTATCTGGTGAACCAATTGAAGTTTAATAAATGATTTTACATTCTGTTGACAAGTCTTTGCAGGGATGGATTTGTGTGTTATATAGGAGTCAAGGTTTTCTAGTAATTCTGTGATGATAAAGCAAGGTTTTTCAGCCCGCAAGCCTGAAACTACTTGAGACTGTTAAAGCACGTTTCACCTTCTGTAAATGATCTCATAAATGTAGAGGAGCTCAAACACCTTATAAAGTTGTGGGTTGCCCTGTTGAAACCTACTTACATCTAGGAGTGAGAATGACAAAGGGACAAATTTGTCTCCGTCCCAAACGAGTGCTGTCCCTGCCCCATTCCTGCAAGCTCTCATCATCTGCACAAGCCTCAGACACTTTAAGATAAATGTTTGAGGCTTTTGTGGTTAAGGCAGAGCTTGCAGGAATGGGACAGGGACAGAACCCGTGGGGATGGGATGGGGATATAAAGATCCTGCAGAGATGGGGACACATTTTTTCCCCTTGTCATTCTCTACAGACCCTTAAGAGAGACGGACGATAGGGCAACCAGAGCAAGGAGAAAAGGGAATGGTTTACATGACAGTGAGAGGAGAAACAGACAGCTACTCTGTGATAAAATAAATGGCACTACTGAGAGAAATAGCTGTTACGGAATGAGAAAACTGATGTTGAAATATTTTTTTCAGTTAAGAAAAAAGTGGTCCAAGGTACCTCACAGTCACTGTTGACTTTCCTCCCCCTAAAACATGGAATGGGAGCATGAGTTAGAGCAGGGGTAGGGAACTCCGGTCCTCGAGAGCCGTATTCCAGTGGGGTTTTCAGGATTTCCCCAATGAATTGAAAGCAGTGCATATGCATATTCATTGGAGAAATCCTGAAAACCCGACTGGAATACGGCTCTCGAGGACCGGAGTTCCCTACCCCTGAGTTAGAGGAACAGAAGGAAGACAACGGGAGTGAGAGATTGGGAAGGGGTGAGCAGGAGTGAGAAGATGTGTAAGGGATATCTGGAGGATAAGAAGAGAGAAGGAATCTCAGGCAGGAGGGGCAAAGAGATAAGACAGAAGGGAGGGGGAAGGAGCACAGAGCTTACAGTAGAGTCAATCAAGCAATAATTTGCACATGGTCAATAGAATTTATAAAAGATGCTACTGTTTCATAAGTGCAAATTTAACACTGCATCTTTTGGGAGTGTTCCTACTGCTTTGCTTTTTTTTTTTTTTAATTGCAGGTCAAGTGTTAATGTTGCCATTAGTGCATGGTACCTGCTGACAGTATAACATAGCACCACTTGCCGCTTCCTATTTAGGTGGTGGTATGTTAACAGTGCATTATCCTGGCAGCGTATGGTATATGCAACGCACTAGGTCAGGGGTAGGCAAACTTGACACAATTCAATCACTAAATTGAAAATAAAATCATTCCCCCTACCTTTGTTGTCTCCCTCCCTCCATGTGCCATCCCTTCATCACAGGCAGTTGGGTGAGGCTGGGTGTCCTGCCCTCTCTTGTTTACAAACAATGCCTGGATTAAGCCAGCCACAATGGGTTCTTAAATTTGACAGAGGGGCTGGGTGAAGGGGGAGGTGCAGGTGGGAGGGGCTGATGTGGCAGGAGGAAACAGCACTCCCGCGGTTGCCAGCTGCTGAATACTCACAAATTTTCTTTTTACGCATTGTGCCTCCCTCCTATGTCCTTAGTGCTCAAGTGCTTCCTTCCTATGCCCTCAGTGCCTCCTTCCTATGTCCATGGTGCCCTAGTGCCTCCTTCCTATGTCCTTAGAACCCCCTTCCTTCCTCCCTCCCCCCAAGCCGACCTGCACCATCTGCATTTAATTACTTCCCGCCATCCCCCAAAGTCATGTCAAAGCCCGCCTGCCCCCAAGCTGACCTACTGCCGGTTCCTCCTCCTCCCTCCCGGTCCAGCACCTGCCTGTCTGTCTGTCCGCGCGCTCCCTGCCCGTCCATCTGCTCACCACCGCCGCTCGCCCACTATATTTACTTGCAGCCCCGCTGGTGCCGCAATGAAGGGAAAGGCCAGGCGCGTACCCACAAGCCTTCTCCCAATGTCAATTCTGACGTAGGAGAGAAGGTCTGGGCCAGCCAATCCCAGACCTTCTCTCCAACGTCAGAATTGACGTCGGGAGAAGGCTTGTGGGTATGCACCTGGGCCTTCCCTTCCCTTCGTTTCGGCACCACTGGGGCTATAAATAAATATAGTGGGTGAGCGGCGGTGAGTGGATGGACAGGCGGCTTGTGTACCATGCATTTAGAAATCCTGCCTTATGCTGCAGACAAGGGCTAACTATAGCCGCCTCTGATGCCGTGGGTCGTGACATAAAGCTAAACGGGCCAGATTTGGCCCGCAGGCCATAGTTTGCCCATGTCTGCACTAGATAAATAATGCTTTCATGCCCATTCCCTATTCATAGGAGAAAGAAAGGCAAGTGAGGTGTCTAAATCAACAAACAGGTCCTTTATTGATGTAGTAAAGTCAATGTAAGTTGGCTTGTCTCGTAAACCGAGTTGTAGAAATTAAAGTTTACGAGACAAGCAAACTTACATTGTCTTTACTACATCAATAAAGGAACTGTTGGTTGATTTAGACATCTCGCGTGCCTTTCTTTTTCCTGTGTGCTACAATCTGAGGCAAAATCTCCTTCTTGTTGTTTTGTTGTTTGCATTCCCTACTCATACACCATATACTCTTCTTGAAAAACTAAGAAAAAGCAAGTAGTGCCTGATTTAGCACACACATAAACAGGCAAACTACCTCAAAAACCCATTAACGTGATAGCCTGTTTCTGGACATTAACCACACGTTAATCCCCAGATTCTGTATAGGTCATCCAAAGTTGGGCGCCCACATTTGGGCACGCAGGGAAGATGGGCATGCAAATTAATGAGTCAACAGGTGTAAAAAAAATCAATTTACTAGTGGTAATTGGCACTAACTTGGATTTGTGTACACACTCTTAGATCAGTGTTCTTCAACCGCTGGTCCGCGAACTGGTGCTGGTCTGCAGAAATTTCCTGCCGGTCCGTGGCCAGAACGTGCCTCAGGCCTGAGGAGATCAGTTCACAAAGCTGCGTGCAGCGGCTTCTACATGCGTCCTGCGCCGGAACCAGCGGCCTTCTCTCTGACGTCACAACGTCAGAGGGAAGGCTTCCGGATGATGCACGGAACGCGCAAGGAGCCGCTGCACATGGCTTTGTGAACTGATCTCCTCAGGCCCGAGGCATGTTCCGGCCACGGACTGGCAGTGAGGAAGAGGGAAAGTGAGGAAGAGGGAGCCAGCCACGAGCAGTGAGGAAGTGGGAGCTGGCCGCGGGCAGCATAAAACAGCCAGGTGGCAGCGCTGGTATGTTTCATGTATTTCAAAAATCTAGTTAGAAGTTGTTCTTGGTTTTACAAAGCATTAAATTTATACTTATCAAAAGAAGCTCAGGTTCTGTTTTTTTAATGTAAACCCACTGGTTGTTCTGAACTGCAGTCTGAGGTATATTTCTAGATGTGACATAGACAAAGAGGGATTACTGTAAGATTCTTGTTCAGGCCACAAGAGCTCGTTACAGAAAACAAATATGAGAATGTTTTAATGTCCTTGTATCGCTTCATGGGGCAGCTACACCTCGAATACCATGTGCAATTCTGGTCGCTACATCTCAAAAAAGATATAGCAGAATTGCAGAGGGGGAGGAAGACAAGAGAGACAGCTGGCTTAATTAAGGCATTGCTTGTAAACAAGAGAGGCAGGACACCCAGCCTCACCCAACTGCCTGTGATGAAGGGATGGCACATGGAAGGAGGGGGACAACAAAGGTAGGGGGGAATGATTTTATTTTCAATTTAGTGATTGAATTGTGTCAATTTTGAGAATTTTCATCTGCTCTCTATATTTTGCACTGTTCAGAAAGAAATAAATGTGTTTCTTTTTCTCTGGGATCATACTGCAAGCAGAGTCTTGAATCTTAGGGTTTTGTTTGTATATATTAGTACTTTTCATTTTTGGTCCCGTGCTGGTAGGAATGAATGTTGAAAAGCATACAGTCTGCTTTGTGTAGTTTAATTTTGTGGTTAAGCATTATGTGTTGTTAATAAGATTATATTGTGTGTATATATGAAAAATGAATGGAAGAAATAGTGTTACAATTAGTACTATTATGGGGGCGGGGACTGGGGTGGAGATGGGCGGGGTATGGCCCACGACTTAGCCCAGTGCTCTTCAACTGCCGGTCAACGGACCGGACCGGTGCTGGTCCACAAAATAATTCTTTTATTTTCACCAGCCCATAGGTGTAAAAAGGTTGAAGAACACTGCTCTAGATCACTGTGCACCTGGTTTCAAGTTTATTTAAAATTTCTTATACTGTCCAATCAAACTTCTAAGCGGTGTACAAAAAAGAATAAAAACTTGCAATGACTGGAATACAAGGTTAAAACTTAACAAGGTTTGACGTCTTTAGGGATAGTTAGTACATCCAAAGGCATTTAAACCCTGAACGAACAAGAACAAAAGGATAAACATGTGGATAAAGGTGAGCCGATTGATATAGTGTATCTAGATTTTCAGAAAGCTTTTGATAAAGTTCCTCATGAGAGGCTCCTGAGAAAATTAAAGTGTTATGGGATAGGTGGCAAAGTTCAATTGTGGATTAGGAATTGGATATCAGATAGAAAACAGAGGGTAGGGTTAAATGGCCATTTTTCTCAATGGAGGAGAGTAAACAGTGGAGTGCCGAAGGGGTCTGTACTGGAACCGGTGCTATTTAACTTATTTATAAATGATATGGAAATTGGAACGACGAGTGAGGTGATTAAATTTGCAGATGACACTAAACTGTTCAAAGATGTTAAAATGCATGCAGATTGTGAAAAATTGCAGGCGGGCCTTAGGAAATTGGAAGACTGGGCGTCCAAATGGCAAATGAAATTTAATGTGGACATATGCAAAGTGATGCACATTGGGAAGAATAACCTGAATCACAGTTACCGAATGCTAGGTTCCACCTTGGGGATTAGCACCCAAGAAAAGGATCTGGGTGTCATCGTAGACAATACGATGAAATCTTCCTTCCAATGTGTGGTGGCAGCCAAAAAAGCAAATAGGATGCTAGGAATTATTTAAAAAGGATGGTTAACAAGAGTATCACTCCATGGTGTGACCTCATCTGGAGTATTGCGTTCAATTCTGGTCTTCTTATCTCAAGAAAGATATAGTGGCGCTAGAAAAGGTTCAAAGAAGAGCAACCAAAATGATAAAGGGGATGGAACTCCTCTCGTATGAGGAAAGATTAAAACAGTTAGGGCTCTTCAGCTTGGAAAAGAGACAGCTGAGGGGAGATATGATTGAAGTCTACAAAATCCTGAGTGGGGTAGAACGAGTACAAGTGGATCGAGTTTTCGCTCTGTCAAAAATGACAAAGACTAGGGGACACTCGATGAAGTTACACAGAAATAGTTTTAAAAGCAATTGGAGGAAATTTTTTTTAACTCAGAGAATAGTTAAGCTCTGAAACGCATTGCCAGAGGATGTGGTAAGAGCGGATAGCATAGCTGGTTTTAAGAAAGGTTTGAACAAGTTACTGGAGGAAAAGTCTATAGTCTGTTATCGAAAAATACATGGGGGATGCCACTGCATGCCCTCTATCGGTATCATGGAATATGGCTACACCTTGCGTTTTGGCCAAGTACCTGGTGACCTGGATTGGCCACCGTGAGAATGGGCTACTGGGCTTGATAGACCATTGGTCTGACCAAGTGAGGCTATTTTTATGTTCTTAAGTAGGGGAAGGACAATAGGGGGGTAACTGTAAAGAAAACAGCGTAATGTCGCCCTTACAAGGGCAGTTAGGTTTCAAAAGCATCTAGAAATAGAAGTGTTTTTAGCTTTGTTTTTGAATTGACTTAAAGATGATTCTTCATGTAAGCAGTCAGGAATAGAATTCCAGAGGCAAGGTTTTCTCATGCACAACCCAAAAGGTGGGGTGTCCCAATGGATGTCAGGGGCATTCCCAAAATTTAGGCACAGTGTTATAGAATACCGATGTTTTGTGCTCATCCTGCACCTGATTTCAGCAGATGTAAATCCTCATGCCCACAGTTTGCCACATGAATCCACAGTAAGTGCTAATGTATGAAGGATGTTCTGCCCAGAGCGTGGAGCGCAGAGGTTTCCCGCCAACTAAATTTAAGCGCCATTTACTGAATCTGGTCCTAATTGCTTAACATGCTTTAGTGAAAGGGTCTCTTAGAGCTCTTTTAGTTGGTAAAAGTTTGTGATAATTAAAACAATGATGACAAAGAGAAGGTGACAGCAGTGGCGTAGTGAGGGCGTGAGGTGCCCGGGGTGGTGACACCCTACACTCCTCCCCGCCACGCATGCCTACCTGCCCCTTCCCCTCCCTGTACCTCTTTAACTTCCCTGACACAAGCAGCCTCTCCAACTTGCTGCCCACGCCGGCCTCGTTTCTCCCTCTGACATTATTTCCTGGTCGCAGGAAGTGATGTCAGAGGGCGAGTTGAGGCTGTCGCAAGCCGGTGAAGAGCTACAGGTACTGGGAAATGTGAAGGTACACACGCAGTGAGAGAGGAGTGGGACGGAGAGGAAAAGAGGTGCTGGCTCCCCCACCGAGATGACACTCGGGACAGTCTAACCCCCCCTTCCCGCCCCCTCTTACTACATTCCATTGGGTGACAGGTAATAAAATGTTTTGCCTTGTACTGAGTCCGTGACTTTTAAGTCCTTTCTTGTCAGATCATTTTCACTTCACATATTTTTATGCTCCTGGTTTCTTCATTATCCTTCTCATAAGGTCGTTGATGCAGTGGTTCCAGTTGTTAGTGATGTCAAAGAAATAAATCATACACAAAGGACAAACACTTCTCAGTGGAAGGGAAACCATAGAACATGAGGGCCACGGTATGAAACTGAAAGGGGTGAAGTCAGGAACAGCATACGAAAATAGTTTGTAAAGGAAAGGTGATGGATGCATAGAAACAATCTACCTATGATGGCGTTAGGGGAAACAGTAGTATTGTAACTCAAGAAATCCCAAGACAGAGGATGCAAAGTGAGGGTAAAACTAGAGACTGAATAGTTCCGAAGTACTGCAGCTAAATCAAAAAGAGGCTATCTCAATAGTGGGATTCATGAAACTAATCGATGTTGCATAAAATAATATAGGCACAGGAATCACTTAGGGCTCCTTTTACTAAGGTGTGCTAGCGTTTTTAGCGCGCTAAACAAAAAATACTAACGCAAGCTTTATGGGGGCGTTAGCGTTTAGCGTGTGCGGTATTGTAGCGTGTGCTAAGCACGCGCTAAAATCGCTAGCGCGCCTTAGTAAAAGGAGCCCTTAATTTTCACCCGTTCAATAAAATGTATCTATGAAGGAATAAGGCCTGTTTTCGTTGACAATTTATGCCATATGCATTACAGAAAGAAACTCTTTTCTTCTTTTCTTGGCTTTCTTTAGACAAATCTGGAAAGACTCGTTTAGTAGAACTAAAAAACTTGTCGTTCAAGTACCTAAAGTATGTCCGTAGAATTAAATCCCTATCATACTCAAGGGCAAACGTCACAATAAGGGTGGTTTTTTCAATTATTATTTCAAGTCCTCCGAAAAATTTGTCAGATTTAAATCACTCTTCAGTTGTTCTGCTTCCCGTCCAGGAGTAGAGACAAGCTGTTTCTTCCCAGTCAGAAATATTGAGCTCTGGCTATTGGTGGCAAATTTTCTTCTGGGTACATTAGAAAGATTGTGAGCCTGCCAGGACAGACAGGGAAAAATGCTTGAGTACATGAATAAACTCATATTCTGAGCTCTCCTGGGAGAACAGTATAGAAAATTGAATAAATAAATTAGCAGAATTTCCTTTAGATACTTCCACATCATTGCTAATGGAGCAATTACCGGTAATTTGGGGAAGCATTACAGTAAATACTGGTTTGTATTTTATGGTCATATAATATGTTTGGGAGGGCAAATAGGAAGAGCGAACTTTCTTCCCCTCACCTCAAAGACACCAAATAAAGAAACAGAGAAATATTTAAAAAAAACAGAAGGCAGATAAAGACCATATGGCCTATCTAGTCTGCTAATCCATGCCATCTACTGTCCCCATTACCTTTCTTTCATGTAATTCCTAGCGTCCTCTTTTTGTTTTCATTTTCTTTATTCTTCCATTCTTTTCCCCCTTCACTTCTCTCACACACATCTCTTGCCTTCCTACACATTCTTTCTCCCAACTCATCCACCCTCCCCACATCTCCATAATTCTTTCACTCTCCCCCTTATTTCGTTTTTCTTCTCCTCCCTCCTTGCTTTTATCTTTTCCATACCCTATCCCTATTTCCTTCTGTCAATTTCCCATTCATCTTTCCTTCCCAGTTCTACTTTCTCATACCCCTTGACCTCTCGCCTTTTCCCATCTCTTTACCTTCCACCAACACCTCTACCTCTTCTTTCTTCCCCTTTCTCCCCCATTTCTTTCCCTTGTTACCTTCCACCTTTCCCCTACTATTTAAAATGTGATATTAAAACAGCACTCCCCAGAGGAAGTGTTATTTTCTACTTTGGAAACTTTGGACTATTAGGTCCTATTTTGCCCTTAATGCATTTAGGCTGTTGGTGCAATCTTTGATTCTGAGTACCTTGGATTATTGCAACCTGATTTATTTAGCCTCTTGTAAAAAGAACATTAAGAGGCTACAACTTATCCAGAACAGCGTTGTTAGATCGATAATTAACCTTAAGAGATTTGATCATGTCTCAGGCTACTATCAGAAACTATACTGGTTGCAAATTGAATTAAGGATATT
This sequence comes from Geotrypetes seraphini, assembly GCF_902459505.1. Lineage (NCBI taxonomy): Eukaryota > Metazoa > Chordata > Amphibia > Gymnophiona > Dermophiidae > Geotrypetes > Geotrypetes seraphini. The sequence continues at coordinate 359,393,630 of NC_047085.1, forward strand.
ATTCAAACTTTGGTTTTTTTGTTATAAAACATTATGGGACACATAATAATAAAAAAAAAAGTCTAAAAAGTGGCCTAAATGGCTACTTGGATGATCAAAAAGCCTGATCGTACATAATCAAAGCTGGTTTTAGACGTATCTAAAACTAGCTTAGGCCTTTCCCCTGCCTCTAAATGCACAGAGAGAAAAGAGGCAATTTTAAAGGAGGGGAAAGGGCGGGCGGTGGGCGGGAGGTGGGCCGACCTACACCTAAGCGTACAACAGGTATAACCAAAACATTTGACAGGTTGCCTAGTCGGCACTTAGACGTTTTGACTTTGACCAAGTCAAAACAGGTATAAGTGCCGAAAAAGGGGCCGCTGAGCTGATGGCGGCTGGCGCGATCAGTTCAGCGGCCCGACAACCTACCCACCTCACCCACCACAACCATCGCAGCAGGAGAGATGAGGCATCTCCCCTATTGCGATGCGATCACCACCTCTACCTGAACTGCTGCGACTCGCGGCAGGAGAAATGCCCAATCTCTCCTACTGCGGGTTGTGGCAGTTCGTGTAGAGGAGTGATCGCATCGTGGCAGGGGAGATGGTGCCAATCTCTCCTGCCGTGATACATCACCCCCCCCCGACAACATCGGAGCAAGAGGGAGTCTAAGCCCTCTTGCCCCGTGGCACCCCCGACCTCCCTAACACTATCGGGGCAGGAGGGAGCCCAAGGCCTCCTGCCCCGCAGCACCCCCAACCTCCCTGACTACGATTGGGGCAAGAGGGAGCCCAAGCCCTCTTGCCCTGTCAACAGCCCTGACTCGATCGAGCCAGGAGAGAGCCCAAGCCCTCCTGGCCACGCGACCCCACCCCCTACAAGATCGGGCAGGAGGTAGCCCAACCCCTCCTGCACAGGCTGACCCCCTATCCCCCACACTAAAATATGGGCAGGAGGGATCCCAGGCCCTCCTGCACTCGACTCAACCCCCCCATGACCCCCACCCCCTATCCCACCCCCATACCTTGAAAGCGTTGGCCGGATGGACGGGTGCCAATCCCGCCCGTCCGGCAGGCCATCCAGCTCAGGAATGGGACTGGATTGGCCCAGGCTGCTCAAACCCACCCACAGGTGGGGCCTGAGGCACCTGGGCCAACCAGAATAGGCCCAGGAGCCTTAGGCTCCTCCTGTGGGTGGGGCCTTAAGTACATGGGCTGGGTAGCGGGTCGGCTGGAGGGCCGATCAGGGGTTCGGGGGAGCGGTCATTGGGGGGGTTGAGTGGAGGGCAGGAGAGCCTGGGATCCCTCCTGCCCGTATTTTAGTGGAGGTGGGGGTAGGGATTCCTACTGGGCAGGAGGGTTGGGCTACATCCTGCCCAATCTTGTAGGGGGTGGGGTTGCATGGCCAGGAGGGCTTGGGCTCTCTCCTGGATCGATCGAGCTGGGGCTGTCGACGGGGCAAGAGGACTTGGTCTCTCTCTTGCCCCAATCGTAGTCGGGGAGGTCGGGGGTGCCGCGGGGCAGGAGGGTTTGGACTCCCTCTTGCCTCAATGTCATCGGGGGAGGGGGGGGATTCTGTAACCGGTGTTGTTTTTGACAGACACCGGTTACAGAATCCAGCTTTAGGCGAAGGACTGGCTCTTCCTTCGCCTAAAAGCTCTTGTTTTGGACGTTTGGGGCTTAGGCTTTTTTTAGGTTGATTATATGGTTTAAGTTTAGACATAGTGGTGGTCTAGGCATTTAAACAGCTGAACATAGAGGCAGGCCATTATCATAAAAACCTCCTTTTGGATGTTTTTTTTTTATAATGGACATTTTCCCTGCTTCTATTTTCAACGTTTAAGGCCTTAGGCCAAAAGGGGACTTAGACGTTTTTTTTATTATGTCCCTCCACATGGTTTAATTCCAATTTACATCTCTGAGCATTTCCTCTTTGCAAACAGAAGACGTATTGTTTTTTTTTTTGCTTTTCCCTCTGTAAAGGGTTGTTGGTATAAGAGATTCTTCAGTAGAATTATGGCTTACCAGGCTGCTCTTTGGGATAAGAGCTTTGGTAAGCTGATTTCCAGTTCCTATTTCTATTTCAACTTCAGGAAACTATTAAAAACCTATCTTTTTAAGAAAAACTTTTAGCAACTGAATTGTTAAAAAACTTTCTCTTTTTTTTAGAAAAGCTATTGAATTGTCATATCCCTGCATATGCACAGTCCTCTTTATTTGTAAACCACACAGAGCTACGAGGTTGTAGCGCTATATAAGAGTACTGTTATGTTATATTTCCCTCCCCAGATAGCCTGAGAATCCAATTAGTTTGCGGCGCTTGAGAGTGGGAGCTTAAGATTGCTGCTCTATACACTTAGGGCTTGATTCTGTAAATGGTAATGGGACTTGTATACCACCTTTTTGTGATTACATATTTAAAGCAGTTTAAATATGTACTGGTACTTATTTTGTACCTGGGACAATGGAGGATTAAGTGACTTGCCCAGTGGTTCCTAGAACAGCAGGTGCCTAGTAAAATGGCCTCTGCCACATGTCAATCAAATTGACTTTAGGCACCATTTATAGGAATGTACCAACCAGCCCTTACATGCAGTTAGACACCAGTAGGTGCGAGTACTATAGGCGCCTATAATATAAGTGGGGGTTTTCATCATGTACATTGTAGACGCTGCAGGTGCCTAGTGGTACCTAAGTCTTTCCATGCCTATACTGCGCCCCTAACCATGCCTACTTTTTTACAGAAACGGTGGTAGATGGGTGAAACAGTCTCCCAGAAGAGGTGGTGGAAACAGACTGTGTCTGAATTCAAGAGGGCCTGGGATAGGCACATGGAATCTCTCGGAGAGAGAAAGAGATAATGGTTACTGTGGATGAGCAGACTAGATGGGCCATTTGGCCTTTATCTGCTGTCATGTTTCTATGTTTCTATGTTACTTAGGTGTTAGGAGCTGTTAGGCTGCAGTAGGCATGGGTAGGCATCCTGTTGAGTTCCATGTGGAACTCAAATTAATTTTAATTATAATTTTTTAATGAGCTTTTAATGGTGTGATCTAATAATCATGTCAATCAAGCTCATTGAAAAATTAAGCTCTGCGCAGAACTTAACGGGTGCCACCATTTTTCTAGGTGCCTAGCAATGCTTAACCTATAGGCCTATACCGAATATGGTCCTATATATATATATATATATATACACATATATATATATATATATATATACTGTACAGTACTCCCCTGATATTCACGGGGGATCAGTTTCAGGAAACCCTGCGAATCTTGAAAAACCGTGAATACGGTTTTTCGTGGGGGAGACTTATGTTCCCGCTAAGCTGCGCTGGCGTGCGCTGGCGCACAAAATATTAGGTCGCAGCGCACAAGTTTCTCGTCACAGCGCAGGACCGGCAAGATTGACTCATTTGAACTTCTGCAAGATCAGCATCGGAAGCGTGCGCTGGGCCGGAGAGATCTTGGGGAGCCTCCGACAGTGGCTTTCTCCCCTCTCTGCAGCTTTCCTTTACTTCCCAGCGCAGCGATTCACGAAGGCAGCCTCGGGGCTTTTGCTGAGTCGCGGCTGCCTCTGATGATGCAACTTTCTCTTTCCTCAGAGGCGGCGCGACACAACAAAGGACCCGAGGCTGCCTTCGTGAATCGCTGCGCTGGGAAGTAAGAAGAGCTGCTGGGAGGGGAGAAAACCACTATCAGTCTGGGAAGCTGCTGGGCAGGGGAAAAAAGGGACAGCTGCTACTGGAAAGGGAGAAGGAGAAGGAGAGATGCTTCTGGGAGGGGAGGAGGGAAAGGAATCTGGGAAGCTGCTGGGCCAGGAAAAAAAAGGACAGCTGCTACTGGAGAGGGAGAAGAAGGAGAGATGCTTCTGGGAGGGGAGGAGGGAAAGGAATCTGGGAAGCTGCTGGGCAAGGAAAAAAAAGGACAGCTGCTACTGGAGAGGGAGAAGAAGGAGAGATGCTTCTGGGAGGGGAGGAGGGAAAGGAATCTGGGAAGCTGCTGGGCAAGGAAAAAAAAGGACAGCTGCTACTGGAGAGGGAGAAGAAGGAGAGATGCTTCTGGGAGGGGAGGAGGGAAAGGAATCTGGGAAGCTGCTGGGCAAGGAAAAAAAGGGACAGCTGCTACTGGATAAGGAGAAGAAGGAGAGATGCTTCTGGGAGGGGAGGAGGGAAAGGAATCTGGGAAGCTGCTGGGCTAGGAAAAAAAGGGACAGCTGCTACTGGAGAGGGAGAAGGAGACGGAGAGATGCTTCTGGGAGGGGAGGAGGGAAAGGAATCTGGGAAGCTGCTGGGCAAGGAAAAAAAAGGGACAGCTGCTACTGGAGAGGGAGACGGAGAGATGCTGCTGGGAGGGGAGGAAGGGAAGAGAGTTACTGCTGGACAGGAGGCTGGGAGAAAGAAAGAAAGGGGGCAGGCAGGGAAACAGAAGGAAAGAAGAGAAACAGAAAAAAAGAAAGAAAGGTCAGGGAGAGAGGAAGAAAAAGTTGGGGGAGGGAATGAGGTGTGGAGGAGAGAAAGCATACAGGCTGATAGAAGGGAAGAAAGATTGGATGCACAGTCAGAAGAAGAAAGTGCAACCAGAAATCACCAGACAAGGTAGGAAAAATGATTTTATTTTAAATTTAGCAAAGTGGAGGCAGTATTACCACAGTTTTCAAAGGAATTTGCCCAAATAACTTAATAGTTAACTGGGTAAATTCCCAGAGATGAAAACTTCCCTTCACTTACTATGCACAGTTCTGAATTTATATCTGCTGTCTATATTTTACAATATGGTCCCCTTTTACTAAACCGCAATAGTGGTTTTTAGCGCAGGGAGCCTATGAGCGTCAAGAGCAGTGCTGGGCATTCAGCGCAGCTCCCTGCGCTAAAAACTGCTATTGTGGTTTAATAAAAAGGATGGAGGGTATATTTGTCTATTTTTGTATGCTATAAAAACCAAATACAGAGAGAGACTGAGAGCTGTTGACGAAGAGCTACGTGTGTGTCTTTCTTCCATTCCAGCCAGAATATCAGCTTTGTGTTCAGCCAAACAGGCCCAGGTTTCGCACTGAATAAAGTATTTTATAATTTTTATAATTTTTATTTCATAATAAAGTAATTATAAAATACTTTCTTTGTGTTTATTTGATTCCTATTCAAGAGAATTACTTTATATATAGTCAATATAGGCAGAGAGTTAAATTTTTTAACATTTTCTAATGGTGGTGTGCCTCGTGATTTTTTTCATGAAACAAGTGTGCCTTTGCCCAAAAAAGGTTGAAAAACACTGGTCTAGAAATTGAAAGCATCAAACGTATTGTCTTCTGGACTGTTTTTAATTTACAGTTTACACATATGGATGTAACATTTATTAAGATATCATTTCATCCCTACAATTTCTGTGTTCTTAAAAATATTATTTAACGTTATTTAATTTAGCGTGTAGGCCTAAAATTCCTTTGAATACCTCGTCCTCATGTATCAGCAACTTTGACAACATATTTATTTGGCTCATAACTTGCTGGCGCCCGATATTTTTAGCTCACAGTGAAAAAAGTTTGCTCACAACACCCGCCCGCTTAGAGGGAACACTGCTGGAGAGGTCAGTGGGAGAGGCAGGAGAGAGCAGCTGCAGCGCCGGCGAGTGAAGGAAATCACTCGCTGTATGCTCCGACCCCCTCTTCCTGTACTAAAGTCGGGCCTTACCAATCAGGAGCTGCATGTCAAAGCAGCTCCTGATTGGTGAGGCCCGACTTTAGTACAGGAAGAGGCAGTCGGAGCATACAGCGACTGATTCCTTTCACTCACCGGTGCTTCGGCTGCCCTCTCCTGCCTCTTCAGCTGTCCTCTCCTGGTCGGCGGTTCGCGGTCAGAAAATACCACAAATGACCAGGACCGTGAACTGCTGACCGTGAATTCGCAGGGAAGCACTGTATATATATTTATTATTATTTTGTGTTTTTATACATTATAAGTCAATAATTTTTGTTTCCATCCTGACATCTCTGCTATACATGATACAGATATGAATCACAGGCACTGTTTCCTCTATGCTGAGCGGGATTCCTCCACCTACTACTAGTCATCTCTATAGCGCTAATAAACATACACAACGCTGTACATCAAAACATAGAAGAGACAGTCCCTGTTCAAAAGAGCTTACAATCTAGTCAAGACAGACAAACTGGACAAGAAGGTGCATCAATATACTGTGCTCAGGTGGGGGAATTACAGAGGCAATGATAAGACAGATATTGGTGCTTAGCAGGTGGGTTGGAGTTTGGAACTTCAAAGCATTTTCAAAGAAGTGGACTTTGAGTCTGGATTTGAATACTGATTTTAGCGATATTGTCGAGAATACAGTCCTGCCAATGGGTGGTGCTGTTTCACATATCACTATCGCTTATTCAACAGTGAGGGACAAGCAAGCTCTGCAGGACTCCAGGGGCCCTTCCTATCTAGAAATTGAAAACAAAATATTGAAGCTGCACCCCTCCTCCCCCACCCCAGGAAAGCAATACAGTTAGAAGACTCCTGTTCAGCTTAGATGATCACAGGATGTTTACATTTATTTCCATGAATCTGTCTCATATAATAGATTCTTGTCTCAGTTAAGATGGTGTTCATTTTGAGCTAGGGCTTGTGTACAAATTTGTACATTTGCATTTTCTTAATCTGAAAGGACTGCTTTTTCTACATTTCAAACCATCATTGAAGAATTGAGAATGCTTCACAATAAAAATGGAATCAAAATGAAAGTGAATGGCCCAAACACCTCCTTGGGCAACTTAGTCACCCCAGGAAATGAGAACATAAAAAATAAGAGTGTTTCCATTTATCAGTGTCTTTATGTGGATACAATCTGCAAAGTGTCAAAGAAAGCCACAAGTCATCAATATTTTTCTAATTTACAGTAAAAGTAAATCAACTGGGCATCAGCAAAATGGAAATTTTAGTAATATCCAGCTATAAATTCCTTCTGGCTTGTTTACGATGCTTTGCAAAGTTTACAGAATCAACAATGAACCATGCTTCCATCTTAGCTGGGGCACATAATGGTGATTAAAATCATAACATAACCTTCCAGCGCCCTCTAAAGTGCCCTGCAGTCAAAGGCCAGTGAGGCAAATGTCTCTGAATGCAGCGCTTGGTTTACATTTATTTCAGTGACATCAAATGTCAGTTTGTAAAATTTCAAATATATATTGTGTACAGTTAAAATTTAGATCAAAGGGGTCAGCACATCCACAATTCAAATATCATATCAATTAATGCAAATCAAAACAAATTGCTTTCATCATGACAGGAGTAGCCATGCAATTGATAATGAAAAACTGGAAAAGTTGGGATAACTTAAATTATAGTTTCTGGTGGGAATCCCTATGCCAGATTTATAAGTTTGAAAATATTAATTATTTACAGTTGGGACATCATAATAAATTTAAGGAAATTTGGGGCCCGTTAACATAATATTGTAAGATATGAATATAAACTATTATCATTATTATTACTACTATTATTTCCCTTTGTTTCATGAATGAACATTATACATATCCATGTGTGTGTGTGTGGGGGGGGGGGGGTTAGGGTGGGAAGGGGGGATAAAACAGTTTTATATTTTATTGTTGGAATAGAGTGCAATATGGTATGTTACTTGAATGTTCATGTGTTTGCACTTTGTATTAGATATCAAAAATGAATAAAAAATTAAATCTTTCCATTTTATAGATATGGCATAAAGAATTCCACCAAAAGTTATAATTTAATCTCCTCCATTAACAAAATATTGTAAGGATTAAGTAAAATTATTTCCCTTTTAATTATCAGTTCAGGATATAGGGAGGGAGGTATTTTTATTATTACATATATTGTATAATAATGGAAGATATGGATGGGATGGATGGGAAAGGGGAAGGGATAAAAATTTATATAATGTACCAATGATTGTTTATAAGTGATATATTTATTGTTACTGTGAATGAATATATTTTACACTTAATGTAATTTTGAAAATGAATAAAGAATATTAAAAAAAAAATGAATAAATTTTTTTTTTTTAAAAATCACATCAACACAGAGAAGTAATGAATTATGCTAGAACAGCGTATTGCAAACTGTGTGTCGTGGCACATTAGTGTGCCACAGCAGATTCCAGGTGTGCCCCGACGAGATGCCAGCAAGGAGGAGAGGTATCAGCGTCACCTGACGCTTACAGGACATGCCTCTCATAGTGACACAAACAATGAAAAACTAGTGAACACAGGTGAATTCAGTCAAAGAAACCACTCTGAGAACCCCCCCCCCCAGCCAACTCCCAAAAAGTAAAAATAACTACAGACTTAGCTTCAATGAATCTTCATAGATCATCCAGAAGAAGCAGAGGGCGAAACAGATGGAACACCACAGAATACCAGGTCCAACCAAGCCTGGTTTTGGGAACACGACGTCCCTTCCTCAGGAACCCATAGGTCAAAAAATTAGTAACATAAGTCCGAGCCGGCTGGACCTATAGAATACTGCCTCTGGATCATAGGCAGACAAGTAACTGGTATGTTCATGCCTTAGTATGCATGCCTGTACAGACCCAGAAGCTTGCCAGGTGTCTTCTGGGCATCTACATATAGGCACACAACTATGAAATTGCTGTCTTAGAAGTTGGAATAGAAGATGTCTGTGGATTTGATTATGTGCCTTTCCACATCTGGGCAAGTTACAGATTCAAGTATAGTTGGTAATTCCCTGACCAGGAGGGCCTCAAGTGTATTCATGTGCATTCACTGGTTAACACACATTGAACTAGAGTTAGTGAATGGCACCCAGATTTAAGTGCTGACAATAAAGAGCACCCTGTGCTATTCTATAAACAGCTTTCTGAGTCGGAGGCTGTTAACCAAATAGCGCTTGGTGCCATGATCTGCACCCACTTTGGGGCACAAGGATTTACACCACCTGAAGCCTAAATCCTCACACCTAAATTAGGCATGGATTACCAAATTCTTTAATTCTGTGTACATCTTTAATGAATGCCCCTGACCTGCCCATGCAGGTAAATTATTGGGGGGGGGGGGGGGTCTGAATGCAAAAGAAATATTTCTTCATTTAATGACTTGTAAAAGAGGTCTAAAGGAACATTATTGTTTTAATTCATTTTCTTGTTTCACTAAAATAATACGGACCAGGCTATTATAAAGGTCTATGACCCCCCCCCAAAAAAAAAAGAATGAGCCTAAGAAGCAATCATCCATGGTATGATTATATACGAGGGGGTATTGAAAAGATCTCAGCCCAACCAAGAAGAGAATGACATGGGTATGGCTCAATCAGTAATCTAAAACAATGTCAAAACTGTGAATTTTGCTTTTGTGAATTGGCACTTAACAAAATAAGATACTCTTTTCAGCTACAGTGGCAAAATAACACTCAGAATTTAGGAAGTTGGTTGGCTGGGTGAGAACTTTTCAGCACTCTCGTACAGTTACATCTTGGGCATATGCCAATATTTGGTTAATTTTATACTGAGGGGTGGATGTCAATTGAAGTTCTCACTATGCAACAAAAAGAAAATAAAAACTGAGAAATGTAGTTGAGACTATGGTCATCTAAATGATAGCAGCTTTTAGAGGTCATTAAGTTGGAATGGACTTAGGTTAGAGGGGAAGTGTAAGCTGAGGGCCCATCGTTGTGAGTAAAAAAAAAAAAAAATTAAACATAATGAAAAAGAAAAGTATTTCCACCTAAATGGATAATAAGATGTACTTCATGGAATGTGGCAGGTTTAAACTCCCTTATGAAGCACTCCACAGTTCTTCAAGTCTTAAAAAAGATAGAAAACTCTGAGAGACTCATTTTAATGATTTAGAACATTTTGAGTTTCAAAGGAACTGAATAGGTAATGTTATATATACTTCCTCGGGCTCCAAGAAGGCTGGGGTGGCAATTTCTTTTTCATAAGTGTTATATAGGTTCCTCAGGACCATTACATCATTGTGATGTGACTTTTTTGAGAAACTGGTATGGTTCTGTACAATTTATTCTCCAAATGCTTTTTTGTGATCTACTCTCACTGTTTTGTCTGATACTATGCAATCATTTTAGAAGCGCTATTTGTATATCTATAAACCTAAACTGTATAAAGCACTATTTTACATTTTAGAGACACATGCAGCAAAAACATCAAAAGTCAGGAGGTATATCAGGGGTATTTAGGGGATATGTCATGGGTAGTTTCTATTTCTCCATCCATACACTTTTGATTGCAGATGCGATTTAAGACTGTACTAGAGCATCTGAAATAGAAGACTGTGAACCTTTATGTTTATTGATTCATCAATCAGAATCCAGACTCCTGAGGCAGGCCCTTAGGGGCCGAAACATGATCGTGTCGAGTCATTTTATTGAATAAAGGAAATTGACCATCGATTAGTCAGCTTCGTTGTTTGCTTTCTTCTAGTTTTCTATTTCTGACATGTATCGGTGATTCTTTCCAGGCATGGGCTTGTCATGCCACTGGGGCTTGCGCACATCTGTGAAGCTGAAACCTATGTCATCGGTAGTTTCACAACCAGTAGGGCCTCCCAAGGTGTACAGGTTTCAGTGGAAATGTTAGACTAACGATGTACCACCCACCTGGGCAGTGTTGGAGGCAGAGGATCATGTTTGATGAGATAATGGCAACAACATTGAATTTATACTGCACAGGAAGGGTCAATGATCTATTCTGCCACAAAAAACTTGATATCATCCTCAAGTCGCTAGGACTCAAACACGAGTTGATGGCACCTAACGATCAATGATTCTAGAAAGCACATTGATGTGCAGAGAACACAAGAAAAACATCAGGACTTATACCACCCATAAAGCATGAATAAGTACCACTGCATCTTGTCTTTCTGACTGATTTTGTTAGTGCTGACTGGAGGAGAGCTTATAACAGAGTCTGTGAGCCTGATTGTCCACCCAGGTCTGTCTGTGTTTATCCCTATTGGTCCCACCCATGTCACAATCCCTCCGGAGCCTCACTCTCACCCCTATGCTCTGCTAGCCTCTACAAACCACTCCCTTGCAATCTGTCTCCACTCATCCATCCTCTTAACATCCATCCCTGACCTTGATCCAGTCAAGTCTTTCTCTGTCTGTATCTGTCCTGTAGTCTTTCAGTCCTTAGCCCCATATGTTGTCTATATCTATGTATGCATGTATGTGCATGTGAGGTAGTGTCTGTGAGGAGTGATGTATTGTTTGTCCGGATCTGTCTGCATTGTCTATGAGTCTGGGTGTTGGTGGTGGGAGTTACTTGTTATAAGCCACCAGAATGTGAAAGTTGTGGGAGGCCATGTTGCATAAGGCACACCATGAGAAGAGAAGGGCAAACAGGACACATCTTTATCACAGGTTATACAGACCCAGTACAAAGTTCCCTGACCTCACCTCTGCTTTGATTAGGGTTACCAGATTTTCCAAATGCAAAATTTGGACCCCTAGACTCGCCTCCCCCAGACCCGCCTAGTTCTACCCATCCCCAATTCGTTATGCCCCAGTCCCACCCCCAATCTCGCCCTAGCTTCACCCCCACTGCCTGCTCTCATTAGGCAGGAGGGCATCTGCAAATGCACGGATGCCCTTCTACCCGACGTTTTTTTTGGAAGCTTTTCAAAACCCAGACATAGTGCCGGGTTTTGAAAAGCCATCCAGACCCTCGGACATGTCCTCAAAAGGAAGACATGTCTGGGGAAATCCGGACATATGGTAACCCTAGCTTTGATAAGGCAACCATTCTGTATCTCTTCCCCTCCCTCATACCACTACTCACAGGAGCTAACCTAAACTCATACACCCTAAAGTCACCTTGGAAAAAAGATCTTAAATTTTCATCACAGATACTCCTAAATAACATCCCTCTCCAAATAGTAGCTACAACAAAATATTGGGAGTAACACTAGATCAGGAACTCTCTTATCATAACCAAATTAGTTCAGTAGTTAAAAATTGTTTTTATAAGCTACGGCTCATCAGATTATTATCAAAAGTTCTAAAACCTGAAGCTCTCAACATTCTAATCCACTCATTAATCATTTCTAGGCTAGATTATTGCAATACTTTGTACCATGGCATAACCAATAAAGAAATAAGAAGGCTACAGATAATACAAAATACAGCAATAAAAATTATAACAAATTCAAAAAAATATGACCACGTTACACCACTTTTACAAGCTGCACATTGGCTACCAATCACACATAGAATAACTTTTAAAATCTTACTGTTAACTTTTAAAATTCAACAGTCACATGCGCCAATATTTTTGGATCGTCTTTTGATACCTATTCTTCCTTTAGGGCACTCAGATCAACACAACAACATTTATTAACTATTCCTTCTCTAAAAATAATAGGGACCAGGAGATCTACTATTTTCTCAGCAGTAGCACCCCAGCTTTGGAACAATTTACCACTATATCTACGTAATGAACCTTCTTTAGAAAAATTCAAGCGCTCCTTAAAAATCTTTCTGTACAAGGACGCATTCAAAACAGAGACAGCATAACTTACCAAGTACTAAATCTTTACACCTTAATGAATCTTATCAGTAGGTCGCCAAATTATTCTTTATTTTACTTTATTTTCTTCTTATGTGCTCCCACCATATGTATTCTTCCCTAAATGTTTCTTTTTCTTTCTTTAAAGATTGTAGTTTGCCTTTTGTACCAGTTTGTATTAGAACGTATATAATTTGTATACAATGTCTTGTTTTGTCCTCCCCCTTTTTTATTTTTATTTTTTTTAAAAAATTGTTATACACATTGAAATATATGATATTGCGCAGATAACAAATCTTAATAAACTTGAAACATGAAAATTGAAACTTTGATTTTCTGGTCACTAGCAGTTTCCAGATTCTCCCAGCAGCCACTTTGGTCCTCGGCCAGTCAGCCATCTCCCAATGCATCACAGCCTTTCTCTCACACACACCACTGCTTATGTTGCATTCTCTAAGGTCCAGCAGCAGAAGCAACACACTATGATACGATTCTACGAAGTTGCCTACTTCCCCCCTGTCCTTGGTTTCATTGACCGCACTGGTGTTCATTCTAACATTTAACGAACCAATATTTTGCTTGTATTCTGTGATATCCTAAAATTCATATGTTACTTTTATTTTCTTGTAATTTCTGACATCATTCATTTGCTTATACTCTATTGCTGTAAATAGTTTTATTATTCATAGAAATAACAAATAACATTTACATCATCTTCATATTTTTGTATTTAGTAGTATAATCCTATCTTAAGAGTATGAACTCAGTACAGTACTCCCCTGAAATTCTGTGATGGGTTTTTTGTGCAATATACAGAAATTATTGGTTTATAGATCTTGCTCACATGAAAAAAAAAAAAAAATTGCATGCACCCAGCCACTTCTTAGAGAGAGCATTAGAACATAAGAACATAAGAAGTTGCCTCCACTGGGTCAGACCAGAGGTCCATCTCGCCCAGCGGTCCGCTCCCGCGGTGGCCCATCAGGTCCGCGACCTGTGAAGTGGTTTCTGACCACTTCTATAAACTACCTCAAGTTCTATCTGTACCCCTCTATCCCCTTATCCTCCAGGAACCTATCCAAACCTTCCTTGAACCCCTGTACCGAGTTCTGGCCTATCACTTGGTCCTCCGGAAGTGCGTTCCATGTGTCCACCACCCTCTGGGTAAAAAAGAACTTCCTAGCATTTGTTCTAAACCTCTCCCCTTTCAATTTCTCTGAGTGCCCCCTAGTGCTTGTGGCTCCCCACAGTTTGAAGAATCTGTCCTTATTTACTTTCTCTATGCCCTTTAGGATTTTGAAGGTTTCTATCATGTCCCCTCTAAGTCTCCTCTTCTCCAGGGAGAACAGCCCCAGCATTTTTAACCTGTCAGCGTATGAAAAATTTTCCATACCTTTTATCAGTTTAGTCGCCCTCCTCTGCACTCCCTCGAGTACCGCCATGTCCTGTTGAGAAAGTGGAATGCATCACCAACACCCTCTTCTATGAAATTGCGCTAGCAGTTTCTAGCGTAGGGAGCCATGCTGAATGCCCAGCCCTGCTCCCGACACTCACATGGACTAATGAGTGTCAGGAGCAGCGCAGGCCATTCTGCACGGCTCTCTGTGCGCTAAAAAACGCTAGCGTGGTTTCGTAGAACAAGGGGCATGTCTTACAGATGTGTGCACTTGCCAGCTTGTTTAAACCTGCAGCTTTCAATAGCTAAGGTGTTTTTCGGACTAAGCTGGATTGATTGGAAAGTATAAATATACTGAAGTAAATTCTTCCAATATAGATACCCTGATATTCTTTGAAAGATTTTTCTTGCTGAAAGTATCATTTTAATAGCTGGGGATTGAAATACCATCCTCAAAAGCTCCATTAATACATCATATAAATACTGAAATAATACTGAAATGCATTTAGGATAGTTTGAAAATTTGACCATAAGACATAGTTGATCAGAAGGGAATTGAAGTGAAACTTTACTAGAACCTGCATAATTTGTATTCAAGGGTTTACTTCTGTCTGGCTCATCTAGAGCTATTCACATGGCATTAGCAGCAATTTTGCTTCTGAGTCTGACCATGCTCCTGTGTTCTTCACTGGCAAAATGTATCATCCGAAAAAGGCAAAATACATGAAGGCCAAACACAATGCTTTACCAAAGGATCTTGGTATTTCTCATCATTTTTAAAAGGAGAAGGGGTACGGTGCAAGATTTAAAGATACTGTAAATAGTTCTCCTGAAGTATGTACTGTATGTGTTGGAAAACTAAAAAGAATGAAGAATCTTAATATTGTTGTTTTGGGGATTTTTTGCTTTTTATACAACAAAGGTATCAGACCTTGATTGTAATAACATTTTGTAAGCAAGATTTTAAAAAGAGAAATGGCCAAACTGTAGAACTGTTTCTGTTCCTCCATTATTTTTTAAGAAAATGTTTCATTGTCATATTTGATATTCCACGAATTATAAAGAAATCTAAACAGTTTATAATTTACAGTATAAAATTGGGAGGGGTGTGACAGCTCCATAAAGAACAGTAAAGCAAGATTGGAAGAAAAGAAAAAGGCAAAGGGAGAACACCAAAGGAGTTTAAGGTTAACCATTCATAAAGCTTAAAACAAAAGATACAGTATGAAAGAAGGAAGCAGAGAGGAAAGGAAAGGCTATATCCACAGCACACCACAAATTGGGTTAATCTAAGAGGAAATTATATCCACACTCAATCTGAGGGAAATGCCTGGTTAAATAGTAGGTTTTCTTAAAAGAAGTTTTAGTTCTTATATCATGGGCTGCACTATTCTTTTCACTTTTCAGCAACCATGACGCACGCAAGCTCACATGACTTTGAAAGAGTGCCTGATGTATTGATAATTTTCACTATGCAATAACTGTTGTATTGATGCTCCACAAGTACCATATTTCACTCTGCTGAGTTGGACGCTTTAAGAATAAGACTCCTGTTGCAGGCCGTTTGAGCCGAAACACATGTGTGTTGAGTCAATGAATGAATAAAGCAGAGTTTTGAAATAGATTCGTACACCTATGTCTTTGGACATCGCCACTGTTTGCTCATCTGCTATTGACTTATGGAGGTGATTCTCCTGAGAATCTTTGAAAATTGAGTTTTCCTTATTAATACGGGGTATTGTTATCGATTCTTCACTTACATTTAAGGACCAACTAAACTCGCTTATTAAAAAGTGTTTTTCAGTTTCCGTGATCTGAGAAGAGTGAGAACACTTTTTCACCAACAACACTTCTCTGTATTGGTTCAATCAATCATGTTGTCATGGCTGGATTACTGCAATTCAGTATATTTGGGTCTTTCAAAGGTCAGTCTGCAGAGACTTCAATTAATACAGAACACTGCAGCTAAACTTATCTTCGGTAAGAGTAAATTTAATCACGTAACCCCTCTGCTCAAGGAATTACATTGGCTTCCAGTGTATCTCAGAATTCAATTTAAGTGCATTTAAGATCCTATTTGGCATTTTTGCTACTTTGATTCCTTTAGACTGGAATGTTCATAGATCTCATCTTGCCAGAAGTTCTCAAAAATTAAAACTTACATTTCCCTCTCTCAGTGGTAAAAACAGAACCTTTAAGAGATTTAGTTATTCTTTTGCTTTTAAATTAACCGAATTCTGGAATGCTTTACCGCTTACATTAAGAAGTTTAGGTTCTTTTGCTTTATTCCGGAAAGTTCAGAAAACTTTTTTGTTTGCTAAACATTTTAGAAATTAACTATTTCAGTCTACTTTTTCTTGTCATATTTATGTATTATGTTTTATATTATTGTAAACTGAGTCAAGCTCCTCTTGGTTGATGATTCAGTCTATAAAACTAAGTTTTAATTTAGTTTAGTTTAGTTTTTTTGCGACTGGACCATTCCATTACAGAGCTAGGGCAGTAAAACATGAATTTCAAGTGCAGTCTAAGACAAGGGTGGGCAACCATGGTCCTTGAGAGGCACAATCCAGTCGGGATTTCAAGATTTCCACAATGAATATGCATGAGATTGATTTGATTTTCATTGTAGAAATCTTGAAAACTCGAATAGGTTGCAGCCCTCAGGGATCATGGTTGCCCATTGCTACTACTAAGATATGACGGGATCATGAGAAGATTAGGAGAAGCAAGGAATTCTCCATGGTGAATAAGGAATCATTAATCCTCCCCCCTCTTTTTATCAAGCTGCGCTGCTGAGCAGCGTGAAAAAAATGTTGAACCGCCCATTCTATTCCTATGGGTGGCTCAGCATTTAGCTTGTGCTTATCGGCAGCATAGCTGATAAAGGGGGGAGGGGGTAAACTAGATAGAAACCTATTAAATGTGATGGGGACTGTTGAGTTCTTCCTGAAGGCTACAGAGGACAATTAGATGATCATTCTAAATACTCTGACAAGAGTTACAAATTTGACAGAATCTTCACATGATAGTAAAAGGCAGAAAGAAATAAAATACTAATTAAAAGTATTTGAACAGTGAAAGGAATATGAGAGCATCAGGGCTAACACTGACACTAAACAGACTGGGCATCCACTTGAGGGGTCAGAATTTAGGGATTCAACACCAGACAAAGAAGGAGGGAATTTCCACAGATATCCCAAGGAAAAGCACAAAGCAGAGACAGCTGAACAAATGGAGATGTGGACCACAGATCCAAATGGAAGGTCTTTATTATGCTGATCTAGAGTCTATGGATAGCCTGATCCTGCAGGGCCACAGCGTAAATGAAAGTCCCTCGGCTCAGCAGCAGTTCTTATAGGTCTCTGTCCAGGTCCCTGGATCCAGGGTTACCAATACAGACTCTAGCATATACGCAAGGCTGGCCTACAGCTGGCCAGGTCAAAACACAAACTCTCAAGGTTCTAAGTTGAACTTGGCCTATCTGAGCATAGTGGTTGCAGTTTCCTAGCTTTGGAGTGAAGGCATCTACAGTAGAACATGCTGCTTCCCTCTAGGTCTCCTTTACATAGCTCTGGCCTGGTCTTTTATACTTTTTGGGTCATTCCCTTTTGACTCCAACACCCGTCCCATGTCACTTCCTCCTTGGGTGGGATTAGGTTTCAAGTTTCAAGTTTATTATCGATCTGATATATCGCCTATCATAAAGTGTAAGCGGTTTATAAAGTACAATTTTAAAAAATGATAAAAGGGAGTTAAAAACAGACAAGTACAAACAATAAAAACCAGTAACATGATACAAATAGCTGTCTTAAAAAAAAAAGAGGGGGAGGAACAAAAGGGAAAGGGAAGAATGTTTTTTTTTTCCTGATTACTATCAACAAAGACAACAAAGAGATTATCTAGGGTTTTAAGGTGGCCCTGACAGTTTGAGGGAATATTCTTAAGGAGAAATAGCAGTGCCCTATGGACTCCCTTACAGTCCCCCTAGTCAGTAAAATTACTTTAGAATTGAAACAGTTGTATTCATCCTCATCACCATTCAGTTCCCACACAAAAGCTTTTTGTAAAACTCAACAATAAGGTAAAGTGTATTGAAGTTCACCATAAACAATAGTATACTCAGTGGTGTAGTAAGGGTAGTGGCACCCCACCCCATCCTCTTCCCCACCCCTTGTCACATGTGAACCCCCTTCCCTTTCCCCGTACTTCTTAATTTAACTCTAGGCTCTAGTCCTAGAAGTGTTATAAAAATTATTATTAATCTCCACCAATAAAATATATCACTCTCATAGAGAGGAATATATTTTATAATAAAATATAAATTTGGGGGGAAGTTAGCTCGCTTGATGAACACTCAGCTCTGTAATCATAATTATTTATTTAAGGACCAAGACTCAGAACATTTATAAGCAAACTGAGAATTTAATCAAGTAGGTAGGCAGTTATTACAGATAGGATCTTTAAGCAAAGAATTAACAGAAATATATACTTCTCCCTCCCCATTCACAGTTCCTGCACTTGCAGTTTCATATAATCACGATTTTTTCTGGGGAGGGGGAAAATAAAAAAAAACAGTCTTAATGTAAAAAAATTCCATCTTTTTTTCCTCCCTGCGCCTTCCCTCCCTGCGCCTTCCCGGCCTTACCTGGTGGTTTAGAGGGCTTTCGGGGCAGGAGCGATCTTCCTACGCTCCTGCCCCGTGCAGATCGCCTCGAGACTACGTCGGGAACTCCCTACAGCCATTTCCTCATGGCGATCTGCACGGGGCAGGAGCGTAGGAAGATCGCTCCTGCCCTGAAAGCCCTCTAGACCACCAGGTAAGGCCGGGAAGGCAGCAGGGAGGTGGGGGTGGGTCAGAGCCAGATAATCGCGGTTTTTCGGCATTCGTGGTCCGGCCCTGCCCGTATCCCCCGCGAATGACGAGGGAGAAGTGTACTAGACAAAATTTATCTCTAAGATTAAAAGTTCAAAGTTACTCACAATGTAAATAGGCCTTAAAATGAAGCAGAGGCCGCATGGCCTAATGAAGCAGCATCATGATCCAGGGAGAAGAAGAAGTGTAGCTTGATCCAGGCTAGTTCCAGAGGGAGAGTGGGCATTTTCCCTCCTGAGAAAGGATTTTGTTTCATTTTTATAGGGTTGAGACCTGTTCTAAAAATAGAATTCATTTTCTGTTCCTAGATGGTTGATGATTGAATTACAATGGCTTAACATGGTGTCCCAATACAGAGTATTGTTACTGTCCTTGCTGGATGAGGCATGGATCTATGTCTGAGTGGGTTCCCTCTGTTCTAGGCAAATGAGGTCATCTGATTGAATCTTCTTTGAGTAGCTTAAAATGGTGTAGTCCAGAGATGAATTTGACATGAAGGGCTCTTGTTTGATCTACATCATGTTAAAGTTATGTTAAGCTCTGGTATCTACCCTGGCCCTGTCCTTTTTTTAATTTCTTTATTCATTTTAAAACTTTCAACAAGTAATTCATTATACAATCATATACACTATAATAATACTTATTAATCATACATTCACTGAAATCAGACTATAACTTCGCCCTCCCATTCTTCTTCCAATATAATCATATAATTTTATACATATAAAATCATCCCCCCTTATACTTCAATAATCAAAAGGAGAGAAATAAATTATTAATTACTCAATTATAATTATTTCTTACAATAATTTGTTAATGGCTCCCAGACCTCCATAAACGTTTTATAACTTCCTCACTGGACAGCTATTATTTTCTCCATTTTAAAAATATGGCACAATGAATTCCATCAAAAACTATAACAATCTATCATAATTTTTCCAATTCCTTGTAATTTGCTGAATAGCAATTCCTGTCATTATGAGTAAAAGCTTATTGTTTTAATTAGATATTTGACTTTTTTTCCTCATTGAAGTTCCGAATAATATCGTATCATATGAGAGTGCCAACGGATTTTCAAGTAAATTATTAATTTGACTCCAAATAGATTTCCAAAAATTATATATTAAAGGGCAAAAAAACAATAAATGATCCAGTGATCCAGCTTCAAGATGACAGTGCCAACATCTATTAGACTTAGAGCTATCTAATTTTTGCAAACACACTGGGGTCCAGAATGCTCTATGTAATAAAAACACAAGTCTCATAGATGCAGACACTGTACACCTCATCCTCCAAGACCAAATTTGTGGTCATTGAGACGCAGTAATTTGATGCTTGATCTCAATGCTCCAAATGTCCCGAAGACCATTTTTTTGTTTTTATTCATAAATCCAGATATTAATTTATACCACTAAGCACCCTGGTGCCCCAGGAAGTCCACCTGAAAACATAAGAAAGGCAAACTGTACTTATTATTGAGATTTTTCCATTCAGGGAACTCTGCCTGAATGACTTGCTTCAATTGCAACAATTTATAATTTTGTAATATATTAAGATCATATTTGTGTTGCAATTGTGAAAAATCAAGAAACTTTCCATTTGAAATAACATCATCTAAAGTACGTATGCCTGCCTTCATCCAATATTTCCAGATGACCTTATACCTGCCGATTTTAATCTTGGAGTTTAGCCATATGGTCTGATATGTTGACTTGAGTATTGAAATAGGTGTTAAATCATATTTTAATGTTTTCCAAGTATCAACTAGTATTCTGTGATCTTTATATAATTTAGGCATTTTGATACTAAGGACATGACTTAATCTCAAAGGAAACATGAGTTGCCATTCCAAAGTCAACCAATCCGGAAATTCTTTCATGAGTTCAGGGAGGATCCAATACATACCTTGCTGCATAATATAGGCTTGATGGTACCTATAAAAATTGGGAAAATTTGCCCCCACCCTCCACAATTGGCTTTTGCAAAGATACAATAGCAATTCTTGCAGATTTTCCAAGCCAAATAAATTTTGTTAGAATACTATTTAATTTCTTATAAAAGGACCCCTGAAAATAAATTGGTAACATATTCATTTGATAGGAAACTACAGGCAAAATCATCATTTTAACAGTCTGAACTCTCCCCCACCATGACAAGTGCCCTGTCTTTTGTCTTATCTGAATAGGTGTACTTAACACTTTCTGAAGGTGATGGCTCAGTCCTTTCTTTTGTAATAGGTGCATTTAACACAAAAATGAGCTTCTGTTGTTCAGACTGGGGTAGTTCAGAGATAAATTTGGTCTTCTGGCCTACATCCTGTTATCCAACCTGGCCAGGTACTTAACACTTTCTGAACAGATGGCCGTGCTGGCTCAAAAACCACATCAGAAATTCACTTTTAAATCCATCAAATTAATATACTTTAACTCCAAGAAGAATTGTAAAACCATATCATTTTTACTTTAAGTCCCTTAGAATAAATGACCTATTGGGTCAGGCAATCATTCTAAATTCATAACTCCAGCAACATTAACTATATTATGCTACATATTTTACGATCATTTTAGAATTATAAAATCATTTCATGCTACAGAAGTGATGTCAGAGAGAACGCAGCAACCTCAAGCTGGGAAAGTAAAAAAAGGTATGGGGGAAGGCAAGGGGTGTACTTACTGGGCAAGGAGAGGAGTGGTGGGGGGGGGGGGGCGGAGAGGAGAAGGGGTGCCATGCTACTATGCCACTGAGTATATCATATCAGTTCCTTCTCTTATAACAAAAAATAGTGTGCCAATTCCTTCTAACATTCTTGTTAACTCAATATTCAGAACTTGAAACATTTAATTCAATATGATGCTTTTTATATCACATTCTTTCTTAAATACACTTCACCATTTGTAATTTCAAAATCAAAACAGTCCTTATGTGCCTTGCAGGGTGGGGGATGATATTTGATATATTGCCTTTCTGTGATTACAATTAGAGAATGGCACAAGAACACAATTTTCCCTGTCCCACAGGAAAACAATTTTCCTGTCCTATCCCTGCAAGCTTTGTTGCGGTCCCTGTCCCTGCCCCATTCATATAAGCTCTGCCTTAACCGCACAAACCTTGAACACAGGATTTTTAAAGTGTTTGAGGCTTTTGCAGATGAGGATGGAGCTTGCAGGAATGGGACAGGGACAGGGACAGGGACAGGAGAAGGATTTGTGAGGACGGGCTGGGAAAATGAGTACCTGCGGGGACGGGGAAAAATTTGTCCCCGTATCATTCTCTAGTTACAATCAAAGTGGACATATTATATACAGGTACTTATTTTTGTACCTGGGGCAAAGGAGGGTTAAGCGACTTGCCTAGAGGCACAAGAAGCTGCATTGGAAATTGAACCCAGTTCCCCAAGTTGTCAGTCCACTGTGGTGACCATTGCAGGTTTCCTCAGGCTGGTAAAATTTTTTAGAGCCAAGAGAATTGTTGACCATATAGGACAGGTGCTCAAAAGACACCAACCCTGAATTCTATATACAGTATAGTACTTTAAGTTGCATACACCTACACTAAAATAATGAATAATAGCATAAAAACCCTTTCTTCAGACCCACTCTGCAGTGTTGCATCTTCTGAGATCCAAGGATGGGAATACTGGACCAGGACCAAACTCCAGGAACCAGGAACAATTTCTGCTTCAGGTAAGTATCAGCAATTGTCTCCACCTACATCATTGTGATCACATTTGTTTCCTGATGAAGGCACCTGTTGATGTCGAAACATGGATCCTTGTGGGACATTTTAATAATAAAGTTCATATACAGGTTTTTTTAGGACATGTCCCTTAACTTTGTCTTATTGTTTGTTGTAGAGTTGCTTATAGGCCTGGGTCCTTCTCTCTATGGCTTACTAGCCCACTAGAGAGTTGCATGGGGACAGAAATCCAAACAGTTCCTGTCCAACCCCCACTGGAATCCAACCCATCCCCATCTGCCCTGTTGGAATCCAATCCATCCCCGCAAGTAATCTCTTCTATCCCCACCCATCCCTATCTACTTCAGAAGTATTATTTCATTTAATTATGGTGCTGAATTAGAGGACATGGTACAGACCCATTTATAAATATGCAAAGACATGTTATTAATTTCAAAATATTAAATGGGAAGAATACATACTTTGTAAATGGGTCTCTGCCAGAGCCTCTAATGTAAATATAAAATATAAATAATCCATCTGAGGGAAGGCTTCCAGGTCAGTTGCTAGCAGCGTGGAGAAAGGAACACTGCTGGTGGCCTGAAGAGAAAGGCACTAAGATGCTGCACAGGCTGGGGGTAGGTGGGAAGGGAGGGAAATAGATGCTGCACAGGCTAGGGAGTGTTTGGGAAGGGAGGGAAAGAAATGCTGAAAAGAGCCAGAGTGTGGCTGGAAATGACCCGACGCCAAGAAGGTACCACATCCGCGGGAGCCCCTGAACAAACCAGACCCATCCTCACTGTATCCCCATGAGTCTAGAGGGATCCCCGAGGACCTGGAGGGAATCTCCATAGGATTCCCATTCCCCCCCATTCCCATGCAGTTAAGAGAAAGGCCCAATGCCAGCAGAGCAACAAATTGTGAACGCTGTTACTGCTCGAAGAAATTCTTGACACCGGCCCTCGGAGCACCCCCTTTTGGGCTATATCTGGGGTGGAGTCCCCCCCTTCAGCTCCCCATACCTTGGTCCACCACTGGCTGGAGGAATTCTTCAGAAATATTTTACAGTTAAACCTGTTTAAGTCTTGGTCCATAGTTTTTTTAATAACTATGACTGAAATCCTTATTCTTAGTCAGGTATCACTGCTGCCACTCGAGAGGCACTTGGAAATTCTTGCAAGACCTTGCATGACCAAATTGATTGATGGCCTGCTGTAAACAGAGAGACTGTCTATAATCAAGAAGTGACAGAATATATTACCTCCTTCATTTCTCTGATTGATTTCTGATCATTTGAAATATAATAGAGATAGAGAGACTCTCAGTACAACTGGCAGATAGAAATAAGGAATTTTCTGACACCAGGGAGATTTTTATATTTGACTGTAAAGGAGGACAACCACAGGAGTTGATGTTGATTAAAAACTAAAAAAACACTAATATATTTACCTGGAAACACTGATAACGTACAGTATTGTTTGTGCATGCAATATTTTAGTGATTACTGATTTACTACAGGTTGTATGTGCTTTGAAGCTGAAAAACAAAATAAATGAAGTTCATAAAAATTACCCTTTAACTCAACAGACAGACTCATCTTCACTTCAACAATTTCACGTGGTGTTTGGAAAATTGTTGATAAATTTCTCAAGCCTACTCAGGATATAACATTGATGTGACTTTCCTATAATGAACATTATATCTCATGAGTCACGTACTCGTTCATTATTATTGCCAGGAACCACAAAAGACACATGCTCCCCCCCCTAGCCCCCCACATATGACTGATTTTCTCTTACACATGATATGCCGCACATCTAAAGAAAAACCCCACAAAATCACTACAGTAAGTAACACATAACACAGAAATCAGTATAGCTTGAGGTACTATTTCAAGCAGCAAGAACAGTGATGATTGTTTTGCCAGGTCACTGATCCAGAACCTTCTTGGACATGTTTCCTTTTCCCCACTGGAGCTGGAGTGGAATGTGGAGACCTTTGCTGCCCTGTCCCAGTGCCTTTTCCTTGTTATTTTATTTTGTGGAACATTTCCAGAACATTACCACTGGCCAAGAGGGGGTTCAAAGGTTCAGTTTAGTTAATTTTTTGAGCCCATTTTGGGGGACTATGACAAAACAGTTTACAAAGTAAATAGGAGAACAGAAACCCAGAGGGACAGAATAATAATGCTATAAATGCAAATAATGGTTTAGATTTTCAGTGGCCAGAGATCAGTGGCGTGCGGTCAGGGCTTTCAGGGGATTCAGTGAATCCCCAGCTCTACAGTCCTGCTTTTGTTGTTAACTTTTTACTTGATACAGTTTGATTTGTTGAACAGGCAGCCTGCTCAACCAGTCAAACTGCATCAAACAAAAAATAAATAACAATAACAAAAAAAACCAAGGCTCTAGGGCTGAGGATTTACCCAACCCTCTAAAGGCCCTGACAGTATTGATCTGAATTTAATTGGTTGAGCAGCTTCTGCCTGCTCAACCATTCAAATTCAAGCAATGCCCTAAGGGCCTTTAGGGAGTTGGGTAAATCTCCTGCAGGTCCTGACTGAATGTCACTGCCAGATATATTAGATAAATTAGAGTTCTAGCAGTGACACTTAATTTTTATATTTAGTAGTATTAGTCATTTAAATGCCATTGCTAATTGTGTAACTGGCAACCAAGTCTCTCCACTCTTAGGCATAAGTTAGGCCTGTCTTTCACTAGCTTAACTTGAACACATAAGTTCAAAGCAGTACAACTGATTTTCACTGCTCTTTGAATAGCTTCTCTACCCACTCTCAACTCAACCCAATCCCCAACCTTTCTGTCTATGCATAGAATCTGCTCTGGTTGAAGAAAGTGACACCACAAGGCCGAATGGCAGTGTAGGCATTGAGCTCTGCACCATTTGTAATTTTATCTGCTGGCATGCCTGATATAATACCATGATCCTGGTTGATACTTTTATGACTTCGTTATTACTAGCCACAGGTGGGGGATTGGTCAACTCAATCTGACTAAATTTGCCTATAATCATGAGAATTCAACACCTTGCACAAAAGACAAGATGGCTCCGGCCACTTCATCTCTGACTGAACAGCTCTCACAAACAGCCACACCTCTCACATCAAATTTATCTCTGACAATCTTATCATCTGCTGAGTCCTCCAGTGCTGCTCTCACCGAGTTTAGAGCAGTACTTTACAAGATCAAGGCTGACACCGGAGCAGTGCGGGTGGAGTTAATAGCTCTTGCAGCAGATTTACAAGGTAATATAACAGACTTACAAGGTGATATAGCAGACTTACAAGGTGAACTAGGCCATTAGGTTGAGGAGGTGGAGAGTTGTGTAGAGGAACATGCATAGGTCCTAGCAGGCCTAGACCTATGATGGCAAGAGAAACTCATCAAATAAACCCTTACTTTTGAAAAACTAGAAGACTTAGAAAATTGCAGTTGCAAATGTAACCAATTCTGAGGCCTCTCTACAGATCAAAATACAATCCAACCCACCGATAGAACCTGCTGTGGTCTGCTGCAATTTTTTTTTTTAAGTATGTGATTAGAGGGAGTATGATGTTTATTCCTTAAGCATTCAACTTGTCATAATTGGTGTCACAAAAAGTGAAGATCTGGGCCACACCAAGGGTCTCCTTAGTGTTTTGAAGTAGTAGATAAATGTGATTTCAGCAGGGGGGAGAGACAAAATATTATAGGCAATGCATAGAATTCCGTAAGTAAGCTTGTTTAGCAAATTATTCAGTTGCAAGAAGATCAGGAACTAAATTGACATCATGAATAAGGACTCATTTGTGAGGTTGTAGGGTCATGGGTCTTTGTAAAAGAAGGGAGAGTGATACCAGAAAGTTACTGAGTATTTGATAAGAGAGCGATTGGTCTATTGTAGAGGAAGGGGTTGAGTCTGTAGAATGAGGTCAGATTTATATGGGGACAACACCACATCGAAAGTATATCTTGCCTGCTATATTGGGTACTGAATATGTTGTTGTAGAGATATATCCTGAA
This sequence comes from Geotrypetes seraphini, assembly GCF_902459505.1. NCBI lineage: Eukaryota > Metazoa > Chordata > Amphibia > Gymnophiona > Dermophiidae > Geotrypetes > Geotrypetes seraphini. Next base: position 359,420,099 of record NC_047085.1, read on the forward strand.
GAAAACTGCAGAAATCTGCAGAAAAAGGAGCATGTGGATCATCTATATAGATACTGAGATCACCAAGTATTATCGAGTTGGCCAATGCATAGTAAGGTAATGTTGGCTTATATCGGATTGTAGGATCTGAAAGGAGTAAAATGTAGATGGTGGATAAAGAGAAAGGAACAAAAAATCAATAGGAGAAAAGGAAGAAGTTAGTCTGAAGTATAGTAGTTTGATTGGAAGGGATTCATCCAGATCACAGGATTGTATGGAAAGTCAGGAGAAAAACCGAACTGCTAGGCTGCCTCCTCTTCTGAGTGGTATATTAATATTGGACAAGGAAAAAGCTGAGGGATGTAGCTTAGATAGGATAAGATAAGAAAGGTCAGAATTGGTTATCCATGTGTAAGGTGACCATACGTCCCGTTTTCAATGGGACAGTTCCGTTTTCGGACCGACCATCCCGTTGTCCCGACCCACCGCTTCGGGACACCAAAATGTCCCGTTTTCAGGGATAGTGTCCCAAAGCTCTGCGCGGGGACACCAGGACGGCCGAACACTTTCCCTCCCTGCCACGCTGATTGAAACCCCGGGCCACCGCCGCTGCTTCTTGCCTTCTTCCCAACGTCAATTTTGACGTTGGAGAGGAAGTTCCGGGCCAGCCAATCGCTGCCTGGCTGGCCCGAACTTCCTATCCGACGTCAAAACTGACGTTGGGAAGAAGGCATGAAGCAGCGGCGGCCCAGGGTTTGAATTGGCGTGGCAGGGAGGCAGACTGGCAGGCAGCAGTGGTACATGGATGGACGGGCAGGCGGGGGGGTTGAATCCATGGGGGGGGTTGAATCACAGGGGGGTTGAATCTGTGGGTAGGGGGGTTGAATCAGGCACTGGAGGGAGGGAAAGAGGTAGGCATGCAGGCTGGTTTCAGGGGAGGGACAAAGGCAAGGGAAGACATATGAAGGAGGCACTAGGGACACAGGACAGAGGCACTGGGGGCATTATGGACATGGGAAGGAGGCACTGAAGGCACTAAGGACACAGAATAGAGGCACTAGGGGCACTATGGACATGGGAAGGAGGCACTGGGGGCACTAGAAACATGGGAAGGAGGCACTGGGGCACTAAGGACACAGAGTCTGATGCTTTTGGGGAGCTCTTTCTAAAGGGGCAACCACTGTCAATTATAACATAGTTTGGATCTTCCCTCCCCTTCCTCACAACAAAGACTCCCCCTATTTAAGCAAAGACACAATTGGGTATGAAGCATTCAAGCCCTATCCCTACCATCTGTTGGCCCCATCCTAAACCCACATGCACACAGATCCCCCCATCCCACTCCACATACCTCTTTGGAAACAAATGGGGGTGGTCTAGCAGTATGGGGCCAGACAATCCTCAGTCAGTCCTAACCCTGCCAGCGCCAAGTAGAAAAGTACAATATAATGCCCACGATCATTAGCGAAGCTGCCATGTAAAGGCATTAAAATGTAGTTTATTTCAAGGATATACGCCATTCTTTTGCTAGATGTTGCTTTTAATTCTATTTGCTTTGGATTAGATCAGAACCACCAGAGAATGCAATATTTCTTTCAATGACTCATCTTCTAGGACTACTGCCTACAGGTCTATTATGATTTTCTCTGTTTTTATAGCTCTGGCATACCTGCTGTGTGGCTTTCCTTTTTCTGTTGTACTAGATCTTTCTTGGACATATTAAGTGACATTGCAATCCTCCTGGGTAGGATTGTAGGATTGTAGAATTGTTTGAAGAATTCAGGTAGGCCTTTGAGGAGCTTGACCTTTTCTTTTGGATAAAAAAAAGCATATACCATTGTAATGATCCCATGATGATGCCAGAAAATAAAAGAACATAACAGAAATTTCAATTTTTCTGTACCACATTAAAGTTCAGAAGTTTTGGACATCTGGAAATTCTGATTAGCTCTCTGGGAAACTATTCTGAAAATTGCTTTACAAGCAGAATTCAAATTAGTATTCATGGCCTTCAGACTCATTTAATTCTTCACTCACAAATCCTTCTGACTCTTCAGACCTAGGTTTGACCTTACTGTCACTTGCTTAGACATCTGACATCCCATCATTGGTATTAGTCTATTAGTAAAGCATTCTCTCATGAGCCGACTACATCCCCTCTGAGGCTGCTCTTCTTAGAGGGCTTAAGGCTTGCCTATTCCTCAATATCCTCAGTATGTATCATATTCAGAAAAAACATATTGGGGACTTTTCTACCCAGACTCCCTGGTCCAGATTTCTGAATGAGCTATATTCTGAGCAAGATTTTGCTTTCCTGGATGAAATTGGCCTACTACTATTCAAGCAATGTAGGGGGGGGGGGGTGGGGGGAATTCATCATGGGGCGTTAACCAGTTTAGCGAGTGTTAATGATTAGCTTATGCTAAACGCTAAGATGCCCATTATATTCCTATAGGCTTCTTAGCGTTTAGCACGTGTTAACCGTTACTGCACACTAATATGGTTAGCTTGCATTAAATCGGTTAGCGCCCCTTGATAAATCCCCCCTTTAATCCACTTTTCTTTTCTTTTTTTTTTGATTCACTTGTTCTTCACATGATTCCCTTTTTGAGGATCCAACAGATTTGCTGCAATATGTGTTGCTTAGAATGGAACATACCCTCAGTCATTTCTTCCAGACTCTTCGTTTTCATTGTCATTCCGAGAAGCTGAAGATAGCTCTGCTTTATTATCTTGTTTTATCTTTTGGCAAACACCTGGGACATCAGGTACTAAAGTTTGATTAAACTCAATGCAAGTACTGCTTTTTGCTATTGATTTCCTTAGAATAGCTGTGATTTTCTGTAGTTCTGTGCAGACTACACTGATGAGCACAGTTTTTGGTTTTGAACTTTTAACTCTTTTTATGTAACTGTTTCTTTATAAGATGATTTTCCTTTCAGCAAGCATGTGTGCATCTTAATGATGCTGTTCCATTGTTTGAATACTGACCTTTTAAGTGCTGACTGCATTTGCTCCCAATTAAAGTTTTTGTTTAACTGTGAATATTAATGCTGAAGTCTTGGAGCATTTGCCGGATTGGCTTTATTTAGAATGGCAACTCATGTCCCCATTGCGATTATGACATATTTTGAATATCAAGATGCAAATAATTTATAAGGACAATAGAATTCTAACATCTATACCAATACAACAATCCACGTGTCAATCTATATGGTTGAACTCTAAGATTCAAATTGGAGAATTTAAGATCATCTGGAAGCATTGGATGCAGGCAGGTATACGTACTTTGGAAAATGAGATATCAAATGGGAGAATGTTTGATTTTTCACAACTGCAACAATCATTTGGCATAGCAAAGTCTCAAGTTTATAAATGGCTGCAGTTGAAGCAGGCCATTCAGAAGGGGTTCCCTGATTGGCGAAATTTAAAAAATCAGTATAGTTTGCCAGGCCTATGCTTCCAGATGGATTTCCTAGGACATCAGGCCGCCCAGTAGTATAAATTAATATCAGAATAGTTGAACAAAAAAACAAAAACTAGTCTGAGAGACATTTGGAGCATTGAGATTAACCAGCAGATTTCTGCTTCTCAATGGCCATGGATTTGAACTTGGACGATGAGGTGTACAGCGTCAGCTTCTATGAGATAAACTTGGTTTTTCTTGTTACACAGATCTTTTTGGACCCCTGTTAAAGTACAAAAGTTAGATATTTCTAAGTCTAATAGATGCTGGCACTGTCATCTAGACATAGGGACACTGGATCATTTGTTGTTCTATTGTCCTTTGATACTCAACTTCTGGAGGTCAATATGGGGGCAGATTAATACCATACTTGAATCATCGATTCCATTGACATATGATGTAGTCATAACTGGGATGAAATTGCATAGTAAACCCGCATTGGACCGATATAAATGTCTGCTATTCCTTACTATGACCGGGATAGCCATGCAAATGATTACTCGCAATTGGAAAAACTGCGATCACCTTAGTTTTACTTTTTGGTGGGCGGATATATGCCTATGTTATAAGTATGAAAAGATGAATGCTGACATGCTGGGGCACAATAAGATATTTAAGTTAGTTTGGGGTCCATTGATATCTTTTGTGGATTCGTTATAGTTGTCTTTTATTTTATTTTACCATTGTTTTAGCACACACATCCAGGGGAGGGGGGGGTGGGGTGGGTAGGAGGGGAGATATCTCTTTGGTTTGGTTTGGTAGAAAAAAGCTCTACCATGGTTAGAAACATAGAAAATGATGGCAGAAAAGGGCCACGGCCCAACAAGTCTGCCTACTGTAATGACCCACCCCCTAACTTCCTCCATGAAGAGATCCCACTTGCCTATCCCATTTTTCCTTAAAACCTGGCACGCTTCTGGCCTCAATTACCTATAGTGGAAGATTCCAGTGATCAACCACCCTTTCGATGAAGAAGTACTTCCTGGTGTCGCCATGAAATTTCCCACCCCTGATTTTCAACAGATGCCCTCTTGTTGCCGTGGGTCCTATAAGAGAAAATATATCTTCTTCTACCTCGATACGGCCCATGACATATTTGATAAAAGGAGCCCTTAGTGAAGATTAAGCAGCAGGTAGATAAGCAAGTTCAGGTATTTGAGAGAGGGCCATATATCTAGATTAGACAAACAGGGATTACAAGTACAAAAGTCACAGGTACAAAAACTAGCTTTAATTAAAGACCAAAGTTACGTTGATAGGAGTATAGGGTCTTTTGAAAATCTGAGTGATAAATATAAAATTTGTGTTCTTAATTTTCAAAGGTCTCCACTTGTTACCTCTCTGGTCATGCTAAAAAAATTATCTAATCTAATTCCTAGTCTTATATACCAAATCGGTTTACATAATTAGATCACAAAGTAAGGTCTATTAACATTCATTGGAGCTATAGCCTAAAACTCGATGAAACATAATGGTTTTTAAGGTTTTGCGAAAGATCTGAAGAGATAAACACAATCTAATTTGAGGAGGTAGTCCATTCCATATCATAGTTAGTAAGTATGGAAAGGAGTGTGAAATTATACTAATGGACTTGATTCCTCTTAATAATGGAAAAGAGGTTTTATACATATGAGTTGTTCTCATGCCAGAAGATCTCATGGTGTTTAGAGATGTTGAGTGGGGAGATTTAATTAATTCAATTAATTATAAATATTATGATGAATTGACATTAATAATTGTTAAATAATATGCACTTAGAGATATTAACCAACTTTTATGATTGTAAAGTCAAATGGTGTACAGAAATTTTTTTTTTTTTTAGTTCAATCATCTTTATTGGATTATCTAAGGATCGAGTTGAATTGTATACTGTAACTCACATTCTTGCCCGGTATATTAAACCATATTGTGCTCTAAGCGATCTCTAATAGCAAGAAATTTCTTCCTTTTTTTTATACTCATTAAATCACTAGACAACAAAGGTAGGAAAAATGATTTTATTTTCAATTTAGTGATAAAAATGTGTCCGTTTTGAGAATTTATATCTGCTGTCTATATTTTGCACTATATTTGTCTATTTTTCTATAGTTACTGAGGTGACATTGCATATTTTAAAGTAATTTGCCTTGACATCTTTAAAAAAAAACAAAAAACTCGTAAATGATAACATTTTCTCTGCATACAGTGTGCTTTGTGTTTTTTTAAATTTTATTTTGTTTACCATTATGAATTAATAAGATATTGTGTGTACATGAAAAATGAATGGAAGAAATTGGGGGCGGGACTGAATATTAATAGATGTCCCGTTTTGATGGAAAAAAAATAAATGGTCACATTAGGTATCCCTGCTTTCAGTTTTTGCCTCCATGTTTTTTGCAGTTCCTTCTTTTGCATCAGTTGAGAGTCCTGTTCTGCATCTGCAGCTGAGATGAAGGATTCTGCTGGCAATGTGCTAGCTGTGTAGGAAATCTGTAACAGTCCACCTTGTTCTAGTTTCCCAATAGCAGGTATATTGTTGATCTAGGACCTGTCTTTATAGGTGGACTAGGGCTTTTATTGTATGGTAAGTTTCCTGTATAGGTTTTGCAGGGTTCTGTGCTATTTTTCAAAGTGTCTGGCCTGTTTGAAAAATAGAAATGCTCAGGATTAGTGAGATATCCACTTCTGGTAGAGCAGTGCTGAGAGCACTCTGCTATTTGAGTTTTGGGGATATCCACAATGAATATGCATGAAAGAGATTTTCATAGAATGCCTCTGCAAACCATTACATGTATCTTCATTGTAAATGAAAACCTGACTGGCCAGGTATGTACCACCCACCCACCCATACACCCTCACCCACCCCTCACACACCGCTCACACACCACACACACACATACAGACCACACAGACCACAGCCACACCCCCACCACACCCACCCACACCATACCACACACCAAACACACAGACCCCCACACCCCCACCACACCTCCCTACCACACACATACCACATATCATACAGACCACACACAGACAGACAACACACTACCCACCCCCACACCACTACACACCATGCCACAAATACACGCACCCACATCACACAGACCCCCCTCCCCACCACACACAAAGACCACACCCACACCCCGTCTCACACACACATACACACACACACACACCACACACATACTCACATCACATCCCCCACACCCCACCACAAACAAAGACCACACCCACACCCCCACACACACACCACTCACACACCCACATCACACATACACACCACTCCCACCCCCAGCCACTACACACTCCCCCACATCATCCCACCACACACCACCACCATACATACCACCCACATCACACCCACCCACATCACACACCCATCACACACACACACCTATCACACACACATACACACCACATACACACACCCACATCACACCCACACCCACATCACACACCCACACCACTCCCACCCCAGCCACTACACTCTCTCCCACATCACCCCACCACACCCCCCATCACACACATGCACCCACATCACACCCACCCACACCACCCATACCCCACCCACATCACACCCACCCACCCACCCACACCCATACCATACCACCACCCACACACCACACACATGCACCCACATCACACACATACCCCACTCCCAATCCCACACCCCACACACTGCACCCACACACCACACACACAATCCCCACAGCCCACACCCCCACACACAGACCACACACACACACACTCACCACACATCCCCATCACACACCACAGAGACCCCCACCACACAGACCACACCCACACCACCCTCCCACCCCCCCACATCACCCCCCACACCACACACCACACCCACAACATCCCCACACACACATACCACACACATCTGCGCATGCTGATGGTGCTGCATTGGCAGCTCATGTTGGTTACACTAACTGGCATATTTCAGAAAAAAACAAGAGGGGCTTGGCAATTCCAACCGCTCACCTCCCACTGAGAGATGATGGGATTGAGCTGCAAAGCCTCTCTTGCTATTTTCTCTGGGGATGAGAGGTGATATGCTTGGGCCACTGGACCCCTCTTGCTGTTTTCTCTGGGGGTGAGAACTGATATACTGGGGCTGCTGAGCCCCTCTTTTTTGCTTCCCTGGGGTGTTAAGATTTTGTTAACTGGTTCTGTTTCATGTGTTAAGGAAATTTTCATGGATGTTGCAGACAACTGTACACTTCTCCCTCCGTATTCACAGGGGTTAGGGGTGGAACAGACCCGCGAATACAGAAAAACCGTGACAAACTTAAAGGCAGCAGTGCCTCCCCCAAGCTTTGTCCCTTACGGTCTGCTTCGAAGAGCAAGCTCCTCAGTCGCCCCACGCCTTTTCAAAAGATGTCTACAACTGTTGGCGCGATAGTGAGGGGTGGTGAGCCAGAAGCGATAGCGAGGGGTGGTTCCACATTCTCCTTTCCGATCGTTGTTGAGTGCAGGAGCTAGGAGGGAGAGGAGGATAAACTGTGGTTCGTTGTTCTTTGCAACCAGGTAAGAAAGAAAGACATACTGTAAGTGAAACTTCATGGGGAAATGTGTCAGCTCAGCAATGCTGCATGCTGAAGAAGGTGCTGGAATGATGTAATTTGGGGAGAGGAGCCAGCATGCTATAAACCGCAAATAATTGAAACTGCGAGTGCAGAAACCGTGAATACGGAGGGAGAGCTGTACCATCAATTTGGCTCATAGTCATAATGACTTTGCATTGTCTACTGTCACTCCTATTTTACTATGGACTGAAGAAAGACTGGGTGACAAGGCAAAGCTTATTTTATTTCGTTGCATCTGCTACTCTCTACTTCAGCTTCAAACTATCACAGTCTGCATTGCTCAAAGTATTTTTTGATGGAATCTATAGCTCTACAACACATAAAGGGATCCTTTTACTAAGCTGCGATAACGGTTTTAGCGCATACTTAGCGCTTGCTAAATTGCCACGCATGCTAGACGTTAACGCCAGCATTGAGCTGGTGTTATTTCTAGCCACATAGCGTGGGTTTAGCGTGCGCGGCAATTCTGTGCGCGCTAAAAACGCTATCGCAGCTTAGTAAAAGGAGCCCAAAGTCATTCTATGTATAACTCTGAAGGAGGTATTCTGGAAAGGTGGTAGTGATACAGAACTTAAGTTTCTTCACATCAATACATAAGTCAAAAGGAGAAAGAGCATGACCAAGGCATGACATTGTTCAGCACAAACAATGGGCATGTTAACCTTGGTTAACGGTGCATTTTGTTCTAACGTCTGGCACAGGAGTGTTCAACCTTGGTCCTCGAGAGCCTCAATCTAATCAGGTTTTCAGGATTTCTCCAATGAATATGCTTGAGATTATTTGCATGCACTGCCTCAATCTATGCAAATAGATCTCATGCATATTCATTGTAGTAATTCTGAAAACCTGACTTGGTCACCCCTGGTTTAGCTCATTTACCAAATCCCCTGCTATAAATGTCATTGCATGCTACTGAGGGGCAAACAGAATTATGGCTCATGTTCGGATTTAGAGGAATCTCTTAATAGTGATTCCACTCTCAGTAATATAATGGCTTCCAATCTAATACCTCTGAAACCAGACTACAGATCTAGATTGGTACTTCAAAATGTATAGCTTTATTTTGTGGAGCTCTCAGATACCTACTCCGTTGATCATTAAAGATTATTCAAACGGTTTTTGTAGGCAAGGGTATCAATCATTGAGCTCCACCTTATCGTAATAGTACTGTTAGAAACAAGTGCTAAATGTTGAACAGTGATTTTTTAGATAAAGCACTTATCTTTTTTATGGTGGCTTCTATTATGCCTCGTAGTGTGCGCTCTGTGCCCAACGGGACCCGTTTCGCCCAAATCAAGGCTTCTTCAGGGGTCTCTCGAATTGCTGTTAACACAGAGAGAAGTATTTCACTTAATGAAAAACATTTTGTTATGACTTTTAAGAAAGCGTGTACTCACTGTGATTACTTGTAGCGACTTCATCAAAATGGCGTTAGCAAGAATTGAACGCCAACGCATGCGCTATATAGACGTGTCAATTAAACTACCCCTGTGTATCTTAAAGGGACAATCAATAATTTTCAATTGAAACTGCTACTATGACACTAGATTAGAAAAAATACCCCAGGATGAAGCTTTGAATATTATTAAAAAAACTTTTGAAAACAGGACAAAACCTCACTTGATTCCTTCTGAATTTCTTGTACAATTATCAAGAATTGCAATGAAAGAAAATTATTTCATGTTTGAGAAAGAAATATACAAGCAAAAAATGGGAGTTGCTATGGGAGCGGTCTTCGCTCCCTCAGTGGCAAATCTTTATATGGCAGATTTCGAATCCATTTGGATCGATCACTCACCTTTTTCGTCAAAAATCTATTGTTGGCTAAGGTACATAGACGATGTTCTGATGTTGTGGACAGGAGAAGAAAAAGAATTAAAGTCATTTTTTTCTTGGCTTAATAGTTGTGACTCCAACATAGTTTTCACAATGCAATATTCAGTTCTTTATAGTGTTCAGTAGTAGCTGGAAGTCAACCTGCTCCATTTATCAAAAAGAGCATGCCATGTTGTGATTCAATTATTTCCTTAGATTAATGAGGTTCGAGATTAATGCTTTGACAAGGTAGAATAGTCGTATGCTTTCACTTTCCATCTTCCCAGCCAGTGGTGTGACATGTTTCCTCTTCCATAAACAAAAATGATGGGCTCAGTCTGTTTATATTGAATATTTTTCATTCAAAATCAGATCTGAAGACTGCTTCCATGCCCAATGTTATGCTTGCTCTGCAGTAATTAATCGTTTTATTCTACATGCATGATTGTTTCTTTCAAAATGTTTTATCCAAAGTATCAATCAAAGTAATTTTAGTTTCTTGGGGAGGTTTTGTCATTTTAGAATCAATGTTTGGAGGTAATTTTTAGCACCCCCCCCCCCCCCCCCCCGGGCACCTTGGAAATCTGATGAGACCCACCAGCTGAAAACACCATGGGTACAAAAGTATCTGAAGACTCTGTACCTGTTTTATAGGAAAACAAAAATCTCCATATGTACCCCTGTACTCCACATGTACTCCTTAATGGAGAGTATGCATTCTCCTATAGCAACTTTTATTGATGCGCGTTACTGCTTTAAATATTACTCTCCTAATTTATTGATACCTTAGGTATATTTTTAGGCTGTAAACTGCTTAGTTCTGTTTGTGCAGTATAAAACAAAATTGAAATGAATAAATGAAGCATGCCATTCAGGCGGGGTTCCCTAATTGGAAAAACCTTAACAATCATTATAGTTTGGAGTTTCTGTGTTTTCAGACAGACTTCTTGGGTCACCAGGCTGCCCAGTGGTACAAAGTGTTAAGTGGATTTAATAAAAAGAAATTAAAAACTGGTTTAAGAGATATTTGGAGCATTGAGATTAAGCATGAAATGGCCACGAATTTGGTCTTGGAGGATGAAATGTACGGTGTCAGCATCTATGAGACAAACTTGGTTTTTTCTGTTGCATAGAGCGTTGTGGACCCCTGTTAGGTTACAAAAATTAGATAGTTCTTTGTCTAATAGATGTTAGCATTGTCATCTGGAAGTAGGAACTTTAGATCATTTATTGTTTCATTGCCCATTTATTATGAATTTTTGGAAATCAATTTGGGACCAAATTAATAATTTATTAGATAACCCAGTAGCATTATCCTATGATACTGTGATATTTGGTATGGAAATGAGAGCAAAAAGTCAGATTTCTGCGAATAATAATAAATTACTACTTATAATGACTGGTGTTGCCATTCAGCAAATTACATATAATTGGAAGGATTGGAGGAGATTAAATTATAACTTCTGGTGGAACTCTTTATGCCATATTTATAAAATGGAACGGTTTATTGCATTGCAACGGGGATACTTTAAGAAGTTTCAGGATGTGTGGAAACCATTAACAAAGTATTGTAAAGATTAATTTGAAATTGTTTCCCTTATACTTATCGATTTAAGGTGTAGGGAGGGGGGGAATTTTATTATTACATGTTTTATATGTTGATGGTATATAAGGGTGGGTGGGATGGGAAAGAGGAAGGGATATGTTTTTATGTAATATATCAATGATTGCTTGTAAGTGAGGAAGTAAATGTTAATCTGAATGAATATTTTGAACACTTAATGTAATTTTGAAAATGAATAAAGAATATTAAAAAAAAAAAAAGAAATGAATAAATTAAATTAAATACTCAGCTTAAGCCCCCCATGGACCACTATAAATGCAGGTTTTTCCTAATTATGACAGGGATAGCCATGCAAATGGTAACTCGCAATTTGAAAAATTGTGATCGCCTTCATTTTCCTTTTTGGTGGGTGAGTTTATGTTTATGCTACAGATATGAGAAGATGAATGCTGATATGTTGGGGCATAGCAATTTATTGAAACTGGTTTGGGGCCTGTTGACATCCTTTGTAACTTCATTATAGGTATCTTTTGTTTTTGATTTTTTGTTTATTTCCATATACATTCCCTGAAGAAGCCCTTTCTGGAAACGTCAATCGCTCCTCCTAAACTTACTTGCTCCACTTCATCACTGACGCTGAAACCGTGGATTGAAGACAAAGTTTTATTTTATTTTTCTTTCCAGCTTATGATTTATCTTTAATCTTATCTATTGTTTTGCCTTTTGTCTTTGTTTTGTTCTATTTCTATCATTTAAATTTCTCCAGAATTCTACTGTTCAACGGCTCCCCCTTCTGCTTCTATTCCTTTCTCTCCTCTCTTCTACCTTCCAAAGTATTTAGATCAATGCTGTCTTGTTAAAATGTTTATTTTATTTTTATTTTTCCTCTAACTCTACTTTTCACTTCTCTATTACCCTCCAGGTACTTTAGTTAGATTGTGAGCCTTCGGGACAGTAAGGGAATTTTTCAAGTACCTTTCTTATTTCTAATCTTAATGTATATTTTCTGTAAACCGCTTAGAACCTAACGGATGTAGCGGTATATAAGAAATAAATTACATTACATTACATTACATCCAGAACAGGGTGAGGGGGGATATCTTGTTGGTTTATTCTTTGATTAAGGGTTCCTTTTACTAAGCCACGCTAGTGGTTTAACATGCGTAATAGCGCATGCTAAACCGCGGCACATGCTAGCCGCTACCGCCTCCTCTTGAGCAGACGGTAGTTTTTGGCCAGCGCCGGGGTTAGCTCGTGATGAACATAAGAACATAAGAATTGCCGCTGCTAGGTCAGACCAGTGGTCCATCATGCCCAGCAATCCGCTCCCGCGGCGGCCCTCTGGTCAAAGACTGAGACTATCCCTTAGTAAAAGGAGCCCTAAATGTATTGGATGGGAGGGGAGGGATATTTTTATTCTACGTTGTTATTGATTGAATATAAGTGCTTGTTTTGATTATTAATGTCTGTATAATTCCTGGCACTTTGTATTAGTTTTGAAAAATTAATAAAGATTAAAAAAAAAATATTCAGCCATTTAGAATGATCCACTGCATGAAATGCAGCAGATATATGAAACTGCAAGAGTATAGATTGTTTCCCCCTGCTTAAAAGAAAACCGATTTCAGAAACTAACAGTGCACATGTCCTTAAGTACTAAGCACTGCCAGTTTCTGAGATCAAAAGCTCACAATTGTGGAGACTCCGGTCAAAGTTTTAAAGGAACGCTATGAGTATGACATTCTGATAAGGGAATACCACATTCATCAGCCTCTTATTATATTCTAATGTCTAAAAATAATTGCAGTCTGTATTCTACTAGAACATGATAGAAGCCCTTATACCCAACATGAATCTGAACAGCTTCATCAGGGGAAATTTCCAAACAACTTGGCAGAATATATTTATACAGTATAACTGTCAAAATTTTTATTTTTAGATTAGGGGGTGATTCATCAATGGATGCTAACTATGTTAATGCACGCTAACAATTAGTGCAGGCTAAATGCTAAAGATAGCCATTACCCTACATTTCTTCGTATTAAATTTTGGCTGCCAAAACCAAAATGAATTACAAAATACATGCATATAATAAAAAGTAAAATCAGCAGCGTAAAATAACAAAGAGTAATGATAAAACATTTCTCATCCTACATCTACTGCTTTCTATTATTTATTTATTTTTATTTATTCAATTTTCTATACCGTTCTCCCCAGGGAGCTCAGAACAGTTTTACGTGGATTTATTCAGGCACTCAAGCATTTTTCCCTCTCTGTCCCAGTAGGCTCACAATATTAAACAGTACTCCTCATCAATATATATAAAAAAAGCTTCTACAAATAGAGATGTCTTCAAAAGATTTTTAAAGTGTTGTATGTTATCCATCATCCTTATCTTTCCAACTAAGGGCTCCTTTTACGAAGGGCTTTAACGCACGGAATAGCGCGCGCTAAAATGCCGTGCGCTCTAGCCGCTACCGCCTCCTCTTGAGCAGGTGATAGTTTTTCAGCGAGCGCGCGCTAATCCGGTGCATGCATTAAAAATGCTAGCGCACCTTCGTAAAAGAAGCCCTAAGTTGTTCTGCCAGTTTCACCAGATCCTCCCTTATGTTATCCACACCATCAGGGATGTGTACTTTATTGCAGATTCTGGTATCATCCGCAAAGGTTTCAGATTATACTAGACAGCCCATCAGCAATATCCCTTACAAAAATGTTAATATACGCTACTGTTAAATTAGGCTATTTTACCACAAATTGCGTTATTATGCAACACGTCAGGTTTAGCACAGTCTCAATACTTAACAGTATCCTATGTTGATATCTTTCCCGCTATGACATTGCTTCCAAAGCAATAAAATAGCAAAAAAAAAGAAAGCTCCAAATAAAATAAAGACTCCCCTAAATGACATGGGAAACACACAAAAGGAACATTTTTCAAATACTCGCAGCTACTCATCCTCCCTTTCTGCTTGGAATGCTTTTATGCTTCACATATATTCTGAGACTGTCATTTCACTCGTACTGTCCTGAACTGAGAAAGAAGGCTTTAGCTTATTGAAGCTAATTTAGAAAATGTCTTAAAATAGCCCAATGAAATGTGATCACTTAGTGTCATTTTTTCTTTCATATTTCCACAATGTTGAGATGTTATCTATGAACCAGTAAGAGTATTGCAACCAGATACTGGCTAAAGACAGGCAATACCCTAGTATTTGGACCCTGGTAGATTTTGGGACAATTTGAGGGTTGTTTTTTTTTTTTTTTGCTGTGGATTAATCCTGAGTGCTGGAAAACAATGATTTTTTTTGTGTGTTTTTGCTAACTGGACTTGCAACCAAACTGTTATGGATTATAAATACCAAGCAGGAAAGAAGTTCAGCACCAGGAAGGCGTTGTTCCAGCCATGGACACAGGTAGCAGCATCGTGGTGCCCAGGAAAGGAGTCTGCTGTGGAGTGGAAATGAGTCCAGGCGGGGAAGCCAAGTTCCAGAGATCCTGATCGGAGGAGTGGCTGGGGAGGCTCTGAAATCCCACAGCTGTGACACATCAGTCCCCAAGGTAATAGTACTTAGGGGGGGAGGGGTAGCTGGTGTGGATTGGAGAGAAAGGGGACCAGAGAGCTCTGGAATAGAGAAGGAGTGAGCCCTGAGTTAAAAAGAGCCACACTTGGGTTTCCTTTCACCGACAACATTAAAGGCGCACGAAAATCTTACCTGTGGTCCGAGCCAGGTTTTCCCACTTACAGAGCCTGTTTGTTTGAACCAGACTTAAAAGTCTTATTAGCAAGCAAGCTCCCTAGGTAACAAAAGCTCTAGGACTGTGGTGGCAGTTTGGGTGGGTCTGAACACCTAGATACAAAAGGGAGGCTTGCTTCCACACAGATTGCAGTGCAGGCTGTGAAAGTCCTTAGGGGGACAGATTGCTAATAATAATAAAAGCCAAAAGAATAAGTTTTTATTTCTTATACTATGGTATAGAGAAGTGCTGGCACCTGAAGTGCCAGAGCTGTGCTGGTAAGGAGTGTTGCATAAAGTAGCCAGTAGCCTTAAGAGGGGCACACTAGCATATTGAGGGACAGAGAAGTCCTATTTTTTATTTTCTTTTTGTTTATAAAGTGGGGACAAGGACTGTCCAGTCCCTGAACTATATTGCGGATTATAGACACTGGACCTATGAAAAGGGAACTCTATGATACGTGCCTGTGAAAAGCAGTTGGGGTGCAGTTGCAACAATAAAGCTAAGTAAAAGTCTAATACTATAGCTTGATTGCAAAATGATTATAAGAAGATTTAGAACAAAGGAAAAAGGAACACATGGGTGTAGAAAATTTATGAAAATCAAGAAAAAGTTTAAAGCAAAAAAAAAAAAAGGGGGATACATTTGGTTCACTTCACTGCATGGATAAATGACGTTTCCGGCTAGCAGAAGTTAAGCTATTTCGCTGGCATTCTGAAGATCCAGCAGAAAGGTGCATCAACAGTTGCTACTACAGTGTTTCAGGTGGAACGAGTAATATAATAGCACTTATGATTTAGGTTTTATAAACTAAAAAGCCAAGGGTGTTGTGGCCGGGCCCGTCCCCGAGTAGGTGGGAAACTCCGGCTCGGACCACAAGCAAGAATTTTAGGACGCCTTTTATATGGTGGTGAAAGGAAGACCCGGATACCGGATTCCTTGAAAAACAGTACCAGGTTTATTAGTGTCCCAAAGTACAAAGAAAAGAAAACAAAAACAAAAAGAAAACATTCACATTGGTTTGTTAGAGTCCTTTGGGTGCATTCTGCACGCTATTATATCACAGTCCAGGTGAGTCTTAGGGGTTTTACTGAGGAGCTGGATTGCCCCTCCTTATCAAAAGGAAAAATACTATAAAATCAAAATATTGCATCAGTTCAATGCCTTCCTCGGCTCGTATCCCCACTGGGATTTATTGATCTCTCTGGACCCCAATACCTTCTGGCTTTATAGCTGAGCACGGCTTGTGTCAAGCCTTTTCACCTCCCAGCTCTCTTTATCTTCAGACAAGCTTTTCTCACCTAATTAGCTCTGCCAGCAATGCTCTGGCTTCCGGGTGAAACCAAAAACAATGGAGAACTTTCTTCATGAGATTAGCTGAGGACTTTCACATACTGTATCCCCCCAGGTCCATGTCCTCTTCACTTACATTATCACTCGAGACACTGCACATTTCCCATTCACCCTCATGGGAACTCTGGCTTAGCATTTCCTCATTCCTCCCAGGCTGTGCATCCCATCCCCCTTTCTGCAGATCTGCCAGAATGCCTGCAGCCTTTACCTGGGGATAATTTTCCAGCCCTTCTCTCTGGGGTTTAAGCTGCCAGTCACTGTACCTCCCAAGTGCTGTACCACCTTTCCTTAGGTGCTGGCTTCCTGTCATACGATCATGCTGGGGCTTAGGCACCCTCTGTGACCTGGAACCTCCTTGAGTGGTTTGGCTTCTCTCATCAGAGTCAGCTGTGTCCTTTCTTCTCCACCCCAACTGACTTTGCCTATAAGGCAAACTCCCGGGTCTGACTCCACCCCTCTCCAAATTGGTCTCAGGTTTCTCCCTGACTTGGGGAAAGGAGTGATAGGGGAAATTAGTGGTTTTCAGAGCCTTCCCTAACTGGCTCTTCAGCTCTGCTGGGACCTGCCTTGGCCGGCATTCTCTTGGTTGAGCCAGCTGTCCTGGCTCCAGGCCGGGTTTTACAGAGCCCTGTGCTGCATTCTGGGGAGTTTTAGCAGTAGTTTTCACTGTGACAGGAGCTTCCCTGTCACAGTGTATACTTCCAGTATTAGCCATGTCCATAGTGGCGTTTAGTAGCATAAAGTGTCTATGTAGGTCTGATTCTGGCATGTATTATTTAGGTGCCAGTAGGAGCTTTAACGGTGCCGGGGTTTTTTTTTAACCATTTTAAACATCATTTGTTACTTTACTTAGGCACTAGTAGAGTACCACCCTCACTTAAATTTAGGCACTGTTTTTAGAATTCCCCCCACCCAAATCATTTACCATTCAGATTGTCTCAACCTGGTGTCTCTGGAGACTTTTCATTGATGCTTGAATAATTTTGTAAAAGAAACAGCAAATATGCAGTGAAGTCAATAGGTTCTAAGGGTGGTATCCTGGACACAAGTGTGTGAACCGGGTAAAACACCCTAAACTGATGTACATCAGGCCCCAAAATGAAGAGGTGAAACGGGATATCCTCAGTGTGAGGTAATAGCGAGGGGAGGGAAAACCTCCAGCGCTAAACACAAAGGCAGTGGCAGGAAGCCCCTACCTGCAAACCATCAAAGGATATCTCTCGTGTGCCTAACACAATAGTGAGTAATAGTGCAGTGAATAATGAATAAATAACTTTCAATTTGCTTTTGGACGTGTTGTTACCTGAAGGATTTCATCTATTTGTCAATTCAAGCTAAGTTTTACTTTTTTGGAGTTTGCTGGGGGGTTCTTAGAGTGGTATCTTGGCCTTTTTGTGTGTGACTGAAATTTATTTATTCATTATTGTGTTTATTATTCACTGCACTATTATTCACTATTGTGTTAGGCACATGAGAGATATCCAGTGATGGTGTGCAGGTAGGGGCTTCCTGCCGCTGCCTGTGTGTTTAGCGCTGGAAGTTTATCCTCCCCTCGCTATTACCTCACACTGAGGATATCCCATTTCACCTCTTCATTTTGGGGCCCGATGTACATCAGTTTAGGGTGTTTTACCCGGTTCACACACTTGTGTCCAGGATACCACCCTTAGAACCTATTGACTTCACTGCATATTTGCTGCTTCTTTTGCAAGTTCCCTCGGCAGTGCTTTTTGGAGTTTTTGCTGGGTGACTAATTTTGTAAGCAAAGGACATATTAATTGAAATGAGAGGATATGAAAAAGTAGGCTTTTTATTTATTTATGGACTTTATTGCTTAGCCAAAGAGAACCTGAGAATGACTAAATCTAATGGATGCAATTTTTTTTTTTTTTTGTGAAATTATAGTCCTGATGTATACAAGGAATATTTTCCCCAGTAAGTAAAGCACAAGAAGCCCTTAGTACATCTGGCTCATTGTGACTATGTGATCTTACAGTAAACTGACTAAAGATGAATGAATACTGTAGTTTCAGCTGAAAAGCAAACATGATGATCTATGCAATGTTTGCAAAATTTCACAAGCTTAGTATGAATTTGCCAGGAAGTGTGTATTTGCAGTTTGCCTTGATTTTGCTTTGTTTTTTCTTTATGTTATTTCTGAACATCAGAAAATGATAGCTCTATAAAAAGGTCAAACTTTGAATACCAAAGGAAGTAATTTCAGTCATGTAATCGGAGCTGTTTAAATCAATGTGCTAAAGAACTGTGAAGAGGGGTTGGGGGGGGGGGAAGGGCAGAAGCAGGCAGTGGATTTAACTGATGGGAGAAAAAAGTAACCAGGTATTCAGAATCGTTATGTATGAAGCTAATTCACCCTCTTCACCCCCATCTCCGGTGTCTTCAGTTTCCATATGGCGAATAGCAGCCATATCAGGGTCTCCCAAATAACTCTTGGGATATTCCTGTTGTGGCTTGCCACAACAGGGAAAAAAATAAGTGCAACATTTTCAGGAGCAAAGGCCGAGATAGACATCCAGGATTTGTGTTCATTAAAATCAATCAGCTTTTATGAAACCAAGATAGCAGAGTAGCCTAGTGATGAGATCAGTGACCTAAGACCCAGGGGCACTCAGGTGCTTATTTTAGAAGCACTATTCATATTTTAGATCATAGGTTCCCAACCTTTTTTGAATCAGAGCCCACTTTTTCAGTGAATGATTCGATAGCGTCCCCTTTGGGTAAACTATATTGTATATACTCTATATTGGAAAACAAGGACAAATTTTTAAAATTATTTTATTAGAAGATAATAACAATATATTTTTTATTTTTTTATCTTTATTGATTTTCCAAAACATCAACAGTGCCATAAACAATTAGATGTAGATACAATGAATCAAGAAAAGGCACACACATCTTTCAGAAAACATGAACAATCACTTTTAACCCCTCCCACCCACCCACCCAAATTACAATACTTTGTTATAGGATGGAAAAAAATGATAAATGATCAACGGGGTAATACTAAGGTATTTTAACTAACATGGAGTCTGTTGACTAATTTTATTAATAATAATTGAATGATTTATTAATATATTTCTGGTTATAACTTACACATCCAAGGGGTGGGTAGGAGGGCTAGGGATATCCTTTTGGACGTTTTTTTTGATTATGGACATTTTCCCTGCTTCTACTTTCAACGTTTAAGGCCTTAGGCCAAAAGGGGACTTAGACGTTTTTTTTTATTATGCCCCTCTATTTATTTAATCCCCCCTTATACAAAACTGTACAAGAGGTTTTTAGCGCCGACTGGCATGCTGAATGCTCTGCACTGCTCCGATGCACTTAGGAACTCTATGAACATCAGAGCATTCAGTGCGCCAGCCGGCCCTAAAAACCTCTTGCACCATTTTATAAAAGGGGAGATAAATATCTCAAAAGCAAATTACATCACTTTTCCACATAATCACCGTTTTGTGATACATTTTTCCCAGCATCCTTTTAACACGTCCTCTTACCACTTCTCCCACCCCAACCATTTCCCATGATAATCTGAAAGTGCGGAAACTTTTTGAAGAACCCTCATATATATATATATATATATATATAATTTGTTTGTTTGCAGACTACATACAACTTCTTCATCCTCTTGATCCCAATAACCTTGAAGAAATCCATTCCATTAATGAAAAACTTGGTCAAACTCATCATTGGCACTCAATGTCAAGAAAACTAACGTAATGCTTTTTCCTTGGAAAGATGGAATTAATCTCATCGATCCTATTACTTTAGTTGGTACCACTCTTCAAACTGTTACCTCCATCAAGATACTGGGGGTCATTTTCGATCTTTTCACGAACACATTAGCAGTGTAATTAAATCCACATTTTTCAGACTGAGACAAATTGGATCAGTATCTAAATGGTTGGAACTCAAAACCCTTAATATATTAATTCACTCATTGGTCATTTAAAGAATCAATTACTGCAATGCCTTGTTCATAGGAATCCCCCTGAAAGAGATCAGAGGGTTACAGCTCATTCAAAACACCTCAATTAAACTCTTATGAAAAGCAAAGAAATTTGATCACGTTACTCCACTTCTCGAGAAATCTCACTGGCTCTCAATAACTCACTGAATAACCTACAAGATCTGTCTATTAACCTTCAAATCAGTTCTCCATAAAACCCCAGCCTTTATTGAGCGAGTTTTAATACCTTATACTCCTGTTCAATCACTTAGATCTGATAGCCAACACTTGCTGGTAATCCCTTCTTTGAAATCCAATACCTGTAGGCAATACATTTTCTCTGCTATTGCATCACAACTGTAGCATTCCCTCCCCATATATATATAAGGGAAGAATGTCTTATAGATAGATTCAAAAGCAAATTGAAATGCTTTCTTTTTAAAGATGCTTTTAATTGCTAATTTTTCTTTTGGAATTTTATTACTATTTTAATTTTTACAAGACCTACACGTGGTCTTCCCCCCCCCATCATTTTATCCTTATTTGTCTCCTTTACTGTCAAATATTATAGTTCCTCCCCCATTTTCCTTTTGGATCTGTTTTGTTTTATTGTCTGACTTATGTTAATAATGTCATCTCCCCGTACTGAGAAATGCACTACATGTTTTTAGATTTGTTCATCGCTTTGTATTACAATTAAGCGATCAATCATAAGAACATAAGAGATGCCGCTGCTGGGTTAGACCAGTGATCCATCGCACCCAGCAGTCCGCTCACGCGGCGGCCCTTTTGGTCAAAGACCAGTGCCCTAACTGAGACTAGTCTTACCAGCGTACGACCTTGTTCAGTAGGACTTGTCTAACTTTGTCTTGAATCCCTGGAGATTGTTTTCCCCTATGATAGCCTCCGGGAGAGCGTTACAGTTTTCCACCACTCTGGGTGAAGAAGAACTTCCTTACGTTTGTACGGAATCTATCCCCTTTCAACTTTAAAGAGTGCCCTCTTGTTTTCCCTATCTTGAAGAGGGTGAACAACCTGTCCTTATCTACTAAGTCTATCCCCTTCAGTATCTTGAATGTTTCGATCATGTCCCCTCTCAATCTCCTCTGTTCTAGGGAGAAGAGGCCCAGTTTCTCTAATCTGTCACCGTAGGGCAGCTCCTCCAACCCCTTAACCATCTTAGTTGCTCTTCTCTGGATCCTTTCAAGTATTAATATGTCCTTCTTCATGTACGGCGACCAGTGCTGGACGCAGTACTTCAGATGAGGGCGCACCATGGCCCGGTACAGCGGCATGATAAACTTTTCCGACCTGTTCGTGATCCCCTTCTTAATCATTCCTATCATTCTGTTCGCCCTTTTCGCTGCCGCCGCACATTGTGTGGACGGCTTCATCGACTTGTCGATCAGAACTCCCAAGTCCCTTTCCTGGGAGGTCTCTCCAAGTACCGCCCCGGACATCCTGTACTCTTGCCTGAGATTTTTCTTACCGACATGCATTACTTTACATTTATCCATGTTGAATCTCATCTGCCATGTCGATGCCCATTCCTCGAGCCTGGTTATGTCATGTTGCAGATCTTCGCAATCCCCCTGTGTCTTCACTACTCTGAATAACTTTGTGTCGTCTGCAAATTTAATCACCTCGCTTATTTAGTTGTTACTCTTAGAGAGAATGAGATTCTTACATGTGCAGTTCATATGTTTTATCAATTAGCCCATTATGTAATAATTTATTACAACCTGCAACCATGTATTTTTATTTATTTACCCCTCTCCCCTTTTACAAAACCGCGACAGCGGTTTTTAATGCAGGCCGGCATGCTGAATGCTCTGCACTGCTTCTGACACTCATAGAGTTCCTATGAGCATCGGGAGCAGTGCAGAACATTCAGCACCCTGGCCTGTGTTAAAAACTACTATTATGGTTTTGTAAAAAAAAAGGGGTGCGGGGTTAAAGAGGTGTCTGCCACAACTATAATATGAGACTATTTTACTCTTTTAATTCACAGGCCCTTTTACAGAGCTGTGTTAAGTCTAACATGCACTTAAAATGTCAAATAATGGCTACTGCGAGATGGATTAAAGCATTATACTTTACTTTACATTAGCATGCAGTAACATGCTAATTATTATTTTCTTTTTAGGTCCAGGAGTATATCATGGATGGAAAATGAACATTATAGCATTAACCAGTTACCATGCTGATATTTCCATGTGCTATCTGGTTAATGCTTGGTTAACTCAAGAGCCATTACCACCTAAATCGGAGGTGGTAAATGTTTCCATGGTATTTATTTGCAGTTGCAGTGTGATAATGGTAATAGCATATAGCCTAAAAAAAAAAAAAAGGAAAGTACTGTAATGGCATTCAGGGCTTACCCTAAATTCGCATGTTACTATGAGGCAAGCCCAGTTGTTTCTTTGGCTTAATATAAAGGCCTCTGTGTCTGTTAGGAGTCCTATTATTAAAGACTGTTTAATCTGGGCTTAGAGCATTTTTGCCGCAGTATTTAGAGATTTTATTTTTTGCAGGACTCACACTAAGAATCCCTTGTTCAAAGACTCGGTAGCAAATCACGGTGCAACATAGTCCATTCAATTCCTATGGGTTGTGCCACATTTGCCATGCCGGGACTCATTACTGTGGTTTTGTAAAAGGGGCCCTAATTTTTCCACTGGTGAGGGACTTACCAAAGAAAATAATATGGCAGCATATACTGTCTCGTATTTGCTAGTTAACTCTTCCATGCCAATTCTCTGCCCAATTATGTGCACCCTCCCCAAAATATTTTTTTAAATAAATAATGCACAATTAGTTTGCTGAAAGGGAGATATTCCTGCAAAATGTTTTGAATGAGAATACATTTTTATCTAGTAATAAAACTGTTTTTTTTCCCATACAAATAACTTAAAATAATGAGTGGCATGGAAAGGGTAGATGTGAATCACTTGTTCACGCTTTCCAAAAATACTAGGACTAGGGGATATGTGATGAAGCTACTAAGTAGTAAATTTAAAATACAGTGGTGCCTCACACAACGAACTTAATTGGTTCCAGGAGCAAGTTTGTTATGTGAAAAGTTCGTTATGTGAAACGCGTTTTCCCATAACAATACATGTTAAAAAAAATAATTCGTTCTGTAGCATAAAATATGCTAAGATGACATAAAAAAAGATAAATTTTTTGTTATTATTTTTATTTAGATACATCTAAAAACATACCGTATTTGCCGGCGTATAAGACGACTTTTCAGTACCTTAAAATCCTCCCCAAAGTCGGGGGTCGTCTTATACGCCGGGTACTGTTTACATGCCCTTACTTTACATGCCCTAACATCTCCTTCTTTACCTCCTTACGGTGCTTACGGTAAGTCCTCCTGGCCCTGGCGACCCCCCCCCCCCTAGTTGTTCGGGCCAGGAGGGAGCCTAAATCCTCCTGGCCACGGCGACCCCCTAACCCCACCCCGCACTACATTACGGGCAGGAGGGATCCCAGGCCCTCCTGCCCTCGACGCAAACCCCCCTCCCCCCAACGACCGCCCCCCCCAAGAACCTCCGACCGCCCCCCCAGCTGACCCGCGACCCCCCTAACCGACCCCCACGACACCCCCACCCCGCTTCCCCGTACCTTTCTGTAGTTGGCCGGACAGACGGGAGCCAAACCCGCCTGTCCGGCAGGCAGCCAACGACGGAATGAGGCCGGATTGGCCCATCCGTCCCAAAGCTCCGCCTACTGGTGGGGCCTAAGGCGCCTGGGCCAATCAGAATAGGCCCGGGAGCCTTAGGTCCCTCCTGGGGGCAGGGCCTGAGGCACATGGTCGGGTTGGGCCCATGTGCCTCAGGCCCCATCCCCAGGAGGGACCTAAGGCTCCCGGGCCTATTCTGATTGGCCCAGGCGCCTTAGGCCCCACCAGTAGGCGGAGCTTTGGGACGAATGGGCCAATCCGGCCTCATTCCGTCGTTGGCTGCCTGCCGGACAGGCGGGTTTGGCTCCCGTCTGTCCGGCCAACTACAGAAAGGTACGGGGAAGGGGGGTGGGGGTCGGCCAGGGGGGGCGCGGGTCGGCTGGGGGGGCGGTCGGAGGTTCTTGGGGGGGGGCGGTCGTTGGGGGGAGGGGGGTTTGCGTCGAGGGCAGGAGGGCCTGGGATCCCTCCTGCCCGTAATGTAGTGCAGGGTGGGGTTAGGGGGTCGCCGTGGCCAGGAGGACTTGGGCTCCCTCCTGGCCCGATATTGTGTGGGGAGTTGGGGAATCGGCGGGGCAAGAGGGCTTGGGCTCCTTTTTGCCCCGATCGTGTCGGGGAGTCGGGGGGGCAAGAGGGAGCCAGGCGGAGAGAGGGCAGTTAAGCGCAGTGCCTGCGCGGAAGGATGCAGCTCGGGCGACTTCGTTGTGTGAAACGAAGTTCGTTGTACGGATCAAGACATAAAGTTCGTTGTGCGCAGCGTTCGCTGTGCGAGGCATCCGTTATGCGAGGCACCACTGTAAACCAGAAAAAATATTTCTTCTGAGCATGGGGCATTGACGCCATTTGTGAAAGCTTCAGGTTTGAAAATAATTCTACATGCAAAATGACACCAGCGCAAGGTTTTAAAATTATAACCAGGATTTATTGAATTATTGGTTCTATTTTCCCATTATTAGATCAAAAGAATAGCATAATTCCTTACGTTGCGCTCATGGGAGATCATCATCGTGGCCAAAGACTGGCCTTCTCACAATGGTCTCGTCTTTCTATCTCATTACAGTCTATTATATAACTTTTGGTTTAGTGACATCATCAAGTTTGACGACCAATAACATTTCTCTGGGTGGTCTTAAAGTTTAGACAAAGAAACATTCCTCCATGTTTAAAAGTTATACAAAGTTTTCAGAAAATTACTTTTGATTTCTGAATTAACATTATAACATTCAAGAGAATCTATAATTATTAACATGGTGCTGATAAATTCTCAACCTCTCCCTAAATTGACAGTAACTTTAGTCTGGAAGAGGAAAGCTGACAGCTTCATGTTACACACAGTGATAAGCATGGGCTTCCAATGCCCCCCCTTCCTATGCTGGAGACTGACTAATTATTTCCAGATGTTGTGCTCAAGATTTTTTCTTAATGTTTCTGCTTATAAACAATTTATATAAACCATTTATATTTCCACAATCACATCCATGGGCCCCAAACATTCATAATTTCATTCATATCTTGGCCATTCATACTTCATACATTTTATATCTCAGTTTGGAATATGGAGTTTTCCTAACTGGCCTGAGCACATCTGTTTTCAATTAGAACCACGAGGCTAAAGGCGGGAAGCTGAACAAAGAACAGAAACTATTCACTGGCACAAGATGCTGGCCTAAGACAGGACAGTTATAGTACATACAAAAGAACCTCCATGTAATCATGTAATCATGATTTCCACCATGATTTAGCTTCAACAGCAAAGTACACAAAAAACACCATTCTTTTCCTTATATTAATCTTTAGTGTGTTTTTTCTTCTGGCCTTAGCTACATTATATTAAAATTTTTATTCACCTGTTTTTCCGTACGCTTCTATTTGGGCGTGGTCCTTAACTAACACAGAATTTTCTCTAACTAGAATTACCCAGAATCATATGAAAAACTGGCGCTACAAAAATACTGCACTATCATGCTTCTGACCTCAATATCGTCCCATAACGAGCACGCTAGCCACGCGCCACGACTCATTCCCCTCTTGGATATTACTGAATTTATGAAGTAATATTCATAATTGAGCTCGTGGTCTTATCTGTGGCGCTGGGGTTCACTCAGGGTACGGTTCTTCTTATGGATCAGTGTGTCTGTGCAAGTATATTCTTTTAAATGCCAATTAGATAGCAAAAGCCAGAAAAATGTACTACCTAGGCCTGCAACGGCAGGTGCCTAGAAGATCTTACCCAAAGCTTACTTGAATTCTCTAGTGAGAATGCAAGCAAATCCCATCCACTATTCTAGATAAAACCCATCTAAGTGTACATTTATGTAAGTTGCTGTCTAAACCATATCATATAGGAAACTTACCATTCCAGTGATTGTTAGACAGTGTCTGTTCTAGGTGCAAGTACAGTCCTAGAGCAGAGACGTCTGTTGTTTTATTCATAGAGGTATTCATGAAACTCCAGTACTTTTGAAGTTAAAAAGTCAGAAATTTAGAGAAAGTATAGTTACAGAAAAATAGAACCCTAGATTTCCCTAAGATAAAGAGAACCTCAGTATTATCTAACTTAATTGGTCCCTATGCTCAAAAGTGTTATGTTATAGAGCCCTGGAATTAAATCAATAAAATGTAAAATAATGCACAGTGTTAAGAAAACCCAAATATATGCTTAATATGGAAATGTACTTATGTGCAGATAATGCATGCACATCAGATATAAGTTTTCTTTTTCTGTGTGTGTTGCAGGAACTCATTTCTCAAATTTAAATTAAAATCATTAAAAGGACTGATGATATCAGCTGTTAAACCCAATTAAACAATATTGTGGCACTGTGTTACAGCTTAGAAGCTGCCACTGTGTATAGAAATACAGTCATATGAAATAAAATTTAAAATACAGGATACACAAAATATTTTCTGAGAACAATGCATGAAGACAATGATAAAGAAAATACAGTTATTAATACAATATCAGAATAAGTCTATGAAATTATGCAAAAGCATAATTAAAGTTCAGAAGCCTAATTCAAATGAAGTGATTTAAAGTAACATGGTTTAAGATAAAGTCTGTTTTTTTGTTCAAAAATTTTTTATATGAGTCCAGAAATGTCTTTTGCAAATAGTTTTAGCAACTTGTAAGGTCGGAGTCTCTAAATTAATTTCAGTGAAATTTAAATCATGGCTTTAAAAAGTTCATGCTGCAACGTTTTCATAATTCAAGCTTGGCTTTTCTGTAACTATGGAACTGCTTTTCTTTACTGGTACAACTGAAAGGTAAGCACAGCTCATTAGTTGAAGACAAAGGAACACTGAAATTCCCGCCGAAAATTCAGCATCGGAATTTTTTCTCTGTGTTCTCCACAGCTCTAGTGGTGGTATGTGGTACTGCTGATCAGTGTAAATCCTGGAAGGAAAGCACATGTTCATTAACAAAAGAACAAAGAAAAGAGAAACATATGGCACTTTATCCCCTCTGCAAAATTCTTGTATTGCAGAGTCTTCTGTGTAGAATTGTTGAAAAGATTCAAAGAAGGTTCTTAACTGAAACACAAAACATACAGATTAAATAGACTTTTTTCAGGGTCCTGTAGTACCCAAAATATGGCCATAGGAAAATTTAAACATGCAGACACATTCTCTACATGTTAAAATTAGACTTTCTTTTTTTCTAACATCAGGGAATTATTCTCAATTCCATATTCTTTATTGGGTTCCTATCCTGAAGAGCTTACTTGTAAAAAGTAAGCAAAATTTCAATTCCGAATTCATCCACTTACGTAAAAGTTTATTATAATTGTTCATTTCCGGTAACAAGGTTAACAAGCCTTTTGTTTCACATTTATTTCGATTTTCAAAAAAATATAGGTACTTAACCTCTACTTTTGTTAATCTTTTTATTTTAAACTTCCCAATTTAATTTTAAAATGCATTTAAATTTAATTACTCCCTAATCATACATTTCAGGCAATGCACAAGTTTAAAAATACTTTATAAACCATGCAGGGGCACAAAAATTCATATTCAAAATTAATTTGAACCCTGAGATAAAAATATAAAGGCAGGGATTTTATTTTTCCCTTATGCACTGCTTTGCTTGCTCATAAAAACAATCTTTCTTGTAAGCATGGTATCTGTTTTTTGGAATAAATCTTTTTCTTTTCCACAAAATTATCCTTTCACTGTTGAATACAATTCCCAAGTCCAGCAGAATTCTTTTCTTTTCTCCCATCTTCCCTATCGAACTCCTCCATATCAGATCCCTTACAATCAGGTCATAATTCATAGCACATCCTTCCTTAACACGTCTCACAAAACTTTCTTCCACATTCTTGTACGTTCGTTCTACAGACTATCTCCCTGCTTTGAAATCGCCAGACATTTAACTTTCTTTTCCTTTTCACTTAACCATCTCGTTTAAAAATCACTTTCCAATTACAGTTCTGTTCTTCCAACATTCTAATAACCTTTTTAAAATATAAAGGAACAAGGGAAAAATTCAAGCTACATAACGTCTTTTTTTTTTTCTAGAATGCATCTTGTACTGAGCCCTTAGGCTACAAACAGCTTCTGAAACTCTCCCAAAGTACCTCCATTGTTCCCAACACCGCAGGGATCACTTAGCTATGTAAACTCTGCTCTCCCAATACACTGCATTTTGAACTTAAATCAACATATTCAACTTCTCGACATCAAAACAATTGAATTACATGCTCGTGCTTAGTTGGTAAAGTTTTATCAGAAAGAGACCACATTGAATCCTGATAGTATATAAGCAAATACCTGTTGGAAAATCTGTAGCCCTGAGACAAAAGAACTCCATTGCTGTTCCATTCCCTCCCCCTCTTTCCTCCCCCTTCCCCTCTTCCTGGTAATGAACAAAGGAGAAGCCCGCCTTCAGCTCACGTGATAGCTCTGTGGAAAGCGAGGGAGGAAAAAGGTGGGGGTGAAAATCCCCCATTTGCAGCCCGCTCTTTCAAACAAAGAAGACTGAAGGGAACGGGAAGCCATTAACTTTATTTTTCTTTTTCCAGAGACAAGAGAAAAAGTTAGGAAAAAGACAGAGAGAGACAGAACTGGAGTTTAGAAAGACAAAGCTGAGAAACACAATTTCTTTTTTCTTTTCAAAGTAGTTACTTCAGATAGGCACTGAAAATGCACTGAGGGAGAAAAAGAAAGAGGGGGGTGCCCTCAGCCCATTTTTTCAAACAAAGAGACGGGTGAGGGAAACTTTTCAAAGTCAGATTAAAACAGACAGTTTTCTTTTTCACAGAGAGAAAGAGTTAGTTCAGAGACAAAGCTTATACACAGTAACTTCTGTTATCAGACAAGCAAAAACTTACGTTCACAGAGGAGACCTGCTCTCTACTGCACTGCTCAGTTTAAAAGCCAGATGGAAAAATGCCAGCACTGCAAAGGATTTTTTTTTTTTTTTTTCTTTTCACAAGCCATCTTTGCTGTTCCACTGGGCTGTTACATTCTTTCTGTGTTACTTTTATTTCTAATTTTTTCTTTTTTCTTTTTCCATTAATATTTAATTTCCACTAACTTCATATAATTATGTACAGATATATACAAGCATGCATGCTCCTTATTGTTAAATAATATTTTTTAATATTTTTAATTTTTTTATTAATTTTTTTTATTTTTATAATTTTTTTTCTTTAAACAGGCGTAATACTCACAATTTTCCAGTTTTCCGGTCCCGTTTTATCTCTAATTTCCGCCATATTCCTGCGCAGCCAGTCAACCTGTGACTACCTTTTGTTACACAACCATGCGAAATCTCTAAAGTTCCTAGAGCTTCTATGAATAACCTATAAGCTTTTTCAAGGCGTCAAATTAGTTAGTTAGTTCCCGGGTTTCGGCACCAATTGAGCATGGGGCATTGACGCCATTTGTGAAAGCTTCAGGTTTGAAAATAATTCTACATGCAAAATGACACCAGCGCAAGGTTTTAAAATTATAACCAGGATTTATTGAATTATTGGTTCTATTTTCCCATTATTAGATCAAAAGAATAGCATAATTGCTTACGTTGCGCTCATGGGAGATCATCATCGTGGCCAAAGACTGGCCTTCTCACAATGGTCTCGTCTTTCTATCTCATTACAGTCTATTATATAACTTTTGGTTTAGTGACATCATCAAGTTTGACGACCAATAACATTTCTCTGGGTGGTCTTAAAGTTTAGACAAAGAAACATTCCTCCATGTTTAAAAGTTATACAAAGTTTTCAGAAAATTACTTTTGATTTCTGAATTAACATTATAACATTCAAGAGAATCTATAATTATTAACATGGTGCTGATAAATTCTCAACCTCTCCCTAAATTGACAGTAACTTTAGTCTGGAAGAGGAAAGCTGACAGCTTCATGTTACACACAGTGATAAGCATGGGCTTCCAATGCCCCCCCTTCCTATGCTGGAGACTGACTAATTATTTCCAGATGTTGTGCTCAAGATTTTTTCTTAATGTTTCTGCTTATAAACAATTTATATAAACCATTTATATTTCCACAATCACATCCATGGGCCCCAAACATTCATAATTTCATTCATATCTTGGCCATTCATACTTCATACATTTTATATCTCAGTTTGGAATATGGAGTTTTCCTAACTGGCCTGAGCACATCTGTTTTCAATTAGAACCACGAGGCTAAAGGCGGGAAGCTGAACAAAGAACAGAAACTATTCACTGGCACAAGATGCTGGCCTAAGACAGGACAGTTATAGTACATACAAAAGAACCTCCATGTAATCATGTAATCATGATTTCCACCATGATTTAGCTTCAACAGCAAAGTACACAAAAAAACACCATTCTTTTCCTTATATTAATCTTTAGTGTGTTTTTTCTTCTGGCCTTAGCTACATTATATTAAAATTTTTATTCACCTGTTTTTCCGTACGCTTCTATTTGGGCGTGGTCCTTAACTAACACAGAATTTTCTCTAACTAGAATTACCCAGAATCATATGAAAAACTGGCGCTACAAAAATACTGCACTATCATGCTTCTGACCTCAATATCGTCCCATAACGAGCACGCTAGCCACGCGCCACGACTCACTTCATACAACATGTAATTAAACTCTGGAATTCATTGCCAGAGAATGTGGTGAAATCAGTTAGCTTAGTGGGATTTTAAAAAGGTTTGGCTAATTTCCTAAAAGAGAAGTCCATAGGCCTTTATTGAGATGACTTGGGGAAATCCACTGCTTATTCCTTGGATAAGCAGCATAAAATCTGTTTTACTACTTGGGATCTATCTAGGTCAGGGGTGTCAAAGTCCCTCCTCGAGGGCTGAAATCCAGTCGGGTTTTCAGAATTTCCCCAATGAATATGCATGAGATCTATTTGCATGCACTGCTTTCATTGTATGCTAATAGATCTCATGCATATTCATTGGGGAAATCCTGAAAACCCGACTGGATTGTGGCCCTCGAGGAGGGACTTTGACACCCCTGATCTAGTTGCTTGGGACCTGGGTTGGCCACTGTTGTCAACAGGATACTGGGCTTGATTGACCTTCGGACTGTCCCAGTATGGCAATTCTTATGTTCTTATGCAACAGATGGAAAATCAAGATCATAGAATGTAAACATTAGAATTGAGACGTTCGTGTCAGAATGTGCTCAGTTCTGTTGGTATCTTAGTAAACAATCTGCCAACATAGAACCTTTCCTAAAACACATACAGAACTGTACCAATACTTATACATGTTGTAAAATGCCAACTTACAAATGTAAGTGCTGGCATAAAATATCTGTGAGCCATTTTGTAATCCTACATGCGTACCAGCTGTTAATAGCCTACAGATGCCACAATTTGTTGTTTTGTTTTACTGGTTAGAGAGATAAATTAACAATGGAGAATTAAGGGGCATAGCCCTCTCCTGTAAAGGACTGGCTGAAAAGAGCACTTTTAAAAAAAAACTATTAGGTCCTTTTATTAAGGTGCACTAACTGATTTAGTGTGCACTAAAGATTAGCACACGCTAAATGCTAAGGCATCCATTATATTCTATGGGTGCCTTAGAATTTATCTTGTGCTAATTTTTAATGCATACTAAATCAGGTGCCACATCTTAATGAAAGGACCCCTATATGTGCTTTTGAGCAGGTGTAAATCCCAGTAAGCAACACATGTAGATTTTAGTCTTGTCCAAACGCCACCCTCTTGAAATATCAGTACTTACACATTTGTACATGTAAATATCAGCTTTCTCAAATTGGTTTTACATGTGTATGCAATAAACATGCAAATCATAACCAAGGCATTTTGCACATTCCTTCAAATTCTTCTTCCAAATAAACTAGCCAGACTATTTATTGGCAAAAACCACTCACAGCCTTATTGATTAACAAAATCCCTTCAACAACTACAATTTTCAACATTTTTTTGAACAGTAGTATCTTGATCTTCAAATTTTTTTAACTTGTAGTTAGTTGGTAATGAACTAACAATTGTTAACTGAATAATTATAATACCCCCAATGACAGGATCTGCGGAAAAACAAGATCTATCATTTTCCATAGTCCCCCCAAATCCATGATGGTGCCACACATGAACCAATCAATCCCTGAACACTCCATCCCTATTTCCTCTTCACCACTTCCCAACTCAACTCAACAATTTTTAGCTGTCAGATCCTGTTGCGACAAACCAAACTACCCTCTCACTAGAAAAACAATGTTCCTTCCCTCCTTTACCACCCTGCCCACCCATTCCTATAAACTTGGGTGGATGGGCAGATTGATGTCCTCTCAACCTTGGCCCCTACTCCCAAACCAGAATTCTTCTTTAGCCAAATCTGTCTTCAACTCCTCCTACTCAGCATAAAGCTGATTGGAGCAACACTCATAGTAACATAGTAACATAGTAGATGACGGCAGATAAAGACCCGAATGGTCCATCCAGTCTGCCCAACCTGATTCAATTTAAATTTTTTTTTTTTTTTTCTTCTTAGCTATTTCTGGGCGAGAATCCAAAGCTTTACCCAGTACTGTGCTTGGGTTCCAACTGCCGAAATCTCTGTTAAGACTTACTCCAGCCCATCTACACCCTCCCAGCCATTGAAGCCCTCCCCTGCCCATCCTCCTCCAAACGGCCATACACAGACACAGACCGTACAAGTCTGCCCAGTAACTGGCCTAGTTCAATCTTTAATATTATTTTCTGATTCTAAATCTTCTGTGTTCATCCCACGCTTCTTTGAACTCAGTCACAGTTTTACTCTCCACCACCTCTCTCGGGAGCGCATTCCAGGCATCCACCACCCTCTCC
The DNA here is from genome assembly GCF_902459505.1 of Geotrypetes seraphini. Lineage (NCBI taxonomy): Eukaryota > Metazoa > Chordata > Amphibia > Gymnophiona > Dermophiidae > Geotrypetes > Geotrypetes seraphini. The sequence goes on from NC_047085.1 coordinate 359,453,520, forward strand.
GTAAAGTAGAATTTCCTAACATTGCCCCTGAATCAACCACCCCTCAACCTCAAATTATGTCCTCTGGTTTTACCATTTTCCTTTCTCTGGAAAAGATTTTGTTCTACGTTAATACCCTTTAAGTATTTGAACGTCTGAATCATATCTCCCCTGTCTCTCCTTTCCTCTAGGGTATATATATTCAGGGCTTCCAGTCTCTCCTCATATGTCTTCTGGCGCAAGCCTCCTATCATTTTCGTTGCCCTCCTCTGGACCGCCTCATACGGTCTCCAAAACTGAACACAATACTCCAAGTGGGGCCTCACCAATGACCTGTACAGGGGCATCAACACCTTCTTCCTTCTACTGACTACGCTTCTCTTTATACAGCCCAGAATCCTTCTGGCAGCAGCCACTGCCTTCTCACACTGTTTTTTCGCCTTTAGATCTTCGGACACTATCACCCCAAGGTCCCTCTCCCCGTCCGTGCATATCAGCTTCTCTCCTCCCAGCATATACGGTTCCTTCCTATTATTAATCCCCAAATGCATTACTCTGCATTTCTTTGCATTGAATTTTAGTTGCCAGGCATTAGACCATTCCTCTAACTTTTGCAGATCCTTTTTCATATTTTCCACTCCCTCTTCGGTGTCTACTCTGTTACAAATCTTGGTATCATCTGCAAAAAGGCACACTTTTCCTTCTAACCCTTCAGCAATGTCACTTACATACATATTGAACAGGATTGGCCCCAGCACTGAACCCTTAGGGACTCCACTAGTCACCTTTCCTTCCTTCGAGCGACTTCCATTAACCACCACCCTCTGGCGTCTGTCCAACAGCCAGTTTCTGACCCAGTTCACCACTTTGGGTCCTAACTTCAGCCCTTCAAGTTTGTTCAACAGCCTCCTATGAGGAACTGTATCAAAGGCTTTGCTGAAATCCAAGTAAATTACATCTAGCATATGTCCTCGATCCAGCTCTCTGGTCACCCAATCAAAAAATTCAATCAGGTTCGTTTGGCACGATTTACCTTTTGTAAAGCCATGTTGCCTCGGATCCTGTAACCCATTAGATTCAAGGAAATACACTATCCTTTCTTTCAGCAACACTTCCATTATTTTTCCAACAACTGAAGTGAGGCTCACCGGCCTGTAGTTTCCTGCTTCATCCCTGTGACCACTTTTATGAATAGGGACCACATCCGCTCTCCTCCAATCCCCAGGAATCACTCCCGTCTCCAGAGATTTGTTGAACAAGTCTTTAATAGGACTCGCCAGAACCTCTCTGAGCTCCCTTAGTATCCTGGGATGGATCCCGTCTGGTCCCATCGCTTTGTCCACCTTCAGTTTTTCAAGTTGCTCATAAACGCCCTCCTCCGTGAACGGCGCAGAATCTACTCCATTTTCTCGTGTAACTTTGCCAGACAATCTCGGTCCTTCTCCAGGATTTTCTTCTGTGAACACAGAACAGAAGTATTTGTTTAGCACATTTGCTTTCTCCTCATCACTCTCCACATATTTGTTCCCAGCATCTTTTAGCCTAGCAATTCCATTTTTTATCTTCCTCCTTTCACTAATATATCTGAAAAAATTTTTATCTCCCTTTTTTACATTTTTAGCCATTTGTTCTTCCGCCTGTGCCTTCGCCAATCAACTTAGCCCTTTCCTACCACCAAGCCACCTTGCTCCTTTTCCACTATCCAACTTTATTCCTCCAATTGTTCCAATCCCTTCTAAATCCTTGTTCCCTCTTAATCTGCACCCCCCCCCCCTTCCAGGCCCATTGCTTACTTAAAACCATCAGAGTGGTATATGGTACAAAACATAAATCTGAGTAATAGTCAAAGCAATTAATGACAAATTAATCACTGAAGATCATTGGTCGGTGATCCTATTGTGCAGTGATAATCTCTCACCTGGACAAGACTGAGGCTGATCTTATGTGGCATATTCTTCTACAGAGAAAAGGCTCATATCCTGAAAAGATAAACAGAATCCACTAGGGCAAGTTATTTTCTCTTATTCTTATGATTTTCTGCTAGTACTCATCTCCTGAGAAATCAAATATTGCAGATGTGTACAGGAAAAAAATATAAAAAACCCATTAATTTTATGTTGTTTCATTTCATTTGTCCTTTAATGTCATTTCATTCTCCAAATTAATTTGTTCAGTTTTGATTTCAATTCCATTAAAGTCAGTAGAGAAAGTAATTTTTCCTATTTTTTAATCTAAATTTGGAGTTTTCCATCCAAAATTTATGAAACTTGTACGCAGGGCAGGATTAACTATTTGTTGGGCCCTAGACAAATAGGTTTGTTGGGGCCCCTCATTGTAATTTAAATATATTTTAAAGCTCCCGCAAATGGAGCCTTGAATGATTCTGACTACAGAGGAAAACTGGCAGATAAGAGGTCCTGCTCGCTGGCTCCCCCTGCTGACTAGAAGGCAGTACACAGGGAGTGAGGAAGAATAGACAGACCTCTGTGGTGAACAATGGCTCTGCGCCCTCCTGATTCTCTTCTCTGTGACAGCAGCTAATGTACTAGGGCAAAACTCTGCCTCGACTTACACATTTGAGGACCCCTTCTAAATATTTGGGCTCTAGGCCCATGCCTAGTTTGCCTATGCTTTAATCCTGCCCTGCTTGCAGGCAGGAACCAGCCTTAAAAGCAACTGCATCACATGGGAAAAAAGAAAACTTCGGAAGAACAGGAACCAGCAATTGATTTATTGGACGTAATAAATTTATTAGAGTCATCAGGAATAGATCAACTTAGGACTCCTTTTACTAAGGTGCGCTAGCTTTTCTAGCACGCACGGCAGATTAGTATGCGCTGCCCCCGTGGTACACGTAAAAACTAACGCCAGCTCAATGGTGGCATTAGCGTCTAGCAAGTGCAGCAATGCAGCACATGCTAAGCGCATGCTATAACCGCTAGCGCAGCTTAGTAAAAGGAACCCTAGGTGTAACCACACTTTTTGTGCAACTAGCGCTTGACTCAGATAAAGATTGGCTTCTAAAGATGTTTTTTAAACACAAAGATGTACTCTTTCTGAATCAAAAAATTAGAATGTACCCAGATGTGTCTAGATTAACACACAAAAAAAGAGAAAACAGTTTTTGCTTTTGAGACCCCAGGTTTTAAAACTGGGAGCTACCTTTGTATTAAGATACCCATGTAAGTGTTTGGTTATAATTATAAGGGAGCTAGATACATTTTCTTTGATTCGTCACAGTTATCTATATTTATTGTGGAGAACAGCGTGGTAACAGCAAGTACCCCTACGATAGACAAGAATAAGCTCGTAGTTAATATGTTAGGCTTACGTCAGGATGTCCATCTGGTTTCCTATGGAATTATGTCAATGTAATTTCTCCGATTTATTTGTAATACTTCTCCAATTATTGTGGCAAACAGTTAAAATATGTTTAGATTTCCTTTTTTTAAATTTTATTTCCTTTTTTATTTATATTACCGTGGAAACTGTTGATTTCAAGATGATTGTTGTTATCATAAAAAATATGAAACTTAATAAAGAGAGAAAAAAAAAGCAACTGCATCACAGAGCACCAATACAGGGGCACAATGGCATAAACACACTGAAGCACCATAAAAAGGACAAAGCACCCTTCTAGAAATAAATTAGCCACAACGCTAGCATGAACAGAAAAAAAAGACATCTTATATAATAAAAGACTAGCCGCGCATGCGCACTCCTATTTGCGTGCTTCCGTTATCAGTAGGTCTGTGGTCGCAGGAGTGCGCATGCGTGCTTATATGTCACCAGCCGCCAATCGCCTCCACAAGCCGGGACCGCAGGTAGCCGCTGATCTCCGTTCCTCCAGCGTGGGGGGGGAGTCTGGGAGGAGAGGGATCACGGCCGCTCAGCACCCCGACCGAGGAGCCCAGCAACTTTCCGCTGCTCGGGACCCGAGTCCTTTGCCGCCCCCCCCTCCCTTCCCGTGGGCCCGACTGGCGATTTAAGCAGCGTGTGCAGCAGTCTTCACATGCTGCTTCGGGCCCTTCTACTGCCCTGATTTGCTCTGCCGCGTCTCTGATGATGTAATCAGGGACGTGCCAGAGTAAATCAGGGCAGTAGAAGGACCCGAAGCAGCATGTGAAGACTGCTGCACATGCTGCTTGAATCGCCATGTGTAGTCGGGCCCGCGGGAAGGGAAGGGGGGGTCGGCAAAGGACTCGGGACCGTGTTTGTAGTCGGGACCACGGGAAGGGAAAGGGGGGTAGAGGAAACGCTAATGCTGCTGCACAGGAAACTGGTGTGGGGGGAGGGAAATGGAGGGGGAGGGAATGCTGCTTTGGACAGACACACAGAGGGAGGAAGGGAGACAGAAAGAAAAGAAGAAAGACACAGGGGCAGGTGCACAGGGAACTGGTGTGGGGGGGAGCGAAATGGAGGGGGAGGGAATGCTGCTTCGGACAGACAGACAGTGGAAGGAAGGGAGACAGAAAGAAAAGAAGAAAGACACAGGGGCAGGGAGGTACACAGAAAGACAGACAGACAAAGGGGGCCAGGGACAGAGACAGTAAGAAAGAAAGACAGCGGGAGTCGCGTCAGGAGGGGGCGGGATGCGGCATAGGGAACTTTTCCAATGGGTGCAACTGGGCGGCTGTCGGGAACCTCTGATCAGGGGCAGAGCAAGGTAAGTGTATCATAGGGATAAGAAGGAGGAGGGGGGGAAAGGAAGGGACGCCTACTGCTTGACAGGGGGAGAAGGAAAGAGGTGCTGCTGGACAGGGGGGAGGTAAAACAAAGGGAGAAGGGCTGCTGCTGCATAAGGAGAGCAGTGAAGGGGTGGTGGTGGACACAGGGGAGGGAAAAGGAAGGGACAATGGACAAGGGGAGCAGGCAAGGGGTGGTGATAGACAGCCAAGGAAAAAGAAAGACAAAAAGAAAGAAAGCGGCTAAGGAGAGAGAGAAAGAAATAAAGACAGATACACAGACATATATTCTAGCACCCGTTAATGTAACGGGCTATAAGACTAGTCAAGAATAATTTTATAAATCAATTTTGTTCATGAAACACTGATTTACAGCAACCCGGTTTGCGAGTGTTTTGCAAGACGAGCAAAACACTCCCGAAAACCTTAACTTGCTAAACGAGCACTATCCCGCTAAACGAACACCTTCCTCGCTCGAACCGGCATTGCACCTCCACCCGCGAATGGCCTCCTCCCCCCCGCGAGAACTGCATCACACCCCCGTGCTGGAAGTGACATCCACCCACCCACCCAAACAAGCTCCTTATCCCATCTGCTGCGTACCGGTGCCAGTTAAGGAAAGATCCCGCCTCTTGCCTGGGCTGGGCCTTGAGCATCTGCGCATGCTTAAGGCCTTCTGGCTCTTGTTCTCTCTGAGAAAATTTTAAAGAAGAAAATTTTAAATTCAAAGAATCAAAGGTGGATATTTCAATTAAAATATGTAATGCCAAATGGACTGAACATAGAGACAGAATGCATGTCATTGTTTTAAATATTTGTATTCTGATTGGTTAAATGGAATTTCTGTTCTATTATTGGCTATTTCTTTGAGTCTTGAAAAACATTCCAGTACAATTCTGAAGAGATGTTTGATAAGAAAAATGCAGTCAATGGGGCCAGTAGATTGAGTTTAGTCCTAAAGCAGAGAATTAAACTCAAAACATGGGGCTCCTTTTACAAAGATGCATTAGACTTTTTTATCGCAAGCTGCGGTGGTATTAGCTCCATCGTTCATAGAATTCCTATGAGTGTCGGAGATAATACTGCTGTAGCTGGTGATAAAAAAGCCTAATGTGGCTTTGTAAAAGGGGGGGGGGGGCATCATGTTGACTTTAGCAAGAATTACCCCTTATTCAGTTCAATTTTTATTAAATTTCGCTTTCTTCTCAGCCATGCTGTGCAGGTCAGCATATAAATGCCCATCGGTGGTAAAAGTTCAAATTAAGGGCCTCTAATCAACATATTTTTTAAAAGGACCCCAAAGAAGGAAGGTTCCTCTACAAAAGATCCCAGATCACTTGCAAATTGGCCCCTTTATCCTTGAGTCTCCCACCATTGCAGGGGTTGCTTGGGTGAAATTTCTGCCATGGTTTTCTCATCCAAAACCCAGCAACCTGCTTGTGGCAGTGTTGTAGCACTACACTTTTAAATAATTTTAGCAGGTAAGAAAACTAATGAGGCTATTGCCTAAACATCTGGCTACCTATGCCCTATGACCTTGTTACATGGGGCCAGGCCCCCCAACAATTATTTTATTTATTTATTTTAAAAATTTATATACCACCTGTTGCCAAGCAGTTTCCAATTAAACATACTGTACATATCATTAAGACAAATCTCATTACGAAGACAAGAACATCTTACTCACATCTTCATTACTAACTGCTAAGAAATATTACATAAATGCATTGACAAATAACTGTGTTTTCAGCAACTTCTTGAAATTTACACGATTAGCACAGAGTGCATCCAACATTTTCATTCCAGCTATTGAGAACATTGTAGCTCTCGTCACAGCATAGTGCACTCCCAATGCCCTAGTCACTGTCAATCTCATCCCATCCTCGGACCTCACCATTCTTCATGGTCAATATATTTCCAGAAACATTTGAAAATACACTGGAGGCCTTTTGATATAAAATTTGATGTTCTATTGATAACACCTTATATTGCACTCTTTACTGTACCAGAAGCCAATGTAACTGTTTCAAAACAGGTGTAATATTGGTTATTCTAGAGACCTCAGTAATCAGCCTCATGGCTGAATTCAACAGCAATTGTAACACCTTACATCTTGTCTTGGCTATTCCGAGATAAAGCAAGACGCAATAATCTAATCTTGACAATATTAACTCTTGTACTATTGATCTGAAATCTTAGGGTTTGAACATAGATTTCAGCATATGCAAAATATATAGATTAGCATATCCTCCTTGAATGGTCTTCAAGATTTGTTTTCCCCCTGTTAGGGCAGAATCCAAGCAAACTCCCAGAACCACCATCTCTTTCTTCACATTTAGTTGGACCCTTGTGGTATTTATTCAGTTGGGATTCTGGAGAGCTGGTTTTGACCTGGCTATTCAATGTCTTTCATCTTCTTGTCTTTGTACAGCCCTGAGAAATAGTTTAATTTAATAACTTCTAGTGGCAAAATAGATTTTTCTTCTGGAAATTTTTCAAAGATCCCAGTAGGGTTCAATTGACCCTAATATGTTCTGATAATAAGCCAGCCATTTCTCATGTTGAAACTGGATGTTCCTTTTTAATTAATGCTTCATTTTCAGGTATATTATAAAATAAATATGGCTATCATTAGTAACTGCATAATTGGTAAAAAATTTCCCCAGGGTCTTTTTTTAATTAATGTATAATTTTGCACTTGTGCTCTTATTACTTTGATAACAGATGGATTGCTTTATTGAACAAATTTAGTTTACCCAATTATATTAGATATAAAAATCATTTAAAATTATTCTCTGCAATAAACCCAACTGCTTTCTCATTCTTTCATTCTCCTTTTAGTGATAAAAGTACCTTTGGGTCAACCCTAAACTCATAAGAACATACTAGAGAAGTTTTAATGGTCAGCCATATGGATCAAAGACCATCCAGAATCCAATATTAGATGTATTAGGGTTTGTTTGTTTTTAGCCTAGAATATATGAGTAATGGTTATTTAGAGAGAGGTCACTTTTCAAAGCTATTCACAAAGTCCATGAGCTTATTTTGAGCCAGATTGACAGTGAGCATTCCTAGGGAGAGAAAGAGGGTAGGGATATGGTTTAAAACACTAATTTTGATTTTTTTTGACTCTGTATGTACTATTGACCAGTAATGCCCCTAATCAGTGAAAATGATTTACAATGCACAATTTAGGCCAAATTCTATAAATGGTGCCAAAAAAATTGTTGCCAAAAAATATGAGTACTAAGCAGTATTTTATAAACAGTACTCTGGGTTATGCACCATTCATAGAATAGCACATACCACTGGAATTTGCACCAAACTTTTAGGCGCAAGGATTCATACTGACTAAAACCTGGGGTAGATCCTAATGTCTAAGGGGACCTTTTACTAAGGTGCGCTAGCCGTTTTAGTAAAAGGACCCCTAAATTAGGTGCAGATCTTCCAAATTCTGTAACACAACACACAAATTCTTGGAACACTCTGACTGGTTCGTGCCCCTTCCCTGGCCATTCCCCCTTTTCAGATCCATGAGTAAGAATTTACATGCTCATCTTTATAGAGTAGTGCCTAGCAAGATGCATATATAAATTATAATTATTGCTAATTACTGCCAATAATTGATTGTCAGCATTAATTGGTTTGTTAATTAAATTGCAAATTGGGTCAACACCTATATTTGTGTGCACAATTTTGAGCACCATCTATAGAATTGGTGGGCTTATGTGGCCTAGTTTATAGTTTATTAATTTGTATCCCGCTTTATATAAAGCAGGTCACAGCAAATACATACATAATAAAACAACAATACACATATAATAAAATAACAATAGACAATAACAAAACAGGTTAGTGACCAGCGCTCAACTAAACAACGGGACACTCAGTTCCCATACTTCATTTTATAAAATAAGTATCTTTTTAATAATCTTTTAAAATTACTCAAATTTTCCTGCTGGTGTATATACAGTGGGATCTCATTCCATTCTCGAGGGCCTATACAGGAAAACATACTTGCCCTAGTTCCTTTCAACCTTAATTGTTTGACCGTTGGAATGTAAAGATCAGCACGATCTACAGAGCACAACTTTGGAAGTGGAACATTGTGACCAGTCAGGCTCCGTGCCTGACATGTTCCCAGTTAAAAGCCCCAGGAGAGGCAGAAACTGATGCCAGTGAAGTCTGCCTGTGCTGCCCTGCAGTCGCATGTGTGTGGGCGGAAGCTTCTCCTCTGACAATTGTCATTTTATAAACACAAATAAAATAGAGCAAGGTTCAACAAAACCCATCTCCCCTCCGTTTCACAAATATCCCCTCCACTATTGTGAAAACTGAACAAACCAAATTACTACAGAATGCTACATAGAAAAATCAAGCTAACAGAATACTTTAGTCACACATGGCAAGAATAATGTTAGGGGAGTGCAAATAGGGCAACTGCCCCCTAGTCAGAGAGAGAGCCCTAAGCCAGCTGGAAGCTACAGAAGCACAGCCTGGACTTTGCGGTCCCCAGTTATATCTAATACCAGTTCTAATAGGATACATATTTCAAATCTGAAATATTCTAATCACAAAATATAAAATAAAATTTTTTTTTTCTTTTTGTTGTCTGGTAATTTTATTCTTTAAATCACATTGGTCTCATGCTTTGGTTTTAGGTTCCTTCTGTCTTCATCGTGGCATGGCTGGCTCCTTAAGATAAAATAGGCGCAAGAGGAGCTGAGTTTGACACGGGCGCAATTTTTTTTACCACAGGAGTAAGACTTTTCACCGCTCCCACGGGGCGGTAAAAGGTCTTGTCCCCATTCCCACGGAGCGGTGAAAGGTCTTGTCCTCATTCCTGCGGTAAACCAGTTGCAAATGTCTCCATTCCTGTTGATTTACTACTGTGACCCAAGGTTTACCACGGTAAACGGTCCCCATGTCATTCTCCAATTCATAACTTAGCCACATATGCTAAACTGCGGAGAGGACTGTTTTACGTTGTCCTCTATATCCAGTTGATTGATCTGGTTAAATGCTGAATAATGGCACTTAAATGGATGCATGGATTCTGCCCCTGCACTGCCACAAAATAGTTGGTTCTGGCTTAGGCACTAATTGGGTATAGTCAGCAGTACTAGCCGGTTAAGTGCTATATACCTAGTTAGGCCTGGACAAGCGATTTAATGGCCAGGATATTATGGGTAGTATGGAAATATTTTAATAAGTCAGTTTTTGCACTTGTGGTTCAATCGCTTATTCTTTCCCAGACTACTGTAATATTGTTTATTTGGGATGTGCTAAAGCAGTGGTTTCAAATCCGCGGCCTGGGGGCCACATGCAGCCTGTCAAGTACTATTTTGAGGCCCTCGGTACATTTATCATAATCACAAAAATAAAATTAAACAGTGTCTTGATCATATGTCTCTTTAGCTATAAATTACAATCCTATATAATAAAATCCTAGAGCGCTCATGTGCTCTTGAAATTTCGTGATCCCTGCCGCCGTGATTTCTGATCTGTGGCAGCCAATCCGGCGGCAGGGAACATTCTGGCCACTCCCCTCCTCCCGCCCTCACTCACCATGGAAGCCAGGCAAGCTCTCTCCCTGCCCGCGTCCTCAGCAGGGAACACACCTCCCGCTCTAACTCGCCGCTGCCGCCGCCGCTGCTACTGATCCTCCTGTAAAGAGCAGCCTGCGATGGTGTCCGGCTTTAGCGAACCTCGCAGGCTGCTCTCCAACCTCAGTAGCACGTTCCTTTTGACGCACGGGATCGCGTCAGAGGGAACGTGCTACCGAGTTGGAGAGCAGCCTGCGAGGTTCACTAAAGCCGGACACCATCGCAGGCTGCTCTTTACAGGAGAATCAGCCACCACGGGGATCGTGAGAAGAGCCGCCGAAAAAAAACCTTCAGTCGCAGCAGGCCAGCCCGCGGGAAGGGAAAGGGGAGGGGCCGAACGGAGCAGGGCAGCTCACGGTAAGAGAAGGGAATGGGGGGTGGGGGAAAATGCTGCTACTGCTTCAGCAGGGACCTGGAGGGGAAGGGAAATACCGCTGCTGCTTCTGCAAAGGAAAGTGGGGGGGGGGGGGGGAGAGGAGAGACAGAAAGAAATACAGACAGACAAAGGAGGCCAGGGAGAGAGACAGACAGAAATAAAGACAGACAGGGGACCAGAGAGACAAACAGAAAAAAAGACAGACAGACAAAGGGTGCCAGGGAGAGAGAGAGAAAAATAGTAGGAGGGAGAGAGACAGAAAGAAAGGAAGAAAGAGACAGGAGCAGGGAGAGAGACATAAATAAAGAAAGACAGACAGGCATATATTCTAGCACCCGTTAATGTAACGGGCTTAAACACTAGTATTATTATTAAGACTTAGCCAAAAGTAAAGATTTATAAACTATACAGAGTTTTACTTCATGCAAAATTGTCATTTCTTTAATAAAGTCAAAGGCAAGAAGTGCAGTGATGATGTGCAAGATGCCAAGTCTTTAATGAACAATCAAAAAATAAATATAAATATAATCATAAAACAGTTTGTATCAAAAAGGATTGATGAACCCGGACCCAACATGGTCCGTTTTTTGAAGAAACACTCCTTCCTCAGGGGTTGCATATTGTCTCATATACAAGAAACCCTGATGGATAACAACTGTGTTTGAGGCTTGTGCAGATGAGGATGGAACTTGCATGCATGGGGCAGGGACAGGAAAGCAATGTTACTTACCGTAACAGTTGTTATCCAGGGACAGCAGGCAGCTATTCTCACTAGTGGGTGATGTCATCAGACAGAGCCCCGGTACGGACGTCTCACAAGCACGTGTTGCTTGTAGAAACTTAAAGTTTCTAGATGCCCGCACCGCGCATGCGCCGGTGCCTTCCTACCCGGAGATCCGGGCGTGTCTCCTCAGTTCAGGTAGCTAGCCTGAGAAGCCAACCCAGGGGAGGTGGGTGGGACGTGAGAATAGCTGCCTGCTGTCCCTGGATAACAACTGTTACGGTAAGTAACATTGCTTTATCCCAGGACAAGCAGGCAGGTATTCTCACTAGTGGGTGACCTCCAAGCTAACCTCAGTGGGATGGAGGGGGAGTTGGCGACTTAAGAGAATAAATTTTTCAATACTGTTTGGCCAAACTGTCCATCCCGTCTGGAGAGGGTATCCAGACAATAATGTGAGGTGAATGTGTGAACCGAGGACCAGGTGGCAGCCTTGCAAATTTCCTCGATTGGTGTTGATCTGAGGAATGCTACTGAGGCTGCCATTGCTCTGACCTTATGGGCTGTGACCTTACAAGGAAGTGATAATCCAGCCTGGGCATAGCAGGAAGAGATACAAGCCGCCATCCAATTAGAGATGGTGCGCTTTGATACGGGTCTTCCCAACTTGTTAGGGTCGAAGGAGACAAAAAGTTGAGGAGTGGTTCTGTGTGGCTTGGTGCGATCCAGGTAGAAAGCCAAGGCACGTTTGCAGTCTAGAGTGTGAAGGGCCGATTCTCCGTGGTGAGAATGAGGCTTAGGGAAGAATACTGGAAGTACAATGGATTGGTTGAGATGAAATTCGGAGACCACCTTAGGCAGGAATTTCGGGAGAGTGCGGAGGACCACCTTGTCATGGTGGAATACTGTGAATGGTGGGTCCGCCATCAATGCCTGGAGTTCGCTGACTCTGCGAGCGGACGTAAGGGCTACAAGGAAAAGCACTTTCCAGGTGAGATACTTCAGAGGGGCCCTGTTGAGTGGTTCAAACGGGGGCTTCATGAGGTGGGAAAGGACTACATTGAGGTCCCAAACTACTGGGGGTGGTTTGAGAGGAGGGTTAACATGGAAGAGTCCTTTCATAAATCTGGCGACCACCGGATGGGCCGAGAGGGGTTTCCCTTGTAGGGGCTGGTGGAACGCCGCAATAGCGCTCAGGTGGACTCGTATGGATGTGGACTTGAGCCCAGATTGAGATAGGTGTAGGAGATAGTCCAGCACGGAGGATAAGGAAGCTCGCTGAGGTTCCGTTGACTTAGAAACACACCATGAGGAGAATCTGGTCCATTTTTGGGAGTAGCATTGTCGAGTGGCGGGCTTCCTGGAAGCTTCCAAGACCTCCCTCACTTCTTGTGAGAATTGGTGAGGGGTTACGTTGAGAGGAACCAAGCTGTCAGGTGGAGAGACTGCAGGTTGGGATGAAGTAGTGATCCTTGATGTTGAGTAAGCAGTGAAGGAAACACTGGAAGTGGTACTGGTTCCCTGCTGCTGAGTTGAAGTAGGAGGGAGAACCAAGGTTGTCTGGGCCACCGAGGAGCTATTAGAATCATGGTGGCCCGTTCGAGTTTCAGCTTGACCAGAGTCCTCTGGATCAGCGGGAATGGTGGGAACGCATATAGAAATCGTTTCCCCCAGTTCAGTAGAAAAGCATCTGCCTCGAGGCGATGAGGAGTGTAGATCCTGGAGCAAAACTGAGGCAGTTTGGCGTTGTGGGGAGCCGCAAAGAGGTCTATCTGAGGCGTCCCCCATTGCGTGAAGATTTGGTGAAGGGGGCTGGAATGGAGAGTCCATTCGTGCGGTTGTAGCAGACGGCTTAGTTTGTCTGCTAAGACGTTGTTCTCCCCCTGGATGTATACTGCTCTGAGTAGGGTGTTGTGGCGCACCGCCCAGTCCCAGACTCGTAGAGCTTCCTGGCAAAGGAGGGCCGAGCCCGTGCCTCCTTGCTTGTTGATATAATACATGGCTGCCTGATTGTCTGTGCGAATGAGGATTACCATGTCGTGGAGTAGGTGTTGGAAAGCTTGGAGCGCATTGAAGATGGCTCTGAGTTCCAGTAGATTGATTTGGTGTAGTCTTTCCGCACTGGTCCAGAATCCTTGGGTGCGGAGACCCTCCAGGTGGGCCCCCCATGCGTAGTTCGACGAATCGGTTGTGAGAACTTTCTGGTGGGGGGGAGAGTGCATCAGCAAACCTCTGGATAGATTCGAAGAGGTCATCCACCAAAGTAGAGACTGCCGAAGAGCAGGTGTGACTAAGATGCGTTTGGATAGTGGATCGGACGTTTGATTCCACTGTGATGCCAGGGTCCACTGGGGGATCCTGAGGTGGAGTCTGGCAAAGGGTGTCACATGTACTGTGGAGGCCATATGGCCCAGGAGCACCATCAGTTGTCTCGCCGGTAGGGTTTGGCGAGTAGACACCGACTGGCTGAGATGAAGAAGAGACTCCATGCGTTGCCGAGGCAGGAATGCTCGGAGTCGGGTGGTGTCCAGGACCGCTCCGATGAAGGGGAGGGACTGGGTGGGTTGTAGATGAGACTTGGAGAAGTTGATCTCGAAGCCCAAATTCTGGAGGAAGTAGGTTGTAGCCAAGGCCGCCGAAGTGACCTCTGGGGCTGACGGGGCCTTGATGAGCCAGTCGTTGAGGTATGGGAACACCTGTAGACCCCTGTCCCGGAGTGCTGCGGCCACTACCACCAGGCACTTTGTGAAGACTCTGGGGGATGAAGATAGGCCGAATGGTAGCACTCGATACTGTAGGTGCAGATTTCCCACCCGAAATCTGAGGAACTTTCGGGAGGCCGGGTGAATGGGGATGTGAGTGTAGGCCTCCTTGAGATCCAGGGAGCATAACCAGTCGTTCTGCTCGAGGAGGGGGTATAGAGAAGCCAAAGTCAACATGCGAAACTTCTCTTTGACCAGGAACTTGTTGAGGGCCCGAAGGTCTAAAATGGGTCGCAGGTCGCCCGTTTTCTTCGGGACGAGGAAGTACCGGGAGTAAAACCCTCGGTTCAATTGGTCTGACGGGACCGGCTCGACAGCCCGAAGCTGAAGTAAGGTTTGGACTTCCTGAAGAAGAAGGGCGGTCTGCGTCGAGCTTGAAGGATACTCTCTTGGAGGATGGTCCGTGGGGACCCGGTGGAATTGAAGAGAGTATCCTTCTCTTATGATGGTGAGGACCCATAGGTCCGTGGTTATGGCCTCCCATCGATGGTAAAAAAGATGGAGGCGGCCCCCTATGGGAGAGGCCGAGGTTATGCTCCCGGGGGGGGCGTCAAAAGGGCTGGGGAGCCTTAGGTACAGCCGGTGGCTGAGGTTTTTGCTGAGACTTCTGGGGAGGTTGTCTCTTCGCAGGCTGTCTCGCAGCAGGCGTTTGTCTGGGCATGTAACGCCGCTGGTAAATCAGGGGTGGCCTGGAAGGTCGAGACTGTTGAGGTTTGGGTTTGGGCCGCAGGATGGATTGAAAGGATTTTTCATGATCCGACAGCTTCTTGGTAACAGTTTCGATAGACTCATCGAACAGGTCAGCTCCAGCACATGGTACGTTGGCGAGTCTGTCCTGTAGGTTGGGATCCATATCGATAGTACGGAGCCATGCCAGGCGACGCATAGCTACCGCGCTTGCGGCGGCGCGTGCCGAGAGTTCGAATGCATCGAAGGAGGATTGCATCAGCTGGAGGCGTAATTGGGAGAGGGAGGCTACCACTTCCTCGAACTCGAATCGAGCTTGGTTGTCTATGAACGGAGTGAACTTGCGGAGCACCGGCAAGAAGAACTCCAGATAGGAAGAGAAAAAGAAGTTGTAGTTTAGCACCCGTGACGCCATCATGGAGTTTTGGTAGAATTTTCTACCAAATTTGTCCATCGTTCTCCCCTCTCGGCCCGGCGGTACAGAGGCGTAGACCTGGGAGGGATGAGAGCGTTTAAGGGAGGACTCGACCAGTAGGGATTGGTGGGAGAGTTGAGGGCCCTCGAACCCTTTATGGTGCACGATGCGGTATCGAGCATCGAGTTTGCTGGGGATCGCCGGTATGGAATACGGCGTTTCGAAGCACTGCATGAAGGTCTGGTCCAGTAATTTATGCAAGGGGAGCCGAAGCGACTCCGTTGGAGGGTTAGGTAAATGCATGGTGTCCAGATACTCTTTGGAGTATCGGGAGCCCGTGTCAAGGGTCACATCCAGATCCTCCGCCATTTGTCGGAGGAATGATGAGAAGGACAATTGTTCCGCCAGCGTCGGTCTGTGGGACGGGCTGGAGGAGGAGGAGGCCTCCAGGTCCGTGGACATCGGGGAGTGACAAGGAGAATCGGGCACCAGTGTCTCCTCGTACTCCGGGCCCCTCGGGGGGGACACCTCTGATGAGGAGTATCCCCTACGTTGCAGTTTTTTTCTGCGGTGACACCTCCGAATGGCGTGAGGAGTGCCAGGATGAGTGTCTCGATCGGTGCCCGTCTCGGTGGCGGGACGGGGATCGGGATCGTCTGTGCATCGCATGGTCTCCCGAGGCCCCCAAGTGGATAGGGCTGGAAGCAGTGGATCGCAACTGGGTTTGCGATGCGGGTTCTTGCGATGCTACCCAAGTCTGGTAAGGAGTACGGAAGAACTCTTCCTGACTATGCCCAGGGCTTCGAGTATCGATCGGAGGTCTGGTCCCATGTTGGCGCGGAGGCGTAATGGGTTCTAATGGCGGCATATCGGTAAGCGAGGCTTGCCGCGTGGGCATCGCCGCCCTCCCCCGTTCGTCCTCGTCGGTTGTCGAGGTCGAACGGTGTGGGGGAGGGGGAGGGGGCGGACCGCCCCTTTGGACCGGTACCGGGAGGTCACCCTGTATGGCAGCGATGAGCCCGGGTCCGATGGTCTGCATGAGCTCAACGAATTGAGCTTCCAGCACGGACCGTAGCGAAGCCGATAAGGAGGGATCCGCACCGAAAGGGGGTCCTCCTGCACGGACATCGCGCTCCTTCGAGGCCGAGTGCTTCTGCTTAGTAGCTTTCGGCACTTTGATGACCATTGGTGGCACTGTGGAAGGAAGAGGTACCTGAACCGAGGAGACCGGGGCAGGCACCGACGTCGAGCTCGTGGATGGTGTCGGGGTGAGCGATGCCGGTTTCACCACACTCGATGCAGGAGTGGTCGATGCCGGTTTCGCCCGAACCGGGGAGGTATCAGATGAAGTGGAGGCTGAGGGATCCTTAGCTGCGTCCATCTTGAACATCGATTCCCACAATAGGCAACGCCGCTTGAATGAGCGTGCCGTAAGGGTAGAGCAAGGCCCGCACGATTTCGGGATGTGGTCAGGGCCCAAACACTGCAAACAGCGCCAGTGAGGGTCCGTGAGTGAAATCGCGCGTTGGCACTTGCTGCACTTTTTAAACCCGGTGATTGGCCGGGACATAGGCCGGAAAATCTCCGCCGCTAGGTCGAAGCCAGTGGGCCTGAGCCACGTGGCCGGCCCGTTCGACCTGCCGGAGGAAATAATCTTCTTTTTTTTTTTTTTTTTTTACTGAAAAAGAAAAGAACTGTTAACTGTAATTAAAAGAAAACGAAAACGCGGACAAGGAAGGCAAATTTAACTGAATTCAGCTAGCGCATGAAGAAGTTGAACTTCTCAGCTCCGCGGAAAAGAAAGAACTGAGGAGACACGCCCGGATCTCCGGGTAGGAAGGCACCGGCGCATGCGCGGTGCGGGCATCTAGAAACTTTAAGTTTCTACAAGCAACACGTGCTTGTGAGACGTCCGTACCGGGGCTCTGTCTGATGACATCACCCACTAGTGAGAATACCTGCCTGCTTGTCCTGGGATAAAATGAGTTCCCACGGGGACAGGGAAAATTTTGTCCTTGTCTCATTCTTTAATATGTACATAGTTGAAGTGCTAATGTGAATGAAGTTTGTGCTTATTTAGCTAAGCTCTGAAACCGATTGCCAGAGGATGATGAGGCTGCGGTTAGCATAGCTGGGTTTAAAAAAACAGTTTGGACAGATTCCTTGATGTTAAGTCCATAGTCTTCTATTGAGACAGACATGGGGGAAGTCTCTGCTTCCCTGGGCTCAGTTGCATATAATATTGCTGCTATTTGGGTTTCTGTCAGGTACTTGTGGCCTGGATTGGCTACTGTTGGGGGCAGGATACTGGGATAGATGGACCATTGGCCTGACTCAGTATGCCTATTCTTATGTTCCTAATTTTACCATTAGGTAGTGAAATAGCCTTATTAATGATAATGGAGCAGCATAATTTACTATGCACTGAAGCCCACTGTAAATGTATTACAAACACATTAACTTAGCTTGAGATGCCATATACGAGGAGTGTGTGGCGCAGTGGTTGGATCTACAGCTTCAGCACCCTGGGGTTGTGGGTTCAAACCCCGCGCTGCTCCTTGTGACCCCGGGCAAGTCACTTAATCCTCCATAGCCCCAGGTACGTTAGATAGATCGTGAGCCCACCGGGACAGATAGGGAAAATGCTTGAGTACCTGATTGTAAAAACCGCTTAGATAACCTTGATAGGCGGTATATAAAATCCTAATAAAACTAAAAAACTAAACTACGAGCGCTGTTCAAAAGTATCAGACCTTTATTCGTAAAAAATACTCATATTCAGATACAACAATCTTATAAAAATCTCCTTCAAATCTCCTTCTTGGGCTGCCACACACTTCTTCCAACAGTTCTGCCACTGTCGGAAGCAGCACTGGAATGCTTCTTTTGAGATTGCTTGCAACTGGTCTGTCACACTCTGCATGATGTCTTCTCTTGACTGAAATCTGGTCCCTTTTAGGGGCATTTTCAGCCTGGGGAAAAGCCAGAAGTCACACGGAGCTATATCGGGAGAGTAGGTAATCTGAGGAATCACAGGTGCGTTGTGTTTGGCCAGGAAACTCCATATTAAATGTGAAGAATGGGCAGGTGCGTTATCGTAATGGAGCTGCCAATTGCCCGCTGCCCACAGATCCAGCCATTTTCATCTCACAGCGTTATGAGGGTGACACAGAACCTCTTGATAGTATCCCTTGGTGATTTGATGATCCACCAGAGTCCTCACTTGGCCAATGACGATCTCATTTCTGGATGCTGAGGACCTACTAAAACGTGCTTCACTCTCCACTGATGTGCGTCCATCTCTGAAGCGGTTGTACCACTCCTTTATCTGCGTGGTGCCCATTGCTTCGTCCCCGAAGGCCTGTTGAATCTTGTGGATCATTTCCACTTGGGAATCGCCAAGTTTTACACAAAATTTAATGCAGTAGCGTTGTTCAACTTTTTCTGTCATTTTGTCAAAAACGAAAATTGGACAGCGCTCACTTACACTTCCTCACTCATCAGCGGTCTGCTACCGACTGACAGCTTCTGTAGGCGGGAAAAAATTCAAGCATTTGCATTAGGGCTGCCTACATACGTGCACCAAACCACGCCTCCCTAGCTTTATTTGTTTGCGCAAGAAAAATTAAGGTCCGGTACATTTTGAACAGCCTTTGTATTAGTGAATAGCTCTGATCAATCCTAACTCCCCAACCAGAAATTTTTTTTTTGTGCAGGTAAATCATAAATTAACTTACCCCTGTTATTTCAAGCTGATGAAAATGCACAGTGACTGATGTCTTGAATAATATTTTATTTTAGGTACGCCCCAGTTAGGTTTTCCAATATGTACCCTCTATTACTTTGTTTTATATTTACACTAATTGTGCCTTGTCTGGAAAAATATATTATTCATACAGAAATCCCTGTGTCTAATATCTCTGTTGGTAAACCAGAAGGCAATCTTGATAAAGAAGGCTGATGACAGCATTGATTAAATATTGATAAGAGAAAAGAGTCTGTCATATTTGTTCTCTGCAATAAAGCTGATGTGTCAATCTGCTACATGCAGTGACTGAATAATACCTGCGCATAAGCACACATTTGCAAATACTATAGGAAGATGGTTGATCATTAGAGAACTACAAACCATTTACCTTAGATATGCAAATATATACATAAAATGAACAATAATCCCCAATATTTAAACACTGTGGTCAGCATTAAGGTGCACTAACTGATTTAGTATGCCCAAAAGATTAGCGCACGCTAAATGCGAAGGTATCCATTATATCCTATGGGCTTCTTAGCATTTAGCGTGCGCTAAATCGGTTAGCACGCCTTAATAAAAAGGACCCCTAAATGGTGCTGTTGATTATTGCTGCCCTCCTAAAGCACCCTGAAATGCCACTGACAATACTTTATATACCTACCTACTGGCAGTCAGTGACAATATTTGGAGAGCTGTTAGTGGTTGAGTATTAGTCACACTCAGATATGGAACAATTATTCAAATAAGGGCAGACTTTATCTGGATTTCTGCTGCCTATGTTTTTCAATATTAGCCAAATTGTTTATATAAACCATTTTGAATTTCATAGAAACAGTTTGTCTCATGTTTTGATTGTTTTCTTTGAGCATACTTGACAAAGTGCACGATAGTATATTTGGGGTAAAAACAACCATCTCATTTTCCATTGATTTCTATTTGCATTAACATACACATTGTTTTTTTTAATATCTTTATTCATTTTGAAGCCATAAATAAGTGCAACATATTATACAATCATATTTTACTATAAAAACACTTAAATTCAATCAAAATTGTAATCTATGACAAATAGATATAACACCCCCCCATACTTATATTCAAAAATTGCACTCAAATTAAAGAATTAAAAATATTTTCTAACCCCCTCTCCCACCCACTCACCCTGGACGTGCATGAACATACGTATTGTAATAATGTTGAACTCCTATAACATTCACAGAATAATTTTAATTTTCCTTAGTAAACTATAAAGATGTTTATTTGTAGAAGACAAATGATAGAACACTATAAATGAGTCAAGCTATTAGTTTATTCTCTTTAAATGAACTGAATGAAGATGGGCACCAAATTATCTGAAAATAATTTATTTTCAGCACCATTATAGTCTACAAGGCCAGGAAATCACTACTGCATAGATGCAGTGAAGCTGCAGTGCGGAATGAAAAGGGCTAGTAGTCACTTCTTGAAATGTTTTCACTTATTGGGCTCATATACCACAAATCACAAAAAATATCTATGGTTAAATCTCAGTCTCACTTCTTCCAAATACTATGGTTGATGATGTCAACATTGAACAAAAGCCTCCAGAAAACCAGCACCATTGTTCCCTATGGATTTCAGATTTTAGGAAGGTGTTGGCTTCAAATATTACTGAAGAAAAAATGAGTGAAAAATATATCTGAAAAGAAAAAGAATCGCAGACAGGGCTTCAGACAAAGGTTGAGACAGCTACTTTTGTGTATATGAGAAAAGTAGCTTTCAGTCTCTAAGAACTAGAAAGTGACTGGTTAATATGCAGGGATAAACATTCATAGAAACATAATAACAGATAAAGACCTTATGGCCCATCCAGTCTTCCCATCCACAGCATCCACTATCTCCCTAAGAGATCCCATGTGCCTGTCCCACGCTTTCTTGAATTCAAGCACAGTCTTTTTCTCCACCACCTCTACCGGAAGACTATTCCATGTATCTACCACCTTTCTGTAAATTAATATTTTCTTAGATTAATCCAGAGCCTATCACCTCTTAACTTCATCCTATGCCCTTTCATTCCGGACCTTCCTTTCAAATAAGACTCGCCTCATGCGCATTTATGTCTCTTAGGTAGTTACATGTCTCTATCATATCTCCCCAGGTGTTTTGTCTGGATATTCAAAGCTGGGTCATGTCAGGGCAAGGGTATTGAAAATCTGAGTTTGTGCAACTTTCAATCCCTTATCCAGTTGTTCAATATTCAGTATAACTGACAAAGATACAACTGTGTTTTATGCAGTCCAATTTGTCCGCTTAATTTAGGAGGCTAATTGCTTAATATTGGCATTTAACCACATATGTGCCTACTCTGCCCCCAAAATAGCCGATTATATGTTTGGCTGCTATTGCTGATAATCAGCAGCACTATCAGGTTAAGTACCACTGAATATTATCAGCTGGCTCCCACACACAGTAGCGTAGCAAGGAATGCTGACGCCCAGGGCGGTAGCAGCCGGCATCGCTGCACCATGTGCCCCCCCACTCTTCCTTGATGCATGGGTACCCCCCCTCACACACACACACACACATTCTTCCCATCGCTTGAGTGTTGTCGTCCCCCGCATACCTCTTGAAATGTTTGCTGGAGCGTACAGCATCTTCCATCCTCTGCATGCGCTGGCATCAGCTCCCTTCTGACATCATGTCCTGGTCCTGCAACTAGGAAGTAATGTTGGAAGGGAGCTGATGCTGTACAGACTGGCAAACATTTCAAGAGGTACAAGGGAGGGGGGGCGGCAAAGAAGAGGAGAGGCGTCGGCGCTCCCCACGAAGATGGGATCTGAGGAAGTCCCTCCCCCCCCCCTTATACACCACTGCCCATATATGCAATTTAACTGGTTAGGAGTCTTTCCTGCCTGGTCATATTTTGAACCCATAGTGCCTAGTCAACCCTAATACTGAGTATTGTATTTCAGTGAACTGTAAATTAATACTACAATCCCTATACATTACACAATAACATGAGAAAATTCCTTTCTAACTGAGGAACAATGGGAATAGTAGCAGAAGCAAAGATGCAAAGGTAGTTGACAATGAACCGGCAGCAGCACTGTTGGTAATGATCAAAATCGTAGGCCTCAGAATTCCTGTAGTCCATCTGCTGATATACAAATTTTCTAAAGAGAAGAGTACTACTAGTTGAAGTTGCAGATCCCAGTGAAATGCTAAAACTCCAGTTGTCCCATACTTGAGCAAAGCTAAGAGCAGTGTGTGTGCAGTTGGGGTAGGGATAGGGGGAAGACAGGGGGCCAGAAAGACCAGGAAAAGTACAATAGTAATAATAATAATAATAATAATAATAATAATAATTTTATTCTTATATACCGCCATACCCAGCGAGTTCTAGGCGGTTTACATTAAATTAGATTAGGATCCACATAGACTTGTAGATTTACAACAAATTTATCGGATTAACAACAACTGTAGCCAAAAATTGGCAGATGAAAAGGGAAATTTACAACAAGTTAGCCAACTTCGTAGATGAAGAGGGTAGAATTAATTACAACAAATTTATCGGATTTACAACGGATTTGGTCAGACTTGGTGGATGAGGAAGGAAGTGGGTAGGAGAAGCAGGGGGAGATAGGAGCTATCGTGAAGGAGAAGAGTTGGGTAGGGGGCCCTGAGATTATCGGAAGGGTCGGTTAAGGGTCTTGTTTGCTGAAAAGGTAGGTTTTGAGTGATTTTCTGAAGTCGAGGTAGGTGGGGGCCTCGAGTATCATTTGGGATAGCCATGGGTTCATCTTGGCTGCTTGGAAGGCGAGGGTTTTATCTAGGAATCTTTTGAGTTGACAAAGCTTTGGCGAAGGGAATGCGAACAGCTGAATTCTGCGGGATTTCTTGTTGGTGCAGTGAAGATTTAAGTGGGGAGTGATGTATCTTGGCGAAAGACCATTTATTGATTTGTAGCATATGCATGCGAATTTGAAAAGAACTCTGGCTTCGAATTGCAGCCAGTGAAGTTGGTTGTAGTATGCGGTGATGTGTTCCCATTTCTTCAGGCCGTAGATGAGGCGAATGGCGGTGTTTTGGATCGTTTTTAGTCTCCTGGTGGTTTTCTTTGTGGCGCTCAGATAGACGGTACAGGCCTCATTCAAGTTTCAAATTTATTGTGTATTTGATATCCTGCCTATCATTACGTCTAGGCGGTTTACAAAAGGTTAAAACAAAGTTAAAAACAGAGGGGTTAAAAATAAAACATCAGACTGTAGACAGTGGAAAATCAGAATTCATATGCTTAGATCAGAATGTGCCTAAAACTAGCAAAAAAGGAAAAGACTACGAATGTTAGAAGAAACTTTCAACTGAGTATAATAGAGGTACAATCGTATTCAATAACGAAAAAAATATATATTTGTAAACGTATTGTAAATAATAATAGCAGCAGGGATTCATTCACACCACAATGACAAAAAAGAACAGTTGACAAAATCATAAAAAAACGGAGAAAAAATAAACCTCAATTGTGGGCTGCCGGGACTACACAAGTGCCCTAAGCCCCCCACATCATCACGGGTTTATAAAAAAACTCCGTACAAATATAAATCACTTTCATACTTTGAAGTATAATCTCAAAGGATTTTCAAAAGATAAATATCAGAAGTTTCAAAATCTTTAGTGATTTAAATGGCAACGTCCAAAAATGTCTTATAAACACGTGATTAAGTCCCAAACTCACTATACTGTGGCAATCAGCTCAGCTGTAAGCAATTCAAAATGGTTAAGTAGCGTAGTTGTAAAACCCGAGTATCAAAATCTCTAGGAAAATCTATCACTCATCTGAAGGTGAAATCATTCTTCGTCCCGACAGAAAAGACTTTCTGTTTCGCTTGAAAACAGGCTACTTCAGGGGATCCATATTAAATAGGTTACTTCCACGCTTCTCAGCAACATAACGGAAGACTAGCTTCTCTCAAAATGATCCATTTTGAGAGAAGCTAGCCTTCCGTTATGTTGCTGAGAAGCGTGGAAGTAACCTATTTAATATGGATCCCCTGAAGTAGCAACATAACGGAAGGCTAGCTTCTCTCAAAATGGTCCATTTTGAGAGAAGCTAGCCTTCCGTTATGTTGCTGAGAAGCGTGGAAGTAACCTATTTAATATGGATCCCCTGAAGTAGCCTGTTTTCAAGCGAAACAGAAAGTCTTTTCTGTCGGGACGAAGAATGATTTCACCTTCAGATGAGTGATAGATTTTCCTAGAGACTTTGATACTCGGGTTTTACAACTACGCTACTTAACCATTTTGAATTGCTTACAGCTGAGCTGATTGCCAAAGTATAGTGAGTTTGGGACTTAATCACGTGTTTATAAGACATTTTTGGACGTTGCCATTTAAATCACTAAAGATTTTGAAACTTCTGATATTTATCTTTTGAAAATCCTTTGAGATTATACTTCAAAGTATGAAAGTGATTTATATTTGTACGGAGTTTTTTTATAAACCCGTGATGATGTGGGGGGCTTAGGGCACTTGTGTAGTCCCGGCAGCCCACAATTGAGGTTTATTTTTTCTCCGTTTTTTTATGATTTTGTCAACTGTTCTTTTTTGTCATTGTGGTGTGAATGAATCCCTGCTGCTATTATTATTTACAATACGTTTACAAATATATATTTTTTTCGTTATAGAAGAAACTTTCAACCATAATGGCGCTCAGAACCTTGAATAGGTGATGAAATCACAAACCGGTGACAACCCCCTGTAGGTGTTTCAATGCTCTATCATTGCATCATCTTTATC
Source organism: Geotrypetes seraphini (assembly GCF_902459505.1). Classification (NCBI taxonomy): domain Eukaryota; kingdom Metazoa; phylum Chordata; class Amphibia; order Gymnophiona; family Dermophiidae; genus Geotrypetes; species Geotrypetes seraphini. The sequence goes on from NC_047085.1 coordinate 359,478,277, forward strand.
GGTAGAAAGATTTGTTGAAAAAAACTTGTAAAACTATGTTGACTGTGATACAAAAAACTATAATTGGTGATATCTTCAACTCTTAGATGCATGAGAAGGTTAAACTTAACTTGCAAGGGTGTTTAGGAAGTAGTCTCACTCCAGCGAACTCTAGATCAGAATGTGTACATTTCTAGCAGAATTGGGGGAATTTCTTATATAGATTTTGGTCCTGCCCAAGTTCCACCCAAGTCTTGTCCCCTTCCAATCTATATGCAGCTCAGTTGTACATATACTACTGCTACTGTTACTATTATGACTAAGGTTTACATATGGCTCCAGAAAAAGGAGGATGGATTGAGACATCCAGGTTTTACTTCCATTGAAAGCAATGGAGATAAAGTCCATATGTCTCAATCCGTCCTCCTTTTTCTGGAGCCATGTGGTAACCCTAAAATACTTATCAGTGTTATAGCACTACTAGGCTTACACAACATTGCACATAAAACATATATGAGATTGTAAGCTGTACTGAGCAGGAACTATCTATTCAAGACAGACAAACAGGCTAAATAAGGAATTGGGGAGTTAATGTGGTAATAATTAAAACAGACAAGTATTGAATAGGTAAATACGGGTCAAGAGTCAAAACCAGCTTTAAAATGGTGGGCTTTTAACCTAGATTTGAATACAGCCAGAGATGGAGCTTGATGTACCCAGGAAGTCATTTCTGGCTTTCTATAAATCAGGCTTTACACGTGTATGCAATATATGCATGTAAATGCTGATATTTACATATGCAAAAAGTCAGGAATACAGGCGGCAACACAGACAAAACAAAAAACACAGTCAAGACAACAAAAACAACCAACAAAAAAACAGACAAGACAAACAGCCAACAAATACAGACAAAGATAACATAAAGACAAAAACACAGACAACGACAACCGCAGAAAATACTTAATACAGTAGTACAAAACCAAAAGAAGTCAAACAGCCTCACACTCACACCATACAAACTCAGAGTATCAAATATCACAAGATATAAGAGACACACAACGCTTTAAGTCTCATCCAATCAGCAACACTCAATCCTATCCTCATGATGAAGCCCCCTCCTATTCCTATACTTCCTCTCCTATGCCTCTCCACCCTCACAGCCTTACATAACCTATCCCCCAACAATACCAATCCCCCATGGACCTACAAGCAAAGAAGACCCAGTCCACCAGAAACTTAAAACCAATCGACGGAACATATTGGACAATCTCGGCATATCCTTCCCATACTCTGGAACAAACACAATCGGAACAAACACAATCACAACAAACACCAAAAACAAACGAATCCTAAACCCCTCAACAACCCACCACCTACAAAATGCTCAACAAAACCAAATGAAATCACCATCTCCTGCATATATGTTAGCGCTCGATCAGTGGTAAACAAGCTTTTCATCCTAAATGACCTAATCTCATCCAATGCCATAGCTCTGACATTCATCATTGAAACATGGCTGAAATACCTCGAAAGCCCTGAACTCCCACACCTTTGCCCACAGGGTTACAACATTCTTCATCTTCCCAGAAAGCTCAAATGAGGAGGCGGCCTGGCAATAATCTACAAAAACTCATACACCATCGCCGAGACAGACTCAAGCTCTCAACCCGACCTAGAATATATCACCTGCAAGCTCGAAAGCAAGCACAACCTCGCACACAAGAATGTCAGAATCCTCCTACTCTAAAGACCCCCTAGCACTAATTCAGACTCCATCACAAAAACGATGGAAATAATAACAAACCTCACTTGCCAACATGACAAACTAATCATACTTGGAGAAATCAACCTACCCCCTTGAATCTGCAGAAAATAAAGAAGTCACTAAATTCAAGACTGCCAAATCATAATCATACCCTCAGGCCCCACTCATGAAAAAGGTCATACCCTAGACCTGATTGCATCCTCTCCCCCTAACCTAGTCAATAGAGCCATATGGTCCCCTGTCACATGGACAGATCACTTTCTCTTAGAATTCTGCCTACACCTAATTGATATAGACCTGAACTCCCAAAGTCACCAAAGACACAAGACTAGTCCACAGGAAAACAAGACCTGATTTCTTCTGGAACATAGTGTCAAAAATCATTCCCTCCCCCCACGGATAACACCTCCTCAATGATAACCAACTGGAACAAAATCATAGCTGAAACCCTAGATAAGAAATCCCCCATCCACCCAAGCATAATAAAATCAAACCAAACTTTGCCCTGGTTTACTGAGTCCCTAAGACTAGACAAACAACTATGCAGACGTCTAGAGAGGAAATGGAGGAAAAACAAGACACCAGAACACAGAACACAATGGAGAGCAGCCATAAATAGATAAAAGGAGAATATATCCAAAACTAAGAGAAACTACTATGCCAGTAAAATAGAAGGCGACAAAACAGACAGGAAAAAACTGTTTTGCCTAGTACAACTGACATCCCCCCCCCAAACTAAGAATCTGCAACCTTCTCTAATAAAATCTCATCCCAAGAACTAGCAGATTTCTTCCTCAACAAAATCAAGTTGGTCCAATCGGAAGTTGCTAAGACAGTCACAACAAACACTCCCCAACATAACTATACGGAATACACCGAACCCATAAAAGCAGACCAGATGTGGTCTTCATTCATCCCCGATACCAATAAACTAATATCAAAGCTAGCCTTACAAAGTAGCCCCCTAGACAACTGTTCTCCATACCTTCTTTCAGCAGCTTCACAACATATCATTAACTGGCTCACCAATCTACTAAATAGTTCCCTAAACCAAGGGCACCTACCCAAAGAAATGGGCAAAACAGCCTTAACCCCTATACCGAAAACAGCCCAAGCAGACCTCTCCATAGCATCTAACTACAGAGCGATTGCGGGCATTCCGATCCTCACTAAAATCCTTGAGTCCCATGTCAGCAAGAAGCTAGCCTCATACATAGAGCAACACTCCTGCCTTCACACATCCCAATACGGCTTCCGAAAAAAGCACAGCACCGAGCTCCTCCTCATCACTCTAATCACTAAAATCAAACAGTTGCTAAGCTCGGGTCATCAGGCAATATTACTCCAATTTGATATCTCTGCAGCCTTCGACTCAGTGGACCACCAATTACTCCTAACCAAACTCTCAGAAATTGGAATAACAGGGACTGTAGTGAATTGGTTCGTTGATTTCCTACAAAATCGCGAATACTTGGTCAAAAGGCAAGAATCATACTCCAACCCTTGGAAGGCATTCTGTGGCATCCCACAGGCTCCCCATTATCCTCAATCCTATTCAATTTATTCATGAGATCTCTAGGACACATCAAAATGGAAGACAAAACCGTTCTATCTTATGCCGACGACATCCTCATCCCCATAACCAACAACCATCCTAATATTGCTGAAAAAATCTCAAACAATATAGCTAAAATTCAAACCTGGGCAATGAATAACAAGTTGAAACTGAACGCCACTAAGACCAAAGCCATTGGTTTCCGCATGCCATATCTAACCTCACTCTCTCATCTGGCATCACTCTCATAATGGAAAAATCCACCAGGGTACTAGGCTGCATCTTAGATGACACTCTCACAATGGAATCACAAATATCTAGCCTTCGGAAAAAGACCATCTACAATATGCATCAACTGCGACCCACAAGATCATACTTCCACCCACACCACTTTGCTCTGATCGTTCAGATGATGGTCCTGCCTCAACTAGACTATTGTAACTCCGCCTACCTTGGCGTCAGTACTACTCTAATCCACAAACTGCAACTAATCCAGAACACAGCCGTTAGACTAATCTACAAATTAAAGAAATTTGATTCAATCTCAACCTTCATCAGGCAACTACATTGGCTCCCAATATCATCCCGAATAATTTTCAAATCGCCATGTATCCTACACCAGATTCTATACGGAAACTCAGCAGCCCCTCTCTTTCAATTATTCTCTACTGTTTGGTTGACATAAGAACATAAGCAATGCCTCCACTGGGTTAGACCAGAGGTCCAGCATGCCCAGCAGTCTACCCATGCGGTAGTCCAACAGGTCCAGGACCTGTGCAGTAGCCCTCTATCTATACCCCTCTATCCCTTTTTCCAGCAGGAAATTGTCCAATCCTTTCTTGAACCCCAGTACCGTGCTTTGCCCTGTTACGCCCTCTAGAAGCGCATTCTAGGTGTCCACCACACGCTGGGTAAAGAAAAACTTCCTAGCATTTATTTTGAATCTGTCCTTTTTCAACTTTTCCGAATGTCCTCTTGTTCTTTTATGTTCTAAAAGTTTGAAGAATCTGTCCCTCTCTGCTCTCTCTATGCCCTTCATGATCTTGTAGGTTTCTATCATATCCCCTCTGAGTCTCCGCTTTTCCAGGGAGAAGAGCCCCAGTCTCTCCAGTCTTTCAGTATATGAAAGGTTTCCATGCCCTTAATCATTCGTGTCGCTCTCCTCTCAAGTATTGCCATATCCTTCTTAACGTATGGTGACCAATACTGGACACAGTACTCCAGGTGCGGGCGCACCATTGCCCGATACAACGGCAGGATGACTTCTTTCGTTCTGGTTGTAATACCCTTCTTGATAATACCCAATATTCTGTTTGCCTTCTTCGAGGCTGCTGTGCATTGTGCCGTTGACTTCATTGTTGTGTCCACCAGTACACCCAAATCTCTTTCAAGGTTATTTCCCTCTAATACTAATCCCCCCATTTGGTAGCTGAACATCGGGTTCTTTTTCTCTATATGCATGACCTTGCATTTTCCTACATTGATGTTCATCTGCATATATTCGCCCACTCCTCCAGTTTGTTTAGGTCCCTTTGTAGTTCCTCACACTCTTCGGCAGTTCTAACCCTGCTACAGAGTTTAGTGTCATCCGCAAATTTTATAACTTCACACTTCGTCCCCGTTTCCAGGTCATTAATAAATACATTGAATAGCAGCGGTCCGAGTACCGACCCCTGCGGAACTCCGCTCGTGACCCTCCTCCAGCCCGAGTAGTGACCCTTCACTCCAACCCTCTGCCTTCTGCCTGCCAACCAGTGTTTGATCCATCTGTGTACGTCCCCTTCCACCCCGTGATTCCACAGCTTCCTAAGTAGCCGCTCATGGGGTACCTTGTCAAAGGCCTTTTGTAAGTCGAGGTAAATGATGTCTACGGGTTCCCCTTTGTCCATTTGGCTGTTTACCACCTCAAAGAAGTGCAGTAAGTTTGTTTGGCACGATCTTCCCTTGCAGAAGCCATGTTGGCTCGCTTTCATCAGCCCATTTTTTTCGATGTGCTCACAGATGCTGTCCTTTATCAGTGCTTCTACCATCTTGCCCGGAACCAAAGTCAAACTTACCGGCCTGTAGTTTCCCGGGTCTCCTCTCAATCCCTTTTTAAAGATAGGTGTAACATTTGCTATCGTCCAGTCCTCAGGGATTTCACCAGTTTTCAAGGATAGAATCCAACTAAACCTGCCATCCACAAAATACCTTCACTACAAGCAAATTTTCCACTCTATGTTAATTTATCTGGGTGTAAAAACCTGGAATGACCTACCTGAAGCTATCAGGAAAGAGACAAACTACATCACATTCAGAAAAAATCCTGAAGACTCACCTCTTTGACAATTAACTGTCTTAGTTTCTGTATAGCTCCTCTAGCTTCTCCTTATCCCCTTCCCCCTCTACTTTCCCTTCTCTTTGATTTGTCGCCTTGAGCATGTATAGGTATGTGCGACTCACAAATGGAAGATTAGATTAGATGAGGTTAGATTAGATTAGATGAATAGGGCTTCTAAAATAAAGGCCTTCTGACAAATGTATAGATCAGGCTTTGACAGATACTAAATAAGATGAATCGTCATGCAAGAGATTTCTAGAATCATAAGACAAAGAAAGTTTCGCATCTGAGGAGGGATTAGATAATCTAGTTGCTAGTGTACTAGCCAGTCAGTGGTGCTTTGATACTACCAAGGCCAAAAGCTAATGAAATATATGAAAGGCAGTGGCGTACTAAGGGGGGGGCGGGAGGGGCGGTCCGCCCCGGGTACCAGCCATGAGGGGGTGTTCCCGGCCTTGCCGTTCATTCCCCCCCACCCTCAAAGGACCGCTCGCCTCACTGACCTTCCTGCACCACCTGTGAAGCAGCCCGCAGCAGGATCGCGACTTCAGCGATACCTGAGCTGCTTGGGCGCTGCTTCCTGCGCCGCGGTCCCGCCCCTCCTCTGACGTCAGAGGAGGGGCGGGAACGCGGCGCAGGAAGCAGCGCCTAAGCAGCGCAGAGATCGCTGACGTCGGGATCCTGCTACGGCTGCTTCATAGGTGGTGTAGGAAGGTCAGTGGGGCGAGCGGTCCTTCGGGGGTGGTGGGGGGGGACTGAACGGCAAGGCCGGGAGCATAGGTAGTGCTGCTTCATAGTGGTGCGGGGAGGCCAGGGGCGAGCGGTCCTTCGGGGTGGGGCGGGCGGACAGGCAGGCAGGCTTTCAAGGAGGAGGGGGGTGACAGACAGGCAGGAAGGCCTTCAAGGGGGGACAGGCCTTCAAGGGGGGGGGCAGGCAGGCCTTCAAGGGGGGGACAGGCCTTTGGGGGTGTGTGCAGACCTTCAAGGGGGAGGGACAGGCCTTCAAGGGGGGGCAGGCAGGCCTTCAAGGGGGGGACAGGTCTACAAGGGGGTGGGACAAGCCTACAAGGGGGTGGGACAGGCCTTCAAGGGGGGAACAGGCCTTGGGGGGGTGCAGGCCTTCGGGGGGGGTGCAGGCCTTCAAGGGGGGGACAGGCCTACAAGGGGGTGGGACAGGCCTTCAAGGGGGGTGCAGGCCTTCGGGGGGGTTCAGGCCTTCGGGGGGGGTGCAGACCTTCAAGGGGGGACAGGCCTTCAGGGGGGTGCAGGCCTTCGGGGGGGTGCAGACCTTCAAGGGGGGGACAGGCCTTCAAGGGGGGGACAGGAAGGCAGGCCTACAAGGGGGGGACAGGCCTACAAGGGGGGAGGACAGGCCTTCGGGGGAGGGCAGGCCTTCGGGGGGGGGTGCAGACCTTCAAGGGGGGGAACAGGCCTTCAAGGGGGGGACAGGCAGGCAGGCCTTCAAGGGGGGGGACAGGCCTACAAGGGGGGGACAGGCCTTCAAGGAGGTGGGACAGGCCTTCAAGGGGGGTGCAGGCCTTCAAGGGGGGACAGGCAGACCTTTAAGGGGGGACAGGCCTTTGGGGGGACCCTGGTTTAGAAGTACACGGAGGGAAGGGGGTGTTCAAAGAGACGTGCATATGCCAAACTTTGGGGGGGAGGAAGAAATAATGGGTCTGAAAATAGAGGAGAGGGAGAGAGATGATGGACCATGGGATTTAGGGAGGGAAGGAACAGAAAGGGAGAGAAATTGGACACAAGGGATGGTGTGGAGGAGGGATAGAGATACTGGATAGGAGGGTAATTGGGAAAAGAAAGGGAGAGATGGTGGACTCGGGTGATGGGGAAGGAGGGACAGATGCCGGATGAAAGGGTAGTTAAGAAAAGGTGGATCTGTGGAGGGAGATAAAAAAAAGGAAAGGTACCAGACTTCTTGGGGAGGGAAGGGAAATGGAAAGGGAGGACAGAGTTGGCAGATGGATGGTTAGCATGCAGAAAGAAGAAAGAAGGAGACCCCAAGTTATCAGAAGAAAACCAGAGCCTTGGACCAACAAGATTTGAAATATAACCAGACAACAAAAGGTAGAAAAATTAATTTTATTTTCTGTTTTGTGATTATAATATGTCAGATTTGAAATGTGTATCCTGCCAGAGCTGGTGTTGGACTGCAAACGTGAGCTAGGATTTAACAGAGAGAGGAAAAGTCCTTTTTGTTTCTTTATTTTATTTACACCACAGCGCCAGTGTGATTAGGAGAAGCCAAAGGGGGTAAAAAAGCTATAAAACCCACCAGGAGTTTTGAAAAAAATCACCCAACTGGGCAGAAAAATCGAATTGAAAAACCAATTCAATAGGCTGAATCGAATCAATATTTTTTTTCCTGAATCTGGCAGCATTAGTTTGCGCTACTGTCTTAGACTTTAGGACCTGGGATTGGGGAGAGATGGCATCCTCAGTACTTTATAATGCAAGTGAAATGAGGATTTGGTCAGACTTTTGAAGGTTCTGCAGAAAAAAAATATTGTATAGGCCGGGGACATGAGACAGCAGGAAATGGGAACTTTTCTTCCTTCTATTTTTGTGAATGGAAAGGCTGAGGATGTCAGAGAGTTCAGTTAAAATATGTGCTTTATAAGAAAATATAATAATGTGTTTTATAAAGTTTATAGCATAGCTGGCCTACCCAGTGAGGTGTTCCTAGTGGTGGTGGTGGCAGCGTGTCAATGTGTTGAGAGGAAGAGGTGGTCTGGGAAATTCTGCTGTGCAAACTCCGGGCCCATTTCCACCCTCCAGTTAGTCCACTCCACTCAACTGGTTCACACACTGAGTGGGTCTTTGGGTGTTGTTTTGGGATCTCTTCCAGTGGTTTATCAGTATCTCCTTCTGGTCCAAGGAAGGAAACTTTGTTATCCTTAGCATTGACCTACAGAATATGTTTGTAACAGCGCTGCTTGTGTGGCATTAGGCTATGTAGTGATCGAAAGAAAAAAACAGACCTTTGCACATTTTTGCACTATATGGTGGGTGTATGAGGAGATTCACATTTCCTGCACAGCTAAGTCCATGTGAAGTTACCTTGTGCTGTATTTGACATCTAGCAAGGTCTCTGTTTGAAAGGAAAGATCTAAACTTAAAAATGAAGTGGCCAGAAGTTATGGTAAAAGCAGATAGTGTACCTGGTTTTAAGAAAGATTTGGACAAATTCCTGGAGGAAAAGTCCATAATCTGTTATTAAGACATGGGGGAAGTGTCTGCTTGCCCTGGATCGGTAGCATGGAATGTTGCTACTCTTTGGGTTTTGACCAGGTATTAGTGTCCTGGATTGGCTACCTTGAGAATGGGCTACTGGGCATGATGGACCATTGGTCTGACCCAGTTAGGCTATTCTTATGTTATGTTCTCATCTGTAGGGGCCTTTGTTTTCACTTCTTATTTTAATGTATTTTTTTTCTGGGAACTTATCAGTGTTTTTTATAATGGGAACAAAAATGGAAGAGAATTAATGTGTGTGGGATGAGGGGGTAACTAATTTCTTCAGCTAAATAATTCAATTCTCCTCAACCAGACATAGGAGAACTCACGCACCATTCACACACCCTCCAACCAAAAACGTCAAAAGAAAAAAACTGTTCGACAACCTCCTAGCCAATCGAGCTGCAACACTCGACCCCCAACTCTACAACCTATTGACCTCGACCACAGACTACAAAACCATCAAAAAAGAAATAAAAACCCTTCTATTCAAAAAACACATAAAACCGAACTAACACAATCAGAACTGTCCCAAGCATCACCTGCAACTACTCCATATGTACTTCTGATGTCATGACAATTCAGACATAATTTATGTTATGTTATGTTTGGAATATAAGAAAATTTTCACTGCCTGTTTCTATTCTGACCATTTATTCCGTTTCATGGTCATTACAAAAAAATATTTTTTTTACATGGGGGTGTGTCAAAAAATGATGGGCCCCGGGTGCCACATACCCTAGGTACGCCACTGATGAAAGGTATCCTGGGCATTTGGTCCACTTCAGCCCTAATTATGGAAGCAGAAGACCTCCAAGATGCAAAAGAATATTCCTTAAAAAAAAATACATTTGTTAAAAGACATTTTATAGCACTTGAGAATAATTTATTTTTTATTTAAAATATGTCCTGTGTATCTAAAATTCAAAATGAATTACAGAGCAACATGTGCAATCAATAATATCTACACAAAACAAATAATTTAATATTCCATCTTCCAATTTAAAACCAGCTTGAAATCTAACAAGAAACTAACGTGTCTCCTCTTCTAAGCACTTCAGTTGACTTGCTAACCATAAGAGAGATAATTTACCTGTCAGATGACTTTCAAAGGGAAAGCCTTACTAAACAGAAATGCCTTTATTTTTTTTCCTAAATGCTGGCACCGTATAAATTATTTTCAGTTCCACTGGCAATTTGTTCCAGTCCATTGGGCCTGTTATAAAAAAAAAAAAAAAAGCTGATATGTGTTTCAGATAAATAACATTGCCAAACTGATAGTAACATAGTAACATAGTAGATGACGGCAGATAAAGACCCGAATGGTCCATCCAGTCTGCCCAACCTGATTCAATTTAAATTTTTATTTTTTTTTCTTCTTAGCTATTTCTGGGCGAGATTCCAAAGCTTTACCTGGTACTGTGCTTGGGTTCCAACTGCCGAATTCTCTGTTAAGACTTACTCCAGCCCATCTACACCCTCCCAGCCATTGAAGCCCTCCCCTGCCCATCCTCCTCCAAACGGCCATACATAGACGCAGACCGTACAAGTCTGCCCAGTAACTGGCCTAGTTCAATCTTTAATATTATTTTCTGATTCTAAATCTTCTGTGTTCATCCCACACTTCTTTGAACTCAGTCACAGTTTTACTCTCCACCACCTCTCTCGGGAGCGCATTCCAGGCATCCACCACCCTCTCCGTAAAGTAGAATTTCCTAACATTGCCCCTGAATCTACCACCCCTCAACCCTCCATTACCCAAGGTACAAAAACTTAATTTGTGAGCCCAATAGGGACAAAGTACCTATATATGTGAAGGGGCATAATCAAAAAAAATGTCTAACTTCACAGCGTCCAAAGTCCATTCTGGAAAAATACGTCCCCAAATGCTAAGCAGCTGTGTATTCTCACAACTGAGAGAACAATTTGGGCTTATAGATTCTCAGAGCCATGTTCAAATATTGCGTGGAATTTCTTTAGAATTTAATCCATCATCCTATTGGGAGGTCAATTCAGTGCAGTAAAAATGCAGAATTCCCAAAATGTCCTTGTGTTTATTCAATTGCATTTGAGGGTGATTCTTGTTCTAAAACCTCAGACAGCTCGTGACCTTTTTAATCTACTAGAGATGGAATTGTACCCTAGAGTCTAGTTTCTCAGTGGTAGTACATTATGGTAAGGCTACTACTACTAATTTCTCTGGCACTACTAGACCTATGCAGCAACAACAAAAATGCGTCTAAAATCCCGCCTAAGTCGGCACTTGGACGACCTAAAAGACAGGTGATCCAAGAGCCAATAATCGAAACGGGTTTTTAGATGTATCCAGGGACATTTTAGGCATCTGAATCCCACTGTGTGCCCAGAGCTGAAAGGGGCATTTTTGAAAGAATGGTGAGAGTGGGATGTGGACCGACCTACACTTAGTCGTACTGCAGGGATAATCAAAAGTTTTACGAGGCTGCCTGGACGGAACTTATAAGTTGTGACTTAGGCGATTTTAAAACAGGGCTGAGTGCCCAGAAAGAATCCAAAGTGACCAGATAACCACTGCAGACACACAGTACAGACCCCCACACACTCCCCCAGTGATCACTGACAACCTCACACCCCCTCCCCCCTCCCGCTGCCATAAAAATCTGAATAAACTTACATTCCTGCATCTAGAATATCAGCACCTGGCATAGGAAAGCCTAGTAGAGCTGCACAGAGGTAGCTTAAGTAGTCTATGGGGTGGGATAGTGAACCATAGAGAGGAGGAGCCAGGCCCAAAAGCCACTTTAACCACTAAATTCTTGGTGAAAAATGTGAATCTACAAAAAAAAAGCCCAAACCCTACTGTACTGCTATATAGGTGGCACGTGCAGCCATATGGGCTGTTGGGGTAATAGACAGGTGTATATAGTAGGTTTTGACGGTATTTTGGGGAGGGTCTTACCATGACCTGAAAGGGAGTTGTGGTGAGATGTTTATGTGACACCCTTTTTGTGGAGTTCACAGCAGTGCCCTGTAAGGTGCCCCACTACTTTGTTGCCATGTCTGGGCGGCCAGTCCATCACTCTGCTAGCCCCTCCCACATCCAAAAGGTCTTGTTCTAGGCATTTGGGACTTGGACGCGATTTTTGGACGAGAATGTAGTATAAAGATAAATGTACTAGCGGCTTGGACGATGAAACGGCTGGACGTAAAAGTAGATGTTTTTCGAAAAAAAAATAATTTGGGGACGTATTTTTCCAGAATGGACTTTGGACGCTGTGAAGTTAGACATTTGTTTTGATTATGCCCCTCCACATATATAGGTACTTTGTCCCTATTGGGCTCACAAATTAAGTTTTTGTACCTTGGGTAATGGAGGGTTAAGTGACTTGCACATGCTTACAAGGACCTGCAGTGGGAATTGAATTATTAGGTTACGCCTCCACTTTTCTGTTTTGCTCCATTGTATTTGCTTATTTTCCATAATCTTTGTACTCTTTTATTGTGGTCTATTTGGCTGTTAACAAAATTGTAAGTTTTTATGCTAAATAATGCCTGCTCTATACCAGTGTTTCTCAACACGCGGTATGCATACCCCTGGGGATACACAGGCCATTTGTTGGGGTAAGCAGTCTGGTTGCTGCCGCCGTAAATCCTTCCCTGCCTGCCTGCCCCCTTCTGAAGCTGCTGCCAAGGATTCCTCCCTGCCTTCCTGTCTGCCCGCCAGCTGCACCATCCCCACCACTGAAGCCGACTCTGTTACTTCATTGGAGCCGGACTGGCTCCCTCCTCCCCCAGCAGCACTCTGTGCAGGGACTCAGGCAGTGACTCACGCGCTGCGTAGCTGACCTGCAACCTTCTCTCTGACATCAGAACTGATATCAGAGGGAAAGCTTGTGGGCTAGCCACGTGCAGTGCATGAATCACTGCATGCGCCATCCCTGCACGGAGTTGCTGCTGGGGGAGGAGGGAGCGAAACCAGCTCCAACGACGATATAGGGTCGGCTTCGGGGGTAGGGGTGGTGCATCAGGATGGCAGACACGCAGGCAGGGAGGGAGGGATTATCAGCAGTGTCTTCAGCAGGGAGTGGTCAGGCAGGGATCCCTGACGGCACCTGCGGCTTCGGGGGAGTGCGGGCAGCTGGGGCAGGCAGGGATCCCCAACTTGCAACTTAATTTGGGGACACAGCTGGAAGGCAGGGATGGGGAGGGTTAAGGGGGAATTTGCCTACCCTGATCTTTGTTGTCCAAGGGATAGTCGGACATACTGAGAGTGGTCTCTCCCAGAGATATGAGGGAGCTACTTATATTACTTTAAGAGAAATAGGACAGAGACTCTGAGTTCTTGATGAAAAGAACTCTGTGGGCAATCCTTGAGGGAATGAATGCTAGCATTTGGCCTAACCCTCAATAAGCCTACCTGTTGTGGCCAGAGCATGGCCAAAGTCACTCTTACCATTGTGGCCCGAGCATAGCCAAGGGTCTTATAACCTACTGTGTCCAGAGAGTCCAGCAGGACCAGTGTACAACAGTAGCCTATGGTGACCAGAGAGTGCAGTAAGACCAGGGGGGCCATGGAAACCAGAAGTAGCCAAAAGCTTTACTGCTGTTTAATAAAAGCCAGCGTAAGTAAAAGTAAATAGTTACTGCACTTAAGTAAACGTTTTGTTACATTTGTTTGTAAAAAAAAAAAAAAGTACAGGATAACATTTGTTACTTTTACTAAAGTAATAATTTTGCCAATTTTTACTGCTTTTACTAAGTTACATCAGATACTTGGAGTTAAAAGTAAAAAATAAAAGTGGAAGCAGAAGTGAGATGTAAATGATGGTTCCTCGGTAAACCAAATGAAACAGTAAAACCGGAACAGAATTGCAACCCTCACCACGCAAACAGTGGATCATGTCATCTTAAATTTTGCTGTTCAGTGAATATAGACCAGTGGTCTCAAACTCGCGGTCCGGGGGCCACATGCGGCCCGCCAGGTACTATTTTGAGGCCCTCTGTATGTTTGTCATAATCACAAAAGTAAAATAAAACAGTTTCTTGATCATATGTCTCTTTAGCTATAAATTACAATGTTATTATTAACCTTTTCCTATCGTGTGTCCCGGCTGACGGGACATTCAAAAAATGTTGCAGCCATCGTATGTCCCATGGCATGGGACATAGAGTACACGACAGGAACATAAAATATTTGAATTTACAGACTTATGACTTATTTACATTATGTTTACAATAGCCGTAAATGATAACGGTGAATAATACAAAACTTTGCTAAAATAATTACGATTGGAACCAGCGTAACGTACAATTTACTACAATAGGAAAAGGTTAAGACTTAGCCAAAAAGAAAGATTTATAAACTATAAAGAGTTTTACCTCCTGCAAAATTGTCATTTCTTTCATAAGACATTAACTTTTTTTTCTGCGGCCCTCCAAGTACCTACAAATCCAAAATGTGGCTCTGGAAAGGATTTGAGTTTGAGACCACCGATATAGACTATAAAACCAGTGGAGTTGCCTGGTTACTGGTTTCAAGCCAAACAGAGCGATGATGAGTTGAAGCACTTTGTAATGGAGATGAAGCTCAAGCTTTTAGCAATTCTTGGTGAACAGACAACAGACTGCTGGGCATCCCATGGAAAATTTTACAGGAGGGGGGGGGGGGCGGGATACCGCATATATATTTGAGGTATGTTTACATTTCTGAATTATACAGGGTTGGCGGTAATGATGTCTTTTAATTTCTGTAGTTCAAAAGTGCTTTGTAATGGCTTGATATGTTTCAGATGTATATATTTATATTGCACTGTTCATATTGGAAAATAATAAAATTTATTAAAAGAAAGAAAGAAAATTTTACATTAGGGATTGATAGTCTTCAAAATGGAAGTCTACTTATCTGGCCCTATGACTGATGGGTTCCCACACATCTGATGTTCTTGCATCAGTTCTCTAAGATATTCAGGCAGAGTTTTCCAGTAGATGAAAAATTGTTACAACAATAGACAATGATTCCCATCTTATGAAAGCTTTCTTTGTAATTGGACAGCATGACAGTGATAATGAAAATAAAGATGAAGATGCAAGTGATGAATTAGATAGCACTATTTTTTTTTTTTTTAAATCATGTTTATTAAGACAGTAGGCAACCGAACAGCAAGTACAAAACCAAAAACAATGCATCAGAACAGGCAGGAAAGTATACTTGAGTAAGATGGTGCATCCATCGAGAAAACAAAGAAGCTAGATAACAAGTTCTAAAAAAAGGATATCAGAGCCAAAATGGGAGGCCTAGAAAGACTCGCCATCCAGCAACCCCCGTCCAGTTTTGGAAAATAGACCAAGCAGAATCCCCAAACGATTCAACACAAACATCTGTCCCTAGCACCCAAGATGCACAGACCATGCAACACCACACTCAAACGCACCGACACACACACATGCTCTCCCTCTCCACCAAAGGACAGGCTCCACCAAAGGACAGGCTCCACCAAAGGGAGCCTCCTCAGAGATCCAATATTTCAAAACAAGTTTTTCCCCAATAGAACAGCATACAGAACAAATTTCTGTCAGGACATGACCAAGCCATGTTGTTGCAACTCCCGGACATCCCCCAATAATAAAGCAGGCCCATTCCAGGGTATGTCCCCCTGCAGTAAACCGGCCAAGCAGCTATGTACAGAGTCCCAGAAAGTCAAGTGCAGACAATCAAAAAAGGGAGTGCAAAAAAGTACCCCTCTGGGTTTTACATTTGATACATTTGTCATCGGGCCACATCCCCATGACCTGCCCATGAGCACGAGAGCACTACTTCTAATGCAGTTGATAATTACAAATCTTGGTAAGTGTATTGTGCTTCAATTTTAATATTATATGTAAATAATGTATTATGCACAAGTATAGCTTTAAAATGAATAAAGATTTATAAAAGCAACAACAATGATGATAAAGTACTCTTTGCTATATGCAATGGCATTAAGTGAGGACTTTCAGGGAATTCAGTGAATCCCCAGCTCTACTGCCCTGCTTTTTTATTTTTTTAATTTTCTTTTTACTTGAGGCAGTTTGATTTGTTGAGTAGGCAGCCTGCTCAACCAATCAAACTGCATAAAACAAAAAGTAAGCAAAAATAAAAATAAAAAGCAGGGCTCACTGGCTGGAGATTCTCTGAACTCGTGAAGGCCCTGACACTACTTATCTGAATCTGATTGGCTGAGAAGCTTATGCCTCTTGCCTGCTCAACCAATCAAATTCTGAACAGTGCCCTCAGGGTTTTTAGGGTGTAGAGCGAATTCCCTGAAGGCCCTGACCGCATACCATTGGCTATATGGAAGTCAAGTATTTCAGAGAGTCCCTTAATCAATACCTTCAGACCAAGTCAGAGGACATTAGTAATACTGCAGCCTCACCATATCTGAAGGGTGGGTGGAAGGGAGGGGAAAGGGAGTTGTACTGGAATTTGATTAAGGGAATTTATGGAGTTTCTTGAAGGTTTTTATTTTATTTGAATATTAGGTAGGAGGGCGGGGGTAAATATAATTGTACATTAATGTATGAAAAATGTATTGTTGTTTTCTTGTAATATTATATGTATACATTAACGGGTGCTAGAATATATGTCTGTCTGTCTTTCTGTCTCTCTCCCTACCTCTGTCTTTTTCTTTCTGTCTTTCTCCCTCCCACTGTATTTCTTTCTGTCTGTCTCAGTACCTGCCCCCTTTGTCTGTCTGTCTTTCTGTCTCTCTCCCTGCCCCTGTGTCTTTCTTCATTTCTTTCTGTCTCCCTCCCTACTTCCCTGTGCAGCAGCCGCAGCATTCCCTCTCCCTCCATTTCCCTGTGCAGCAGCATTTTTTCCCTCCCCCCTCATTTCCCTGTGCAGAAGCCGAAGCAGTATTCCTTCCCCCTTCATTTCCCTGTGTAGCAACATTTCCCCCCCCCCACACACACACTTCCCTGTGCAGAAGCCGAAGCAGCATTCCCTCCCCCTCTATTTCCCTGTGCAGCAGCAGGATTTCTCCATCCCCCTACTCTTCCCGCGGTCTGGCCGGCTCCCTTGCCGGAGTTATTTTTAAGTTTAAAGGTGTGGCGGCAGCTCCTCTAATGATCCCCGCCTGCATCAGAAGTCTTCTCTGACACAGGTGTGGCTCATGAGAGGAGCCGCGGCGGCACCTGTAAACTGAAAAATAACTCCGGCAAGGGAGCCAGCCAACTGGAAGTTCAATGAGAGCCATAGCTTCAAAACGGAGCCCTCTGTCGGGCAGTGGATTTGATCACCTTTGTAAAGCCTTGGGATTTTTGAAGCTTTGGTCTGGCCTGCTCCCTGCTCCCTGCGTGCCTTGCCGTAGTGTATTTTTTAGCTGAAAGATGCGGCGGTGGCTCCTCTCATGATCCCCACTTGTGTCCAACGCGGGCGGGGATTGTGAGAGGAGCCACTGCCACGTCTTTCAACTTAAAAATACAATACGGCAAGGCGAGCAGGGAGAAGGCCAGACTGAACAATAGCACGGAAAACAGAACCCTAAGCGCGCATACGCACTCTTACCTGCCGGAGACCTATAGCTCACGGAAAATGGAACACGCAGGTAACAGTGCGCATGCACGCTTAAGGTTTGCACAATTGTAGTTTGAAAATTCAATAAAGATATATAAAAAATCAGACTGTGCAATCCATTTTCTACTAGTGCAGCTAATGAATACCAGTTTAGCTATGCTGAATTAATACCCTGTTTCCCCGATGATAAGGCAGGGCCATCAAATAAGACAGCCCCCCCTTTTTAGAAAAAAATGTAAAATAAGGCACCCCCCCGCAAATAAGCCACCCACCGATACCTGCGCTTACCCGAATCGGGTGGTACGGTGGGTGACTCCGTGTGGTCCCTCCGTCTACCGTATTTGCCTCCATGGCTGCGTGCCGCGCCTTGTCATGAAATGAAGAGGAGGAAGTGACAGGACTGCAGCGCGCACACGTGACTCCGCGCAAGGAAACACAGGCAGCTTCCCTCATCCCTCCCTAACGGAGACTGCAGGAGTTTGTTCACGGCCAGAACATCCAAAAGTGAGACACGCAGACAGGTTTCTTTTGCTGTGAGCAATACCACTTACTGTATATAAAGCCTGTTTAAAATGCATACGGTATATAAACAATGGTTTCACATTGTCAAGTCCCCTCTGATGCTGCACTACAGAATAATCTCTTTACTGTGTTTCCCTGATGGAGAACATTGGGGACATTAAATGGTACAATATATGGTATGATGGATAAAGCTGGCCATACACGGTACGATTTTTCGGCCGACCGATTCTTCAGCCATCAAATAAGACAGCCCCCCCCTTTTTAGAAAAAAATGTAAATAAGGCATCCCTCCGAAAATAAGCCCTAGAGCATATTTTGGCCTTCCAAAAAAAATAAGACAGTGTCTTACCATCGGGGAAACAGGGTAAGTCACAAGCATGCTCACATAAGTGACAGTCATTTTCAAAAGTGTAGTTTTACTTAAAGCAAGGTGGAGTGAACTGCAGAGCAATAAAGTTGTTGGGATAAAAATGTCAACAATAGTTGCATTCATTGTAGTTAGAACATAAGAATAGCCAGAAGTGACCTGAGCGACCAGAGGGACTGCGAGGTCTCAGCAAAACTTGTCACACCCCATTTTATTTATTCTACACTGTTTACCCAGGGGTTGCTCAGAACAGTTTACATGAATTTATTCAGCTACTCAAGCATTTTTGCCTGTCTGTCCTGGTGAGCTCACAATCTATCTAATGTACCTGGGGCAATGGGGGGATTGAATGACTTGCCCAGGGTAACAAGGAGCAGTGTGGGTTTGAACCCACAACCCCAGGGTACTCAGGCTGTAGCTTTAACCACTGTGCCACACTCTCCTCCCCCCCTCCCTCCCTTTCAACTAGCTCCAGGTCATCTAGAACCTTCATTGTGCTCAGTACCATCAGTTCAGGTTTAATGGCCAGTCTATCGCTACACATCTATTCTTCAGCACCACATAGCTGCATACACGAATGCATCAGACAGTGAAAGCTTAATAGGAAAGAAAATTTGAATGCCATCCACATAAATGTGTTGATTATCTTCTATTTAAGCAAGTAATTGGCAGAGTCCAAATAAAAATGAAAAAGGACAGCAGATAACAGACCTCTGAGGCACTTCAGTGACTGTACTACTGGTTGTTTAACAGAAAGTGTGTAACTTGCTTACAACTCACAGAAGGAGAAGAATAAAAGATTTTGAGAGCAGTTAAAAGGACTAAATGATTCGATG
The DNA here is from genome assembly GCF_902459505.1 of Geotrypetes seraphini. Taxonomy (NCBI): domain Eukaryota; kingdom Metazoa; phylum Chordata; class Amphibia; order Gymnophiona; family Dermophiidae; genus Geotrypetes; species Geotrypetes seraphini. Next base: position 359,497,406 of record NC_047085.1, read on the forward strand.
TGTCAAAAGCTGAAGACATGTCTAATTAAACTAGCACATTGTGAAACCCATGATCAAAACTGCCAAATGACGTCGAGACCAGAAAGTTTTATCAGTGCGATGGGCCCATGGAACTCAGATTGTAAGAGGTAAAAAAAAAATGGAACTGTTCACAAACCAACTCCAACAACTGTGTTAAACTACTTTTTTCAGTATTTTCTTCATAAAAGGAAAAGAAGATCCTGTGTGATAGTTTGAAAGCAGAACAGGGTCATGAGTTTCCTTTTTTTTTTTTTTTTAACATGCTTGCTTGAGAGAGTCAACAAGGTGAAAAATAACGATGCAAATCTCCTGCTTCCACGCTATTAATTTCAAAGGAGAATAAGGGTCAAGAGGTCCTTGAACTGTATCGGTGTTTTTCTGCATGTATTTACTTTCCGAGGGCTATTAGTGTAGGAAAATTACCAGACCATCTTTCCAGCGGTAGCATGCGGTATCATTTATACAAACAACATCTGTTAAAGCTAGCTTCAGGGGAGAGATTACTCTGACCGGCATTCCATAGGGTAGGACTGGAAAAGCCACAGCAGAGAGGATGGCCAAACCCCTTCCCCCCCCCCCCCAAGCCTCTTTCTATAGTGAGATGGCAGGTGAGCAGAACTGATGCCTAAGTAAGCAAGTAACCATGGAGGAAATGGAATGGTATTTGGCATTATTAACTTGCAGCAAAACTCAGGAGCATTGAAAGTGGTAACATGATGCATCAGCCATTAAGCTGGCATAAATGCTTGAGTCTAAAATTAGACATGTAATTGCAGATTTATACTAGCATTCTATAACGGTAATTATATGCATAATTGCCAATTCAAATTCACACTTAGCTTTCATCATTCCAGCACCTAACTTCAGGTGACCTATACAGAATTGTCCCCTAAGTAGGTAAACCCAAATTCTGCTCATTTCTACCTGGGAAGCCTCCTCTTATAAAATGTTTAGAGCTATGGATGGATCGCTTCCAATTCAAACTTTTATATGTATACCCAGCGCCTTGTTTAAAAATTGATCTTTCCATGTGAAACAAAAGCACCCAGGGGATCTTTATGGATGAAAATGACATGAATGAAAGGGATGAGTATTATAGTGGAGATATTGCAAACTACCCTCCACTAATGTGAAAAATCAGGCAGTGTTGTATAGTAACTAATGGCTCCTTTTATAAACCGGGATAGAGCTTTTTACCACAGGCTGGCGAGGTAAATGCTCCAACGCTCATTCAATTCCTACGAGTGTCAGAGCATTTACCTCTCCAGCCTGTAGTAAAAAGCTCTACCACAAGCACCTGGCAGAAACCCAAGGAGCAGCAGCATTCCATGCTACCAATCCTAGGGCAAGCATTGGCTTCCCCCCTGTCTGTCTCAATAGCAGACTATGGGCTCCTTTTACAATGGCGCGCTAGCGGTTTTAGTGCGCACTTAGCATGTGCTAAAATGCCAGGTGCACTAGCCGCTACCACCTCCTTTTAAGCAGGCGGTAATTTTTTGGCTAGCGCACGTGCTAATCTTGTGCATGCATTATAAACGCTAGCACACCTTAGTAAAAGGAGCCCTATGGACTTTTTCTCCTGGAACTTGTCCAAACCTTTCATAAACCTGTCTACATTAACCACTGCTGCCATATCCACGGGCAACTATTCTTTGGTGAATAAATATTTCTTTCTATTGATCTCTTCATATTCACTTTGAAAATTAATCTTCTTCCTTGAGGGCTGCCTGAGAGCCAATCCAACTCTAACTTTCAGAATTTGTAACCTGCAGAGTCCTAGTTTCTGCATCCTTTGGTGGTTAGAGTGAACCTCTCCCCCCTCCTCCCTTTCTTCAGAGCCAGGATGTATCTTTCTCTCCTTTATTATGATAAGTCCCCCCCTAAGGTCCTTTGCTTCCCATCTTAGGGTCTTTTGTCTATCAAAAGCCAGTCGTATTTGTTATAAGCAAATGAGCATGTAAATGAGTCTCAACTAATTGCCCTCCCCCCAAGGGAACCTCCTGTTACTCCTTAAATTTTAGTTGTCTTTTGATATTGGCTGTCTACATGAGATCCTTTCCCCAATTCCTGTGCTCCTGGTAACGGGTCATACATCCCATCATACCCACCCTCATCCATGTTATCACAAACGGCCTCAGATGTAGATGGTTTTCACACTAATGAGAGGGTAACACAGTTTACATCTAATCCTCAGTGGAACACAAAGCGTAGAGCAAGGAGTAACAGTGGTGAAGCTACTGGGCAATAGCTATCAAGACAAAAACAATTGCTATAATCACCAGAGGGAGGAAAGCTACTGTACTAGCATTTAACCTTTAAAACGAAAGATTATGATTAAAAAAGAGGAAATTAGAAAAAAAATAACAGGATCTGTTGCAAAGGTTAGGGTTTTCATGAGATGTAGACACTGTGTAAAAATAGCATTTTGGAAGTACAAATATAATGTATTTCACACTTTACAAAAAGCCAAAGGAAGACCAGAGCCACAGCTAAACAGTGAAGTGAAAGAGAAAATTAAAACCAAAAGAAAATCGTTCAAAAGTTGAAAAATGGAACCCAATGAGGAAAATAGGAAAGTGTGTAAGAACTGGAAAGTTTGATGCAAAGCTTCAATAAGGCCAGCAAAAAAAGTATTTAAAAAGTAATTTGATTAAAGATTGGCTAACTCAGCTTTGCCTGACATCAGTCTTCCTGGACTGACTTACAAGGTCTGGCTGCACATTAGTAAAGTGTATTGCCGTTTCAACAGTAGCTGAGCTCCTTGGAGGTTTCCAGGCCACAAACACATTTGCTTTGGTGATGCTTTCTGTGACCAGAGGCCCAGGTATCCCAGACGGAGGGCCAGATTCTCAAAACTTAAGGTTCCAGCCGGTTCAGCGTGCATGTATTTTATTATCAAAACGGTTTACTATGGTCTTTTCTGAGGTTTTTTTTAGCAGTCTCCGATACTGCCATGCAAATGTAGTACAAGGTAATTAATATTAAAATGAGCACTCTGAGTGATTCTCTATAATCTCCAAGTGATTCCCTAACCTCGTTGTTCCACATTTGCGGCCAACAGGTCTGAGCTGTCGTAACCTTACTTTCTGATCAGTGCCTGAGCACAGATTGACTTAGGCACTGACAGGAAAGTAAGGTTTGACCGCTCAGACACCCCTCTCAAATTAAAATTTTAAAAAAAACCTCTGAATTGAAGATGCCCACTCTCTCCTGCCGCATCACACAATCAGCCGACATTGCTAAACTCCTCTCCCCCCCCACCTCCACAGCGGGAGAGATGTCCATTCTCTCCCACTGTTACCCCCTGACAACTCCCCCTATGCCTCTGACTCTACACATACACACACCCCACAGTGGGAGAGATGCCCCCTGGGTCGACCAATGGCTGAGAACGCTGTCCGGTGGAATCATGAAGGGGCGGGATAGAGCCAGATCGGGAGGGTGTTCCTTAAAGGACGCTTTCACCACTCCCACTGGCTTCTTAGCCTTTTTCTTGGCCGTGGGGGTGGACCGGCAGCCGCGCTGAAGTGCAGCCCCAGGAGGTTCCAGACCCGGCCGGCTGTGCACCCCCATAGGGAGTGCACTCAGGGTGATCCACTCCCCCCCCCCCCCGCCCTTGGTACTTCACTGCAATGAGCAGAGTATTTTAGAACAGGATCTGATGACGTAGAACCTGTTATAAAACACATGGTGAAATAGATGTCTGTGTGCTGGCTGTTGCAGCAGGAGCATCCATAAATTAAAAAAAAAAAAAAAGCCCTCTAAAATATGGATGGGGCAAACAATAAGGTTGTTCAGAAGGGTATGCTTAATTGCATATTCTATATAGCTTAAAATTGATACTCTCACCATGTGATTTTCAATCTGTGGCTTAAGCACTGATACAGTATTTATTTAATTTTCTATACTGTTCTCCCAAGGGAGCTAAGAACGGTTTGCATAAATTTATTTGGGTACTCAAGCATTTGTTCTTCTCTGTCCTGGTGGGCTTACAATCTATCTAATGTACATGGGGCAATGGGGGGATTAAGTAACTTGCCCAAGGTCACAAGAAACCTCAGGGTGCTGAGGCCGTAGCTTTATCCACTGTGCTATACTAGATTGGATTATTGTGGCATACTTTATCCTGGTTTGGCTAAGACAAAGTGCAAGGCCTTGAGCAACTGATGAATTCTGCTGCAAGGTTGATTGCTGGTATTCCCAAGACAGCACATATCCCTCCGGTCTTGAAACAATTACCCTGACTCCGAGTTCAACAGCAATTATATTACAAAGTGCTATCAACTGTTCACCAAGACTTATATTGGTCTGTGCCATTGTGTTTTCAAAATCTCTGGAAAATCTATCAACCAGGTAGGAAGTTGAGATCCGAGGGAGGGATGAAATGGATTACTGATAAAGAGGATAGAGTTATATAAGATCAAAAGTGTCTATGTTTTTCATAGCTGGAGTAAAGCTATGGAATTCTCTTCCCAGAACCCTGAGACTATGTATGGATTGTTTGAACTTTAAAAGAATGTTGAAAACTCACCCCTTCCCCTTTTTACTAAACCACGATAGCGTTTTTTAGCACAGGGAGCTGCGCAGAGTGCTCCGCGCTGCTCCTGATGCTCATAGAATTCCTATGAGCGTTGGGAGCAGCGTGGAGCAATCAGCACTGCTCCCTGCTCTAATAACCATTATCACAGTTTAGTAAAAGGGGAGGGGGAAATTACTTGTGGATGCCTTTATATGATGTATGATGGGAGAACATTGATCTAGATGTGGAAACTTTGCAACAATAAAGGGAGGATATTGATTCTGATATAGGGCTCCTTTTACGAAGGTGCGTTAGTCCCTTAATGCGTGGAATATCGCGTGCTAAATTGCCGCACGCGCTAGCCACTACTGCCTCATTTTAAGCAGGCGGTAATAATTTTGCTAGCGCGCGCTATAGCACACGGTAATTTTGTGCGTGCGCTAAAACCGCTAGCGTGCCTTAGTAAAAGGAGCCCATAGTAACTTTATAACATTAAGTTAATGAGAAATGTAAAGCACTACTGTTATTGATATATTTGAGATATATGTCATTTGTCTTAATATTATATATGTTTCCAAGTTTATTTACATTTGAATATACTGACCATCAACATGTATCTGGCTGGTTTACAAAGCTAAAAACGTTAAAATATATTTAAGAATGGGGTAAAATGAAAGGTTGAACATAAAATAGACAAATACAATGACGTACACGATTTTGAGGGAGAGGGGGAATGGAAAGTTTATAATTACATCTTTAAATAAAATAAAAATAAATGATGAGAAGAGGGGGGAGGGAAAAACACCAGGAGAGGGGGTCACTTCTTAAAAACAGTTCTTTTTGTATACTGATGTGCTGTTGGAAAGGGTATTATCAGATGCTCGCGTATGCGTCTTGGAATAAGAAAGTTTTTCAGTTTAGTTTTGAATTTGTCAAGAGAATTTTCTTGGCGAAGGTGAGATGGCATGGCATTCCAAAGGGTTGGAGCTGTAACAGAGAAATTGGTGTTTCTAGTGTAGTAAAGTTCTTTGATTGGGGGACAGTCAATAAGTTCTGGTTTTAAGCAGTTTATAATTTTTTAAAATAAATAAATAAAAATAGTCCAGTGGTTCCCAAACTTGGTTCTGGAGGCATCCTGTCAGGTTTTCAGGATTAAAAAACCTCAAACTTACTAGAACATTTTACAAAAGCTTAAATGAGCTCAGAATCATAAAGTAAGAGACCAAAGTATGGAGCTCATGCCCACAGTTCATATCTCTATTTCCGTTCTCAATCATAGCACATCCGTATTGCACAAAACAAGTGAAAACTTATAAAATATATATTATATAGTTCAAAAAAATCATTTCATTTATCTACATATCACATATTGGGTTCAGATAAAAAAAAAATACATATACAGGAGTGAACTACATTCATATATAGAAAAAGGAGGAGAAAGAGATGGGTATTGATGGGTAAGAAGAATGGTGCTGGCTGCTACCATTCATATCTGGGGACAGCTGAATGCTTTTTTCCCCTATATGCACACACTCCTATATTAGGAGGAAAGTATGGTGTAGTGGTTAGAGCAGTGTCTAAAATTTTTTTAGTTCTGGCACACTAACCGGAGCAAATGTATATCGTTGCACACTAAAAGGTGCAAATGTTTTTTTGCGGCACATTATAACTGAAATTATAAAATTGCAAAACCAACAAAAAATTAAAATTGAGATTTATTTATTTATTTAAAGTTCTTTAAGCAATGTATGGGTAATTGTTACAATAGTGAAACTAAAGTAGATAGAATAGAATTGCTAGTCAATGCAATGGATGTGCTTGTTTTTGAGTGTATGAATTAACTCAAAACACGGCTTGATAGAAACATAGAAAAATGATGGCAGAAAAGGGCCATAGCCCATATAGTCTGCCCACTCTATTGACCCTCCCCCTTAACCCTCTGAGAGATCGCACTCTGATCACCTATCCCCTTAACTCTACCCTCTTAGAGATCCAACATGGGCATCCCATTTAATCTTAAAATCTGGCATGCTGCTGGCCTTGATCACCTGCATTGGAAGCACATTCCAATGATTAACCACTCTTTCAGTAAATACTTCCTGGTGTCACCATGAAATTTTCTGCCCCTGATTTTCAGCGGATGCCCTCTTGTGGCCGAGGGCCCTTTAAGAAAGAAAATATCATCTTCCACCTCGAGACGACCAGTGATATACTTAAATGTCTCAATCATGTCTCCTGCGTTCTTCGAGAGAGTATAGCCACAATTTGTTCAGCCTTTCCTCATACGAGAGATCCTTGAGCCTCGAGACCATCCTGGTGGCCATTCGCTGAACCAACTCAACTCTCAGCACATCTTTACGGTAATGTGGCCTCCAGAATTGTACACAATACTCCAGATGAGGTCTCACCATGGTTCTGTACAATGGCATTAGGACCTTGGGCTTCCAACTAACAAAACTTCTACGGATACAACCCAGCATTTGTCTAGCCTTGGATGAAGCCTTCTTCACTTGATTGGCAGTTTTCATGTCTTCACTAATGATCACCCCTAAATCTCGTTCTGTTGCAGTTCTAGCCAAGGTCTCACTATTCAATGTGTACGTTCTGCACGGATTATTGTTGCCAAGGTGCATGACCTTGCATTTTTTAGCATTGAAGCTAAGCTGCCAGGTCAAGGACCAATGTTTCAATAAAAGCAGGTCCTGCGTCATAATGTCAGACAAATTGCTGTTACTTACAATGTTACATAGTTTGGCATCATTGGCGAACAATGCTGTTTTACCTTGAAGCCCCTGGGTCAGGTCTCCTATGAATATGTTGAAAAGGATCGGGCCCAAGACTGAGCCCTGAGGCACTCCACTGGTCACCTCCGACATTTTAGAGAGGGTACCGTTAACCACCACCCTCTGAAGTCTACCACTTAGCCAATCATTGACCCATGCGGTTAGTGTTTCACCTAATCCCATCGATTTCATCTTGCTCAATAACCTGCGGTGGGGGATGCTATCAAAAGCTTTACTGAAGTCCAGTAAACGACGTCCAGGGACTCTCCTAAATCCAGCTTTCTTGTTACCCAGTCAAAGAAGCTGATGAGATTGGATTGGTGAATCCATGTTGGTGGGGATCGCATAGATTCTCCTCGTCCAGGATCGTGTCTAATTTGCGTTTGATTAGGGTTTCCATGAGTTTAATCACTATCGATGTGATGCTCACCAGTCTGTCGACAAGCAAACACACGTTTCATCATCCACCATCTTTAATCGTTCTCTTTTTTTCCATTTAAATTTGGTCAGAATTGAAAATCCAAGTTTGCAAAGATTAGAAGATCCAAACGGTAACAAAGCCTTGATTGCTTTGTTGTTCAAATTAGGATAACTTCTGCATAAAAAATAAAATAAAACTAAAATTTATTGATATTAGTTTTCAAAGGCCAATCATGTCAAAGAATGATGCTTATCTGGGTGGATGTATTCTTAAGCACACAGACACTCATAACATTGACCGACTCTTGCGTACACGACATATATGTCATTAATTCTAGTGTATACTTACGAAGGGAATTTTAAAAAATAAAGTAAAATTCAGGAATCTCTTGGGGCACACCCAGAATCTCTTCAGGGCATATCCCTGTGCCATGGCATGCAATTTGAGAGACACTGGGTTAGTGCTATAGCTATAGTGCTATAGGTTGTAGGTTCAAACCCTGTGCTGCTCCCTGTGACCATGGGCAAGTTACTTAATCCTCCACTACCCCAGGTACATTAGATAGATTGTGAGCCCGCCGGGACAGAAAGGGAAAATGTTTGAAGTACCTGTATACAAACCACTTCGAGTGTAGTTGTATAACTAGAAAAAGGCAGTATACAAGTCCTGTCCTACCCTCACCCCCTTTGTAAAATCACTGCTCCTGCTGGGTATGCAGTCCTGCACAATGTTACACTTGTTTTACAAGAGGCTCTTCATTTGGTGGAGCCTTTGCAAAATACAGTGGGAAGTTTTCATATGCCAACCAACTGGGACATCTTAATTCCCATTTCTATGTCCTTCACATCTGAGGAACTGGCAGTGCTGGATTTGTATGAGTTTTAATGAATAACACGGTCAAATATAAATGAATGTTTTGCATCATAAAAGTAGCATCTGTGAGTTGAAGATAAAAGAAAAGAAGTTCAATCTTCATCTTCACAGGAAGAGAGAAGAAGAAAATTAATTTCAGTTCCTGAACACAAAATTAGTACTACAGCAGCTTACTAAACAATATTAAAGAAATAAATGCTCTATGACATTTAAACCTTGCAGGGAAAACAGATGGATGTGTAGACCACAATATCACTCTGGTATGGATGGAAGCCATAGCCAAAAAAATTGCATTAAAGGGAACACAAAAGAGCTCATAATCAAAAAATAAAGACATCAAAAAACCGCCATGTTAGCACTTGGACGTCCTAATCATCAGGGCATCTAAGTGCTGATTTTTGAAGCTGACTTTTTGGATATTTAGCAAGGCATTTTTCTCGCTATGCATCCAGAAGTCTAAGGGGTATTTTGAAAGGCATGTTATGGATGGGCTTTGGGTAAGTTATACTTGGACTTTTTGCGGCAATAGTCAAACATTTTCCAGGATGTCCTAGATGGAACTTAGACATTTTGGTCCTGATTTTGCAAAGTGTGTCCCGATTTTAGGCAGCACATTAAAAAAAAAAAAAAATGCTCCTGAGGCAGGCCGCCTATGCTCGCCTAAGGGCCTTAGATGAACCTAGGCAGCACTACGTGTCTCCCTAGTAGAGGGAGAGATGCTTACAATGTAGGCCAGCAAAATGCTGGCCTACATTGCAAGTAGACGTGGCCGCTATACTTATTGTGGCAAGGGATCTCCCTGCCACAATAACTATTGCGGCTGCAACCTCCTGTCCTCCCCCTCAATCGCTTGCAGGAGGGTGCCCAACCCCTCCTGCTGGAATGCCATCCAACTGACACCCCCGATCGCCGGCAGGAGGGTGCTCAACCCCTCCTGCTGGAAGGCCACCCACCCAACACCCTCGGTTGCTGGCAGGAGGGTGCCCAATCCCTCCTGTTGGAGGATGCCCCCTCCGAACCCTCCCATGCTAATACCCCCTGATGACCCCCCCTAACTTCCCCCCAACTAACCTCTAATTGTTGGCCTGACGGATGGGTCTTGCTGCCGTCCGGTCATCTGGCCTGCCTCATCGAAATGAGGCAGGCCCACCCCTTCCCGGCCCATCCCCACTAAGCCTAAGGCCTGATTGGCCCAGGCTTTAGAAGTCTGGACCCATCAGGCCTTAGGTTTAGTGGGGATGGGCGGACCTGCTAAGCCTAAAGCTTGATTGATCAAGGCTCCTAGAGCTTGGGCCAATCAGGCCTTAGGCTTAGTGGGGATGGGCAGACCCGATAAGCCTAAGGCCTGATTGATCCAGGCTTCTAGAACCTGGGCCAATCAGGCCTTAGGCTTAGCGTGGATGGGCTGGGAAGGGGCGGGCCTGCCTCATTTCGACAAGGCGGGTCTGCCGGACAGACGGCAGCAAGACCCGTCCGTCCAGCCAACAATTAGAGATTAGTTGGGGGAGATCATCAGGGATGTTAGCGTGGGGGGGGGGGCGTTAGTGTGTGTGGGGGGGGGGGTTCGTAGGGGGGCTGCAATAAGTGTTGCGGCTGCATCTACTCACTAACCCGATTCTGTAACCGGCGTCTGTAATATGGACGCTGGTTACAGAATCAGGGTTAGTGTAGGCCCAATTCTGTATAGGACGCCCCTCCCGGGCGTCCTATACAGAATCTGGGCCTTTGGGTTAAACCTGTTATAGAAGCATCTTAGTGCCACAAAGGTACCCAAACTTACCAGATGATCACTAGAGGAATTAAGTAATAACCCCCCCCCCACACACACACACACACTCCCCCAGTGGTCACTGACCCCCTCCCACCCCACAAAGATCTGAATGAAACTGTACTTGCCTGTCTCTAGAACAGCAGCATCTGGTATGGGGAGCTGTACACAGGTGTCTTAAGTAGCCTGGTGGGTGGGCTAGTGTACCATAGTGAAAAGGATCTAGGTCCATAAGACACTAACTACTACATTTGTGGTAGAATGTGTGAGCCCACCTAAACCTCACTATACTACATATAGGTGCCACCTGCAGTCATAAGTGCTATTGGGGTGGTACACAGGTGGGGATAGTAGTTTTTTGGGGTTGTTGTTTTTTTTTTTTTTTGGGGGGGGTGGTGATACATATATCTGGCATCCTTTATGTGAAGTTCACAGCTGTGCCCTCTAGGGTGTTCCACTGCTCTGTTGCAATGTCTATGTGGACAGTCTGTTACAATACTGACCCCTCCCATGACAAAATGTTCTGGGTTTGGATGTTTTGGACTTGGACCATTCTGCGGTTTTAATATGGGGTATAAAGTTAGACATCATAAGGTTGGACATCCTTTGGATGTCCTGTCAAGACGTCCAAGTAGATGATTTTCCCCTAAAATGTTTTTGAATGTCTTTCGAATTTGGATGCATTTCTGAATTTGGATGTCTTGTGGGAAACACCCAAATCAGACTTAGGTGTCCTCTTTGAATATGGCCCTCTATGTATGTGGATATTCTGTGATCGGTGGATCAGAAATATGTAAGCTCTATTCAATTAAATTGTGTGAGTGTTGAATAGAATTAAGGAGCTAACATTTTGCTGCAGTCATCAGATTGACAACATTCATAACTTAAAGAACTCGAAGTGAATTAAATATGATGGATAACAAGTGTAACTTCATAATGAAATATGAGTCAGGGTAATAAAACCTAGATTTGCAAGTCCTAATGCCAGAGACAAATTTAGGTGTTGTTACTGTTTCAGTGATATCATTTAATAAGACTCATGAGAGAGCTATCCCAAGCTATAATTGTATTTATTATATTTGATATACTGCTTGTACATGAGTATTAAGCGGTTTACAAAACTATATATATTAGGCACTTTGGACATCACTCTCTGTCCCGAATGGGCTCACAATCTAAATGAAAGCGCCTAAGAGAAAAAGAACATCATTCATATATTCAACGATAAAAATAGAGAAGAAGATAAAAAGGAGCCCCAGAAAGATGCAGAGAACCAGGGAAAAGTGAAGCAGAGTGGTTTCATTGTAGAGAAAAAGATAAATATAAAAGATATTAAGATAAATATTAAATATAAATATAACATAACTATAAATATAAATATAATATAATATAAATATAAAAGATAAATATAAAATATAAAGATAAAAAAGAGAATAGTAAATCTAACAAGATAAATATAATCTGTTTAGGAAACAAAAAAATAAAATGAGGAACAGTATTTTATTTACTTTTAATGCATTTTGGGGTCATTACCAAAGCCGTGCGGCAACGGCCCTGAAGCCCTTTAAATCTCTTGCGCGGCTTTGTAAAACAGGTCCTAAGTTGCAATAAAAAATATTTTCATTTTAAGGCCGAGAATGGACATGTCAGCACTGATCAGTTAGTCCACTGTGCATGGTTCGCATGTGAGCTCTTACCGCCAACATAATAGGTGTCAGAAAGTGCTCACATGCTAACTTGTTTTAATGGGTGTGGGCTAATGGCAACGTTGTCCTGCACCTTTGTATAAAGACCCCAATACCTGCAGCAGGCCCCATGGGAATAAAATGGGTTCTGTGAACATAAGAACCAAAGAGTTGTCATACTGGGACTGACCAAAGGTGCATCAAGCCCAGTATCCTGTTTCCAACAGTGGTCAAACCAGGCAACAAGTATCTGGCAAAATCCCAAAGAGTAAAACAGATTTTATGCTGCGTATCCTAGAAATAAGCAGTGAATTTCCCCAAGTCCATCTTAATAATGGGTTTTTTTTTTCTTTTTTTCTTTTTGCCTGTGTGTATCTCCAGCTCCTAGGGAAATCAAGCATACGAGAGATTACTACCCATGCGATTAAATTTGCAGTTGATACAAAGTTATTCAGAGTAGTGAGGACACAGAAGGATTGCAAAGACCTACAACACGACATAAACACACCTGAGGAATGGGCCGCAAAATGGCAAATGAGGTTCAACATGGATAAGTGTAAGGTGATGCATGTCAGTAGCAAAAATCGTATGCACAAATACAGGATGTATGGTACTATTCTCAGAGAGAGCCCCCAGGAAAGAGACTTGCGGGCCTCTTCTCCCTTGAACAGAGGAGATTGAGAGGGGACATGATCGAAACATTCAAGATATTGAAGGGAATTGACTTAGTAGAGAAAGAGAGATTGTTCACCCTCTCCAAGGTGGAGAGAACGAGAGGGCACTCTCTAAAGTTAAAAGGGGATAGATTCCGTACAAACGTAAGGAAGTTCTTCTTCACCCAGAGAGTGGTAGAAATCTGGAACGCTCTTCCAGAGGCTGTTATAGAGGAAAACACCCTCCAGGGATTCAAGACAAAGTTAGACAAGTTCCTGAACAAGGACGTACGCAGTTAGGGCACTGGTCTTTGACCTAAGGGCCGCCGCATAAGTGGACTGCTGGGCACGATGGACCACTGGTCTGACTCAGCAGCGGCAAATCTTATGTTCTTATGTACTTCATTTTAGAAAATATTGTAAACTATGATTATTTTCACCCATATTTACCCCCACCTCCCCCCTCCTCTGCACAAGAGGTGTTTAGCGCTGGCCAGCTTGCTGAACGATCTGTGCCGCTGCAAAGGTTTTATAGAGTTCCTATTAGTGTCAGAGCAATTCAGAGCATTCAGTATGCTGTCCGGTGCTAAAAACCTCTTCTGCGGTTTTGTAAAAAGGGAGAGGGAGTAGTTATTTTGGGGTATTTTTACTAAGATGTGATAAGCACTAATATGAGCTTACTGCTGTTTAACATGCAATACCGTGGGGTGCACTCAGGCATCCCACAGTAGTTTTTGCATGTCCATATACTACCCATGCGTTAAAAAATAAAAGGGTTTTGTTTTTTTAGTGCTGGGGATGGAGAGTGGGTGAGGCTATGTGAATAAGTTATCATGTGGGCATTGTTATGGACTAAGGCCCAGTTTATTCCAACTGTAATTTTACATCCAAAATATTGGATTGTAAAAGGTCCACAGATCAGACAACTTATAAATGACCCACGTTTCATAGCATCAGCGAATTAAATCAAATCATGTGCCTGGTCTTCATTTGTCCTTGTTACGAAAAACTTTCTTGACAACAAGGAGGCAGACAATTACACACAATTAGTAGAAGGCATGCTGTTTCATTTCAACAGGCTTAGCTGTAGCATGAGTGTTAAAGTCCATTATCTGCACAGTCACTTAGGGCTAGATTCACTAACCTCACGGATCCAATCCGATCTGTGAGGTAGCCGGGCGACCGATTTACGATGTGTCCTGATGCAAATGAAACCAATCGGAGGCAGGCCCCAAACCGACCCCACAGATCACTGAAGAGCAATCCTGACGCATGTGCAGACCATCTTCTTTGCATGCGCGTGCTCTCCGTGCTTGTTTGCAAAAATTTTTTTTAAACTTTTTTACTCGCTGAGCCCGTGGTTTTAACCCACAGGTTTAAATCAGGGCTGCACTGTGGCGTGTTCTGGAACAGAACAGAACACGCCATAGTGCAGCCCTGCTTTAAACCCACGGGTTAAAACCATAGGCTCACACTGCAAGGAAGGGCAGCAAAAGCAGGAGAGTCATGGCAGCAAGAGCTGTACTAGTGGCATCTGGAAGTTAACTTCTTTAAGCCTGCATTGCTTGGATGAGAGCAAGGAGAAAAACTGCTTCTGAGGGGCAGGAGAGTCGGCAGGGACGTGAGCGACAGGTCCCCAGCAGTCACTTCTTTTTTGATCGGCTAGCCAAGTCGGTGTTCCTGATTTTTTATAGTGAATTGCTGCCTTCCTACATTTGCATGCCCTTCCCCCTCATTTGCATGCGCAGATCGGATCGGAGTAAGGTTAGTGAATCAGGTCGGAGTCGCAAAGTGATCGAGACACGATCGGTGTCATTAGTGAATCTAGCCCTTCAATCACTTTCCAGAGAATCTTGGTGACTTAAGTGAAGAGCAAGGTCAAACATTTCACTAAGACATAAAACAATGAAAGCCAGACACCCAGCTCTCCTAAGATATATTTGCACTCACTATGACAATGTAACATTTTAACAGTCACAATATTTTTTTTAATTTGATAAATAAGAAAGTCCTCATGTTCTCATGTCCATGTTTTTATTGCAATGTTATATACATTATTTCATTTTTTATATATAAATATATTTTTTATATATAAATATTTTATTCATTATGTGTTTATTGTGACAGCATATTTTACGTAGTATTACGTGTTTAATGTGATAGTATGCTGTTTTTTAAATCTTTTTTTAATCTTATATGTTGTTTATACATTACATTTTAATTTTTAATTTTCTTAGAAACCTTTTTTAATTTGTTTGTAAACTCCTGAGGTATGGCTAAAACATGTACATGTCGAGTCTTGACCATAATAAAGAGCACCACAGGTCGCCTTCTCTGTTTTCTTTGTGTTTCTACCATGACAAGGTAGGATCTCCTGTTTTGGATGGAAATTAGTGTGAGACCATGATTGCTAAAATATAAAAATTGCCCATTTACTAGCAGTGCTAAAAGTGGTCTTTGCATTTGCGGAAGACTAGCGCTGGCCACTTTATAGCTCAAAGGACTTCTTCTTTGTTTTTGTTGTATTTCCATGTAATATTTTTAATGAGTTTCTTTCCTGATATTTTTACCTGTTAATTTTTTATTGTCTTAAATGCTCTTTTTTTTCAAATTGCAGTAAAAAGTAACCTTAGCGAGTCCTTATGCAGGTAATTCCTACTTGCTAAGGCCATTTTTACCATTTACCACAGGGGTAAAATGACAAGAGGTGCAATCATTGGTTTTCCTATTAGCAGTTGGCCATTAGCATATGAGCCCCTACTTCCACGTATTTTGTAGGTGGTAAGGGCTCTATCGTTAAACATGTGTGAATTGATTAGTGCATCACAATATAGCTGCACTAACCGATTAATCTAATCTTTTCTCAATGGAGGAGAGTAAATAGTGGAGTGCCGCAGGGGTCTGTACTGTGACCGGTGCTATTTAACTTATTTATAAATGATCTGGAAATTGGAACAATGAGTGAGGTGATTAAATTTGCAGATGACACTAAACTGTTCAAAGTTGTTAAAATGCATGCAGATTGTGAAAAATTACAGGCGGGCCTTAGGAAATTGGAAGACTGGGCGTCCAAATGGCAGATGAAATTTAATATGGACAAACGCAAAGTGATGCACATTGGGAAGAATAACCTGAATCATAGTTACCGGATGCTAGGGTCCACCTTGGGGTTTAATGCCCAAGAAAAGGATCTGGATATCATCATAGACAATACAATGAAATCTTCCATCCAATGTGCGACAGCAAATAGGATGCTAGGAATTATTTAAAAAGGGATGGTTAACAAGATTAAGAATGTTATAATGCCCCTGCATCGCTCCATGGTGCAACCTCATCTGGAGTATTGCGTTCAATTCTGGTCTCCTTATCTCAAGAAAGATATAGTGGCGCAAGAAAAGGTTCAAAGAAGAGCGACCAAAATGGTAAAGGGATGGAACTCCTCGCGTATGAGGAAAGGCTAAAACAGTTAGGGCTCATCATCTTGGAAAAGAGACGGCTGAGGGGAGATATGATTGAAGTCTACAAAATCCTGAGTGGAGAAGCGCGGGTAGAAGTAGATCGATTTTTCACTTCCAGAGGGGAGACGTGGTTTTTGAGCATGCATCAGTTGCTATATGATTAGCAAATGTGATTATAGAGAGAAAAATAAAGTGAAAACCTGAAGTGGCTTCAGTTCCTGAGGACGCCTGTATGGCGAAACGCAAGATTGTGCTGGGCTGGCTTGAACATTTTGTCAGTTGTTATTCAAGTGAGAACAAGATCTTATCATGAAAGCAGGAGTTTAATCCATGAAGCACCAGTTTGGCAAGGGCATTTTAAATAAAACACTGGACAATGTGGAACTGATTATCCAGGTTTTTGGGGCAACAAGGGCATTTGCCTGGGTTGTCTCTTGAAATAGGTGTTTGTTATAAGTCAGAGGGTGGTACATTCAATATAGTTATAATATTTATGAAAAGAGTAAGGTTGATTAATAAATTATTAATGCTATGTGCATATATTAGTTCTTTTCTTCTTCTAAATGTATGTTATGCATATTCATTAGGGATATCATGAAAATCTGACTGGCTGGGGGGGGTCCTCCAGGACAGGGTTGAGAGCCACTGATTTATTCTACAAGTTCAACAGCTCTAGTCCAGCCATTTCCAGCACAATCCTCAGGGTACACCTAGTCCCATTGAGTTTTCAGAATATCCACAATGAATATTCACAATTTAGATTTGCATGCAATTGAGACAGTGTATGTAAATCTATCTCATGCATATTCGTTGTGGATATCCTGTAAATCTGATAAGATTAGGTGTGCCTTGAGGATTGGGTTGGGAATAGCTGCTCTAACCTGTCAAGCTTTTCCTTATAGCAGAGCCATTTCACACCATGGGCTCCTTTTATCAAGGTGCGCTAGCGGGGTTAGCGCGTCGGACATTTCATCATGCGCTAACCCCTGCAGCAAGCCAAAAATCTAATGCCTCGTCAATGGAGGCATTAGTGACTAGCGCGGCAGGCGGTTTAACGCGCAGTATTCCACACATTAAACCCCTACCGCGCCTTGATAAAAGGAGCCCCATGTATCATTTCTGTTGTTCCTTTGTATCTTTTCTAGTTCTGCTGTTTTTTAGATGGAGAAACCACAACTGCACACACTGTACAAGGTCAGATAGTCTGGTAGGCTTATGAAAAGGCATGAGTTTCTCAGTTTTTAATTCTCTATTCCTTCTATTTTCTTCTTTCTGGTACTGTACATTGGTTTGGGGATTTTAATGAATTGTTCACAATAACTGCAGTGTCCTTTTTTGTAAATGGTAACCTTGCTACGATTCTGCCTGCTATATTGCTTTATTTATATGGTTTGTACTCGCAATATAGAAAGGAAGTAATCACTTTTTTATATGGCTGCTCGGGTAGTTGCAAAGTGCTATGGTTTTCAGTAACTCCCTTTTCCCATTTCCAGAAATTTTCATAGGTTTACTTCTTCTGGTTTTGTTGTTCTATAATGAACATGCCTACTGTACCTCTCAGAAGGGAATCATCAACCACCACTACCTTATGACTCCTAGTGGTCACGGATCCAGCAACTTTTGGGATTTTGAACTTTGGTCCTTCATTTCCCTGGGATGTTCTCATCTCCTCCACTTTCAGAGCTACAGTTCAAGGGCAGGTGGAGTCATAGTATCAATCCTGCAGGATTCCGAAATCTGTGTCCAACTGTCCTCCCTCAGCACGGCCTCTTCTATACCACTGCTGGAACTCTTTAATGACTCATGAAGCTTCTGCGCTGACCACAGTACCGAAACCATTATAGCCTCTCTACTAGATCACCTACACACACTCTTTAGCCAAGGCTCAAGCGCCTTGATCTTGCAACTTGACCTGAGCAGTGCATTTGACCTAGTCGACCACAACATTCTCCTAGACTGCCTAGCATGTATCAGCATCTCAGGCCTGGTCCTCAATTGGTTCCAAGGGTTCCTTCAAAACAGACCATACAGGGTATTCAAGAACGACTCTTTCTCATATAGATGGGATAACTCTTGTGGTGTGCCACAGGGCTCCCCCCTGTCTCCCACCCTATTTAACGTCTACCTGGCCTCCCTGGGAAACCTTCTGCAAAGCCTCAAGCTCAAATTCTTCATCTACACAGATGACATTACAATAGTCATCCCGCTAACCAGTATCACACCAGAGCTCCTCACCACCCTTTCAAGAACACTCAATCAAATGGAACTCTGGATGTTATCCTATAGACTAAAACTAAACCCTGACAAAACAAAATTCTTCCTAGCTACCCCCAAAGACAAAATCAAAGACACCACAATTCAAGTAAAAGGATCGACTTTCCCCCTCGAACAAACCTTAAAAACATTGGGAGTCACACTGGACAAACATTTATCCTTGGAAAAACACATTGATAATTCAGTCAGGAAAAGTATCTCGGTACTCTGGAAACTAAGCACTATAAAAAAAATACTTTGACGACACGTCATTCCGCCTGCTAGTACAATCCTCTATTCTTAGCATACTGGACTACTGTAATATCATTTACCTGAGCTCCACGAAGAAAACCATCAGAAGACTTAGAATGATCCAGAACACCGCGGTCCGCCTCATATCCGGCCTGAAAAAATGGGAACATGTCACCCCTTTCTACCGCAAGCTTCATTGGCTGCCATTAGAATCCAGAGTCCTATTCAAATTCACCTGCTTTTGTTACAAAACAGTATCCGGTCTATCCCCAAACTACCTCAACCCACACTTCCTCCTGAACCCCAGCAACAAGAACTCCCGCGAATTCAGCTGTTTGCCTTCCCATCCCTAAAACTCTGTCACTCCAATAAATTCCTTGACAAAACCTTCACCTACCAGGCCGCCAAATAAACCCATGGCTAGCCTAAATGATCCTTGAGGCCCCCACCTACCTCGGCTTCAGAAAATTACTCAAAACTCACCTCTTCCAAGGCCAGGACCCTTAATGCTCCTCCACAAAGAACCAAAACCTCCACCCCCTCCCCCCATTGGTACTACCCTACCCTCTCCCCCTCGACCCACTCTCTCCTACTCCTTACAACATCTACTACTTTGTCGCCCATAACTTTGATCAACTGATATTGTACTGTTTGTAACTCTGATTAATTGATGTGAATCGCCTAGAACTCCCTGGGTATGGTGGTATACAAAAAATAAAGTTATGTTATGTTATGTTATTTCAGCAATGTACCTCTCATTCTCATGGATGCTTCTCAGTCTTGCCACCTCCTCTCTCAGTTCCTTTATTTCCTTCATGAGGGATTCAAGCTGAAGACAGCTTTCACATGGAAACACTTCCTCTGCTTGAGTAACATTTTTTTGTCTGCACATTTATTGATGGGAAAGGAGTTCTTTATGATTGGTGCTGGAAAGGGAGACTGTAATAGGAAAAAAGAGATGGGATATGGAAAATGGATATGTGGAGTGAGAGCTCAATCCTCTGCCTTTCCCTGACATCCTGATATTAACATCCTGATCTTGGAGCAGTGAGAGTCATGTCCAGGCTGTATCGTATGGCACAGGAGTGTCAGCAATTCTTTAGTCAGCCTAAAGTAGATTCCTTGGTGGCTCAGGTCACTAAGCACACCTCCCTTCTGAGAGAAGCCGGTGTGGTGCTCAAAGACATGCAGGACCTGTAGCTGTGGCTATAGTTCTCATGAGATGTTTTGGGAGTCAAAGCTGCCTCGGTGGCATCCTTTGTTACATGCGCTTGTCTTTCCAGACTGTGCACTTTGGAGAGTGAAGGTGGTGAGCCTCCCTCTCAGCTTCTGTTATAGGGAGTGGACTGTGGCATTCTTTGTGTCCTAGGCAAAGCATTGGCTTATTACATTTCCGCTCGTAAAATGTTCTGGCTCAGACAATGGGCTGGTGATTCCACCTCTAAAGCTACCCTCATCAGACTCCCTTTTAAGGGACAGTTGCTGTTTGGTAAAGGTCTGGATGATCTAATGAATTCTGTGGTGGATCATTGCCCTATTAACCCAATCCTTGAAATATGCCCTCCCAGTCAGATTTTCATGAATATGTCTGAGATAGATTTCAATACAATGGAGTCAGTAAAAATCCAAACATGACTTGTACATATTCATTGTGGATGTTTTTCAAAATGGGCTAGTCATATCCCAAGGACTGGAATAAGAACTTCTTGTCTAACTTGTACTTACAATCTTGTTGCATTTAATTGTGCAAAAATGTTATTCTTTCAGCAGACTTTGACATGCTGACATTTACAGAGATCTCAGTCGTTCATCTTCAATCATGATACAAATCAAAGTGAATTATTTGACCTTTAGTCTGAAGCTTAGTTAATCAAATCTTTGTGAGTACCAATGCATACACATTAGAATCTGATAATCTGTACTTCCCAGTGACTGTCATTGAATAGTGAACCTGGCCATTTTCATCAGCCTGATATTTAAAACACATCTCAAATCAAGTTCCTTGGCACTGACATCATGTTTAATTAACAATAATACTGCAAGTTCAAAAAGGGAAATAAACTGAGACTACATGAATTGTTATAGTTATCCAGGTCTTGCAGAATTCCTAATTTAAAGTGCATATGTTTAAATACAGAATAAAAAAGCATGTTTATCAAATCGTGCACTCAGCACTGTTGCTCATACCCTTCATGGTCTAGCATGGCACAATAATGACACTCAGGCGTTTATCAACTCAAATGGAATTTATTTGGCCGCAGCCATAACAGCACAATTACATCAAACTGTTATCAACTGAACATCATAATCAAGCATGAACGGTGATGAACTGTACACTGTAATCACTTCAGAAAATGGCATAACACACAATGTACATCACCAGGCAACATATAAGGAACTGATGGTCAGGCGCACAGCATCTGGCTCTCTATCCCGCACAATGTGGGGCACCGTACAAGCTTCCCCAGCTCACCGGACCCTTCCCGTTCAAGGAGGTGTCCCCTCGTTAGCAGTACGTTGTTGTGAAGATCATGGCCTGGCCCCCTGCCGACCAAACAAGGCGACGTGCCCCATGTCTTAACCACTGTAAAGATGTCAGCCATATGCTGTGCTTACCTGCTACTACCCGTGATAGCGAAACCTCGCTTATCGCGGGTTCCCCCCAAGTGTCATGGCTGTGGCCCCGCACACATTAACATGTGCCATCCTGGATAGAACTGGTGAATATATCCAGACCGTGTACAGACGCGGACAGCTGTCCTCTACCAAGTAGCCATTTTTTTTTTGTCATCCACCTATTGAGTTTCTTGCGAGTTAGTTATCTCCACGGCTGTGTGAGATCTCGCACCTTTCCATACTCACTGGGGTATAATATGGGACCACAATAAGGTAGTGTGGGGAAGCCTACTGTCTGTGGATACTATTGGTCTGTGGGGAAGCCTGCTGGCTGAGGATAACAATTCGTCTACATTTAACTTGTTGAGTTTATTCCGAGTTATCTATCAATAAGGTAGTGAGGGGAAGCCTGCTGGCTGAGGATTATCCGTCGGTCCGCATTTTCTGGACTAACTGTACACTGTTCGTGGTCTCTATCGCCCACGGAACAAATGTACTGAGGAACTTCCGCTGTTAAACCCATACCCAAGGTACTATTAAACCCATACCCAAGGTACCTATACCCTGTAACTGTGACCCTAAGTATCCCGTCAACCCCCTAATCCCGGAATGTGAGACCAGTAAATACTAGGTCATAATTTCACAAACAATCAGGGAAGCCTTGGACCGCGCTTGAGGTAATGTAAACCCAAATTATTAAGATCATTCAGCCTCTCTTGAGGTGCTGTAAGCCGTAAGTTAAAACCCCGTAATGTAAAACATAAGTATGAAGGTCCTTGAGGTACTATGAACCAAAATGCGAGGCAACATCCCTCCCTAACCCTGATGTAAACCGAATAGAAACATCCATACCGAATGTATATCCATGATTTTTCCGAATTGTAACTTTTGCTACCAATCTAGGGTAAAAACGCAGTTGAGGTAATGTCACCTAATTAGGAAGGTTATGCGGCTAAACTATAAGGTAAACGATGTAAACCCCGCAACAAATGTAAGGTAGTGCCGCTCTTGAGGTTATGTAACCTAATTAAGAAGGTACTTCTAAATATGAAGGTACATCAACCTCTAAACCATCCACGATGTAAACCCCGCATTGTAACATCCATAACCCGAATGTAGGCCCTGGAATTTTTTTTTTTTTTTTTTTCTCCTTCAATAAACCCCTGGTAAAGGCCAATTCTAGTCACCATCCATCCAAACCCTAATGTCCACCCTGTGACATACATAACCCGAATGTAGACCCTGATTTACAACATCAATAAACTTTATGTAAGCCCTATGTAGCGCCCGATCATCCGCACCATAACACCCTTCATAACCTTCGTAAAACTGAGCGTTCGTTCTTACCTCCCAGATGTTGACTCTCCTTCTGAGTAGGGAATTCCTTGCGTTACTCTCCTTCTGAGTAGAGGACTCCTTACGTTCTTATCTCCCTGATGCCTGCGAGTGATGTAAACTGGCTAAGGTCTAAGGTAATCGGCAAGGTGGTAAGTGATGATAGCAAGGCCGTGTAGCTGATGACGAGAGTTGAGTGAGGCAAGAAAACAGTTAATAGAGGAGGTACGCACACATCTGTTGTCAGTAGCATCACCCCGTATAAGGGCCCAGTATGGTCAAGGAAGGCAAATAAGGGCTCAAGGCCTACGTCTTACTTCCCATTAAGCAGGTAATAAGGTCGTAAGCACGGTGGTAAATGATGATATCATGGCTGTGTTGCTGATGAAGAGAGTTGAGTGAGGCACGAAAACAGTTAATACATGAGGTACGCATGAAGTGAGGGCAACACAACCCTTGCCTGTAGCACCCCGTATAAGGGGCCGCCATGGTCATGGAGAAAACTCAAGAAAGCCAAATATGAGGGCTCAAAGCTGTAAGGTCTATGTCGTAGTTCCCCTCTGGCTAAGTAGGAAGTCGTAGATGAATGGAGGAAGAAAATGATACCATGGAGACCAAGAGTCTTATTGAAGAGGGATTGATACTACCTGGATATGGTCCCCTCAATTGTAGGATTCAGGGAGGATGAAAGTCTTGAGTGGTGAACTGACCCTGTTAAGGATGGTACCTAGGTGTGTAACCCTGGCGTACTTAAGATGAGGAGCTGCTCCTGGCGCCCAACTCATGGGCGCCCCTACCCGGGAATGATCCATAGAAGCGATCCGTTGTTAGTCCCATCCTAAGGCCACTGGTAGAGGACATAGTAATTCGTTGGATAACATATTAATGATGAAGCAATTAGGAGCTAACATTTATGATGCGGAAAAAGGCTGGGATATGAAGCAGATATCATTTTGTGTCTCCCATAACTTTACATAGAAGAAGTTGGTGGATAAGGAAAGGGGTCTTTCTTTGTAACTCCACCAATCAGGACTCTCCAGCATGAGTTGAATCTCTCGGTCTCAGGATAAATAGATAATGGTTACAGCAGATGGGCAGCCTAGATGGTCCTGATGGGTCTCCCGAAATACAGGGGACACATCATGGAGTGCCGTATATAATAGTTCCTATGTAAAAAGGAGCAAACTAGGTGGACTTGATGAGGCTTCTTACAGAGGAGCAGACTCGCCGAGGGACGGACGTGATAGGCCACTTGGGGCAGGAAGGCCGAAGGGTGTGAACTTCCTGGAACGGCCTCCAGTGGAGTTGGTAAAGATAACTGTATATGAATTAAAGGAAGCGTGGGACAAGTACATAGAATCTTACAGAGAATAAAAGAGACTGTCTGGATGGGCAGAATGGATAAGCCATCTGATCTTTCCATGGAAGTGTAAAGTATTGGATGTCAGTAAGCACAGGATGGTCGGGGCCGCACTTAGAGAGACCCCCCAGGAAAGAGACTTGGGAGTTCAGCATGATAAGTAGATGAAGCTGTTCGTGCCATGTATAGCGGCGACGAAAAGGGTGGGGGGGGGGGGCAAACAGAATGCTAGATCTCGAAGGAATCAGTACCATAGGCATGGTGTGTCCATACCTGTGGTACTGCATCCAGCACAGGTCCAGAAATGCGACAAAGATGGTTACGTGGTAGGAGGAGGTGCCGTACTGTGAAAGATTACAGAAAATCGTCCTCTTCTTTCTCAAACAGAGGAGAATGAGAGGGGACATGATCGAAACATTCAAGGTACTGAAGGGAATAGACTTAGTAGATGAAGATAGGATATTCACCTTCTGCAAGGTAGAGAGAACGAGCGGGCACTCTCTATAATCGAAAGGGGATAGGTTCCATACGAACGGCAGGAAGTTCCTCTTGACCCAGAGAGTGGGAGAAAACTGAAATACTATTCCGGAGTCTGTCACAAGGGAAAACACCTTCTATGTATTCAGGAGAAAGTTAGACGAGTTCAGCTGAACCGGAACATATACAGGCAGGGCCGACCAGAAGGCTGCCACGTGAGGGGACTGCTGGGCATGCTGGACCGCCGGTCCGACCCAGCAGCCGCAAATCTTATGTTCTTAACTTCGGTGCGAAATTAATAAATGAAAACATACATATGTGAGAGAACAAAAAGGCAGATGTGAGGAAACAAAGGTAACATGAGTCCAGAAAATTTATTTAATTTTTTTTTGATTGTTTGTTTGTTTTGGAAATGGTATGCTATTAGATTTAAAGGTCCTCCGCAGTCAAATCCCCAGGATAAGAATTATAGTATCATTATAACATGATGATTGGACAGATGGCTATGCTAGACATAACCCCGAAAAGCATAACATCCCACTAAAACAGCAGTGAATTTAAAACAGGCTGTGGCTTCCCCCATGTCTTTCTCAATATCAGACTATGGACTTTTCTTCCAGGAACCCGTCCAAACATCCCTCAAAACCAGCTACAGTATCCGCTCTCGCCACAACCTCTGGCAATGCGCTCCAGAGCCTAACCATTATTCTGAGTTGAAAAATATTTCCTCCTATTAGTTTTAAAAGTATTTACCTGTAACTTCATCCCCCAGTCTGTAATTTTTGACGGAGTGAAAAATCGATCCGCTTGTACCCGTTCTACTCCACTCAGGGTTTTGTAGACTTCAATCATATCTCCCCTCAGCCGTCTCTTTTCAAAGCTGAAGAGCACTAATCTTTTTAGTCTTTTCTCATAGGAGGCGTTTCTTGCTGCCTCCTGGTGTTATCTCTGATCGGGTGAGAAAGGAATCACTGACAAGGAAGAAAGCTTTATTCTGAGGGCAGATCTTCTTGATTAACAACAGGGCATAACACTGGAAATATGGAAAGAGTGCAATAGAAAAACAAAAAACAAACAAAAACAGATAGCAAGAAGGAAAACTTACCAAAAGCTCAGTGCCTACCCTGCATAACGCCCAAAGTATAGAGTTAGGCACTGCGTTCTCCCCGCTATCCCCAAATGGGACTTAACGGCCGTGGGCGCGTACCCTGCGGCTGCCTGGCCATGTGGGCGCATAACCCACAGCCCCTTGGTGACCATAAATTTGGGTGCGGCGGAAAACCACCCTCTGGCTGCTTGGCCATGAGGTAGCAGCACCCGATCCCCTGCGGCAGCCGGAGCCTCTCCTATAAAGGAAAACGGCAGTGCTGGAGAGATGAGCCACGTGGTCACAGCTCCCGCTCCCCCGCGGCCACCAGAGGCCTAAAACAGACCCTGCAGTCGGGCCACGTGGGCTCCGCCGCGGCAACCGCTGGAGTTGGAGCGGATACATAAAGTTGGCGGCAGCGGATGAGGTTATTTAAGTGGCTGCGTGCGGTGTGGCTTAAAACAGGCCGCCGCCATCACCATCACCGCGTCCCCCCTGGCAACGGCTCATGGCAGACTGCAGTGATCCGGGCCGGCGACTTCCCTCGCGGCACAGGCGGCACCCGACCACTCCCCCCAGCGCTCAGGGCCGGCGACTCCCCTCCTTGGCCGCGGGCTGCGTTGGGGCCAGCGGCTCGCGGCACAGACTGCTCCCCCGGCGCTCAGGGCCGGCGACTCCCCTAACTCCTTGGCCACGGGCCGCGTTGGGGCCAGCGGCTCGCGGCACAGACTGCCACCGACCGGTGCTCCGGGGCGATGCGCCCCCTGGCCGCGTGTGCAGCGGCCCAACCCCCTCTCCACCTGGACTCACCTCTCTGGCAGCTGACTCAGCATCCCAGTGGGGAAACCGACACCAGTCCAAGTCGGAGAGAGGACGCAGGAGAGGAAAGTTGTGCCTGCACAGGTGAGGGAACAGCAATCGAGGGTGGGAGGAAGGGAAGTCGCGTCGATCTCCCTGGATCGTCGTCGGGAAAAGGGGCGACCTCCCTTCCGCTTCCCCTTCTTCTCCTAACCCCCCCTCCCCCCGGCTACCCTCTCTGATTGGTGTTTCCCTATCCTCCTCCCTTCCCCCTCCCCCCCATCTTCTCGCTCCGGCTTCTGCCGATTTGGCCTCGCTCCTCCCTATACGGAATCGGAGCTTGTTCTTTCTCAATAGTTTGCTTTAATCTGCAACAGACAATTGAAGCCAATCCAAAACCACTCTTTATAGGATATTTAGCAGCTCAGAAATAGAATTCCAATTCAAATCAGAACTCTTAGGTCTTATGTGTTACTTAGAAAATCACTTAAAGCTTTCTATTTAGAAAATACAAGTTTGGTTAGCACAAATTGGTTTTTTGTTTGTTTCTTTTTGTTATGTAGATGTAAATTCCAGGGACTGCCTGTCCTCTTGATATGTAATCCACATAGAACTTTGATAGGTAATTGCGGAATAAATAATCTTTTTGCTCTCTAAATTCAGCGATTTTTGGGACAGCATTTTTCACTGGTATTTCTAATGTTACTGGAACCCTTTATTAGACTTACAACTTTGCTTTTAAGTTAACCAAATCTTTTGCTCAGGGGAGGCATGGTCTATCAGCAGCAGCACTGTGAGATGCCATAGAGAAAATCTGATCTCACTTCTTGAACCCAACTTCTGCTCACCAGTCTGTTTTGAGGAAAGGAGTGCAATTGGATTAGGAGGACCTGTTTTACAACACTCAAAGCAGTTTACATATAGGTACTTAAGGCATTTTCCCTATCTGTCCTGGGGGGGGGGGGGCTCACAATCTGTCTAATGTACCTGGGGCAGTGGAGGATTAAGTGACTTGCCCAGAGTCTCAAGGAGCAGCACAGGATTTGAACCCACAGCCTCAGCGTGCTGAGGCTGTAGCTCTAACCACTGTATCACACTCTCCATGGAGGCACAATACTGAAACCTAGGGGCTAAGTTCAGGATTCCAATTTACCAAGTTCTGAAATGATTTGTTTGGCGTTTGATTCATCTGGTCTAGCTCCACTGCCTGGAGTTTCCTCTCCCATGAAAGAGGCCGTTAGGAAACTGCCTGTTCTAACCCAAGTTAATGCCAGACACAGTAGAGGTACGACACCCAGAGGAAATAATGAAATGTCTTGCCCTATAAACGATGCTGCTCCTTCACCGTCATTCAATGCAGGGCTCTGCTTTCCGGGATATTGAAGTGGAACTCTAACAGCGAATCGGTCCAAGGTCTGCTGCATCGGGGAAGAATCTCGGGCGGGCAGCGGCTGCACCTTCAACTCCCCTTACACTTTGTATGGGACATATCTCAAGGTATAAAAACCTGCTATAGCAATTTTCCTCGGCAAACAAACACCATCTTGCCACTCCTTCATTGGTGACCATTTTAAAAAGTCAGGGACACAAGCTAGGACACAAGCTAGAAAGTGTTGATTCCACCCCACTAGATATCAGGGACCCCAGTAATTCCAGGAATTGGGTTAACTTGGGAGAAGTTGCTATGTGACAGTTTCTTGCCCACACATGGGGCGCTCCCCCACTAGGAGAAGGTGTATGGAGGGAGAGTTTGGTACCACTAGTGGGGGAGGGGCAGGTATCAGCTAGGTTAGGTGCTGCCAGGAGGCCAGTTTATTGAAGGAGGTGGGGTGATGCTGAAGAGAGTTGTCAAGCTTGATGCCGCCAAGAGGGGAACTTGACATTGGAATGGGAACTGCCTATTGGGGGACTTTGATGTTGGGATCAGGGCCATTGGCAGAGGAAGCAGTGGTTTTAAAAAGTTGCACTCACATATATATATATTGGGGGGGGGGGGCATTTTTTTCCCTTATGTGCAAATTCTTAAAATCATTTATTCCTTTGTATATTTCAAATATTTTTATTTAAAAATTTTGACAAAGATAACACAATAAATAAAACAGATACGTCAGATATCAATGCATGAGTACATAATAATATAGAGAATGGTTCTAAGGTACATAGAAATAATATGTAGCAATGCAATCACACAAGGCAACTCCATAATAAACAGATGGAAAACCTAGTCCCTTTGGATGCGGAGGGGTTAGGATGTAGAGTCCTGCTCCTGTTTTACAAGAAGAGGCACTATGTGTGACAGACTTTTGAAAAGCAGCATGAACATACCACACATTCTGGCTCAGAAATGTGAATTAACCTCTTCACATTCTATCTAAGATCTGCCTAATGGTTAGTACAGTGGACTGTGATCCTGGGAACTGGATTCAGTTCCCACTATAACTCCTTATGACCCTTGGTTAGTCACTTAACTGTCCATTGCCAAAAACTTATACTGTGAGCCCACTAGGACAGAGAAAGTACCTTTGTAAAAAGTGTACAGTGCTGTGTACTTCTAGTAGCTCTATAAGTAGTAGTAGCTAAAATTTATATACTGAATACACACAAAAACATTAGAACAATGATACATATGCATGTATGTGTGCAAAGATATGTGTAAATGTCAAAATTCTACCTCAGAGCTATTTTGTAAACATGCATATATTTTACATAGCAAGTATTTAACATATAAGTGAACAAAGAGGTGGAGAACTTCTAGATACTCTAAATCAGTGGTTCCCAACTCTGTCCTGGACGACCACCAGTCAGGTTTTCAGGATAGCCCTAATGAATATGCATGGAGCAGATTTGCATGCCTGACACCTCCATTATATGCAGATCTCTCTCATGCATATTCATTAGGGCTATCCTGAAAACCCGACTAACCTGGTGGTCCTCCAGGACAGGGTTGGGAACCACTGCTCTAAATCATATGCCTGTCATCAATATTTAAGCATGAACAGTTATGCCGGCTGTATTGCTGCAGAAGTCCTTGCACCAAAATTCTAGCAGCCTGATATTCAGGGCTATTTAGCCAGCTGGGAATGTCATTGTTGTTATCTCCCCTCCCCCTCACTACTACCACCACCATCACCATGTATCTCATGAAATGTTTGCCAGTTTGAGCAGCATCTTCCATCTCCTCTGGAGAGAGACTGACCGCCTCGAGAGAAGTTTGAGATCTCTCCGACAAACTCTCACTTTGAGCCGAAGACTTCTCATCCATTGCCTCTCTAGGCTGCCGCTCGATGAAGGCATACATTGGACCAGGTAACAATGCTTCTGACCCGGGTTCAGAAGAAAAAACCTAGATCTTTGATTTCTGTTTCACCATCAGGATTTCAGCCTTCTGCCGCACTCATTCAGGGCGTCATCTTAGTTAGGCTCTCTGGTCTTTAATTTCTTGTTAATGTTTATTTTGTATGATTGTTGTAATCATTGGAAAAATTGAAATTTTAATAAAGAAAAAGTTAAAAAAAAAAAAGATACTCAAGCAGGTGATTAAAAAAAACATAAAGTGGACATCCAACGTATGAAATGGATGTTTCTCTACCCCAGCTTTTGGATGTCTTGCAGGAAATGTCCAAAGTCGGGCTTGGATACACTATCGAAAATAGCCCTCCACAAGTGTAATATATGAATTGTCTGTAATGTGTTTAATTGTATGTTTCTAATTTTATTAATGTTTTTTACAATGTATACTGCTTTGATCTTTTTATGAATAGGGAATTTATGAATACCTGAAAGAGAATAGAACAATATTTCAATCCCCAATTCATATAATCGCCACAATAAAATCTGATGATTGACACAAATGTAGAAAAGACAGAAGAAATATCTATAGAAATAAAAAAATATGCTGTGGCTTTCTATTCTAAATCCCATAATAAAGTATCAGACAAGAAGGCTAATATCTCTACTCTGTAGCCTTCGTAAATCTGTATTGTTAAAAATTCAACAAGCAAAAAGGTAGGCACTCAATTTATAGAATAAAGTCATTGCATGCTCAGCTTAACTCCAATTAATAGCCAATTACTGGCTTAAATTGGAATTAACCGAAGTTAATTGCTGGAAAAAGGGGTTTGGGGGGCTCCATTGCCCCGGGTGCCTTCCACCCTTGCTACTCCAGTAAATTTAGGCACAAGCACTGATAGCCTTTGACATGGCGTCGGTACTCTCTGCAATCCATTGCTAGTATTCTACAGTGGCAGTTCCACATGGGCCTGTCACTACAGAATTTGCGTTCAGCTCACGTTATCCTGATGCCTAAATTTTGGTGTCATTTATCAAATTAACCCCATCAGACATATATCATCCCTTAGATAAAGAAGATCCTAATCCAAATCTAAAGATGGAATGAAAGTTTTGCTATGAAAAGCTTATAATTTGATGTATAATTCAATCTTTTAATCTATCTAATAAAACATTCTCTTCTCTTAATTATATTGTCAAGTTTAGCTAATATTAGTCTGGTTATATAATCAGTAGGAATTATTAGAAAAAAAATTAAATTAACCTGAAGAAAATGCAGTGCTTGTGTTTGGCTTAATTGAGAATGCTTCTTGACTGTGTCAGTTGAATTTAAAAATCCATTTGATCTTGTCAATGCTTCACTGCTTGCACAGCTTTCAAAATTTTGACTGCTATCATTTAAACCAACTGTACAAAAGAAATGCATCTTCCATAATGTTTCTAAATTACTGGAACTAATTCACTTCAGCCAAAGATTACTTTTATTCAGTTATTACGAGATTATTTTTTCCTGTGCCTTACTTAAGAAAAGGTAATAAAGAAGAGGCTGCATTTTTTTTATATTGCTCAATAAAACTGTAGGGCAGAGAGTTCCAACCTTTTTCACCTTGAGGGCCGCAAAATGGAAATGAGAAAGCAAAGTGATAACGAGAAAACTCAGAGGGTCGAGGGCCACAAACACTTCCCCCCCTCACAGTTGGCATCCTAACAGGATACTGGGTTTGGTGGCCCTTTAGTCTGTCCCAGTATGGCAATTCTTAAGTTCTTAAGTTCACTTTTAGCATGGTTATAAAATGGCTGCATTTTTCAGTTTTTGAATTAATGGCCACATGTAAATTTCTAAATTAATGTATGGCCATTAACATGGGAGCTCTTAGCGCTACCCATTTTCTAGGCAATAAGGGCTCCCGCGGTAACTACACACTAATTGGTTAGGCCATTATCAGCATCCACCTTAAAAGCATTTGTAGATTGTGTGTCAATCACATGATGGCACCATTTCTAGAATCATGCCTTCAGGAAAGGAAGGCGCCAGAAATGTAGGCCAGGATTTTCAAGGCCTACATTTCTGGTGCCTTCCTTTTACTTGAATGGTGCCTACAGCGGTGCTTTACAATGCCTAACACCACTTATGGCATTAGCCACACCTACAGTGGCATTAGGTGATGCAAAGTGCCTCTGTAGGCACAATTCTGGTGCAAGTAGATGCCTTGAAATTTGTTTAAAAAGTACATTTAATCAGCAGTTTGCACTTAGGTACAGGCAGTGAGCGTACTGGCGCCTAAGTTAAGGTGCCATTTAAATAAAATGGGCCTTATTGCACAGCAATGTAGCTGCACTAACCGATAAGCACAGGGCATGCCTACTCTCCACCCCCTCAGCACATCCCCTCACTAGAAAAAAATAAAAATCTATTTTTTAGCACATGAAAAACATGCACTGATCTAGAGAATGACACAGTGGCTGTTACCCGGCTAGCCGTGAGTAACTTGATGAAACGGTAGCAAAAAAATTTGGTCGCTGTGGGTACAGGGAAAAGGCCATTCACCGTACTGTGGAGCGGTGAATGGCCTTGTCTCCGTAGTTAAGGGAAGGAGCACGCGCGGTCATTGATCACGCGGTCCAGCAGCCCCATCCCTCCTTACTACCGATTGCCGCCGTCCATCCGATTGCCACCATCTGTCCGGGCATCTCCCTCCCTTCCTTCCCCTTACCTTCGTGGTGATTTCAATTTTGTTTCTACAAGCAGCCAGAGCCTTGAAGTCGCGTGTGCCTGCCGAAAAGTTATCCTCTGACGCAGCTTTCTGTTTCTCCCAAACCTTTAATACATATGGTGACTGATTATACATGCATTCCATTCTTGGACTAGCTTTCTGCACACCCTGTACCTTAGACCAGTTCCACATATCTTATTTAACTGTACAAAGAACTTGCCTTGAATTTAGCCACTCATCTAGTTAACTCATTCGACTGTATACTACCCATCTTGCCCCCATCTATAAATCTGCTCTTGGTCCCTTGACTACATGGTAAGCTGTAGTGAGATGAAGAAAAAGCATTAACATCATATCTATGTTATTCAAATATTCTAATGTGTGTTTATTAGTTGTTTCATTGATATTATGTTTACATCATATTATGTCTATGTTATTTTGGAATGTTCCTCCGTGATATTGTGGTATTGTTTGTATTGTATTGACATTTATCATATTTCTGTTATATGATTGTTCTGCAGTGCTGTTATATATGTATATTTTTGATACTATTTGATGTTAGTCCTAATATTAGGTTTACATTTGCTATTTCCAAATTTACCTCGTTGATTGTCTTCTTATTTATATTTGTTCATTTTACTAATGTTATGCTGTTAACAAAATCGTAAGTTTTATGTTAAAAGGTACCTGCTGCACACTATCTTGGGTGAATATCTTTAGAAAATCAGTTAATAAATCCCAATAAATAAATAAACAAGTGATTTAACTAGCCAGGAGCTTCTCCTGGCCCTTTAAATAATTTTGAAAACAGACCCCCAAATGTCTAAAATATCATTGGGTAAAAACGGGCACATAAATGTTACAGTTATAAAACAGCAACATACAATATAAAAGTTTATGTTTCCAGAACATTTTGGAAACATAACATTTATTTTTCTTGAAGCTGTCACAGCCCAGTATCTCTTGTCAGTTTCACTTCTGGGAGGAAGATCAACAACTAGGGGATGAAGGGGGAAACCTCCCATGTTCCTTCTAGTAGAGCTCAATAGAAACACTTTCTGAAACCTAGCTTTCTGGGTAGCAAGTGCAAAATCACAACATCCAACATTTTGGAGTTAGACCGCATTTCCACTTTAAAATGAGAATACACGTTTATGTTTTAGACTCACTCTAGTACAACCAAAAGGTTGACCCTAAGTGCTCCACAGAAATAAAAATATGATAAAACCAAAAACACTGTAGAGAAGATGGTCAAGATGCAGGCTTTATTAAAAGTTCAATCCAAAAATCCATGTCCGTGTTTCGACAAAACTGTTTTTCTCACAGAAACTCGTGGATCAGAGGCTAAAACCGACTTTTGGCAAAACTCTGCACGGTTGAGAAGTTCATCTCCCACTATGGTTTGGGTCCTAGATATTTCTTTATGTAGATTTTTGGATTGAACTTTTAATAAAGCCTGCATCGTGACCATCTTCTCCACTGTGTTTTTGGTTCTATTAGACTTACTCTAATCCCACCCAAAACACACACAGACCAATGTACATGTTTGAATGCCAGTTTATGAACACCTAAAACCCAAATAGCACTTTTAAAGTAAGCAACATAGCATTTTAAGTGCTTAAAGTCAGCAAGTTTAAAATGGATAAGCTGTTGCAAATTCAAGTGGAGAAGGCTTCATCTAAAGCACGGCAGATGATAGGTTATATCAAGAGAAGCTTTGTCAACAGGAAGCCTGAAGTCATGATGCCATTGTACAGAGCCATGGTGAGACCTCATCTGGAATACTGTGTGCAATTCTGGAGGCCACATTACCGTAAAGATGTTGTGCTCAGAATTGAATCGGTTCAGCGGATGGCCACCAGGATGGTCTCGGGGCTAAAGGGTCTCTCATACGAAGAAAGACTGAACAAATTGCAGCTCTACACTCTCGAAGAGCATAGGGAGAGGGGAGACATGATTGAGACATTTAAGTACATCACGGGACGGGTTGAGGTGGAAGATGATATCTTTCTTCTCAAGGGACCCTCGACCACAAGAGGACATCTGCTCAAACTCAGGGGAGGGAAGTTTTGTGGAGACGCCAGGAAGTACGAAACTTCCCTCCCCTGAGTTTGAGCACGGAGAGAGTGATTGAGCATTGGAACAAACTTCCAGTGCAGGTGATCGATGCACGCAGCATCCCAGACTTCAAGAATAAATGGGATACCTATGTGGGATCCCTACGAGGGTCATGCCAAGGAATAGGGTCACTAGGGTATAGACTTGAAAGAGCGGGTCAGTAAAGTGGCAGTATAATTACAATTATACTTAAGGGAGTCAGTAGACTTAAAAGGGTGGGTCAATAGTGTGGGCAGGCTTGATGGGCTGTAACCCTTATCTGCCGTCATCTTTCTATGTTTCTATGTGTCAGGTACACTTAGTGTCAGTATTTCTCAATCACAATTACAATCATGACATATGGTTGTGAGGCACGGACATGTGAAGAAAATCAATAAAAACAAGAGAAAAAGGATGCCGATATGGTTCTCCAAAATAGTGGCGGAGAAAATAAAGGCGAAAGATTTAGCATTTGTGAAATATAAAAAAACCCAAGAAGAGGAATGCAGAAAGAAGCCAAGAGAGAGATACATCTGGTGAAAGCACATGTGGAAGAACAAATGGCTAAAAATGTAAAAAAGGGAGACAAAAATTTTTTCAGATATATTAGTGAAAGGAGGAAGATGAAATATGGAATTGCTAAACTAAAAGATGCTGGGAACCGACATGTGGAGAGTGATAAGGAAAAAGCAAATGTGCTAAACAAATACATCTGTTCTGTGTTCAAAGAAGAAAATCCTGGAGAAGGACCGAGATTGTCTGGCAAAGATACACGAGAAAATGGAGTAGATTCTGCGCCGTTCACGGAGGAGAGTGTATATGAGCAACTTGAAAAACTGAAGGCGGACAAAGCGATGGGACCAGATGGGATCCATCCCAGGATACCAAGGGAACTCAGAGAGGTTCTGGCGAGTCCTATTAAAGACTTGTTCAACAAATCTCTGGAGACGGGAGTGATTCCTGGGGATTGGAGGAGAGCGGATGTGGTCCCTATTAATAAAAGTGGTCACAGGGATGAAGCAGGAAACTACAGGCTTCACTTCAGTTGTTGGAAAAATAATGGAAGTGTTGCTGAAAAAAAGGATAGTGTACTTCCTTGAATCTAATGGGTTACAGGATCCGAGGCAACATGGCTTTACAAAGGTAAATCATGCCAAACGAACCTGATTGAATTTTTTGATTGGGTGACCAGAGAGCTGGATCGAGGACATATGCTAGATGTAATTTACTTGGATTTCAGCAAAGCCTTTGATACAGTTCCTCATAGGAGGCTGATGAACAAACTTGAAGGGCTGAAGTAACTGGGTTAGAAACTGGCTGTCGGACAGACGCCAGAGGGTAGTGGTTAATGGAAGTCGCTCGGAGGAAGGAAAGATGAGTAGTGGAGTCCCTCAGGGTTCGGTGCTGGGGCCTATCCTGTTCAATATGTTTGTGAGTGACATTGCTGAAGGGTTAGAAGGAAAAGTGTGCCTTTTTGCAGATGATACCAAGATTTGTAACAGAGTAGACACTGAAGAGGGAGTGGAAAATATGAAAAAGGACCTGCAAAAGTTAGAGGAATGGTCTAATGCCTGGCAACTAAAATTCAATACAAAGAAATGCAGAATAATGCATTTGGGGATTAATAATCGGAAGGAACCGTATATGCTGGGAGGAGAGAAGCTGATATGCACGGACGGAGAGAGGGACCTTGTGGTGATAGTGTCGGAAGATCTAAAGGCGAAAAAACAGTGTGACAAGGCAGTGGCTGCTGCCAGAAGGATGCTGGGCTGTATAAAGAGAGGCGTAGCCAGTAGAAGAAGAAGGTGTTGATGCCCCTGTACAGGTCATTGGTAAGGCCCCACTTGGAGTATTGTGTTCAGTTTTGGAGACCGTATCTGGTGAAGGACGTAAGAAGACTTGAAGCAGTCCACAGGAGGGTGACAAAAATGATAGGAGGCTTGTGCCAGAAGACGTATGAGGAGAGACTGGAAGCCCTGAATATGTATACCCTAGAGGAAAGGAGAGACAGGGGAGATATGATTCAGATGTTTAAATACTTGAAGGATATTAACGTAGAACATAATCTTTTCCAGAGAAAGGAAAATGGTAAAACCAGAGGACATAATTAGAGGCTGAGGGGTAGTAGATTCAAAGGCAATGTTAGGAAATTCCATTTTACGGAGAGGGTGGTGGATGCCAGGAAAGTGGTGGAGAGTAAAACTGTGACTGAGTTCAAAGAAGCGTGGGATGAACACAGAGGATCTAGAATCAGAAAATAATATTAAAAATTGAACTAAGGCCAGTACTGGGCAGACTTGCACGGTCTGTGTCTGTATATGGCCATTTGGTGGAGGATGGGCTGGGGAGGGCTTCAATGGCCGGGAGGGTGTAAATGGGCTAGAGTAGGTTTTAACGGAGATTTCGGCAGTAGGAACCCAAGCATAGTACTGGGTAGAGCTTTGGATTCTTGCCCAGAAATAGCTAAGAAGAAAAAATCAGGTTGGGCAGACTGGATGGACCATTCAGGTCTTTATCTACTGTCATCTTCTATGTTACTATGTTACAGATAGACAAAAAATTGGTGCCTTCGAGCTGTGGTGCTGGAGAAGACTTCAACAGCTAGGATCACCAACAAAGATATTCTTGATCATATCAACCCAGAGTTGTCCCTGGAAGACAAGATTACCAGAGAGAAACTGACCTATTTTGGACATGTGATGAGGGCGGATTCACAAGAAAAGGAGGCGCTACTTTGAATAGTCAGTGATTAAAGAAAGCAGAGGGAGACCAAAGGCCCTTTGGCTGGATACCATCAAGAATGTCATAGGAATAAACATCAAGCAATTGAAAGAAGCCATGGAAAACAGGGAAGTATGGTGAGGATTGGCCTACAGAGTATCCAAGAGCCGGATATGACTGAATGGATAGTAGTAGTAGTAGACACCTCCAAAAACTTTGATCTGGCTATACCCCTGCATAACACATAATTGACTGAAAACAGTGCTTATGTAGCAAGGGCATAGCTACGATTGAGCCTGGGCTGACCTGGGCCCATCCACTTTTACTTTAGGCCAGCTCAACAGCTGGTACACCATTCTGTAGCTGGCAGGGATCCCCATATCCTTCCAGGTGTAGAAATCTTGAGCTAGCTCAAGCCCTTAAAGCATGGCTTTCAGCTGCTCAAAGTGCCATTGCTGACATTGGTACCATGAGCATGCTCCATTCCATGCATGAACTTAGCAGGTGAGAATAGAACATGTTGGCAGTTCTATCCTCAGTGGTAGAACTTAAGAGCCGTTGACAGCTGTACTGTAGGGAATCGTGGCTAGCTCCAGATTTCTAGAGCAGCTGGGGCTTGATAATCTCCACTAGCTGAGGTAATTTTAATTTGAGAGGGGGAGCAGGAGAGAAAAAGAAAGGGGAGGCAGAGGAGTGGAGTGGGGTACCTACTGCTTACCCATGGCTACTGTAGGTCCATCCAAAAATGTTCTAGCTGTGCTATTGCTATATAGAACTAAAAAAAATAAAAGCTGAACATGGCCAAAGCCATGAACTGTATGGGAAACATGCTAGCACAAGAGTCTCAAACTCCAGCTCTTGAGGGTTGCAAATCAGTCAGGTTTTCAGACTTTTCCTATGTCTATGAGACAGATTTGCAGGCCCACTGGTAGCATCCATGTATCTAATTTATTACATCCAAAAATCTTGTTCAGTTTTCTTTGCTAGCTAGAGTGGTTGGGGAATAGCTCTTAAAAATATTCTTGATCTGAATCATGGCCACAGAGCTGTAACCAAAACAAACTAAATTACAAATCCTTTGACAGCCTTGGAACATTGTAGTTGGTTTAAAACAGTGCAAATGTTGTATTGCAATGAAGGTAACTGTCAGTCCCGATTTCATTTTGTTTAGTATTTTAGTACTAGCATTACAAACATTCCCCTTTTCTCCATTTAACATAATTTCTACACAGATTTTAGAAGATACAACATCGTTCCAGCCAGTTAAAGTTGATGAACTAGGTTTTGCTAATGAGCAGCTGCTACTGCAAAACTATATGGTGATTACCATCTAACTAGCATATGTCTTCTCCAGCTTGGAAGCCAGCTTGCCAGGTAAAGTCCTGCCAACCATCTGCTCTCTATAAGTAAAATTCCTTCTGTTAGAGAGATTAGCCGAAATATGGGAGCATGGCAGGTTAAAGTCAAGGAGGAATGCTACAAGAAGTAAGGTTGCAGCTGAGATGTAGTCAGAAATAATTCATAGTCTTCTGTATTTTCTTCATTTTGGGAGGAATTCATTAAAAAAAAAAAAAAAAAAGAATTTATGAGTT
Organism: Geotrypetes seraphini; assembly: GCF_902459505.1. NCBI lineage: Eukaryota > Metazoa > Chordata > Amphibia > Gymnophiona > Dermophiidae > Geotrypetes > Geotrypetes seraphini. Next base: position 359,536,177 of record NC_047085.1, read on the forward strand.
ATTGGTGCTATCAGATATTTCTGATTCCTCAAATAAGTTTTGTTAATAATTGTACTTGTCTTATTATGCTGAATCATCTTTCCCACTGACATCAATTCCAGGTGCCGTGCATAGGAAGTGATGTCAGAGGGAGAGCCTACAGGGTAGCAAGGAGCTCCAAGATGACTGAGAGGGAAATATTTTAAATGGTGTCTAAAAAGATAAGTACTATATCTTGTCAATAAAACTTAGGCACCTATTATAGAATCGTGCCTAACTTAAAACTTAGGCACCTGTAATGTATACCAGGGTTTTAAAGGCTTACATTAAATGCACCTAAGTCCTTTAGAGCAGTGTTCTTCAACCTTTTTACACCCGTGGACCGGCAGAAAACCCGTTTACGCCCCATCTCCGCGAGCTCGGTCCCCGCAAACCATCTGATCCCATCTGCTCAAGCCGCAATTATGATTTTATATTGAACGTATTTTATTAAAGTATAAAAAGAAACAATATTCTGAACAATTGTGATTTTATTAATACAAATATACAGAGCACGGTCCAACAAAACCCCTGTCTCCCCTCCCCTTCACATATATCCCCTCTACTATCAAGAAAACTGAACAAGCCAAGTTATTATAGAATGCTATTAACAGAATACTGCGGTCCCCAGTTATGTCTCTAGCAGGATATATAATTCAAATCTGATATATTCTAATGACAAAATAGAAATAAAATTAGAGAGATCCCTTGCCGCGATAAGTGTAGCGGGCCGTGTCTAATCTAACCCGTTTCTCTAACCCGCGTCTGTAACATGGACGCCGGTTACAGAATCGGGGTTTAGTTTAGGCCGATTCTGAATAGGACGCCTCTCCCGGGCCTAGGTGTCTTGCGGGCCTCGCCTTCAATATAGGCGGCCTGCCTGGGGAGCATTTTTTTTTTAAAACGTGCATCCCGATTGACTGATTAGACAGCTGTAGGACGCCTACAGCTACCTAAAATCGGGACGCACTTTTAGAGAATCAGGCCCTGATTCTATAAATAGTGCCTAACTTGTAGGTGTCATTGAGCACAATTGTCAATCATCCACTAGGTACCATTTATAGAATCATACATAGCACCTAAGCAGTCTTAGATGCCAGTGGGCATTGAAACTTTAGGCACACTCCCATTTAGGCCAGGGTTTTCTTGGCACCTAAGTCAAACCATGCCCACAATCCACCCCTAACCATACCTATTTTCGGGTAGATGTGTCAGGGTAAGCACCTACTGAGTAAGGTGCCTACCAGATAGTTTATTTTTAAAATCGATTTTTACTTGTTTTTTTAATGGCATTTTCAATTATCAGTGCCGATTAAGCCTAATTGAATAATTATGTTTGGTGCCTAAATTTGTTAGGAATGCCATTCTAGGCACCTAACTTTAGGTGTCTTTTGTAGAATCAGGGCCATAATGTCTGACTGCACTTGGTTGCTGTTGTCCATGATAAAGAGTGATGGCCACCTTGATGTAGAAGGAGTTGCCACTGTTTGGGCTTCTGCCACCTACTTGTGACCTGGTTTGACCGTTGTTGGAAACAGGATACCGTGCTAGATGGACCATTGGTCTGACATAGTATGGCTATTTTTATGTTTTTATGAGTTGCCCCTTCCATCACTGTAATTCCTTTATCAAATATGTGCATCTTTCTAATTTTGAATCCTCCGAAGAATTAGAGTTGAGTTGCTCGTGTAATGGGTTCAAGCAATGGATCTCTTTAAGTAGATGTTAAATAATGTGTGTGCCAGGCTGAAATGATCGCTATGAATATAAGATAAATAAATTGTATACTAGTGATTCTCAATCCAGCCTTTGGGACACAACCAGCTAGTCACATGTACTACAGCTATGCATGTACTACACCCAATGCACATTATTTTGGATATCCTGAAAACTTTACTTTGTGAGTGTGTCCCAAGAACTATGTTGAGAACCATTGCTTTATGAATTTTATTCATCTTACTTTGATTTTAATGGTGTAAAACAATTAGTAAATAAATAAATTTGCAAGAAAGCTCTCAATTTTGGATATTATATTGATATGCCGGTAGCTCTTGGTGATTCCAGCTCTCTTTTCACATTCACTTAAAATGTATCCATATCAAACAACAAAGTGTACTTTGCTGTGTCTTGTTATTTAAATAGTACATGTATGCACAGTTTGCATGAATTATGCATTATTAGCAGATGGCTATAGACAGTATCCTAATATAATTAAATGAAGAAAGCTTATACATCAGTCATTATGTAATTAGGTTGGTGTGATTACTGATAGTTAGAAATGTTATCACTATATTATATATTTTTTTATTTAATCATGGTGCTGCAATTATGAGAAGAAAATTAGCTGTTATGAAATAAAAACATTTACATTTTGACAGCTTTCACCCCTACCATCTAAAATATAGCCTTCCCATTAGCCAATACTTGAGAGCTAGGAGGGTCTGTTCCACGTTAGTCGAGTTTAAAAGGGTAGCTAAGGATCTGGAAGGGCGTTTCCAAGAGCGGGGGTATCCTAAAAGTTCTACTAAACAGGCCTATCTTAGGGCACGTTATGCGCTACGGAAATTGCTTCTTATGGAAAGTCCTAGGGTACAGGAAGAAGGGCGGCTTGTATGTGTCCTCCCTTTTTCAAGAGCATCAGGGGTACTGATTTCTCATATAAAACAACATTGGCATATACTGAATCTCCACCAGTGTTTTACTGAACTTCCCCTATTTGCCTATCGTAGGGGTAAGACTATTGGTCAGGGCCCTTAAAAAATGGGAAAACCAGTATGACAGTAGGACTGGTGCTGGTCACACTAGATGTCATCATTGCCAATGGTGCGAACTAACGTTGGAAGGGCCCCAATGGACTGACCCTCAATTAGGTTACCTGGTGAGATCTAGGGCCGATACTACCTGTAAAACCACGAGGGTGGTATATATAATCGTATGCCCTTGTAATCTTGTATACGTGGGGCGCACCAAAAGAGCTATTAGTGTGCGCCTCAATGAACACAAATCTCGTATCAACACTGGGGCGGTACAAGCCCCCATTGTCCAACACTGGATGGATAAGGGCCATGGGATTGAACATATTAAATGGAGGGTTATTGACCATATACTTGAAAAGGAATTAGAAGGGGATTGGGAGGGTAGACTTAATCATATTGAACAACGCTGGATCTATCGTCTCAACACGGTGGTCCCATATGGACTTAATAACGAGTTGGAGTGGGCTTCCTTAATATGAGGTTGGATCTTGGGGATTTCTGCATATCTGCATATGTTAAACAATGTATGTGATACAAAAGTAATATTGAGATGGTTAGTGTAAGTTTTGATGTCAGACCCTGACGTCCCTGATCACCTGGGACGTCGGCGTCTGGGTCACGTATAAATCAGCTGATAATGAGCGTGACCGCCATTTCGTCTATGATGCGATGGTGGGAGTAAACCGGTTATGAACGGTAAAAGTTTGCATTTAGTTTTGGCTTATTTTATGCTTTATGGTATTAGTCTTACTTAGGTATGTTTTTTACTTTTGTATAGGGAGAGGGTGCCTTGATAAAGCCCTAGAGTTACATGGGCGAAACATGTTGGTGGCTGATGTTTCTACCCTCCCGGCTAGCGTCAAATCCATAAGCTAAGTACTTTTAGTATTTCTATAAAAAACCTTTTCAAAAAATTGATGTTATATACATGGGTCCAGTGACGAATGGGAGCATAAAGCCCCACACTATGAAATGATTTGAGTGTGTGGTGGCCCGCTGAGGACCTTAAATAGAACAACGAAGTCATTCTGAAAGAAGTGCTGTAAAGCAGTGGGATTACTTCTTACTGTTACTGGGTGATATATGTGAATGTTCTTCTTTCAAAAAGTGGTGATCAGTGTGCTTAGAGTCTCATTTTATGAAATAAAAACAAACATGAAATGAGAAATGAAAATGGATGGATTGATTGAGTTTTAATTTCAGTCCATTCTCCCCAAGGTAATGAAAGATCCAAATTCTGCTGACTCCCCCAAGGGCTTGACTTTACGAATGCCTTTCTTTCATTCTCTGTTTATTAGAAAAAAAGTAGATCCTCAATCTTCTCTATCCCTGCTCATAAATAATTTCACCTTTACCCAACTTTGGTTCTTGATTTTGATATCTTTGGATGAACCAGAAGTAGACACTAAAGCTCACTTTTACAAAGCCACAGTAGAGCTTTTTACTATGGGCCAGTGAGGTAAAAGCTCCGACACTCATAGAATTCTTATGAGCGTTGGGGCATTTACTTCTCTGGCCCATGATAGAAACCTACACTGCAGCTTTGTCAAAGGAGCCCTAAAGGTGATTCATCTGTAGGTTCATAATAGAAACATAGAAACATGATGGCAGATAAAGGCCAAATGGCCCATCTAGTCTGCCTACCTGAAGTAACCATTATCTCTTTCTCTCTCCGAAAGATCCCACGTGCCTATCCCAGGCCCTTTTGAATTCAGACACAGTCTGTCTCTACCACCTCTTCTGGGAAACTGTTTCATGCATCTACCACCCTTTCTGTAAAAATGTATTTCCTTAGATTACTCCGGAGCCTATCATCTCTTAACTTCATCCTATGTCCTCTTATTGCAGAGTTTCCTTTCAAATGAAAGAGACTCGACTCATACACATTTACATTACATCTCTTACCATATCATCTCTCTCCCACCTTTCCTACAAAGTATACAGATTGACATCCTTAAGTCTGTGCCCATACGCCTTATGATGAAGATCACATACCATTTTAGTAGCCTTCCTCTGGAACAACTCCAAACTTTTTATATCTTTTTGAAGGTGCGGCCTCCAGAATTGTACACAATATTCTAAATGAGGTCTCCAAAGTCTTATACAGGGGCATCAATACCTCCTTTTTCCTACTGGCATATCTCTCCCTATGCAACCTAGCATCCTTCTAGCTTTCACCGTCATCTTTTCAACCTGTATGGCCACCTTAAGATCACCATATACAATTACCTTCAAGTCCCGCTTTTCTGTGGTGCACAAAAATTCTTCACCCCCTAAACTACCATTCCCTCGTGTTTTTGCAGTCCAAAGGCATGACCTTGCATTTCTTAGCACTAAATTTTAACTGCCAGATTTCAGACAATTGTTCAAGCTTTGCCAGGTCTTTCTTCATGTTATTCACACCATCCGGTGTATTTACTCTATTGCAGATTGTGGTATCATCCGCAAAGAGGCAAATCTTACCCGATAACCTTTCAGCAATATTGTTTATAAAAATATTAAAAAGAACAGGCCCAAGAACAGAATCTTGAGGCACACCACTGGTAAAATCCCTTTCCTCAGAGCAATCTCCATTGATCACTACCCTCTGTTGCCTTCCACTCAACCAGTTCTTGACCCAGTCCATTACTTTGGGACCCATCCCGAGTGCACTCAGTTTATTTATTAGATGTCTGTGTGGAACACTGACAAAGGCTTTGCAACAATTTAAATACACCACATCTAGCGCACATCTTCTATCCAATTCTCTGGTCACCCAGTCAAAGAAATTGATCAGATTTGTCTGACAAGACCTACCTCTAGTGAATCCATGTTGCCTCCAGTCCTGTAATCCACAAGATTTCAGAAACTTGACCCTTCTCTGTTTAAAAAGCATTTTCATTAATTTGCTTACCACAGAAATCAGACTTACTGGCCTGTAATTCCCTACTTCTTCCTTACTTCCACTTTTGTGGATAGTGACCACATCTGCCCTTCTCCAGTCCTCCAGTACCACTTCTGACTCTAGAGACTCGTTGAAAAGTTCAGTCAGTGGAGCTACCAGAACTTCCCTAAGTTCCTTCAGCATCCTCGGATGTATACCATCCGGCCACATCGCTTTGTCTACCTTTATTTTAATCTAATCTTTGGTTTATATACCAGATCATCTCTCATCGGAGCTCGACTCTGTTTGCAAATACTCAGAAGTCCAGAGAATACATAAATGATGGAGAATAGAATTCAATAGAGTTTAAATGAGAAACTATCATAAAAATAGATTTTACATTGTTATCGGTTAGTGGATTCTGCAGGTAAATTTTTTAATTATTGTGAAAAAGCAAGGTTTTTAAGGTTTTCTAAAATAATTGTAATTGGCCTATCATTCTAATAGGACCCGGCAGTCCATTCCAAATCTCTACCAACATAAAAGTATAGGACTGACAAAGTTTTCCAGTTGATTTAATTTCCTTAAGAGAGGGAAACGATAACTTATACTTCTGTGTGTTCCTCACATTTCAGGATCTGTATGCAGGAGTGATAAAGGAGGAAAAAAGAGGTAGCTGACAGGTTAAACAAATTTTTCTCGTCATCTTCACAAGCGAGGACACATCCGGTGTACCAGAACCCGACGTGATCTTTTATGGAGACCAAGAAGAAAAACTGTCAACAATAGAGGTGAGCCATGAGGATGTCCTCCAATAGATAGATAGATTGAAAAGCGACAAATCGCCAGGCCCGGATGGTATCCACCCTAGGGTACTAAAAGAACTAAGAAATGAGATAGCGGGAATACTCCAACGAGTTTGCAACCTATCCTTGAAAACTGGAGAGATCCCGGAGGACTGGAAGATAGCAAATGTCACACCTATCTTTAAAAAAGGGTCAAGAGGAGACCCGGGAAACTATAGGTCGGTAAGTTTGACATTGGTTCCGGGCAAGATGGTAGAAGCACTGATAAAGGACAGCATCTGTGAGCACATCGAAAAAAAATGGGCTGATGAAAGCGAGCCAACATGGCTTCTGCAAGGGAAGATCATGCCAAACAAACTTACTGCACTTCTTTGAGGGGGTAAACAGTCAGTTGGACAAAGGGGAACCTGTAGACATCATTTACCTCGACTTCAAAAAGGCCTTTGACAAGGTACCCCATGAGCGGCTACTTAGAAAGCTGTGGAACCATGGGGTGGAAGGGGACGTGCACAGATGGGTCAAACACTGGTTGGCAAGCAGAAGGCAGAGGGTTGGAGTGAAGGGTCACTACTCAGGCTAGAGGAAGGTCACGAGCGGAGTTCCACAGGGGTCTGTACTCGGACCGCTGCTGTTCAATGTATTTATAAATGACCTGGAAACGGGGACGAAGTGTGAAGTTATCAAATTTGCGGATGACACTAAACTCTGTAGAAGGGTTAGAAATGCAGAAGAGTGTGAGGACCTACAAAGGGACCTAAACAAACTGGAGGAGTGGGCGAATAAATGGCAGATGGACTTCAATGTAGGGAAATGCAAGGTCATGCATATAGGGAGAAAGAACCCGATGTTCAGCTACCAAATGGGGGGATTAGTATTAGAGGGAAGTAACCTTGAAAGAGATTTGGGTGTACTGGTGGACACAACAATGAAGTCAACAGCACAATGTGCAGCAGCCGTGAAGAAGGCAAACAGAATGTTGGGTATTATTAAGAAGGATATTACGACCAGAATGAGAAAAGTCATCCTGCCGTTGTATCGGGTAATGGTGCGCCCGCACCTGGAGTACTGTGTTCAGTATTGGTCACCATACCTTAAAAAGGATATGGCAATACTTGAGAGGGTCCAGAGGAGAGCGACACGAATGATTAAGGGCATGGAAAACCTTTCATACACTGAAAGATTGGAGAGATTGGGGCTCTTCTCCCTGGAAAAGCGGAGACTCAGAGGAGACATGATAGAGACCTACAAGATCATGAAGGGCATAGAGAGAGTAGAGAGGGACAGATTTTTCAAACTTTCAAAACATAAAAGAACAAGAGGGCATTCGGAAAAGTTGGAAGGAGACAGATTCAAAACGAATGCTAGGAAGTTTTTCTTTACCCAGCGTATGGTGGACACCTGGAATGCGCTTCCAGAGGACGTAATAGGACAGAGTACGGTACTGGAGTTCAAGAAAGGATTGGACAATTTCCTGCTGGAAAAAGGGATAGAGGGATATAGATAGAGGGCTACTGCACAGGTCCTGGACCTGTTGGGCCGCCGCATGAGCGGACTGCTGGGCACGATGGACCTCGGGTCTGACCCAGTGGAGGCATTGCTTATGTTCTTATGTTCTTATGTTATGTTCATTCCAACATAAAGGAATCCAAGGGTCAAATATTCCATAAAGAAGTTTAAAAATAATGCTTGCGCATTTAAATTGGATCTTATAAAAGATAGGTAACCAATGAAGCTTTCTAAGCAAAGGAAAACATGATTGAACTTTCGTTTCCCAAAGATGAGTTTCGCTGCTGTATTTTCTAACAACTGAAGGCGTTTTAAACTGCCTTACTTGATACCCAGATACACTGAATTACAGTAGTCCAGTTGAGCAAGCACAATGGACTGAACCAACAATGAGAAATGCTCTTGATAGAATCATGGTCTAACTTTTTTCAGCACTTTCTCACTAACAAATTTATCTTCTCACAAAATGAAAGGGAAGAGTCCAAGATGATACCCAGAACTCTGGAAGAGAACTCAATGTGTAGTGTGATACCAGATTTCCATGTAACAGAAACAGGAAGAATTTCCAACTTTGGCCCAACCCATAATAATGTTGTTTTTGTAGCATTCAATTTCATTTGAATGGACATTGCCCATGATTGAAGCTTAGAAACATAACAATCTATATTTGTAACCAAGTTATTTTATCTGGCTCCTCACGAACAAAACCCTCTGAAAATTGGTCAGGGTGTATTACTCCTCCATCCATGTTCACGTTTGTTTCCTGGCTTTGTATTGTCCAATCAAAATATGCGAACTGTCATTAAAAATTTTTCAGCAGGATGCGTCTGGAAAAAAATAAACACACTTCTGTACTCAATTTCCTCTTGCTTCTTTCAATACCTTTGTGATTGTTGGCATCATGCCATATCATGCAAGGAATGATCTAGAGAGATGCCAACCAATTAACAAGCTGCCTTTATTAGGCCAAGTCTTGTCATTTTGATAGTCAAATGGATGAGTTTGGTGGTCATGAAGCCTTGTTCTCTCTACGCCAATGGGCTCAAACTCAAACCCTTTGCAGGGCCACATTTTGGTGTTCCAAATCAACTTTTGGTCTAGGGTGCGCAGAGCTTAGAATATTCTAGTCGGTGCAATGTTGCTAGTTTGAACTCAAATTGTGTCAGTTCAAGTGTCCGCATTTAAATTTTGAATCAAAAGGAAATCCACAGTGTGTTGTGCTATTAAATAAATAAATCCCAATGCAAAAACTTACCTTTTGAACTAAGTACCACCTTCACATAATAAATACTTGAAAATACTATTTTTGAGTTTAACAGATTGACATTAACCTCTTCAGTCATATGTGAGGTAAGTAGGTAGGAGGGTGCGATGATGTCTGGATATAACATCATTGCTTTACAACACTGCTGTGTTTGAATGATGTTTTAAACTGAGCACTCACATATATAAAACATCTAGTTATACGGAGGTTTTTAATGAATATTTAATTTTGTTAGTTATTGAATTCTTAAGTATTTTATTGTTTTTCGTGAATTCATATTATATTTAGTTTTTCTCCCAAAATATTTTTTTGGTTTTGAATATAAAAATGTCCAAGTCATAAGCCTGCCCTAGTCCTACCAATATCACATCTCTAACACACCCCCTTGAGATTTAGATGAACTATTGATTACAATATAGATATTCATAGAAAATAGGTTTTGAAAATAGTGAATTGGAAGAATTTGGAAAAAAAAAAAAAAGTCCATCTGCCTCTTTATGCCACTTTTTGAACGTGTTTCTTTTGAAAATGAGCCCCTTACTATACTTACCAAATTCATCAGCAGAAGAAAGCATCAACAGATATGAAGATGCAATAGTGACAGGTATGACTTAGTAGTAGGAAGCAAGAGAGGTGGTAGAATTTTTAGAATTTATAGTGAAATTCCTTCCTGGGCAGTTGAAAATTCAGGCTTTTACTCAAATTTAGGGGAGGTATTCATTGGATCATATGACTCCAGTGGGCAAATAATGCACAAAGGGGCTCTTTTACTAACGCCATGGCCATTTAAGCTAATTGAAACAATTCGGGTTGTGCACAGATTTTAGTTAGGTATTGCTAGGCATCTGCAGTTAGGATACCTAGCAGTGCTTAACTAGGGCACAATTAATAGAATCTGGCCCTATGGACCCGTGCTAATCAATTAGCACATGACAACGCCTCACGCGCTAACGGATTAGCGCTGTCATGCCCATACTCCACCCTCTAACAAGCCCCCATCCAAGAAAATTAAAACTATTTTTTAGCGCACAGTATGCATGGCTAAATTAGCCATTTTACCACAGGACGTCAGTGCATATCCCACTGTAAACCTTTTAATTTGTGGTAAATGTGCGCTAGCTACCGCTGTTTAATGAAAGGATCCCAAAGATTGTACACTTCTCCCTCCATATTCATGGGTTCGGCACATGTGACTTCGATTATTTGCGGTTTTCATCGTGCTGACTCTGCCCATGAATGATGTCATCCTGGAGTGCCCGAGAAAAAAAAAGTTCAGCGCTTTGTGTCAGCGTGGTTGGGCAAATGGCAGCGGTACAGTAACTCATTTTTTTTAAAACAATCGCGAATACTAACAATAACTTTTATTCACAATTTCTACCACAAACTCTTTATTCATTTTTTTGGCTGGTCTACAATCTTATTCAAAATGAAAAGGACAGTTGATCCAACTGTGTTCCAAGACTATTGCTGTAATGTCATACGAAACCGTAGAACTAGAATAAAATGTGGAAAGAGTTGCCTGAAATGTGGAAAGATTGCCTGAATCTATATGTCGTGCTCCATCCCTGGCAGTGTTCATATCCAAGCTAAAGGCCCACTTTTTTGAAACTGCCTTCAACTCTTAACTCCCCCTCACTGCTGTCAGATACCTATATCCACTATTACCTCCCCAACCCTGAAAGGTCCTTTCTAAATTAGATTGTAAGCTCTTCTGAGCAGGGACTTTCTATTGTATGTTAAAATGTACAGCACTGCGTACGATTTCAGCGCTATAGAAATAATAAATAGTAGTAGTAGTAGAAGTGTTGGAAACTATGATAATGTACTCCTTCTACTTCAGACTACTGCAAGATGAGAGAAACAGTTGGAGCAGAAGGAAATTGACCAGGTTAAGAAAGTACAAGAAGGCAGTGGCATACCTAGGGTATGTGGCACCCGGGGCCCATCATTTTTTGACACCCCCCCCCATGTAAAAAAATATTTTTTGTAATGACCATGAAACGGAATAAATGGTCAGAATAGAAACAGGCAGTGAAAACTTTCTTATATTCCAAACATAACATAACATAACATAACATAAATTATGTCTGAATTGTCATGACATCAGAAGTACATATGGAGTAGTTGCAGTTGATGCTTGGGACAGTTCTGATTGTGTTAGTTCGGTTTTATGTGTTTTTTGAATAGAAGGGTTTTTATTTCTTTTTGAAGGTTTTGCAGTCTGTGGTCGATGTCAATTGGTTGTAGGGTTGGGGGTCGAGTGTTGCAGCTCGAATGGCTAGGAGGTTGTCGAACAGTTTTTTTCTTTTGACGTTTTTGGTTGGAGGGTGTGTGAATGGTGCGTGAGTTCTCCTATGTCTGTTTGAAGTGGATTGAATTATTTAGCTGAAGAAATTAGTTACCCCCTCATCCCACACACATTAATTCTCTTCCATTTTTGTTCCCATTATAAAAAACACTGATAAGTTCCCAGAAAAAAAATACATTAAAATAAGAAGTGAAAACAAAGGCCCCTACAGATGAGAACATAACATAAGAATAGCCTAACTGGGTCAGACCAATGGTCCATCATGCCCAGTAGCCCATTCTCATGGTAGCCAATCCAGGATACTAATACCTGGTCAAAACCCAAAGAGTAGCAACATTCCATGCTACCAATCCAGGGCAAGCAGACACTTCCCCCATGGCTTAATAACAGATTATGGACTTTTCCTCCAGGAATTTGTCCAAATCTTTCTTAAAACCAGCTACACTATCTGCTTTTACCATAACTTCTGGCCACTTCATTTTTAAGTTTAGATCTTTCCTTTCAAACAGAGACCTTGCTAGATGTCAAATACAGCACAAGGTAACTTCACATGGACTTAGCTGTGCAGGAAATGTGAATCTCCTCATACACCCACCATATAGTGCAAAAATGTGCAAAGGTCTGTTTTTTTCTTTCGATCACTACATAGCCTAATGCCACACAAGCAGCGCTGTTACAAACATATTCTGTAGGTCAATGCTAAGGATAACAAAGTTTCCTTCCTTGGACCAGAAGGAGATACTGATAAACCACTGGAAGAGATCCCAACACAACACCCAATGACCCACTCAGTGTGTGAACCAGTTGAGTGGAGTGGACTAACTGTGGGGTGGAAATGGGCCCGGAGTTTGCTCAGCAGAATTTCCTAGACCACCTCTTCCTCTCAACACATTGACACGCTGCCACCACCACCACTAGAAACACCTCACTGGGTAGGCCAGCTATGCTATAAACTTTATAAAACACATTATTATATTTTCTTATAAAGCACATATTTTAACTGAACTCTCTGACATCCTCAGCCTTTCCATTCACAAAAATAGAAGGAAGTAAAGTTCCCATTTCCTGCTGTTTCATGTCCCCGGCCTATACAATATTTTTTTTCTGCAGACCCTTCAAAAGTCTGACCAAATCCTCGTTTCACTTGCATTATAAAGTACTGAGGATGCCATCTCTCCCCAATCCCAGGTCCTAAAGTCTAAGACAGTAGCGCAAACTAATGCTGCCAGATTCAGGAAAAAAAATTTCGATTCGATTCAGCCTATTGAATTGGTTTTTCAATTCGATTTTCCTGACCAGTTGGGTGATTTTTTTCAAAACTCCTGGTGGGTTTTATAGCTTTTTCACCCCCTTTGGCTTCTCCTAACCACACTGGCGCTGTGGTGTAAATAAAATAAAGAAACAAAAAGGACTTTTCCTCTCTCTGTTAAATCCTAGCTCACGTTTGCAGTCCAACACCAGCTCTGTCAGGATATACATTTCAAATCTGACATATTATAATCACAAAACAGAAAATAAAATTAATTTTTCTACCTTTTGTTGTCTGGTTATATTTCAAATCTTGTTGGTCCAAGGCTCTGGTTTTCTTCTGATAACTTGCTTGCCAGGGTCTCCTTCTTTCTTCTTTCTGCGTGCTAACCATCCATCTGCCAACTCTGTCCTCCCTTTCCATTTCCCTTCCCTCCCCAGGAAGTCTGGTATCTTTCCTTTTTTTCATCTCCCTCCACAGATCCACCTTTTCTTAACTACCTTTTCATCCGGCATCTCTCCCTCCTTCCCCACCACCCCAGAGTCCACCATCTCTCCCTTTCTTTTCCCAATTACCCTCCTATCAAGTATCTCTATCCCTCCTTCACACCATCCCTTGTGTCCAATTTCTCTCCCTTTCAGTTCCTTCCCTCCCTAAATCCCATGGTCCATCATTTCTCTCCCTCTCCTCTATTTTCAGACCCATTATTTCTTCAACCCACCCCCAAAGTTTGGCATATGCACGTCTCTTTGAACACCCCCTTCCCTCTGTGTACTTCTAAACCAGGGTCCCCCCCCAAAGGCCTGTCCCCCCTTAAAGGTCTGCCTGTCCCCCCTTGAAGGCCTGCACCCCCCTTGAAGGCATGTCCCCCCCCTTGTAGGCCTGTCCCCCCCCTTGAAGGCCTGTCCCTCCCCCTTGTAGGCCTGTCCCCCCACCTTGAAGACCTGCCTGCCTGTCCCCCCTTGAAGGCCTGTCCCCCCTTGAAGGTCTGCACCCCCCCGAAGGCCTGCACCCCCTTGAAGGCCTGTCCCCCCCTTGAAGGCCTGTCCCACCCCCTTGTAGGCCTGTCCCCCCCTTGTAGGCCTGTCCCCCCCTTGAAGGCCTGCCTGCCTGTCCCCCCTTGAAGGCCTGTCCCCCCCTTGAAGGCCTGCATCCCCCCCCCAAAGTCCTGCACCCCCCTGAAGGCCTGCATCCCCCCCTGAAGGCCTGTCCCACCCCCTTGTAGGCCTGTCCCCCCTTGTAGACCTGTCCCCCCTTGAAGGCCTGCCTGCCCCCCCCTTGAAGGCCTGTCCCTCCCCCTTGAAGGTCTGCACACCCCCCCCGAAGGCCTGTCCCCCCCCTTGAAGGCCTGCCTGTCACCCCCCCTCCCCCTTGAATGCCTGCCTGCCTGCCCACCCGCCCCACCCCGAAGGACCGCTCGCCCCCCTGGCCTCCCCGCACCACCTATGAAGCAGCACTACCTATGCTCCCGGCCTTGCCGTTCAGTCCCCATCACCACCACCACCCCCGAAGGACCGCTCGCCCCACTGACCTTCCTGCACCACCTATGAAGCAGCCGCAGCAGGATCGCGACGTCAGCTATCCCTGCGCTGCTTCCTGCGCCGCGTTCCCGCCCCTCTGACGTCAGAGGAGGGGCGGGACCGCGGCGCAGGAAGAAGCGCCCAAGCAGCTTAGGGATAGCTGACCTCGCGATCCTGCTGCTTGCTGCTTCACAGGTGGTGCAGGAAGGTCAGTGGGGCGAGCGGTCCTTCGGGGTGTGGGGGGACTGAACGGCAAGGCCGGGAGCACCCCTTCAGGGCTGGCACCCGGGGCGGACCACCCCCCCCTTGGTACGCCACTGCAAGAAGGTGTTGGAATTAGTAGGCATCATTTGCACCAGTCAACCCTATCATGATAGAGAAAATAAGCAGTGAATCTGAGGCAAGCCAATTGTTTGGTTTTAGAACTGGATCTCCTTGAATCAGAGAATCTATTCCAAGTTTCTTTTAGGGGAAACCAGAGTTCCTCAATTCAAGGGAAGGGAGCTGACAATTTACCACTCATATTAGACCACCTGTACAATAGATGTTCATCCTTGTTTGATCTCTAAATCTTGCCTGTAGAATTGCTCCAGTAAGAGGTTTATGCATGAACCAGCATGAAAATTGACATAACAACATGTTAATACCTTATGAACCAATTAACATAGATTATTCTGATAATTGGCTCATTTACATATACATTAGATTACGGCAAGTTAATAAATACCATGCATCTAAACACCATATGTTGGAGGTGGGTGTTAGGTAATGCTGGTGTTATCTAACCAGCAATGCAAGGACATTAGTCATTATGCCAAATTTGATTTAGAAGACTCTACATTTTCTTCTGCAGATTTCTGTTATTAAGTTGGTGTTTTATAAACTATGGCAATACTGAAGTGCATTAATACTAAACAAAAAAAATAAATGATTTCTGTGAAAACAATTTGTTTTATGCCATTTCAGTTAACTTTGGAAAGGAGAAAGGTATATGAGCATGCATACACCTAATATGAAGCAATTTATACTGCAAAATAATAGTCAGAGGTTGCTATTTTCCTTGTTTTGTGCATTTACTGTGGTAATTTTGAAATTACTGTAGTTTGGGCATGTTCCATGGGGAGTAGAGGAGTAGGACTAACAATTGTATTTTGCTAGTATTGAAGAAGTCCTATTGGTTTAGAGCTTTGCTCTCAGAACAAAATTATACTTTCTGTGACAGAACAATCATTCTTTTGTTCTTACATAATTAAATTACTGTATTTTGAACCTGTGCTTCGTAAACAGCAGTTATGCATAAGAATCTACCTAGTTTACTCTGAACTGCTATATAAAATGTACACATATCACACAAAAAACACATATTTAAAACAGACCCATTTTATCCCAGTAAATGTACTTTTCCAGAAACATAACATAGCCCACCTTGTCAACTATAGGTGGATAGTTAAACCTTGCAATGTTCCATTAATGATATTCAGTTAAAGTCTGCCGTAGTAAATACAAGGCTTCACGATTCAGTCCTCAGGACACACTGACTCTGCCAGGATAGCCACAATGAATATGCATGAGGTTGATTTGCATACAATGGAGACAATGCATTCAGATTTATCTCGGAGAATATTGACAGAGTTCTAGTATAGCGCTTTTCAAATTGGTTAGGTGTTTCACACAGCCCCTCAATACAAAACTGTTCCCTACCATTTTTTCAGTCTAAGATTCTTTGTAATCCGTCTAGAACTGCAAGGTACGAGCAGAATAGAAGTCACTAATGTAATATAATGTAAGATCATAAAATCTATACCTCGGTTAGATGTGGAAATAGTCATTGCTCAAAAAGAAATAGCATAATCCTCAAAGGATATGCCAGCAAACCACATCTGGACTTCATTTGGTTTGGTCAATGTACATGAGGTTAAGATGATGTTATCACGATTTTCTAAAGAGGGTTGCAGATAGGATCCATGTGTGGCAAGGTTGTTAAGCTCATTGCCAGATAGTTTGCTTCAATGGCCTACTACCTTGATACGTTTTAATTGCAACATGGCATTTATTTGAATGATATGGGAGTAATTATGTTAAATCCGTTGTTAAAAGGAGACGATTTGGACCCTAAAGATTGTGGAAATTATTCACCAGTAGCAAACTTTCCAACTCTAATTAAAGTCATAGAAACAACTATGATATTGCAGGTTCAGGAATATCTAGAGTACTTTAACTTATTGGATCCTTTTCAATCAGGATTCTGCACACTCCATAGTACTGAAACAGTTCTTCTAGCACTTACAGTATATCTAAAACAAGGAACTTTTTTGACAGAAGTATAGGAGTACTATTGATGCAACTATATACAGTATATCTGCAGCATTCAATTTGGTTAATCATGATTTGCTTTTGGCCCTATTGGATGGGATGGGTATAGGAAGGAACATATGGAGATGGATGGAAGGTTTTCTTTTTTTTTTTTTTTTTTTTTGAGGTTAATTAATTCTTTTATTTTTTTTTTATTTTTTTTTTTCATCTTTATTCCTTTTTATTTCTTTCAACAAGTGTACAATATTATTACAAGTAATTCACATCACTCACTTGACATTCTTAAGCAATATTATTACACATGTTTTAATTCCCTCCACCCACCTCCCATCCCCTCCCCTATCAACAAAATATTTTATCCAAACATATACATATTTAGACTCTCCCTCCCCCCCATTTTTACAAATTATCCCCTAAGGAAAAAGAATAACCCTTAATCATTACAATATTCAATTAATGGCCTCCACACCTCCTTAAACCTTTTAAAATATCCCCTCTGTACGGCAAGAAATCTTTCCATCTTATATAAATGACAAACTGAGTTCCACCAAAAACTACAATTCAATCTAGAACAGTCTTTCCAATTAGTCGTTATTTGTTGAATTCCCACTCCAGTAAGAATCATCAATAATTTGTTGTTTGCTGCAGATATTTGACTTTTGGCCCTCATACACATTCCAAAAATCACTGTGTCGTAGGATAATGCTACATGATTTTCCATCAATATATTAACTTGATCCCATATTGATATCCAAAATGCCTGAATACATGGACAATAAAATAAAAGATGGTCTAAAGTTCCAATTTCAATTTTACAATGCCAGCATCTATTAGACTTAGAGCAATCTAATTTTTGTAATCTAGTAGGGGTCCAGAATGCTCTATGCAACAAAAAGAACCATGTTTGCCTAATAGATGCCGACATCGTACCTTTAATTCTCCAAGACCAAATACGTGGCCATTGAGATGCATTAATTTGATGCTTAATCTCAATGCTCCAAATATCTCTTAATCCATTTTTTGGTTTCTTATTCAAATAATTAGATATCATTTTATACCACTTTGCGGCCTGGTGTCCCAGAAAATCTGCCTGGAAACATAAGAATTCTAAGCTGTAATGATCATTTAAAGATTTCCATTCAGGGAACCCCACCTGAATAGCCTGCTTCAATTGCAACCACTTATAACTTTGTTTTTTATTCAGACCATATTTATGTTGCAATTGTGAAAAATCAAGCAGCTTACCATTATCAATTACTTCCGTTAAGGATCTTATACCTGCTTTAATCCAATCCTTCCAGACAATCTTAAACCCGCCTATTTGTATCTTGGAGTTTACCCAAATAGTCTGCTGTTTCGATTTTAAAATAGAATCACTAGTTAATTTATCTACAAATCTTAATGTTTTCCAAGTATCCATTAATACTCTATTGTCTTTACGTATTCTAGGCACTTTTATACCAAGCAGAAGATCAAGCCTAAGTGGAAAAATAAGTGATCTCTCCACCCTTAACCACTCTGGTAATTGTTCCAAAAGCTCTGGGAGGACCCAATACATACCTTGGCGCATGATATAGGCCTGATGATACCTATAAAAATTGGGAAAATTTACCCCACCCTCCTCAATTGGTCTTTGCAAAGACACTAGAGCCACTCTTGCAATTTTACCCAGCCAAATAAATTTAACCAGAATACTATTTAATTTTTTATAAAAAGACCCCTGAAAAAACACTGGTATCATTCCCAATTGATAGCAAACTACAGGCAAAATCATCATTTTAACAGTTTGAACTCTTCCCCACCATGACAAATGTAAAGGATTCCATTGCTCACATAACTCTGTTACTTTTTGTAATAAAAATTTTTCGTTTATTCTCATTGTCTCTTCAAGTGTTTTATTCAACCAAATACCTAAGTATTTTATACCATCCTCTTTCCAAATAAAAGGGAAAGAATCAAGTATACCTTTTGTACAATGCACATTTAAAGGTAAAATTTCTGATTTATTCCAATTTATTTTGTATCCTGAGAATTTTCCAAATGTATCTATTATCTCCAGTAGACATGGAATTGTTGTTTCCGGATTCCTCAAATGAAGCAATATATCATCTGCATAAGCGGATACTTTATATTCCACTCCAGCACATGGAATACCCTCTATGTCCTTTGCCTGTTGAATAGCTAACAACAAGGGTTCAAGAACTATATCAAAGAGCAAAGGAGATAATGGACAACCCTGTCTAACTCCCCTCTGCAATTTAAAAGCATCTGAAAAATTATTATTTATGTATAAACGAGCAGTTGGGGAGCTATACAGTGCTTGAATCATTTGTATAAATCCGGATCCAATACCAAACCATTCCATAGCTTGATACATGAAATTCCATTCTACACGATCAAAAGCCTTCTCAGCATCTAGTGATACTGAAAAAGCCGGATCATTAATTTGTCTTGTTAAATAATACATCTGAAATGCCAGTCTAGTATTATTTGAAGAGTGTCTTTGAGCAACAAATCCAGTTTGATTTATTCCTATTATATGCGGAAGAGCTTTAGTCAATCTTAATGCTAAAATCTTAGCTAATATTTTACCATCTACATTTATAAAGATATAGGCCTGTAATTTGACACCAATGTTGGATCTTTATTTGGCTTTGGCAAAACAATAGTTAAAGATTCTGCCATAGTGCCTGATATACAACCTTTATTCAGTTGGTCCTGATATAGTTTTAATAAATATGGTAAAAGGGAAATTTGAAATTCTTTATAAAACTCCACTGTAAATCCATCTCCACCTGGAGCGGTCCCAACTCTAAGGGATTTCAATGCCATTTGTAACTCTTTTAATGATATAGGTTTATCTAAACTTCCTTTTATATGATCAGGAACCTTAGGTCCTTTAACTAAACTCAAAAAATCCAACCCATCTTTCTCTTTATCTAAATAAGACTCAGAAGAATACAGTGACTTATAATATTTTAAAAATTGTTTTAATATATTTCCAATTTGAGAATGAGAATGTCCTAATTCATCCTTAATTATGCTTATTTTCTCCTTTCTTTTCTTTGCTTTTAAATAATTTGCCAATAATCTTCCAGCCTTATTTGCACTACCATAATACATCGTTTGCTGAGCAAAAATATCTTTCCTTACTAATCCAGAGGAAATTTCATTATATTCACATTTTTTTTTTAACAATAATTGAAATGTCTCTTGTTCCCATTTATTAACCAATTTTAATTCCAAATTTTTAATTTCTTTTTCCAAATTTGCAAATTGCTTTCTTATCTGTTTCTTTTTATACGCAGAATATGATATAATTTGTCCTCTCATAGTTGCTTTGAAAGCATCCCATAATATTCCAATCGACATTTCCTCTAGGTCATTAAGTCTGAAATATTCATTCATTTTTATCTGAAATTCAGTGCAAAATTTAGAATCAGCAAGCAAAGTATTATCAAACCTCCATACAGGTTTGGAATTATCTTGATCTAATAAGTTAACTTCTATCCACACACCACCATGATCAGATATTACTATTGGTTCTATGTCAGCTTTTACAACTTGCTGTACAATCTGATCTGAAACAAATATATAATCAATTCTTGAAAACGATTGATGAACATGTGAACAAAATGTAAATTCCCGATCATTAAAATGAAGAATACGCCATATATCTTTCAAATTACATGCTTGTATCAAATTTTCTAATCCCATTGATTTCATAATTCTACTAGGCTTTTTATCCATTATTGGATCTATAACAGCATTGAAATCCCCAGCCACCACTAAATTAGTAGTAGCCAGTGGTAAAACTAATTGTTGTAGAGATTTAAAGAATTCACTTTGATTCGAATTAGGTGCATATATATTTAGTAACGCCATTGTATTACTGCCCATGCTCATGTCAACAAGTACCCACCTTCCTTGAGGATCTGCCTTTACCATATTAAATGTTGCTGAACATTTTTTATTAATCAATATTGCTACTCCTGCCTTCTTTTTTACCGCTGGTGCAAATAAACATTGTTTTATCCACTTATCTGTCAGCTTCATAGACTCTGTTCCAGACAAATGTGTCTCTTGCAAGAAACATATATCTATATTTTGTTGTTTAATATATTCCAATACCTTTTTCCTTTTTATAGGGTGATTAAGGCCATTTACATTCAAAGAAAAAATTTTAAAACCCATTTTACAAATAAAATATAAAATACATATATAATCCACTCAAACATAAAATATACATTTTTTCTTTTTCCTTAAACCAATATATGAGTCTCCCTCCCTCCCCTCTTTCCCCATCCCCCCTATTCCCATCCCCCACCCTCCCCTCCCCTAACACAAATGCAAACTTCGAAACGCACATATTACTGAGCAAAAATAAACTCCCCACAGGCAATAACATACTCATTTTTCTTTCTCTAATCTTTCAAACAACCAACACTAAATTATCCTGCAGTCAATCCATTCTTCAATACCCTAAATACCTATATTTACTATAATTCTTTATTATATACTTCCCCTCTCATTCAAATTTCCAAACATTCTTCCATCCTATACCTCTAATATATTTATAAAAGTATATACCCAATATTTGGAAACCATTTCTTACAATATATACCCCCCCAAGATTAATATTATTATTTTATTATTATTTTTTTTTTTAACCTAAGTTTCTCACAACTTCAATGGAACATACATCACTCCATCCTATAATATTCATTTTTTTTTTTTAACCTTACATCAAAAGAAGGATCAAACATTTCAACCAAGCAGACCTCATATTTTTTAAAACTCTCATTAATTTTCATTGCATCTTCAATCTATTACAGTCTATTCTCCATTCTGCACAACTGTAACACTTGTACATCTTCATCCTGCTGTTTCAGTCTCTTATTCCATCTTCTTGCAGATTGCTATTTCATCTTTCTCCAATAAAGTATTTTTGCAACATCATCCTTATATCTCAGTCAATTTCAGATGCAAATTGTAAATCTAAATAATGCTCAAGTCATTTCCATCAGTCCATCTTCACATCTTCTTCTCTTTACATCAATAGTCTTTTGTATTTTTCATCTTATTATATTCTAAGTTCCCACATTTCTCCAATGCAGCATTTATGTGTCCTCATATTATCTCAGTCACGCTCAAATGCAAATTATAAATTCACATTAAGAAACCATCCAAATCTTATAATTGTTCCTCATATTTTCTTCACTTCCTATATGCTCCATCCCTCTTCTTACCTTGTCAAAATCTTCTTTTCTTCTTTTCTTATTGTCTCTTTAAAATTTTTCATTTCTTTTCTTTAAATCTTGTTTGAAATGTTGATCCCCCTTAAACCTAAGTGCAACAATTTTCTAGAAAATATTTTCTCCTTTTCTATTTTTTTTCCACTTTTTCCTTCTTTATAAAATATCTTTCAATTTTCACTCAAAAATATAAACCAAAAATAATCTAAGTATATTATTTATTACATTTTCTAAATAATTTCATGAAACCATAGGCAAATTATATTGATCTAGAAATTCCTGTAATTTGCCTGCTTCTTCAAAATTATAAGTTTTATTCTCATAAGTTACCCTCATAATAGCAGGGTATATCAATCCATATCTTGCTCCCATTGCTCTCAGTTTAGGTCTTAAATCCAAAAGCTGTTTTCTTTTGTAAGCTGTAGCTTTTGCAAAGTCAGGTACTATAAAGATCTTAGAATCCTGGCATTTAAGATCCTTGTTTGTTTTAGCCAGCTTTATAATCTCTACCACCTGCTGATGTCTTAGCAGCTTAAAGATTATTGGACGGGGACCCTTCTGACTATTTGATCTTTTCATCGGTATCCGATGTGCTCTTTCTATCTCCAAAGGAAAAGAACTTTTAAATGGCAAGATCTTTGGGATAAAATTAGTCACAAATTGAATAGGATCATTCTGCTCAATCCCCTCAGGTATCCCAATCAGACGCAAATTATTCCTTCTTTCACGATTTGATAAGTCTTCAAAATCCTTTTTCAACGCCTCTATTTCTCTGTGATCTTTTTTACACACCAGCATCTCTGCCTCAGATTTCTCAGCATGCTTTTCTAACTGCTCAATTTTGAAGTCAACTGCCTGCATTCTATTTGTCAGACTCTCTATTTCCTTCTTCACATCTTTTATATTTTTAGCGTTATCACTTACTATTTCTTTAATTTTCTGAAGTTCATTCATCAAATCACTGTTATCAATTTCTTCCTGAGGCAAAGGGACCGCTGTCGGGGATACCGAATCAATTTTTGTTCTTTTTTTACTTCCTGCTCCTGAATTCACCGGATTACTTTTACTAGTTTTACCCGAAGCCATTTCTTACTTCAATTCTCTCTTTTCCTTCACTTTTCTTTAATTTTAACTGCCAAAATCTTAATAAAATTTGCCTGTCACAACAGAGCTAATCCTCTACCCAGCCATCTTCGTGCGCTGCAAAGTTCTAGAATCTGGAAGGTTTTCTTAAGAAAAGATGTCTGCAGATTAGTTGGCAGGGGTGTTTCTCAAAATAGTGGCAGATGACTCAGGGTGTTTCCCAGAGTTCCCCACTTCCCCCCTATTCTTTTTAATTTGTATCTGAGAGACTTACATAGGTCTGTTAATTTAGAATAGAGATGTTGAATATATTTTTAATACTGATTATATTGTTTTAATTTTTCCTGTATTATCTGATTTGTCATCAATCAAGATTTTGATGAATGCTGTATTTATGGATATTTTTATCTGGATGTCCCAGCATTCACTAAAGTTAAACTCAGATAAGACAAATGTAATTTGCTTAAAACCACCACAACTGGTGTGACAGGGAGTGAAGGGAGATCAAGTCACTACTAGAGAATGACACGGGGAAAAAATCTGTCCCCGTCACCGCCCCGTCACCGGCCCCACCATCCTCTGCACCGCCCCGTCACCGCCGTTCCCTTCACCGCCCCGTCACCGTCACCGCCATCCCTTTCACCGCCCCGTCACCGCCATCCCATTCACCGCCCCGTCACCGTCCCCGCTGCATCCTTTTCCCTTTCACTCTCTCCTTACAGTCTGAGCCGGGAACACGGGTGATCGCACGGTCCTCGCAGCCCCCACCCGCATGCCCAATCGATCCTAGTGTTTAGCCAGCTCTCTCCCTTCTCCTCACCTTAATTTGCAGGCTTTCTTTTTCAGCGACCTGCACGCTTTCACAAAGAGCCGCAAACGCCCGACTGCTCAGTGTTCAATCTTCTGCTCTGCTGAAACTTCCTGTTTCCGGTTGCGTCAGAGCAGAAGATCGAAACTGAGCAGCAGCGGCTCTTTGATAGCGTGCGGGTCGCCGAAAAAGAAAATCTACAAACTAAGGTGAGGAGAAGGGAGAGAGCTGGCTAAACACTAGAATCGATTGGGCAGGCGGGTGTGAGCTGCGGGGACCGCGCGATCCTTCATGCCTCACTGCGGGGACAAGACCCATTCACCGCCCCGCGGGCGGTGAATGGCCTTGTCCCCGTCGCCGCAGCGACTGCTAGTTTTCTTCCCCGTTTTCGGCGGGTGACCCGCGGCTAAAATGCGGTGGCCGCGGGTAAACCGCCACCGTGTCATTCTCTAGTCACTACTACAGAGACAATAAGACTCCATAATACAGATGTCAAATTTAAAAATGAAATTAAACTTCTGGGGGTTTGGTTGAATGTAGGCTTAACTAAGGAAACTCAGGTTAATAATTTTGTCAGAAAAATATGGTTTAAATTGACTATGCTGTGTAGAATGAAACATTTTCTAGAAAGAAGTCATCTACAGGTTATCATTCAAGCTCTTATACTTACTTCCTTTGATTATTGTAACATTTGCCTGTTAGGTCTTCCTGTTAAGCAGATGAAACACAGACTTTGCAGCATGTTGCCACCAAACTTATATTGGAGAGAAATAGATATGATTATGTTAACCCACTTTTATGAGAACTGCATTGGTTGCCAGTTGAGGCAAGAATTGAGGTTTTTTTAAATTATTATTTAAATATTTTATTGAAATTTTCAGAATACAAAATCACACCCAATTAAACAGCAATACAAAATAAAACAGCTGATAACGCAAGGACATCCGTGTTGATCCTTCACGGAGACCTAAAGACCCAAACCCCTCCCAAAAAAGACCCACCCATCCCCCCTCTAGACAAATCCAATGTGGTAACTTGAGAAAAAAGCAGAATATCCGTCCGCAGAGGAATTGATTTAAGAATTGAGTTTAAAAGCTTGAACTTTATCTTTGAGATTTTATATGCATTATGTCCAGATTATTTGACAGATTTGATAAGTGTACATTAACCATCTCAGTATTTATGTTCTTCCCGAGAATTGTGGTTGGAAATACCCTCCTGTAAAGACTGTAGATTGATTTCTTTCAGAAAGAGAATGCTTCTCGGAAGAGCTGCAGAATTCTTGAATACATTACCCAGTGAAATAAGAAAATCATCTAATATTGGGTTGTTCAGGAAGGTTTTAAAGATATGGGTTTTTTTTCAGAAATATCTTTGACTTGAGTAGGATGGAAACTAGAATAACACATTGTAAAGCATGTATTAATTATTGATGAAATAGTCAGATGTTTTTATCACTGTAACCCAGTGGTCTCAAACTCAAACCCTTTGCAGGGCCACATTTTGGATTTGTAGGTACTTGGAGGCTGCAGAAAAAATAGTTAATGTCTTATTAAAGAAATGACAATTTTGTATGAGGTAAAACTCTTTATAGTTTAAAAATTGTTTCCTTTTGGATGTCTTAATAATAATGTTGTAATTTATAGCTAAAGAGACATACGATCAAGAAACTGTTTTATTTTACTTTTGTGAGTATGATAAACATACCGAGGGCCTCAAAATAGTACCTGGCAGGCCGCATGTGGCCCCCGGGCCGCAAGTTTGAGACCACTGTTGTAACCTGTTTGGAACTTTGTGGTTAAGCGGGATATAAATATAGAAATTAAATTAAATTAAAATTCTCTGCCGACATCCTGAAAACTTGACTAGCTAGGTGCATCCTGAGAACTGAGTTGGGAACCACTGGATACCTAGACTGGAAAACAATAGCTATTTCTCCTTTTCTTAGACTGGAAACTACATGAAGCAGATCCCTTTTAGCGAAAAACAGTCTTCTCAACATTGTGAACACCCTCTGACATCCTTAAAGAACAGTGGTGTCATGTGGACTAGTATGCATTTTGGAGGAAGTGAAAGTAACCTACTAAAAGAATGCTTATATTTCTATAGCAGTGGTTCTCAACCAGTGTGTCACAAAAAAATTTGGTATAAACAGCAAACCTTTGCTTCCTTTATCACTATCAGTGTCCGCAAGCTGGGAAGACCAGCAATCTTCAGGGTCAGGTTCTTGAAATCCCCATAACTGCTCCCTATTTCTGCTTCCCCATTACCCCCAATAATTGTTGCCTTCCACCCTAATTGAAAATGTTATGGGTGTGCTGCCATAGATTCTGTTTGCAATATAGTTTCTGAGTAGCATATTTGCAAGGATTTTTTGTTGCTTCACAGTATCGTGCCATAGAATTTGGAACTAGAATGTGAATGTACATTTGGTTTGTTATATGACAAATGAGAAACCTTGGACTGATATGGGATAGGAAAATTCATACTGAACTTACAGTTAAACAATGACATATTTAGGCTTACTTTGTTCAGATGGGAATTTTAGTAAACAATACATGAATGTTGTCTGACAGGTGTTTCACAACAGAAGAAAGGTTGAGAATCACTGATCTACAGCCGTGTTTAGCTAGCTAGCTGTAATATTTTCATTGTTCAGGGATCTGCTAGACCACAGTTCTTCAACCGCCAGTCCGCGGACCGGTGCCGGTCCGTAAAAAAATCTTGCCGCACCGCAAAGGATTCGGGTCCCCGCCGCAGCAAAAGGTGCCGGCGTCAGCTGACGTGCAACTTCCTGTTGCCGTCGCTATGCCGGCACTCCTGCATTCCACCACCGACTCCTGCCGCGTATGTCTCCTGCTCCAACGTATGTCTCCGCACCCCCAGACAAGCAGCGGCAGCTCTGTGTGCTTTTAACTTTGGAATACAGCGGCCCCTAAGCAGTATTTTAGTGCGGTTTCATGAGGCAGCTTCAGGGCCTTTGGTAGGCCGGCCCACATCGCATCATCGAAGCGGGCTGGCCTACCAAAGGCCCCGAGGCTGCCTCATGAAACCGCGGCTAAAATACTGCTTAGGGGCAGCTGTGTGCAGAAGTTAAAAGCACACAGAGCTGCCGCTAGCCTACATAGAGGAAATATTTGCTGGAGAGAGAAGGGATACTCCTGGACAAGGGAGGGGAAGGGGCTACTGTTGACAGGGGAGAAAGGGAAGGAATGAGAGTTATTGTTGGATAAGAGGAGGGGGAAAGGGAGAAGGGGTACTCCTAGACAAGGGAGGAGAAGGGGCTACTGCTGACAGGGGAGAAGGGAAAGGGAAGGGACAAGAATTACTGTTGGATAAGGGGAGGAGGAAAGGGAGAAGGGGTACTCCTGGACAAGGGAGGCAAAGGGGGTACTGCTAACAGGGGAGAATGGAAAGGGAAGGGACGAGAGTAACTGTTGGATAAGAGGAGGAGGAAAGGGAGAAGCGGTACTCCTGGACAAGGGAGGGGAAGGGGATACTGCTGACAGGGGAGAAGGGGAAGGGAAGAGAGTTACTGTTGGATAAGGGGAGGAAGAAAGGGAGAAGGTACTGCTGGACAGGGGAGGAGGAACATTGGAAGGAAACAGCTGGCAGGGAGATTAGAGGAGGGGAAGGAGTCAGGATGGAATGGAGAGATCAGATGAGGGAAAGGGGAGAGACAAAGGAATGACAAAGTAGAGAGAGATTGATGCTGGGAAAGGGGGTCAGATGAAAAATAAGGAAAGAGGGACAAAGATGCTAGATCTGGTGTAGGAGAGAGGAGCATAGAAAGAACGCAGATACCATATGGGAAGGGGAGGGGTAGAGGGCATCATGGATGGAAGAGGCAGATGTTGGATTGAAGAGACAGAGGGCAGACGCTGGATAGAAGAGAGTGAAAAGACGATGAAAGCAGAAACCAGAGATGACAAAAGGTAGAAAAAAATAATTTTATTTCTATCTTGTGATTAGAATATATCAGATTTAAAATATGTATCCTGCTAGAGCTGATGTTAGACATAACTGGGGAGTGCAAAGCTCAGGCAGTGTGTCTTTAGCTTCCAGCTGGCTTAGGGCTCTCTCTGACCAGGAGACAGTTGTCCTAGTTGCACTCCCCCTAACACCATTCCTGCCATGTGTGACTGCGATATTCTGTTAGCATGATATTTGTGTAGCATTCTGTAATAATTTGGCTTATATGTGAAGGGGAGGGGAGACGGGGGTTTTGTTGATCCTTGCCCTGTATTATTTATATTTATAAAATGACAATTGTACAGAATATTGTTTCTTTTTATACTTTAATAAAATATGTTCTATATAAAATCATAACTATTTGAGGCTTGTGCGGATGGGATCAGATGGTTAATGGGACTGAGCTCGCAGGGATGGGGCGGCAATGGGGTTTTTAAAAATTTCAGTCTTATTAGTTTGCTGGTCCACAAAATAATTATTTTATTTCCACTGGTCCATAGGTGTAAAAAAGTTGAAGAACACTGTGCTAGACAACTGTGGAAGCTACCACTGGGCTTTTGTATAAGCTACTACAAGGGTGGAAGAAGAGGCCCTGAGGCTTATGGTCAAGGCAATGGTTTATTTATTGATTGGTCATCCCACACTGTTCTAGAACAGTTTATAATACATAGTAACATAGTAGATGACAGCAGATAAAGACTCGAATGGTCCATCCAGTCTGCCCAACCTGATTCAATTTAATTTTTTTTTTTATTTTTCTTCTTAGCTATTTCTGGGCAAGAATCCAAAGCTCTACCTGGTACTGTGCTTGGGTTCCAACTGCTGAAATCTTCGTCAAAACCAACTCCAGTCCATCTACACCCTCCCAGCCATTGAAGCCCTCTCCGGCCTATCCTCCGCCAAATGGCCATATACAGACACAGACCATGCAAGTCTGCCCAGTACTGGCCTTAGTTCAATATTTAATATTATTTTCTGATTCTAGATCCTCTGTATTCATCCCACACTTCTTTGAACTCCGTCACCATTTTCCTCTCCACCACCTCTCTCGGGAGCACATTCCAGGCATCCACCATCCTCTCTGTAGAGTAGAATTTCCTAACATTGTTCTTGAATCTACCACCTCTCAACCTCAAATTATATCCTCTAGTTTTACCATTTTCCTTTCTCTGGAAAAGATTTTGTTCTACGTTAATACCCTTCAAGTATTTGAACGTCTGAATCATATCTCCCTTGTCCCTCCTTTCCTCTAGGGCAGGGGTGTCCAATGTCGGTCCTCGAGGGCCGCAATCCAGTTGGGTTTTCAGGATTTCCCCAATGAATATGCATGAGATCTATTAGCATATAATGAAAGCAGTGCATGCAAATAGACCTCATGTATATTCATTGGGGAAATCCTGAAAATCCGACTGGACTGCGGCCCTCGAGGACCGACATTGGACACCCCTGCTCTAGGGTATACATATTCAGGGCTTCTAGTCTCTCCTTATACGTCTTCTGGCACAAGCCTCCTATCATTTTCATTGCCTCCTCTGGACTGCTTCAAGTCTTCTTATGTCCTTCGCCAGATACGGTCTCCAAAACTGAACACAATACTCCAAGTGGGGCCTTACCAATGACCTGTACAGGGGCATCAACACCTTCTTCCTTCTACTGGCTGTGCCTCTCTTTATATAGTCCAACATCCTTCTGGCAGCAGCCCCCATCTTGTCACACTGTTTTTTCACCTTTAGATCTTCGGACACTATCACCCCAAGGTCCCTTTCCCTGTCCGTGCATATCAGCTTCTCATCTCCTAGCATATACCGTTCCTTCCGATTATTAATCCCCAAATGCATTACTCTGCATTTCTTTGCATTGAATTTTAGTTGCCAGCCATTAGACCATTCCTCTAGCTTTTGCAGATCCTTTTTCATATTTTCCACTCCCTCTTCGGTGTCTACTCTGTTACAAATCTTGGTATCATCTGAAAAAAGGCACACTTTTCCTTCTAACCTTTCAGCAATGTCACTCACAAACATATTGAACAGGATCGGCCCCAGCACCGAACCCTGAGGGACTCTACTACTCACCTTTCCTTCCTCTGAGCGACTTCCATTAACCACCACCCTCTGGTGTCTGTCCGATAGCCAGTTTCTAACCCAGTTCACCACTTTGGGTCCTAACTTCAGCCCTTCAAGTTATATAATATAGAAACATGATAGCAGGTAAAGGCCACATGGCCCATCCACAGCATCCAGTATCTCCCTCTCTCTATAAGAGATCCCACGTGCCTGTCCCATGCTTTCTTGAATTCAGGCAGTCTTTGTCTCCACCGCCTCTACCAGGAGTATATTCCACGCATCTGCCATCCTTTCTGTAAAGACATTTCATGTTTTATTATTTCTTGATATCCTGCAAATCGCAAAGTAACTACATGGCTTACAATAAAATTAGTATCAACATGCAATAAAATTAACATCATTTAAAAAAATAGTAATAATACAAGTAAAACAAAATAAAATACGATACAAGAGGGACAGAAAAGAAACACATATGGGGTGGGAGACAGTTTAATTGCTTGCCATGAGTATCTCATATTGCGTTGTTTAAAATAATAATAATAATAATAACTTTATTTTTGTATACCGCAAAACCACAAGCAGTTCAGAGTGGTTTACAGAGGAATAGACTTTATACAGACAGCAATGTTACAAAAAAAGATTTTCAGTTTACATTAGCATGCCAAGAGTAGTCAAGATTTATCCGGAAGCATTTCAAGGATACAACAAGACAGGAAAGAAGTCAGAGAAATTTATCAAAGAGATAGGTTTTAACTGATTTCCTGAAGGTTTGGTTGGAGGGTGTATTTGAAATGAAGTTGGTTAAACATTTATTCCATTTGCCTGCTTGGAATGATAATGATCTATCAAGGAATCTCTTGTAGATACAGCCCTTCAAGGATGGAAAAGCAAACAGGTAGGCACTACGTGTGCAAGTGGTACTTGGAAATTCAAAATGGTGCGACAGGTAGATTGGGGATGAACCTGTCATGGTTTTGAAGCAGAGGCAGGCAAACTTGAAAATGACCCCTGCTTCCACCGGCAGCCAGTGTAGTTTTTTGTAATATGGGCTTACATGATCTGATTTTTTGAGACCATAAAAGAGACAGACGGCAGCATTCTGAGCCTATCGCCTTGTGGTAGACTAGCCTTTTTTGGCTGGCTTGTTTAGAGAGGTCAGCACATATAGAGCCAAGACACAATTGCATATAAAGAGAATTTTTATTTGTTACCATTTGCCTCACACAAAATAAAATGAATTTGGCTTACCTCAGTCACACTACTACAAACATCAGTCTGTCTTCCCAAGGCCTGTCTCCTCCTATGTGTAGGGAAAACTTGAGAGTTCCTCTTTCTCTCTCAGGGACCTCTTCAGAATAAACCCAGCCTGGGTAGAAATACCTCTCTTCTGTGAGTTCTGCCACTGTGACTCAACACTAAGCTCCATAGCCCAGTACATACTGGGACCTGTAGTTCCACATTTCATTAGCACATCCTACTGCCCAGGGGTATAATATTTGCATGGGGGGAGGGAGGTTACAAACCCCTTAATCTATTATACTGCTTAACTTCATCCTATGCCCTCTCATTCCAGAGCTTCCATTCAAATGAAAGAGATTTGCCTTTCCTCCAAAGTATTACGAGCCCCAGAGTGTGTTGGATTTCCTCCAAAGTATACATATTGAGAACTTTGAGTCTGTTTCCATATGCTTTATGTTGATGACCACCAACCATTGTAGTAGCCTTCCTCTGGACCGACTCTATCCTGTTTATATCTTTTTGAATCTCTCTTGAGAGAAAGGCCTTCAGAAACAACTATGTAATATGAGGTGGCTGACTGGCTGATGTTTATTTTTGCTCTAAGAGGTTCTAGAAGGTTCTGGTGGCAAAAAATGCTATCATTGGGGTGATCTTCAGGTGCTTTGGCAGGGCCTGTATCTTCTATGCATTGAGCTTTTGATCCTCTTCTTGGTGATTGCACAGATGCATTATGGTCTGCTTATCAAACTTGATCCTTCGCATACACTGCTCTTCTGTCTTGTTTAAAACCTGTGCTTTTGGCCTCTGTACCCTCTGGTGGTCCTCCTCTTTTCTGATGCAAGCAAGGACACTCATGCTTAAACCTACCACAAGTTACACCTCTTACCCACTGCAGTAGCACCCCTTTCTCATCACCAGAGGGGAAAAAAACTAGTTACAGTCATATTGATGGACAATGGTATATGGGTATAACCAAGTGCACAAGCATGCATACTGGTTGTCATACAGAGACATGAGGTGCAGAAACTGACGGGGTGGAGGGGGGAACAGGTATTTAGAAAGTTGGAGATGGTGTTTGATAGAAAGAGACAAAAAGGAACTGAATGGGCATTAATGGCACTACACTTCTCCCTCCGTATTTGCGGTTTCCGTATCTACGGATTCGCTTATTCATGATTTTTCGGCTGCTGACTCCGTCCCCCCTAATTTTCATCACTGAACCCAGCATTTCACATTGGAAATCGCTGTTCCTGGTGGTTCCTGAAAGAAATCCCTGCTCCTGGCATTGTATGGAGCAAATCACAGGTCAGGTTATTCACAGTTTATTATCTTTTTCAGGTCTATTTTATCGAAAAACCATGAATAACATGCAAAAAGTTATTCGCAGTTTTTCGGTATTCACGGCTATGTTCTGCCCCCATCCCCCACAAATACAGAGGGAGAAGTGTATAGAGGTTTACATGAGAGCAAACTAGCTAGAAGAGTGAGGCTGGACTACACAATGAGACACCAACCTGTAATACAACACAGCACCTCTTCAGGGCAAAAGAGACATCTTCTCTGCCATTAAGTTGCTGTTCTAGCAGCTGTACATGTGGGTATGTCTTTCATGCATTATTGGCATACCCAACATTTATAGAATACATCCTGCATGCTTAGTTGCTGATCCTTCCCACTGCCTGTCTACTCTTATCTTCAAACACAGGTGCATAAATGTACATGACACACTGGACATGTACAAGGGATCGCTGAAAAGTTCTCAACCCAACCAAGAAGAGAATGCTGTGGAGCCATGAAACTTACAAGTTATTCCAACCTTTTCATGACACTTTTCATTTCATTTCATAGCATTGAAACACAAGTGTCAAGAAAAGTATGGAATAACTTGTAGGTTTCATGTCTCCACATCATTCTCTTCTTGGTTGGGCTAAGAACCTTTCAGCGGCCCCTTGTATGTTTGGCTATTATAGAATCCTGATTATCATGATTTTGTGCAGCCAGATGTTGATTTGGGGCAGGTGAATGGTGTCTAACATTTTTGGCATTGCCATCTAAATATCTATACTAAAGAAAGAAAAATCATATTGGTCTGACTACAAGAAAGCCAAATACAAGTTTTACAATGATATAGACTGCCAAGAGCTGAAAGAAGGGAAAATTATGAATGATATATGAAAAGATCATTTCTGAGCTGCCCCTTACAAACAATAAAACATTCTGTTCTTGTTCAGAACATTGAAGGTGAGGACATGGAATGCAATATCTTTGGATCCTATAAAACTTCAGAAAATTGCATTTGGTGTTTCACAAGATGAAAGATGAATCAAGGTTGGAGAAACTGAAAATAATTTGACTCCTTTTCCTGTGGACACAGAGCGCAAAAGGGATTTGATCAGCTGATCTCAACTCTAATTCATTTGCATTTCATTTTTGCTAACATATCCCAAATGGCAGACAAATCAAGTGCATGTTAATCAGTTAATTTTGGTAAATAAAACACTATTCCTTATATTTGAAATTTTGGACCTAGTTTACAGGCTTTGTTGCTTCCATCTTTTTCTCTATCCATCATGTTCCTTTTATTCTATTCTGCATTTTATTGGGGGTGAGGGGGTTCATTCCTTCTGTTTTGTTTTTGAACAAATAACAGTAATATACTACAATCAAAACTATACTGGGCACAATAAACACCAGTGAGTCCCAAAACTTTGAATATCAATCCTAACACTATAAGGGTACCCAATTTCTTTCATGACTCTTTCAAGTGCTCAGAACTTTTTTCAAGGTAGAAGAACCACAAACCAAGGACAAGCCCCTAAATGCGGCCTCCTGAATCCTTCATAGCACTGCTATTAGTCTATTTATATTGTGTATTAGTGTAACTTTGCTTAGAAATTTTAAAGATTAGTATTTGATAATTCCAAATCCTCAAGTATTGAAAAAATGTTGAAAAAAATTTAGCTTATAAAACACCATGGCTTTCCAGCGAAGATGTAAAACTCCAGCAGGTTCTTAAAAAAAAAAAATAAAATAAATCTTTATTGGGTTTTCAAACTATCAACAAGTGCAACAGTATACATATATATATATAATATTCACAATCCCTCGGATATTTTGTGAACAATAATTAGTTATTATTTGCTGCTGGCTTATGAATTATATTTTTATATCTATAATAAAAGTCTTTCATAAAGCTCTGGTCTCTGTATTCATATAAGTAGGCAAAAATTACCGAATCCGAGGAAGTATTTATGGATTGCCCTAGCAATTAGTTATGCACATGACTTATTTATGTTGCAATAATCTACCTACAGAATATTGCTATTCCCTGGGTTTTGGCCAAGTAATAGTGACCTGGATTGGCCACTGTGAGAATGGGCTACTGGGCTTGATGGACCATTGATCTGACCCAGTAAGGCTATTCTTATATTCTTATCATGGAACTTATGGTATTGTTATACTGTAATATGTTTTCTTATGAAAGCTAGATGATTGCTTATCCAAGCAAATATCCTGAATCTTATCAAAATCACCCTCAAGTATCAAGTGAGCTGAACTCACTGATCCTAAAACACTGGTATCTGAGTTAGGAGCATATACATTCAAAACATAAAATAAGAAATTGCTTCATTTAAGTTGCACTGCTACTCAACATCCTTTCTAATCTGGTGCAAGCAACAAAATAATATATTGAAACGTCCTCCTAATCAATATCACTGCTCCATACGGTTTACCAACTGCTGGTGGAAAAAACTATAGAGGGACATTTTTGAAAGTCAGAATTTGGATGTGCTGCTCATAATGTCCAAAAAAAAAACAAACCCATCCATCTCACAGCCATTTTTGAATAGGAAATATACTTGAAAATATATAATAACAACCAGCACGAACGGCCATTATACAAACTGAAGTGTCCGCATTATAAATGCCATCGGTCAAAGATGTATATTTGGCAACATTTTAACAGAAATGGACACACGGACATCCATGCAGAGCAGAGGGGCAGCCTAGTGGTCAGTGCGGTGGACTGTAAAAACAAGGCACCTAGGTTCATATCCCCCTACAATGTTTATTTTAAATGCTGAACCCTCCAGGAGCAGGGAGAAATCTACTTTGCCTGGCTGTACATCACCTCAAAAGCCTTCAGGCTTACAGATGGCATAAATATTTAAGTACAGTAGGTATATATATCTGTTTCTAGAAGGCTTATAATTTACAAGAAAAAAAAAAAAAGAGCTGAAGTCTAAATTGAACCTGAATCCCCTGGTTTACAGGCCACTGCACAGACCTGCTTTCTGCTTTCTTCAGAATACCAATAATACCTGATGTTATCCCAGAGCCTGGTTATCCTTTCCAGTTTCACTGTCAGGGGAGAGGGAGATCAACCACAGGGGGATTCACGAGGGGGTCATGCCTTAATCCTTCCAGTAGTCAGCAGTTCAATCAGAGCAGATAAAAAACATTTTACACCTGGACATTTCTTCCCGTTTAGTCCTAGTTTTGGGCTTTCCCCAGTCCCACCCAAAACACCCCCCTTGCTTTTTTTTATTTTTTTGTAATCATTTTTATTAGAAAGGGTACAACAACAGGGCAACATGAAGAACAGAAAGCCAAAGGTTCAGCTGCAATGTAGGATGTCCACATTCTGCCATTCCAAAATCACAATTTGCATATTTTTGGCAGATGGGCTTTTTGGGCATTTTGCCATTTTGAGAAGTCCTTGTGCTTTGAAAATGAGCCCCATATTCTCATAATACTGATCACCCAGCTTGGAGGAGTCCTGGTAAGACAAATGTAACTCTTCAAGAAGTGCCATGTCAACTGCTTGAAATAAAGGAGCCTTTCATCTTTTTAATTGGGCTATTTATTTTAAAATATTTATATACCGCCTAGAGTCTCATCGGTTTCCAAGATAACATATAGAAAAACAACACATGCATAGCATTTTACAATAATTCAAAACAACTTAAGAAGTGCAACCTGAGGTAAATTTAGTCCCCAAAATTAAGTGTAACCAATCTCGTGTATCTGATAAATGTAAATAATAATTGTAACAGTAAACATTTTACAACAGCAAGAATGAAAATCCCACACTTTAACATGAATTAAACTCTGACATAAGATCAAACATCCGTATAAGCACAGAAAAGTGCCAATGGGACTCTAAAAATAAAAGTTATAAAATGAACTAATTCCCTAAGTGAACCAAAAATGAATTAATCAGTGAGTTGAACTATTGCACACCCACAAACAACTCACACAACAGAATGGCCACCATGAGAATGGGCTACTGGGCTTGATGGACCATTGGTCTGACCCAGTAAGGCTATTCTTATGTTCACCCCCACCCTTCCATACATCCAATGCACACCCCTTACATTATTATCACACATTATCAAACCAAACACTACCATCAAGACACCGATAGCGACTTTCCAGAATTAAATCAAAGCACCCACAGAATCCTCCACACAGCTATCCATTTGGACATGCCACCATAGCATAACAAGTAACAGTCCAGTCCTCTAGTCCAGTTCACTTTCTCTCCTATGTGCAGCAGTCACACCTCCAGATATTCACCCTTGTTTTGCTCACATTTTCAGACCCCAACTGCTATGGCTAGCATATTTTCCTGTTGGATCAAATACTCTATGTATAAGAGCTGCCACACACTTCTTCCAACGGTTCTGCCTCTTTTGAGATTGCTCGCAACTGGTCCATAATGTCTTCTCTTGACTGAAATCTTGTCCCTTTCAGGGGCATTTTCAGCTTGAGGAAAAGCCAGAAGTCACATGGAGCCATGTCAGGAGAGTAGGGAGCCTGAGTAATCACAGGTGTGTTATGTTTGGCCAGGAAACTCTATATCAAATGTGAAGAATGGGCAGGTGCGTTATCTTGATGGAGCTGCCAATTGCCCGCTGTCCACAGGTCCGGCCATTTGCATTTCACAGCATTATGAAGGTGACACAGAACCTCTTGGTAGTACCCCTTGGTGATGGTTGTGCTGTGTGGTGCGTACTCATGATGAACCACGTCACTGGAGTCAAAGAAGACAGTCAGATGACTTTGACATTGCTGCAGATCTGCCTTGCTTTTTTTGGCCTAGGGCATGTTGAATGCTTCCATTGTGATGATACCAACTTGGTTTCTGGGTCATACCCATAAACCCAGGACTCATCGCCAGTGATCAGTGTGCTGAGGAAGTTGGGATCACTGTTGATAGTCTCCAGCATGTCCTGTGCGATCTCCAAATGGAGTTGCTTCTGCTGGATCATTAGCAGCTTTGGCACAAACTTCGCTGAAATTCTCCTAAAGCCCAAATCCACAGTCAAAATGGAATGAACGGATCCAACGCTGATACTCGCCTCGTCTGCAAGTTCTCTGATCATGATTCGACGATCCTGCATCACCAGAGTCCTCATTTGGTCAATGACGATCCCATTTCTGGATGTTGAGGGCTTACCAGAACGTGCGGCACTCTCCACTGATGTGTGGCTATTTCTGAAGTGGTTGTACCACTCCTTTATCTGTGTGGTGCCCAGTGCTTTGTCCCTGAAGGCCTGTTGAATCTTGTGGATCGTTTCCACTTGGGAATTGCCAAGCTTTACACAAAACTTAATGCAGTAGCGTTGTTCAACTTTTTCTGTCATTTTGTCAAAAATGAAAATCGGATGGTGCTCACTTACACTTCCTCACTCATCGGCGGTCTGCCAGTGACTGACAGCTTCTGTAGGCGTGAAAAAATTCAAACATGCACATTAGGGTTGCCTACATACATGCACCAAACCATGCCTCCCTAGCTTTATTTGTTTACGCAAGAAAAATTAAGGTCTGACAGCCCTCGTATTTATATAGTCTTGGAGTTGTCAGTGTGGAAAAGGTGCAAAAGCTGACTGGAGGATCCAAGGCAGACATTAGTAGGGGAAAAGAGCATTAGGGGGAGTGGGGGTTTTCACAAGTTTCTCCAATAAACACCTTTTTTTTTTTTTTTTTTACTTTGTAGGCCTATCAATGTTTATTGGTTAGAAAAAAAAGAAAGAAACAAAATCTTAGCTCAGAAACCCTAATTCCTGAAGTGAACCAAAAATGAATTATGCAAGCAAGAATATAATTGCTGATAATTTATTTTCAGTGATTTAAAATTAACATATTGTTCTAATAATTGAAGGCCAGCTATTTAGAAATTTTATCCACCCTTCTTACTGAATAACTGTAGTTTAAATATAATGGAATTTAGAATTTATAAAGGCCAGGATCTGCATTGTATTAATCCTGTTTAATTATTTGATCATATACTGTACATTACTAAAAAGAAAATCCAACAAATAGTTAGAGTGGATTCACACTAACATGCTCTCATCATTTGCTCCAAAAGTGACATTGTTGTAATTATCTCAGATTAACATTGCACAAATCAAGAATGAGGAGCATAAACTCAAGTTATGTCAAGAGGATTATATATTATAAGCAGAGCAGCAAATTGCCATTTAAACTCGGCTATACAAATCTGTAACGAAAGTCAATGCTTACAGACAACAGAGCCTAAAATGTAGGTTTTCCCAAAGAGCTTTGGATATCACATTATCCAGAGCCGGAATTTTAGAAATGCAATGCAATCAGTTTTAAAAGGAGATGGTTCTGATAACGTTAGAACTTCAAGAAGATTTCATTTTAATTTTCTTACAGAAGATGCCTTGTGAATACAGGATTGTTTGGAGTAAACTAATATACAGTAATTGAGTGAGAGTAAAGTAGAACAAGAATCACAGAACAAAACCGAATTTACAATTTTTTTTAGTGAAACAACTGGTCTGATAGAATTGTTTTACAGCAGCTTGCATTGAACAGCAGATCAGGAAAAAGACCAAGGACCTGTTTTACAAAGCCGCGCTAGTGGCTGCTCCACGATAACGGTCCCGAAGCTCATAGAGATTTAAAGGGCTTCGGGGCTGTTGCCTCGCGGCAGCTGCTAGTGCAGCTTTGTAAAAGTCTGGCCAATGAATAAAAATAATTTATTTTCAAAGTTAGAGGTTGACTAGGGTAAAGAGGGTAATAGAGAGTAGAAGGGGGAGGATTATTCTATAAATTAAGGGCTCCTTTTACTAAGCTGCGTTAGCGGTTTTAGCGCATGCTTAGCACACGCTGCATTGCAGCACGCACTAAAAACGCTAGCGCACCTTAGTAAAAGGAGCCCTAAGTGCTAAAATTTATGTGCCAGTTACACAGGTAAATGTTTAGAAAACAAGCACATATGCGCTGTCGGAGAATAGGAAAAGAACATGAGGCAGGTTTTCCTTTAGATGTTTTTATTTCTATCACCCTCAACAAAATAGAGAGAGAGAAAATATAAATACCTTTTTAATTAAAGCAAAAAGACCTCAAACACCCCGACGTGGCTAAAAAATATGTGTCATCTACCTGGTCATGCGTACGTGGGGGTCTTTTCTTGACACTTTTCGTATCACTAGTTTGAAATGAAATGAAGTGTCAAGAAAAGTGTGTAATAATTTGTAGGTTTCATGGCTCCATATCATTCTCAGTAAAAAAGAGTGGATCAATTGAGATATTTCTAAATAAAATCTTTGTTGATGGAAAGAAGAAGTACAATTCTGCAGAGAATGACTCTACGCTAGTGCTGCCCGATTTCCGATTCGAATTGATTCACCGATTCACTTCGGGTGAATCGATTCCCTTTTTAAAAAATTCGGCCTTGCCAATTCGGTGCCCACAGATTGGCTGCTGTTGCTTTGGGGAGGGGTTTTGCAAGGCACGGCTTGTATCTGAGGTGTGTGAGTGGGTGTTGCTCTCGTCTTCTCCCTTCCCCTTCGGGGAGAGAGCTGGTAGGTGATTGGTGGGCGGTCGTGCGGGCGGGTTAGTTCCCCTGCTTCCTATGGTGGCTTGTGGCTGGTGAGGAAAATGGTGGGCGAGTGAAGGCTAGGCCCCCTTCTACTAAACCACGCTAGCAGTTTTTATCGCTGAATGCTGTGCGCAGCTCCCAACTTTCATAGAGTTCCTATGAGCGTCGGGAGCTGAGTGCAGCATTCAGCGCGGCTTCCGGTGATAAAAACTGCTAGCGCGGTTTAGTATAAGGGGACCTAGGCTAGAAACAGTTCCACTCCCCCCATTATCTGTGACCACCATTATGGTGAAGAAGCCCGCGAAGGAGCAGGACGAGGTCTGGGGTCAGCGAGTACAGGAGCTGGGTTCCAGCCTGCCCAACTGCCATTGCTTTGAGTGTAAGCAGTGCGGGGTGATATTAATATCACCGTGTGAAGCTTCGAGTGCACCTCCTGCTCCTGCCTCTTGTGAGTATCATCTAATACAGTAGGAGTCCCAGGGTATTAATACTCATCTCTGCTTGCCTGCCTCGTGCACCTTCGGCATCTCAGCTGGTAATAGGGCTTATGCAGTTCCTATGTGTATTCCCTCTTTCCCCATGATAGTAATGCAACTGTCTGTTCTGCACCCTTTCTGTGAATTCTAACAGTATTGCTAACACCATAAATGTCCGCGGAAAAAAAACAGAATAAGCTGGTGACAAAAATTACAAGTGGAGTCACCCACATTACACCCTTTCTGCAAAAAATAAAAAATAGCTGCCTGGGGGCGCTGTTGAGCCAGAGAGCAAGATGGCCGCATAGACTCCTCTCTCCTCTCTTATTTTTGAATCATCGACGAAGAGCAAGTTATTAAATTTTATTTTTCGGAGTTCTCTCTCAGCATACCGATAACTACAATGTCTACGACCAAACCTTCTAAATCTGAGACCCATCCGACACAATCTTCGGGGTCTAAAAGATCTAAACATGATCCTCCCTCACCGGAGAAACCATCGACTAGTAAGTCCTTACCTGATTCTTCAGATTTAGTGCTAGACGAAATTCGGGCTTTGAGAGAGCTCATAACTAAACAATATGATATCACCTGTGAGCTGAAAAACGATATAACCTCACTTACTACTTCTTTCGCCGCTTGCACTGCACGTGTTGACTCCCTAGAATCTCGAGCAGACATGGCGGCGCTTACGGCCGCACAGTTTGAGGAGCGAACACAACAACGCTTTAAAAAGCTAGATCAGGAGCTTGAAGATCTCTGTAACCGAAACCGGAGAAATAATATTAGAATTATTGGGTTAGTGGAAAATGCGGAAGGGTCGGATTTAAACAAGTTTCTCACCGACACGCTGCCTAAACTGCTTAATATAACTTCTGACCTCCCGCTACAGTTTGAACGTGTTCATAGAACGCCATCTTTTCTGAAACCCGGTTTCACGAAACCAAGACCGATTGTGGCTAAATTGCTGAGATACCCGCAGGTTCTCCAGATTCTAAATGCTGCTAAAACCATAAAAGATCTGAAATTTGCTGACAGAAAATTTCTTATCGTTCCCGATTTAGCCAAGACAACTGCACGAAAGAGAAAATCTTTTCTGGAAATGAGAGCGCGCCTAAAATCTATGGGCGCGAGATATGGCTTGCAGTACCCAGCTCGGATGGTCGTAACCATCAATAATTCTACTCAACACTTTGACTCTCCGGAACAACTTCAAACATTTCTGGATAATCTTCAGACGCAGGGAATGTCATCTGCATGAATGACTTTTCAGTGGCTCCTTCATCTTTATAAATGCTGTTTTCAACAGAGACATATACAGTTTTGATTCCATTAGACTTCTCAATTTTCAAGTTTCACTTTATGACCTTTGATATGTCTTTTTGGATGTAGATGAATGACAATCTTCGTCTTCTCAGACTATTTAGATACAGCTGATTCTCCTATATACTTGTGACTCTCTATACTTACCAGCTAACTATGTCTACCTTTTTGCTACTTAGACTGTCTTACTATTCTGCTTCATGCCTGATATTGCATTATTACATTATTGAATACTTCCAATACCAAGGATTATAAATCTGATTCTATATTGACTGACTACCATAGTGTATAATGCATGTTCCGCTAAGATATGCAAATAGAGGAACAGAAGAGAAGTACGACAGAGAAACGGGACATGGAGGACAACATGGAACTAAAAAGGAAAAAAAAAAAAACAAGAGACAAAAAAAAAAAAAAACATTAAAAAAAATTTTGATAAATAAAAAATGAAAGACATAATTATACTGTGATTTACTTGATATGCAATGATAAATTAGTATACTGGCAATAATATATTATTATATGTCTTTTCATAATGAGCCATTTTGAAGCACTAAGGTTACTTGTCTCTTTACGATAACATGTTTCTAGGTACAAAAGACCTGATATAAACAGATCTCCTGTCTTCTCTTATATCGTATGATTATAT
The DNA here is from genome assembly GCF_902459505.1 of Geotrypetes seraphini. Taxonomy (NCBI): domain Eukaryota; kingdom Metazoa; phylum Chordata; class Amphibia; order Gymnophiona; family Dermophiidae; genus Geotrypetes; species Geotrypetes seraphini. Next base: position 359,578,505 of record NC_047085.1, read on the forward strand.
GATTGGTCAGGTATATTATTCTGTATTTAGATATTGCATACATTGCCTACTTTAATATGATAGCTGGATTATATATCCTACCACTTATTTTTTGTTTATATTTGAATCTGCTTGTCTCTTCTGCAGTATTAATTGTATTGCTAGTGGTGAGAGAGAGGTTTTTGTGCACCTCTATCTTTACTGGTCAGTGGCACCATTCTTGTTTACTGTTTTTCTTGGCTGGACTTTTCTAGTCCTTAATGCCTTTAATTCTAGTTTAACTTATGCTACAGAGGCAAATTTATTTTTAGTCCTTTTTTATGGCATACATTGTATTTTCTTCTTTTCCAACCAATATAACATATCTGATGCTTTGTCTTTCCTAATGCTTCCTTTCACAGCATTCTCTCAGTTTCATGATGACACCTAAGCAATCTCCGCTCACTGTTATCTCCTGGAATGTCAATGGCCTAAATAATCCTATTAAAAGGAAAAAAGTTTTGCTCCGTCTGAAACAAAAATCACCTGATATAATAATGCTACAAGAAACGCACCTTTTAACTACATCTTTATTGACAAAACCTTGTTCCTGGATTGCTTCAGCAATTGATTCCCCCTCTATGGGTAGAAGAGGTGGAGTATCAATAATTTTTTCTACTTCAATACAACCAAAAATCATATCCCAAAATATTGATCCTAATGGTAGATGGGTCATAGCACACATAGAATTGCACGATCTTCAACTCTTATTAATCAATGTTTATGCACCCAATAGTGACTCTCCAGAATTTTTCATTAATCTCTTGACTACAATTCAAACTTTTGAACCACTACCAATTATTTTGGCAGGAGACTTTAACATTCCTTTTGATCTCCATATTGATAAACAATCAACGGCTAAACTATCTCAACAAAAGTCACATGTTTCTTTTCATTCACTCATTACACATTTACATCTTTTTGATTCATGGCGGCTTCAGCATCCATCAGCTAGAGAATATACATATCACTCCATTCCGCATAACAGTTTTTCACGCTTAGATTATATTTTTGTATCTCAACATTTACTAAATTCAATCACCAATACCTATATATCTCCCATTCTTATCTCAGATCATTCTATGATATCATGTGCTCTTTTCTGGAATACTAACCCTACCCCTAAATCTCCTATCTGGCGAATGCAGACTTCACTTTTGGAAGATGATCAAATTGTTCTACAAATTCAGAATTTCATCAAAGATTTCTTTGATCACAATAAATTCTCAGATACTGATCCATTAATAACATGGGAGGCTTTTAAAGCCTCTTTAAGAGGAGAATTTATTTCCATTGCTTCCCACAAATCCAAGGCTGATAAAGCTGTATTGCAAGATCTGGAGACTAAGATCCTGAATTTGGAACAAATCTTCTCTCTTTCTAAAGATCCCCAACAATACAACACAATTTGTCAACTTAAATATGAATATAACTCACTTATATCCAAGCAAGCTAAAATGCAAATTTTCATGACTGAAGCTACCTATTATGCAGGAGGCAATAAAAGTAGTAAATTATTAGCTTCTTATTTGAATAGAAAAAAAAGCAAAATTAAAATTCCAGCTATACAAAATAAGGATAATATTAATATTACCTCATATGACGGAATTCTAGAAATTTTTCATACTTATTACAACCAATTATACCGATCTGATACACCCTCTAACTCAGATTCTTTGCATTCCTTCTTACAGAATTTAGACCAAACGACTTGGAGTACTTCTGATAATACTATTCTAAACAAATCAATAGATGCAAAAGAAATTATAGCAGCGCTACAACAACTACAATCTAACAAATCCCCAGGTGCTGATGGAATTCCTGTGGAATTCTATATAATATTCAAACAAGATTTATTGATACATCTCCATGATCTATTTCAATATTTGAGTCCAGATACCATTAAACGAAGTCGTTTTACAGAAGCAATAATAACAGTCATTCCGAAACCTAATAAAAATCCGCTAATTGTACAAAATTACCGACCTATTTCTCTTCTAAATGTTGATTATAAAATATATGCAAAAGTTTTGGCAAATAGACTCAAACAAGTCATTCATAAAGTTATTCATCCTAATCAAATTGGTTTTATGCCAAACCGCCTCATTTCAGATAATTCCAGACTATTCTTTCACTTATCTCATATTGCAGAATCTTCTCAAAATCCTATCATAGCCTTATCCCTAGATGCCGAAAAGGCTTTTGATAGAATAGAATGGAATTATCTTTTTCACATACTAGATTGGTTTGGAGCCCAAACCCCCTTTATTCGTATGGTCAGGGTGCTATATGAAAACCCCTCAGCTAGAATTATAGCGAATAATTCCCTCTCCTCATCTTTTCAATTACATAGGGGCACCAGACAGGGATGTCCTCTTTCGCCCTATTTGTTTAATTTAGCATTGGAACCCTTACTTTTACACATTAGACAAAATCCAAACATTTCAGGTATTCTCTGCAAGTCTCTTGAAATAAAACTCTCTGCTTACGCAGACGATGTTTTCCTTTACATCTCTAATCCAGAAACATCAATCAAAGAGCTTATTCAGACAATTAATACCTATTCTTCGTTTTCTGGATATAAATTGAATCAAGATAAAACGGAAGTACTCCCTCTAAATAATTATGTCAACTCAGATATGATCAAACATTATAATCTAATATGGGCACCAAATAAACTAAAATACCTTGGTATTGATCTCACTAGATCCCTTTCCGAAACTATTGAACTTAATATACAAAAACTCTTACAAACTGTTAAAAATCTCATTCAGTCGTGGCACCCTTTATATTTATCCTGGTGGGGACGCCTTGAAACAATTAAAATGATGTTCATGCCCAAAATAAATTATATTTTACTTATGATACCATGCCTTTTTCCTATTTCATTCTACAAAAAACTTGATTCTCTTTTATCTTCTTTTCTCTGGAAGAATAAACAACCACGTATAGCCCTAAAAAAACTTAAACTTAAAAAAGAAGATGGGGGAGTACTTTTTCCTGATTTTTATACATATCATAAGGCCTTTCTTATACATCAGGGATTGTTTTGGTTCGCTGATTTTGCTAGCTATTCACCGCTTTGGCTTGAAGTGGAAAAACAATTAATATTACCACTCCAACCTTGTGCTTATTTGACTGCACCACTTCCATTTACAGATAACCCTGTAATACAAATGACATCAAAATGTTTACTAGAATTCGACTCTAAATTGGAATACCCATATGTTAATTCATTATCATCATCCATATGGATTAATTCCAATATACGCATAAATAAAAAACCATTTCTGTGGAAAGAATGGATTGATAAAGGTATCCTCATGCTTAAAGATATCCTGGATTCAGAGCGGAGATTGCTTCCATTCGACATACTTCAAACTAAATTTACTCTACCATCTTCTTCCTATTTTAAATGGTTGCAACTCCATCACTGTATTTCTCACTCATCCAATCTTTTGAACATCTCCTCTTGCTCACCTACTCTTCCTGTCATAGCTCTATCCTTGTTAACAATTGGTCATGTTGCTTCTAAAATATATAAAATTGCTATTACCTGGTATAAAACATCTACTAATGCACTAAGGGAACTTTGGGAAAGAGAATGTAATTCTCAACTGGATGACAAAGCTTGGGCTTCTCTTTGGTCCAAATCCTTACGTGTTATAACATCTGCTAATATGCTACAATCTACCTATTTCTTATATCATAAAGCAATTTGGACCCCTCACAAACTCAATATTGCTGGCCTTATTCCCTCTCATATTTGTTGGAATTGTGAGAGAGATCGAGGTACTCTTAGTCATATGCTTTTTGAGTGTTCATTTGTACACTCATTTTGGATAGAAGTATGGACAATTATACAAAAGATATTTTCTATAGATTGCAATCTATCCTTCTCCATAATTATGTTTAAATCGCAATCTCCAAACATTGACTTATCTGTTCCATACAAGAAAATATTTGATATATTACTACTCATTACGCAGAAACTAATTCTCTCTAATTGGAAATCCTCGAAATCCCTTAATATTCAACACTGGTGGAATATGGTTTTGCAACATCATAAATTTGAATTGACAATATCCAAACAAAAGGGTCATTTTAGATCTGTTTCTATCTGTTGGTCCCCATTATTTACTTATCTGCAACTAAGCAATAATGATAATCTCCCAAGTTAATTATATTTTTTCTTTTTATTTCTACCTAATATCCTGTTTACTGTGGCGTCTTTATATTTCATCAATATTGAGCTATGCCTCTGTATGCTTACTATGTTTATTTTTCTGTTTTCCTGTTTGATTTTTTGAAAAATTTCAATAAACTTTCATGGAAAAAAAAAAAAAAAAAAAAATAGCTGCCTACCAGTATCTTAAAGGGTCAGATTTAAAACACTGCCTGTAATCCATAAGGTCTTCAGAGGAAACAGACTGGAGTACTTAAATTATTCCTTTGGGGAAGGGGGGGGGGAAGAAATAATGGGTCTAAAAACAGAGAAGAGGGAGAGAGATGGTGGACAATGGGATCTAGGGAGGGAAGGAACAGAAAAGGAGAGAAGTTGGACACAAAGGATAGTGTGGATGCGGGATAGAGATACTGGATAGGAGGGTAGTTGGGAAGAGAAAGGGAGAGCTGGTGGACCCTGGGGTGGTTGGGAAGGAGGGAGAGATTCTGGGTGAAAGGGTAGTTGAGAAAAGGAGAGATTGTGGATCTGGGGATGGTGGGGTCCATCGGTTCAGCTGCGGGGATGGAGACAGAAAAAGGAAAGATCCTAGACCTCCTTTGGAGGGAAAGTAAATGGAAGGGGAGGACAGAGATGGAAGATGGATGGTTAGCATGGAGAAAGAAGAAAACGACAAATGGGCAGGAAAACCTGGCAAGCGAATTTCAGAAGACAACCAGAGCCTGGGATCAACATGATTTGAATAATGACCAGTCAACAAAAGGTAGAAAAAATATTTATTTTCTGTTTTGTGATTACAATACGTCAGATTTGAAATGTGTATCCTGCCAGAGCTGGTGTTAGACCATAAATATGAGCTAGGATTTAACAGAGAGAGGAAAACTCTTTTTTGTTTGTTTATTTTGTTTACACCACAGCGCCAGTGTGGGTAGGAGAGGGCAAATGGGGTGAAGAGGCTATAAAATAAACCCACTAGGATGTTTTAAAAAAACACCCAATTAGTCAGGAAAATCAAATCAAATCGAAAAATCGATTCAATAGGCTGAATCAAATCTAGTTTTTTTTTTTCCTGAATCAGGCAGCACTACTGTATGCTGCAAGCATTTCAGTATAGAGCAGTGGCTCCCAACCCTGACCTAGAGGATCACCAGCCAGTTGGGTTTTCGGGATAGCTCTAATGAATATGCATGGGGCAGTTTTGTATGCCTGTCACCTCCATTATATGCAAATCTCTCTCATGCATATTCATTAAGACTATCCCCAAAACCTGACTGGCTGGTGCTCCTCCAGGCAGGGTTGGAAACCACTTATATAGAGGACTATGCCTTCTTCAGAAGTCTTGGCCACACAGATGGTGGCATTAATAATTGGATGATATCTCCTGCGGATCCAATGCTGGGTGCATAAATATGAAAGCAGTAGCATCGTAATACTTTTATATGTGTTAAAAAAAAAAAGAGAAGAAATGGTATATGGAGTGAACTCCAAGAAAACTATAATTTTCTGTGTGAGTTTAAAACTGTGCATCAAAAATCAAAAGCACTTAGCTTAGTTCCAATGGTGGCTCAACTGTTTCACCATATGATTACACATGCAACTTTGAGGAATGGCCCCAATCTGCCCATTACGCACATCCCCCCTTTAGATACCATTGACTACTTTCACTAAGGATACCAATCGTGTCCCGACCACTTTGTGACCACTTTGCAACCCGATTTTCTTCCTACCCAATTCACTAACCTCGTGGCAGATTATCTTCTGATCCGATCCGCGCATGCAAATGAGGGGAAACGGCATGCAAAGTAGGAAGGACCCTATTCACTAAACAAATGCAGGCACACTGACTGGGCTGGCCGATCCAAAAACAAGCGACTGTTGAGGACCAATCGCTTGTGTAAAAACCCTGCTCTCTGCCCCGATTCTCCTGCTCTCTACCCCGACTCCCCTGCCCTACCCCGCAGTGCAAGCCTGTGGTTTTAACCCGCGGATTTAAAGCCGGTTAAAACCACGAGCTCGCAAAGACAAATAAAAAGGCTTGCAAAGGTAAAAGTAAAAGAAGCAAAAAGTTTTTTCCAGCTTTGCCGGGCACGGAGGGCCAGAGCATGCGCAGACCATCTACAAATGCGTTAGGATCACTGGAGAGCAATCCGTGCAGTCGGTTGGGGGTGTGATTCTGATCGTTCTCATTTGCATTAGGACATGTTGTGAATCAGCCCCCCCCGGACCTGAATCGGATCAGCAGGTGAGTTTTGTGAATCTGGCCCCACGTGTAGATTTTAATTGCATACATTTAAATTAAAACCAATTAACGCTAATAATTGCTTGTTAAGTCAATCATCAGTTCTAATTGGCTGGTTATTCAATTAAGCTGCTTGCACAAATTGGGCACGCATCCAAATTTGCAAGCATAATTCGAAGTGCCATTTATAGAATTTGAGGGTAAGAGTGTAACAGGAATCGTTTGGGAGACCACAGCAGAAGAGAGGTGGATCAGAAGTAAGGTTCAAGTAGGTGATCCATGGTGGATAAAGGAGTAGGATTCAAGCCCTGGGAGAATCTTGCTATCCTTGCCCAAGAAGGCTTTGATGTGACTTGGACTAAATTAATCCCGAGGGGGGGGGGGTGTAATTTGACTCAATTTCTGTAAGTCACCCCCGAGGCTATTCCTGTGGAGCAGCAGAGCAAACTTAAATCTTCAATCAAGTTTGCTTGAAAAAGCTGTCCGCATCGGGGCTCCGTAGATGACGTCACCCACATGTGAGAATATCATGCCTGCTTGTCCTGGGATAATATATTATTTGCCTACACCTACTAAAAAGCAAAGGGGTGAACTGGAATTAAATCAAGATTCTCAGAAGCAAGTTTCCATGGACTTAGAAAATTTTCCGCAATTTTAGAGGAAACTGCTTCTATTAATTAAGACAGAGCAACTCTGCTTATTTAATTTGTTGTCCAGCAGGATTTAAATGCTGTCATCAGTGTGAGTTTTAAGTGACCATCGGATGTGATTTTTTTGATTTTCACACAAACTCGCGAGACTCGGCAGACCACCTGCGCCGAAACATGCGCATGTCGAGTCTGTGTATTTTGCATTGAAGAAATAAAGAAAGGGTATTTGTGAAATATTCTGAGTTCACCAGTCTTTATTTGGACTTGTCCACTCCTTCGTGTCTGGTGTTGTGTTTGTGGATTTGATTCTCCTGTGTTACCCTGGACCAGCTTAGGACATTCTCGGATTTAAAAAAGATCTCCAGGGGATAAAGGTATAAAACAAGAGGAGTTGTCCGTTAAAGCTATTCCTATTATATGTTGTATTCAGGTTCCAGTATTTTCTGGGCCGCCCTCTCCCCCTCCCACCTTATTATTTAGAATTGGGGTCTAAGAAAAAGTTATTGAAGGCATCTGCGCAGTGCGCAGCAGCCTCGAAAAAAGCCAACAGGATGCTGGGCATCATAAAGAGGGGCATAACAACCAGGACGCGGGAAGTCATCATGCCATTGTATCGAGCGATGGTGCGTCCACATCTGGAATACTGCGTTCAATATTGGTCGCCGTACCTCAAGAAGGACATGGCGGTACTTGAGAGAGTCCAAAGGAGAGCAACGAAACTGGTGAGAGGGCTGGAACACTGCCCATACGCCGAGAGGTTGGATAGGCTGGGGCTCTTCTCTCTGGAAAAAAGGAGTCTCAGGGGAGATATGATAGAGACCTTCAAGATCATGAGGGGCATAGAGAGGGTAGATAGGGACAGATTCTTCAGGCTAAAGGGGACAACAGGTACGAGGGGGCATTCGGAGAAACTGAAGGGAGATAGGTTCAAAACAAATGCAAGGAAGTTTTTTTTCACCCAAAGGGTCGTGGACACCTGGAATGCGCTACCGGAGGAAGTGATCAGGCAGAGTACGGTACAGGGATTCAAACAGGGATTGGACGGATTCCTGAGGGATAAAGGGATCGTGGGATACTGAGAGAGGTGCTGGGATGTAACACAGGTATAGAAAGCAAACCAGGTAATAAGTATAGAAACCCAACCAGGTAGTGCATGTGCAAGACCAGAGGGTTAGGACTTTGATGGGAAGATAGGACTCAATGGGAAACCAAGGTGGCAAGGGGGCCCCTTCTGGTGATTCAGACAGGTCGTGACCTGTTTGGGCTGCCGCGGGAGCGGACTGCTGGGCAGGATGGACCTATGGTCTGACCCGGCGGAGGCACTGCTTATGTTCTTATGTTCTTATTTCCTGATATTTTAAATATCCTCAGTGTTAATTTACTTTTCGCTTTTCATGTAACAAGTGGAATTGCTTGTAATATTATTTTCAAATTTAAAATAAAGAAATAATAATAATAAAAAACCTTCCAGATCAATGCACATACCTGGATATTCAGCGTTGGGAGCTGCACATGCCCTAACATTGAATATCAGGGGGTTAGTCAGTGGCTGTCAGTGAGCGAAATATCGGCCCCATTATCAGTACTTTATTGAATTAGCTATCAAGGTAGTGGTTTGAATATTCCTTGCTATCAGATAGCTGTGAGAATTGCTGCTCTGCCTAGGTAGTCAGCACTGCTCACTACCCATGAATAATTTAAATGTTGTGGCTAGCATTTAAATCAAATGCTGACCTCAGAGTTTAAATATTGAACCATTCGTTGATAAGGTGAAGGAAAAATTGATTTTTCACTGGCAGCATCAAGAAATTATTTGTAATCTATGCTAGTTGTTCTTAAACCTGTCCTAGGAGAGCACCAGCCAGTCTATTTTCAGGATATCCACACTGAATATGAATGAGATAAATTTGCATACAAATACGTTTCATCCATATTCATTGTGAATGGCCTGAAAATCTGACTGGCTGGTGCTCTCCCAGGACAGATTTGAGAACCATTCATCTATGTAATCACTTAGATATGAGTTCAGATGATCAAAGCTTTATCCCAGAGGATGTGCTTGAATGTGACATAACAGTGTCTCAAGAAAAGCCCCCCCCCCCCATTACAAAAAACATATGAGGGTTCATTTTATAACAGGGTGCCTGGGCTGTCAAGGCACATAGGTCCATATGTAGTGTATATTTTATAAAATACAAGAAAACCTACAAGGGCAGAACCAAATTCTGATTCTGTATCAAATGTTCAGTCACAATCAATCCACCAAAACTTAAATAAATGTCCTACTGAATTTGATAATTAATTATTTGTTTAAGGTATGAGAGCTTTCAGTTTCACCACTGTGCCATCCAACACTCAGGGCTCCTTTTACTAAGCTGGGCTAGACGCTAACGTCAGCACGGAGCTGGTGTTAGTTCTTGGCACGTAGTGCAAGGTGTAGTGCGTGTGGCAATGCGGCGTGTGCTAAAAACGCTAGCGCACCTTATTAAAAGGAGCCCTCAGGGATAGGAGCATTGTAATTATAACTATCAGTCATATAGTGAGGGCTCCTTTTACAAAGGTATGCTAGCGTTTTTAGCGCACGCACCAGATTAGCGCGCGCTAGCCAAAACACTTCTCAAGAGGAGGCGGTAGCGGCTAGCGCGCGTGGCATTTTAGTGTGCGCAATTCCACGCGTTAAGGCCCTAACGCACCTTTGTAAAAGGAGCCCTAAATGTGGCTAATGCTACAAGCTCACTTAGAAAACATCATATCACTCTCTATACCTGGGGAGCTCATTTTCAAAAGAGAAAAACTTTCAAAAAGTGGCCTAAAGTTCCAAATGGACATTTTTCTTGCCAAACCATCCAAACTGCTATTTTCAAAATCTATTTTCTAGATGGACATCTATGCTGTTCATCTAAATCTCGAGGACGTGTTAGAGGTGTGATACGGGCGGGGCAAGGGCAGGCTTATGACTTGGATGTTTTTCTGCCCTAATCAAACATTTTAGAAAACATCCAAGGCACAATTTTGACGTTTGGGGCTAGAACTATTTTAAAAATGAATAAGTACCAAAACATTGCCCAAACTGACCAGATGAGCGCTAAAGGGACTAAGGCATGACCCTCCCTTACTACCCCCCGTAGTCACTGACCCCCCTCCCACCCCCCCAAAGATGTGAATAAAACAGTACATACCTGCCTGTATGACTGACAGCTGCAAATGTTATGGCCAGTCCTACCAGAGCAGCAAGCAGATTTCTGGAGTAGCCTGGTGGGCAGTGCAGTGGAGTCCTGAGAAGGGAATCCAGGCCCTTATCCCACTCTAACTACTACACTTGTGATTGAGAGTGTGAGCCCTCCAAAATTACACCTCAAACCTAGTGTACTATCTTTTGAGAACTTTCATCAGGTGCTGCATGCAATGATATTTCCCTGTTTTGATTATTGTAATGGCCTTTTAATAGGTTTACCAAAGAAATACCTTAAAGCGCTGCAAGTTTCACAGAATGCTGCAGACAGGGTTCTAACACACAAATTGGGGAGGCCTCAGCCGGGTCACCCTGCCCATGACCTATCCCCGCCCCTTCCCCCCTCCCGGCGCGCCGCTGAAAAGACGGCTGCTCCGGGGGAGACCTAATTTAAAATTGCCCGTCGCTCGCCTTGTCCCCACCCCTTTCTTTTCCTATTGGCTATTCCCCTCCCCCCCCCCTCCGTGCTCCGCGAGGCCCCCCCTTATGTGACAGGCCTCTCGAGTTGCTCCGGCCTGCTTCTTTTCATCTGTTTTGAATTCATTACACTGGCGTCCTATTGACTTTAGGATTACTTTCAAGCTCCTCTGGCTTTTACATTTCTGAAAGGAATGACCTCCAATTTTGACTTCTATGTTGAAGCTTTATCTACCAGTTAGGTCTCTCCATTCTTCTGATGCTCTCCTGTTGGAGATTCCTTCTTTTCATACCTTTAGGTTAGATTGTTATAGGAAATCTCTTTCCAGGGTTAGAGGGCCTGAGTTATGGAATACTCTGGCTTGAGAAACTCTTGCTCTGACGAGTTTTCAGTTATTTAAAAGAGAAATCAGAACTGTGCTATTTATGCATGCATTTTGCATGCATAAATAGCCACAGCCTCAGCACCCTGAGGTTGTGGGTTCAAACCCACGCTGCTCTTTGTTACCCTGGGCAAGTCACGTAATCCCTCCATTGCCCTAGGTACATTAGATAGATTGTGAATCTGCCGGGACAGACAGGGAAAAAGGCTTGAGTACCTGCATAATTTCATGTAAGCCGTTCTGAGCTCCCTTGGGAGAAAACTGAATAGAGTTAATGGGGACTAACTAATGGACTTTTCGCACTCAGGCCTTTACTGCCTTGTAAATAGGTACCAAAGCTAGAGTGTGAGCCTGCCAGAACAGATAGTGAAAATACTTAAGAGTACCTGATTAGATTGTGAATTGATTTGTGAACTGTTCAGATGGCTTCACTGATGCCAGTATATATTGAATTGAAAAACCGGAAGTACCAAGGGTCAGAATTCTATAAATGGTGCCCTAGTTAGGCGCTACTAGGCATACTAATTGTGGATGCCTAGCAATGCCTAACTAAAATCCATGACTAAATGTCTTGATAATTGACTGTACCACCAAAGTTAATTGATAATTTTTTTTTAAACCCAATTCCTGGACTTTCTTTCCCACTACAAATAAATTCAAATTGCTTTGTCATATCTTTATCTCCAACTACCACTGAAATGCTTTCATGTCTCTCTTCTATATACTGATGTTCCCAACATTTGCTTATTTCTGATCTGAGGAAGACAGGGTTACCTTTAAAAGCTAATCATAAACTACATTAAGTTAGTCCAATAAAAAAGTATTATTTTTTCTTTTATATTTTTGTTTTATTTCTATAGAATACCTAAAAAAACAACAACAAACAAACAAGAATTCCTCATGGAGATCAGAGCAGCACCTACTGACGCCTAAGTCAAGGTGCCCTCTGATGCCTAATAACACCTACCTGAAAAGTAGGCTGGGTTAGGGGCGGAGAATAGGTGTGGTAAACTTAGGCATCGCTAGGCATCCGAGTTAGGTGCTGGTACATTAGGTCTGGCCTAATGTGCTGGCGCCTACCTCTATGGTGCCTACAGAGGCCTAAGTCTGCGTAGGCACCATTAGGTGTGATTCTATAAGTGACGTCTAGTGGTTGATTGACAATCACATGGATTGGTGCCTACAGTGGAGGCATGCTTAGGTGCTGTTTACAGAATCTGGCTCCAAGTGCCTCTGTGGGAACAGTGAACAGGTCACGGCATTACTTAATAAATGATGTGGCAGGCAGGGGAGACCAGACCCTAGGTCAGGTCCCTCTGAGCAGGTAGGTGTGCCAGTCCGATCAGTCGTTGGAGTTGTGGAAAGTGGAAATTGTTCAATGTCTTGCAACAAAACAGCACCCCCAGAATAAATGTCTCCAAAAAAATGAGTTCATTTCTTAGGCTAGGAGTTCACCACAGTCTCAGTGCAGTGGGCTCTGCACAAACAAAACACAAAAAGAAACTCCTGGTGCTTAAACAAAAGGCAGTCTTCCTACTACTCATTAAAACATATCAACATGTGCTTCTCCTACACTATAATAGTCCATTTCTTATACTGGAGCTCTATCCACAGCACAGCAGAATAGTGCCCAATATAATCCTTGGGCAAGCCCATGGCTGGGTCGTGCCCCAAACTTCCAAGCTCCAGAAAATGAATTTTCTTTTCTCTTTTCTACTTTAAACTCTCCACAACAGCATTCATTCTACCACTGAGCTAGTGTTAGCCCAGTGGTATGGGAAAGATCCTCCCTATAACTGGTTTTCACCATCCCACCCAATTCCCTTTCAAGGGTTATTACCATTGTCTCTAAGACTGGTCAGTTTAACACTCTCTTTGTTGCCACATGTATCACAATAAATCACAGTTCATGAATCACAGCTCTCTGCAGATAACTATAAGCATGCCTTTAACTTGCTTGTGGCTTTACCAATTTTAGCCTAAACATTAGTGCTGCCCGATTCAGGAAAAAAAAATTCATTTCGATTCAGCCTATTGAATCGATTTTTCAATTTGATTCAATTCGATTTTCCTGCCCAAGTGGATGTTTTTTTCAAATATCATGGTGGGTTTATTTTATAGCCTCTTTATCCCTTTTATAGCCTCTTCACCCACTTTGCCCTCTCCTACCCATACTGGCGCTAATATCAGCAGCCTGCAGAGAAGATCGCTGGTGCTAGCGATCTTTGCAAGCTGCCATAGATCTTCGGAGATTTTTCCTCTGTTGCGATCCTGCCTCTGACGTCAAAAGAGGTGCAGGACCGCAGCAGAGGAAACAGTTCTGAAAACCTTTGGCAGCTTGCAAAGATCGCTAGCACCAGCAATCTTCTCTGCAGGCTGCTGATATTAGGTAAATGGTGCGCGGGAGGCTAGGGGGGAAGCCGGACACCAGCAGGAGGCCAGGGGGGAAGCCAGACACCAGCGGGAGACCAGGGGGGAAGCCAGACAACAGCAGGAGGCCAGAGGGGAAGCCGGACACCAGCACTTCCCGACTGACTCTCCCCCCCCCGCCCTCTAAAGCAGGTGCGGCAGCGGCCGGCCAGCAAGAGGCAGCGTTGCCGATCCTGCTATAGGGGGCGGGAGGGGAGGGTCAGTTACCGAATCGGGAGGCTGATTTTTTCTTTGTTTTTTTTTTTTTTAAAATCATGTTTATTGAGGTCAACCAGAGTAACACAGGATATACAAAGAAAATCAATTTAAATCGATTCACCTGAAGTGAATCGGTGAACTGATTCGAATCGTGAATCGGGCAGCACTAGTGATACTGACCCCAAAACAAAACAAAAAATAAAAATAGTAGAATGAAAATTATCATGATAGAGGAATCAAAAGAAAACAAAAATATTTTGGCTGCACACTTTAAACATGGGAGTAACATGTGCCTCAAAACCCAACTAAAAATGTATGTTTTCTATGAAGGGCCACTGAAATGTTCTCAGCCCAACCAACAAAGTTGGGCAGTCTCCATCGAGGGCTATACACTTATACAGCAATTTTACACTTTTTTGTTCCGTATTTCCGTATAAATGTCACCCTAAGTTAAGTGGTGATAGGCATCCTATTGCCTCCTAACTTACTTCTCCTTTCATAAAAGCGCAGAAGTGGTTTTTAGCACCAGCTAGTATGCTGAATGCTCTGTGCTGCTCTGATGGTCATATGAGTTCCTATGAGTGTTGATGCAGCGCAGAGCATTCAGTGTGCTGGCTGGTGCTAAAAACCTCTTCTGTACTTTTGTAAAAGGGGGGGGAGGGTAATTGATAAATCTATTAAAAATGATTAAAAAGCAATTATTAAAAAAAACCATAGGTGCCTTCAAAAATGGTGCATTGATTGCATCAACAAGATGTTCCTTAGATCTTAGGCATTCTTAGGCGCTTCTGTAGATGCAATTCACATCAAGCATAGGTACCAGAAATGTAAGCCTTCAAAATTCTGGCCTACATTTCCAGTGCCTATGTTTAAGGAGTCGTGATTCTACATACAACGCCACTCAGTGAGTGACAAATATTTTGTAGCTATTTTTTAGATGGCCACCGATATCGGCGCCATTTGTAGAATCTGGCTCTTGAAATCTCCAGCCCATTTCACAGGATATACAGCTTGGTATACTATATTTTAATTTTTTTTCCAAATGACAAAATGACATTTAAACATTTTTTCGGTCTCACAGGAAGAGTTAACACATTCTTTGATGCTCAGATAGATAGTTTAACAATGAAGACGATAAGTTAAAAACACTGATCATTGACTCCTACATAAAACAGAGTGCAGAAATTCTGGAAATCAACTAAATCATAGTGGATTAATGCTGATTTTAATTTTTTCACTTGTGACCCTCAGCTTCGCTTTAGACACCAGTTATTTCCCTGCTCACTTCTAAATTTGACCAGTACTGAATGCTCCATTTTTGTGATAGAACTACCAGCTGTTGAGACTCTTGACAAAGGCATAGATGCTAAAACACTGTCAGTGTCGAGTCTTCGAGTCACCGAGGCACAAAATCTATATATACCGCGTATCAACAAAAGATCCAAGAGGAAAAAGAACAAAGAACCAGCATGGCTCACTGTAGAGGTGAAGGAAGCGATCAGAGACAAGAAAACTTCGTTTAAGGAATGGAAAAGGTCAAAAACGGATGAAAACTGGAATAAGCACAAACAATATCAACGCAGGTGCCATAAGGCGGTAAAAGGGGCCAAAAGAGACTACGAGGAAAAAATAGCCAAGGAGGCGAAAAACTTCAAGCCGTTCTTTCAATATATTAAGGGGAAACAACCTGTGAGGGAAGCGGTGGGGCCGTTGGATGACCATGGAATAAAGGGAGTGCTAAAGGAGGACAAAGAAATCGCCGACAAACTGAACACATTTTTTGCATCTGTATTTACCGAAGAGGATATACACAGCATACTGGAACCCATCAGGCTATATGCTGGAAAAGAAGATGGGAAACTGACACGGTTGACGGTCAGTCTAGAAGAGGTATGCAAGCAGATTGATAGGCTAAAGAGCGACAAATCCCCAGGACCGGATGGCATCCATCCGAGGGTCATCAAGGAACTGAAAGGGATTATAGCTGAACTGCTTCAGCTAATAGCCCATCTGTCGATCAAATCGGGAAAGATTCCTGAAGACTGGAAGGTGGTGAATGTTACGCCGATCTTCAAAAAAGGTTCGAGGGGAGATCCAGGAAACTACAGACCAGTGAGTCTGACCTCAGTACCGGGAAAGATGGTAGAGGCGCTAATAAAGGACTGCATCATTGATCACCTTGACGGACACGATCTGGTGAGGACCAGCCAGCACGGTTTCAGTAAAGGCAGATCTTGCCTGACAAACTTGCTGCACTTCTTCGAGGGAGTAAACAGGCAGATAGACAAGGGCAACCCAGTTGACATGGTATATCTGGATTTTCAGAAGGTGTTCGACAAAGTTCCACATGAACGACTACTTCGTAAAATTGCATGCCATGGAATCGAGGGTAAAATACTCACGTGGATTAAAAACTGGCTGGAGCATAGGAAACAGAGAGTGGGGGTAAATGGACAATTCTCAGACTGGAAGAGCATCACCAGTGGGGTGCCGCAGGGCTCAGTGCTTGGACATCTTTATAAATGATCTGGACATTGGTACGACGAGCGAGGTGATTAAATTTGCGGACAATACAAAGTTATACAGAGTACTGAAGACACAGGGGGATTGCGAAGATCTGCAACGTGACATAATCAAGCTCAAGAAATGGACATCGATATGGCAAATGAGGCTCAATGTGGATAAGTGCAAAGTGATGCATGTTAGGAACAAAAATTTCATGCACGAATACAGGATGTCTGGGGCGGTACTTGGAGAAACCTCCCAGGAAAGGGGCTTGGGAGTTCTGATCGACAAGTCCATGAAGCCATCTGCACAATGTGCTATGGTGGCGAAAAGGGCAAACAGAATGCTAGGAATGATCAAGAAGGGGATCACAAACAGATCCGAGAAGGTTATCATGCCGCTGTACCGGGTCATGGTGCGCCCTCACCTGGAATCCAGCACTGGTCGCCGTACATGAAGAAGGATACGGTACTACTAGAAAGGGTCCAGAGAAGGACGACTAAAATGGTTAAGGGGCTGGAGGAGTTGCTGTACAGCGAGAGATTAGAGAAACTGGGCCTCTTCTCCCTTGAAGAGAGGAGCCTGTGAGGGGACATGATCGAAACATTCAAAATACTGAAGGGAATAGACTTAGTAGAGAAAGACAGACTGTTCACCCTTTCCAAGGTAGGGAGAACGAGAGGACACTCTCTAAAGTTGAAAGGGGATAGATTCCATACAAACGTAAGGAAATTCTTCTTCACCCAGAGAGTGGTAGAAAACTGGAATACTCTTCCGGAGTCTGATATAGGGGAAAACACCCTACAGGGTTTCAAGACAAAGTTGGACAAGTTCATGCTAAACTGGTGAGACTGGACTCATTTGGAGCACTGGTCTTGACCTTGGAGCCGCCACGTGAGCGGACTGCTTGGCAGGATGGACCACTGGTCTGACCCAGCAGTGGCAATTCTTATGTTCTTATGCAGTGCTCCTATCAATAAAATGAACTTTACACCTGTGGCTGAATTATTGACATCTCATCCTCACGACGCCTTGTGCTTGATTGTCTCCTCGTTGAGGCCTCCTTGGGCTCTTGTTTCAATTTAATTTTACCTGCATTTTCTTGTTCTCTTCATGTGTTTTTGTTTTTAGTATTACATCATGGTACAGCTTAGCTAATATTAACAGGATATTAAAGTAAAGGAACTGAAAAAAAAAATCAGCTCAGTCAATGACAGGCAATGAATGCAGTTCAATTATTTTTGCATAGCAGAATCCAACCATATCAGCTGTAGAATGTAATAAACCCAGGTAGTGAAATTATTGCAAATGTACACTTAGAAGCATCAAGATAAATGTCTTGGAAAAGCAAGCATAGCCTTCTACCTCAGGCATAGTTCAGTGTGGCAGGTCGGTGGTTGGGGCGCTTCTAAAAAGTCTGAACGTAGCATACTAACTACGGGTGGAATAAATAGAGCAAAATCAATAAAGTGCTGTTCAAAAATCAAAATGAGTTCATTATAAAGTCCAGGATAAAAGTTTTAAAATCAAAAGCTCGACTTCATGAAACTAATCACAGATTTTCTGTGGCACAAAAACTGCCCTTTAGCAGCAGCATTGGAAATCTTTAGCAAGTGATTCTATGTGGAGTACAGTTTTCTAGTACAGTGGTACCTCGGTTTACGAGTGCACCAGTTTGCGAGTGTTTTGCAAGACGAGCAAAACATTTGCAAACTTGGTGCCTCATAAACTGAGCGCGCCTCGATTTGCGAGCGCCTCCCCCCCCCCCCGCAGTCCGGCACCCCCCCCCGCCACCATCCGGCACCTCCCCCCGCCGCCATCGGGCACCCCCCGCCGTGACCTGAGGTCTCCCAACCCACCCGAACCCTCTTCTTACTTTGATGTAGCCTACGCACCAGCACCAGCATGTCCTGTGCTGGTGCCAGTGCCCGAAGATCTGCCTCCTGTGCTGGGCCTTGAGGATGTGCGCATGCTCAAGGCCTGAGAGTTCACGTCGAACGTGAACGCTCACGTTGAATGTGAACTCTCAGGCCTTGAGCATGCGCACATGCTCAAGGCCCAGCACAGGAGGCAGATCTTCGGGCACTGGCATCAACGCACAGGACATGCTGGTGCCGGTGCGGAGGCTACATCAAAGTAAGAAGAGGGTTCGGGTGGGTTGGGGGGACCTCAGATCGCGGCGGGGGGGGGGGTGCCTGATGGCGGCGGGGGGGGGTGCCGGATCGCTGGGGGGAGGGTGCCGGTTCACGGGGGGGGGAGCCTTCGTGGGGAGAAATGCCAGTTCTCGTGGGGGGAGGAGGGGGGAACCTATCAAAGCGAGTTTCCATTATTTCCTATGGGGAAACTCGCTTTGATAAATGAGCATTTTGGATTACGAGCATACTCCTGGAACGGATTATGCTCGTAATCCAAGGTACCACTGTATTTATATGGGGAGAGAGGAGTGCCTGAAAATTGTCCTCCTTGGCACCATGAAAAGTAAACAAGAAGTTCATGGTCTGTGCCATTTTAGCCAGGCTAAAAAGGAGCACTCCTGGAGGGTAAGTGTACTATATCAAAGGAACCAAGATCTTTGGCCATTTTTTGACCTTCAAGTTTCCTCAACTTTGGAACAATCTTCCACTCTTTTAAAGAAGTTCTGTCTCTCTTCCGTTTTTTGTAACTCTTTGAAAACTATTCTGTTCACTAAGCACTTTGGTAATTAATTTCCTCTCGTTTTTGTTTTTCTTTCTCTTCAGTTCTTATTGGCCTAAACTAACTACTGTAAACCGAGACGAGCTTTCCTGGATTGAAGTCTCGGTATTGTAGCGTTGCCGGTACCCGTGGTTCAAGTAGGCCCAGCTCACGCTTACATTAGCGCTGCTCCGGCGTGCTTCCCTTGAAGGAAGGAAGTCCTGCTGTATAACATTCACCTTCAGGCAGGAAATCAAAAAAAAAACACAAAGAGTCAATTTTTCCTTGATCCTGCAATATCTACTTTATTCAGTGGTAAGGGCAAGAGTTGACATACAAATAGTCCAAGAACAAAATCACAAAAATTAATCCATGTCAGCAAAACCAAACTAGTGCTAGTCAAAAAGAGTAGATTCCAGTTTTAGCCTTTCATCAGGAAGACTAGGTAAGTAAAAAGAAACAAACCACCAAAAGCAAAAATGCGGCTGTCTTTACATTCAAACAGCATCAATCTTCATCACATTTTCAAAAGCCCTGTGCACAAGCCTTAAGATAGTCCGGCTTGACCCCAGCCAACTCAGCAGGAGTTGGTGGGGGGAGGGGAGCAAGCGAATCCACTAATTAAGTTTCTGAATTTCAGAATGCCACTAATGGCCCCACTAACCCAACCTGTTTGGACTGTGGATTCTCCCCACTATTACTTCCCTCGCACACTCTCAAGCAATAAGTTTCAGCCAGCTTAATTTGGCTGGAAGTTTTAAACCTCAAAAAAAAAAAACGTGTTTTTTTTTCCTTCTTTTTTTTTTTTTTCTTCCTGCTTCACACAAGCAGTGCAGTCCCAGCCAGCACAAGTCCCAATCAACTTATAAAGGAAAGCACCCTTTCCAAGCAGCTCAAAAACATACACAGTGGGCTAATAAACCCCCAAACTTCCCAGCCCTGCCACTTAGCTGTCTTCCATCAAGATGTCTTCAGGCAGACTGGGAGTTTCCAAATACTCCATAGGTTCTTCTGTTGCTGGCTGGTTGGCAGAAAGGTCAGTGTCTGGCTCCTGCATTTCAAAGTCCTGGGACTCAGGAGCCCAGCCGGGAGAGACCCTCTCTGGGGCTGGCCCCGGATAAACTGCTTTTCTCCTTCCCAAAGCAGCTTCCAAAGTACTCAGGTGAATACGCCCTGCCCTTGGAGGGGGAGGAGTTACCTGCAAAATCTGCCTGGCTTTCTTTGGGACTTTAATTATTCCCTTCAGCTGTGAGTCACCAGAGGGAGAGAGATTCCTCTGGGGCTGTTGTGGGCTGTTCTGCTCACACTCCTCTCCTCCCTGGAGATCAGCAAAACCTCCATCCCAGGGAAAAACAGCTTTCTCCTTAACTCTGGTCACAATCCTATCCCCGTGGTTAGCTCTCTGGATTACTGGGCAGGGTTTTACTAAAACCTGTCCTGGCAACGGCTGAGCTACAGGGATAGGATTGTGACAGTATATAAAGCCAAGCAATAGATTAGATTACCCCTCTCTTCAAGTCACTTCATTGGCTCCCCATCTGTTTCCGAATACAATTTAAACTCCTCTTACATTCACTCTGTAGCCCCTCAATATCTCTCCTCACTTATCTCCCCCTATGCTCCCCCCCCCCCATGAACTCCATTCATCGGTTAAATACTTCTTATCTGTACCATTCTCCACTGTCAACTCCAAACTCTGTCCCTTTTTTCTTGCCACGCCATATGCCTGGAACAGGCTGCCTGAAGCAATACATCATGCTCCATCTCTAGCAGTATTCAAATCCAAGCTAAAAGCTCACTTTTTTGAAACTGCTTTCAGCTCTTAATTCCCACTCACTACTGTCAGATACCTATACTCATTGTGTCATTTCCTCTACCAGAATCTCCCCAACCCTGAGATGTCCTATCAGTCTGTCCAAATTAGATTGTAAGCTATTCTAAGCAGGGACCATCTATTGCACAGATCTCAAAGTCCCTCCTTGAGGGCCGCAATCCAGTCAGGTTTTCAGGATTTCCCCAATGAATATGCATTGAAAGCAGTGCTTGCACATAGATCTCATGCATATTCATTGGGGAAATCCTGAAAACCCGACTGGATTGCGGCCCTCGAGGAGGGACTTTGAGACCCCTGATCTATTGCATGTTAAATGAACAGAGCTGTGTCTGCGTTTCAGCGCTATAGAAATTATAAATAGTAGTAGGAGAAAACTGTGCAGTAAAAGATTGCCTTATACTGCACCTTGATAAACTTAGATCATAAAAGCTAAAAGTCCCAACCAGGATATCAGTTTCGGCAAACTGGAATGCCTTCTTCAGGGACACAATATCAAAAAGCCCAAAGGGGAATATCACAACAATCCAATACAAAAAATCCCCTGATATAAACCCAGAGAGGTGGATAGCACTGTAAATGAACTACTGGCATCCTCATACAGAAAAACAATTACAGTGGTACCTCGGTTTACGAGTGCACTAGTTTGCGAGATTGAGAGCGAGACCAGAAGGCTTTGAGCATGCGCAAATGCTCAAAGCCAGTCCAGCCCAGCCCAGACTAGAAGAAGGAGGATCTCCGACCCACCGCCTAGCCCAGGCCGCATCAGAAGAGGGAGGATCTTCAGGCACCGGCACTGGTGCCAAGTCGGGTAAAGGAAGTGTCATTGACGTACTCAGGGAGGGGGGAAGTAGGATCGTGGTGGAAGGGGGAGGCAATGCAAGTGGGGGGAGGATGCCGGTTCGCAGGGGGGGAAGCGGATCGCGTGGAGGGGTTTGGAACAGCGTCAGATTCCTCAAGGGGGGGGAGAATGGAGCAGCGCCGGTAGCCTCGTGGAACCAATCAAAGCAGTTTACCTTACTTCCTATGGGGAAACTTGCTTTGATATACGAGCAATTTGGTTTACGAGCATGCTTCTGGAACGAATTATGCTCATAAACTAAGGTTCCACTGTATATATCAATAAATTTGAAATAAATATTGTGAGGCCTC
Organism: Geotrypetes seraphini; assembly: GCF_902459505.1. Classification (NCBI taxonomy): domain Eukaryota; kingdom Metazoa; phylum Chordata; class Amphibia; order Gymnophiona; family Dermophiidae; genus Geotrypetes; species Geotrypetes seraphini. The sequence continues at coordinate 359,600,416 of NC_047085.1, forward strand.
AGTGCAATAGTGAAAGCTATGGTGCACTGATTACCAGTGCTCCTGGCTTACCATATTTTGAGCGTTGCTATTTCTCAAGCCTCGCCGTGCACCATCACAGGCCCCATAGTGCACAAATAATAGTGAATAATATTAAAGTGCAAGTGCAATAAATATAGTCAGTTAAGTTTAAGTGCAGTGCTGGCACCAATACAAGGTTAAAGCTCAAAAGTGGCTCATCAATAAAATTTAGCTGGGGTAGCTGCCAGGAAAGTTCATGTCCGTCGTTCACAAATCCTCAAATGCTCTTTTTAACAAGGCATACCAAATATGCCAAGTTAATCAGTTCACCATAGCTTTTACTATTGCACTGAGGCTTCACAATATTTATTTCAAATGTATTGATATATAATTGTTTTTCCGTTTGAGGACATCAGTAGTTCATTTACACTGCTATCCACATCTCTGGGTTTATATCAGGGGATTTTGTGTATTGGATTCTTCAGGGGACAAGCAAATGACCAGGTGTAATGCATTGCCTGATTTTGATCTGCTCTCCTATTGAGCGTTACACTTGGTCACTTGCTTGTCCCCTGAAGAAGGCATTCCAATTTGCCGAAACTGGCATCCTAGTTGGAACTTATAGCTTTTATGATCTGTTTCCAAGTTAAGTAACTATATTGGGACTTTTTATGCAGATAAATTTAACTGTTGGTTGATATAGACATCTTGCTTGCTTTTTTTTTTTGTTGTTGGTCATATTTTGAGTCAAATTTTCTTCTTCCTTCTGTTTTACCCTGCAATAACACATCTTTTACAGACTACGGGAGCTCACGGCAGCCATTTCCTATTGGCGATCTGCACGGGGCAGGAGCATAGGAAGATCGCTCCTGCCCCGAAAGCCCGATAGACCACCAGGTAATGCCGGCATAGGCTGCCCAGCCCAGAGAGGAGCAATCTTCGCTCTGCCCGGCTTGACACCGAAGTGGGGAAAGAGGAGACTGAAGCACCCGCACTGGCCCCTGCAAACAAGCAAACATGCACGGAAGGAGGTGATCGGAGGCGGAGACCACCAGGTAAGGTCCAGGGGTGGGTCAGAGCCAGCACAAAGTTATTCACAATTTTTCACATTTCGCGGTCCGGCTCTTCCCCTAACCCCCACGAATACTGAGGGAAAAGTGCATACAGTATATTAGATTTCCAGTATTGGTGCATTTTTGAGAGAAATTAAAAGTTGTTATGACTTATGAATCAATCCACGGATTGTCACATAGGCACTTACTTAATTAGGACTATTATATAAAAGCAATGTATCTTTTTGGAACTTTGACATAGTGCTCTGTTATAAAATTAGCCCAACGTTTGTATTTCTGCCTAGTATGCACTCACTGACATAAGCACAATTTAACACTCCTGTTGCCTATATGAAGTTTATAAGTACAAGACAGAGAAAACAGAGAACAGTCTTTTCTCTACCAGCTGCTACCAATCTATTGAGATTGTTAGTAGCAGACTGCCTTTCAAGTACGACTCACTCACCACCAGCAGTAGCCTCACCACCACCAGCATGCGTCTCACAGCTTGAATAGGAGTTCTGTGTGTCTCTCTAGAAAACCCACTAGGGTAGTAATCTTGAACTTTAAATAGAGTTATTATTGTCCTCACCTCTATCTGCTTGCTCTTGTAGCTAGCTTCTGTGGGAAAAGCAGGATGTCAACCCTGTTGTGCTCATTCTGTATAAGCAGGCATTTCTTTCTAAATCATGTTTGTTCATGGATTACGGCTTCCAGGAGCCAGTGTGAAAATATAGGTCACACAACTTGTCTTCCAGAAGCCTAAATTCTATTGGCTACCCCTCTTATTAAAACTATTGCCATCCATTTTAGCTCTGTTTCATTTGTGTCTTTTTACAGATTTTAGATTTGATGTGCAATGGGATCACAGGTCATATCTAATTAATAATGTCACATTGTTGATGTTACTAATGTGATGTGATTAGCATTAATAATCAGGCTGTCTAACAGATGTAATTTTCTAATAATGTTTTTAATGTTTGAGCAGAATCACTTCTACATTTTTCCAAATTTCATAGCTAAAATGTTGTTAGACATTTAAGGTCATATTCTATAAACGGCATCCCGATTGTAGGCGGCAGTAGGCAACCTACTGCTGTCTAACCAGCCAATTGGGATGCACGTTTTCTAAAAAAAAACCCAAGGCAGGCCACCTACACTGTAAACATCTGTCACAGTTGAGGGAGATACATAGGGACACAAAGCTGGGCATGGGCGTGGTTTTGCCCAGAAGTGGCCTTAGGTGACCTTAAGCAGCCCTAGGTGTCTCCCTAGGGCCATGATAGGCCATTTAAATGCTGACCTACATTTCAATTAGACATAGCCACTAAACTGAGAACCCCCACGCTCTATCATAAATCGGCTAGCGGAAGGGATGCCCACTCCTTCCCACCGCCACCTTGAACCCCCCTTTAAACTGTCCGCAGCAGGAGGGATGCCCACTCCCTCCTGCTGCAAACCACAAAACAATTGCCAGCAGGAGGGATGCCTACTCCCTCCTTTAAACACCCTTCCAACATTCTCAACAGGAGGGATGCCTAATTCCTCTTGCCGCAAACACCTAAACAATGCCCAGCAGGAGGGATGCCCACTCCCTCCTGCTGGCACCCCCAGAAACCCCAAAGTCCATCGGACCCTTCCCCCCAGACCTTTAACAGGAAGGCCGGCAGGTCAGATGTCTCTACAGAATGGGAGGTTTCCCCCTTCCCGGTACATCCTGGGATGCACTGGGGAAGAGTCTAAGGTCCTGATTGGTCCAGGTGCCTATGGAGGGGCTTTAGGCACCTGGGCCAACCGGAGTCTTAGGCCTCCTTCCCAGTGCATTCTGGGATGCACTGGGAGTGGCCTAAGACTCTGATTGGCCAGATCCCTATGGGTGATTGGGTGGTGGGTCTTGCTATAGGAGCTTCAGTCCTTGGTAAGGCTGTACATCTCTAAATAGTTTCTCTTATATATAAATATCATGTGAGAAACTGTGTGGATTTTGATTTAACCAGTTAAGGCAGTCGGTGCCATTTCTGGCCAGTTAAGTAGTGCTGAGTATCGACCAATCTGACTCTTCAAACTTGCAAATAGGAAATGTTTATGATGAGTCATTTGCTTTTTCTTTTTACCATGCAGTCAATAATACTATGGTAAAAAAAAAAAAAGTTCTGCTGTATGTTAAGTGATCAGCTTCATAAATATAGCTATGCATTCACTAATGCCACTGACCTCACACCTAGAGAAATTATATAATGAGTCTGTAATAACGCAGAGATCAAATTTCTCACTCAGGCTACTCATCCAGAGATTTCAATTCAAGAAAAGGGATTAATGCTTTCAGAAAAGCAATTATAACTTACATTGCCTTGCCAAACTGGAATAATTCTGCAATTCTGAAGACACTTTAGAAGTTGAGCTAAAATATAATTTTGATTACGGAGTATAGATTGAAAGATTGCAATATCCACTCTCCTATACAACAGTTATACGCTTGTTCAAAACAAGGCTATCATAGTTGAAGCTACAACACAGCTCTTGAAGGAAATGATAAAATTATCAAATCACTCATGAAGTCATTTCACCAAAGTATGACAGAAAGAAAATGTTGGCACCATGGAAATTATGTTCCAGATGCATGTCAATTCAAAGGCATTGGATGTTGTTTTTGTAAGAAGGAATGCTGAAAAAGCACTGGTGGCGGTTTACAACTTGGCGACGTGCCGTTTATTTCTTTTAAACTATGTCCTTCACAGCTCCTGAAGAAGGGTTCTACCTGAAACTGGACCAGTTGAACTAAGCTATACTTGGCATCTTTGTTATGCCTTGTTTGGAAATTGAGAAACATTTTTGAGAATATTGGATAAGAACATATTGGGCAGTCACTGCAGATAAGTCGTCCTCTCAGCTGGTTTTGATCTTTAAACTTGAAATATTGATAGCACTGCAACCTTTTGCCTTTCTATTAAATTAAATTACTTTTGCACTTGCAGTTTAAAATATTATTCAAATTATTATTTATATGCACAAGTGAGATCCATGATGGTGCACAGCGTGACTTGAGAAAGAATCCCGCTTTACTGTGTTAAGCCAGAAGAACTGGTTTTCCAGTGCACCATAGCTTTGACTGTCGCACTGAGACCTCACTATTATATATATTTCTGAGATACGTTATTTCCCTTGGTTGTGGGAATGTGGGTATTTTGCTGTAGTGCTATCCACCTTTCTCGGGTTATATCTGGGGATTGAACTAGGAGTGATTTCACTGCAACTGGCAAGCCTGGGAGTCAAAGTCAATAGTCTCAACGCAGATAGTGAGAGTGATGCAGATGCGGTTGCGGTTGCTGTCCACCCTGACCGTGGGGGATTCCATCCTCATTTTCGCACTGATGACTTCATTCTTCAAAAGTGCTGTCCACCACGTTCTTTCCATGACTAACACCAAGAGAAGTATGAAATGTCAGTAACATCAATTACATTCAGGTCCTGTGGGCACCGAGGGAGACATAAACTCAGTGACAGGCCCAGGCACAGCTTACTCTCCGAAGGGCATTGAGGGACTCACACCATGGGGACACACACAGGCACGGCTACAGCACTCACCTGCACAGAGAGACCTCAAGCACTCCTCCCCGGCTTGACAAACTTCTGGCTCACTGATATTACAGCAGGCGCCTCCATAAAAAAATAAAAAAAACCTTGAAGTTCTGCCTCCTTCACTGGCTCTCCTAATACCTAGTACCACTATTGCCAGAAACTCTTTCGTTAAAAAATAACACTAAGTTATAAAGAATTAAAATCAAGACCTTGCCCAGAATATTGTATGTTTCTTCCTTTAAAAACAAAACAACAAATTAAACAAAAGGTTATCTATTTTGAAGAAAATCCAGTCTGTTCTTGTTACTTCTTATGTCATCAGCTACAACTGCTGAGTGATATACTCCTGTAGCTTAGTCAGATCCTCATAGTGACTAGTTTTATTGAGGTGAGTTATCTTCATAACAGCCGAATATAGAAGTCCATAATTAGCCCCCAACTGCTGCAGCTGAGGTCGGAGAAGCAGAAACTGCTTCCTCAGATTGGCAGTTGCTTTAGCAAAATCAGGCAAAAGGAGAATTTTAGTGTCCTGCCATTTTAATGATTTAATTTGTTTGGCAGTAGTTAGGATATCCAGAGCTTGCTGGAAACAAAGTACTCTGAAGATCAGGGGTCTAGGACCATTTTGTCTGTGATCTTTATGTGAAGGTATACGATGGACTCTCTCTATTTCTAACAGTTGTTTCAGTTTGAGGAAGAGCAGCTTTGGCAGTAACTCTTCTAAGAAATTAATTACATTTGAGCCCTCTACCCCTTCTGGAAGACTCAACAATCTGATATTATTTCTCCTGCTTTAGTTATTGGCATCTTCCAGATCTTTAGTTAAACGAGCCAGTGTTTTATGGTCATTTTAAAATTGATTCAAACTGCCTTCTGCCTCTGAAACCCAATGTTCTAACTGCTCAGTCCGGGCATCACATACCTTCATCTGTTGAGACAGAGTATGAACTTCCTCCTGTAAAGTATTTAACTTGATTGTATTATCTTGAAGCAGTTCTTTTATAGATTTCAGCTCCACACTTGTTCAAACAAGGGAGAGGCACTTTTGATGGAGTTGGTGGGTCCAGTTTAGCCCGTTTTGCTGTGCCCCCTGTAGCAAACACTGTATCTAATCTGGTCTGTCTCCCAGAAGCCATACTCGCTGTAGAAGATGTTACTAAGGGTTCCTTTTATCAAGTCGCGCTAGTGGTTTAATGCGTGTAATAGCGCGCATTAAATTGCCGGCCACACTAGTCGTTACCGCCTCCTCTTGAGCATGCAGTAGTTTTTAGGCCAGCGCGGGGGTTAGCGTGATGAAAATCGCATGCGTTAACCCCACTAGCACAACTTGATAAAAGGAGCCCTAAGTAAATTATTTAATTTTAAAGAGAAAATTTGATATCCTTTGATGATAGATTATCTGAATAGTGCTATTGAGGGAAGAGCAGTGAGATCACGCATCCATCTTGCTCTGCAGGCATGATACGCCATGCCCCATGCCCCGACATTAAAAAAAATTTTTTAAAAGAGGTACCCCCAAAAAATTTTTTTAAAAAAAGGTACCCAAACTATAGTTGCGTGATACAGGGAACCACATTAGGAGTCACTGCCCAGGAAAAGGATCTAAGTGTCATCACTGAGGATATGTTGAAAGCCTCAGCTCAGCTTGCTGCAGCAGCTAAAAAAGCAAATAGAATGTTGGAAATTATCAAGAAAGAATGGAAATCAATGATGAAAATGTTATAATACTTTTGTACTGTTCTATGGTGCACCTCAAATTCTGTGTGCAGTTCCGGTCGCTGCATCTCAAAAAGATATAGTGAAATTAGAAAAGGTACAGAGAAGGGTGGTGAGAATCATAAAAGGAATGGCATGACTTCCCTATGAGGAAAGGCTAAAACAGCTAGGTCTCTTCAGTTTGGAGAAGAGATGGCTTGGGCGAGTTATGGTAGACGTCTATAAAATATTGAGTGGAGTGGTTAGATATGAATCGCTTGTTTATTCTTTCCAAAAATACTAGGACTAGGAGGCATGCAGTGAAGCTACTAAGTAGTAGATTTAAAACAAACCGGAGAAAATATTTCTTCACTCAACATGTAATTAAACTCTGCAATGTGTTGCCAGAGAATGTGGTGAAAGCAGGTAGCTTAGCAGGGTTTTAAAAAGTCTTGAATAATTTCCTAAGAGAGATGTCCATAAGCCTTTATTAAGATGGCTTGGGGAAATCCACCATTTATTCCTAAGATATATAACATAAAATCTGTTTTACTGCTTGGGATCTTGCTTGGTACTTGTGACCTGAATTGGCCACTGTTGGAAACAGGATACTGGGCTTGATGGACCTTCGGTCTGTCCCAGTATGGTAATCTTATGCTATGTGCTTATGTACTTGAATGTAAGGGAAAAGATTCTGTACTAGAAACCAGGGCAGCAAAATCTGTGCTGACACTTAAAGCTTGCTAGAGAATTTATTCTCTTGCACTGTGCAGACTGAATCAGGAGATGTTAGCTGACAGAATCTGTGCTCAGGAACAATAGTACTGCTAAATTGTAGAACTGCTTAAGGAAATTTTCAGACTAGTTAACCTGTCAATCATGAGATCAACTAGGGACTTTAACAAGGAAAGTAGAGCAGTGGAGTTATTGCCAGAAACTCTCAATGGAGGAGAAGCAATCAGCCTGGCTGGAAACAGCACTGTGAAAGAAGTCAACTCTATTGCCTGCCAGCATCAGAAACTCATGAGTCTCACGAGGAAGGCAAAGCTAAATAGAAGCAGTGTCTTTCACTATTAGCCACCAGATAGGGGTCAATATTCAGAGCTATTTAACTAGGCAGGAGAGGCCTCTATTCAGTGGAACTTAACCACAGTGCTTCTGAATATTATGTGTGACCACCATGGTGCTATTTGAGGCCTTGCACTAAGACAGAGGCCTCAAATAGGTGCTATTTGAGGTCTCTACCAAGGCAGAGTCAGGGCAGACCCAGAAGTTATCTGGGCATCAACTTTATTCAGTGCTAGTGATCAGTTAATTAATGGACATAAAAAGTCAACACAGAATTATCAGCTTAATTGAATAATGTCCGGAAGCCGATGAAGACCTGGGTATTTAGTACTGGTACCCGAATATGGCCAAAACTGAATATCTGGGTCTAATGCTACCTGCTTTGAGCTGAACATTGACAGGTTAAATTATGAAACTTGGCTTCTACAGTACCTGATGTCAAAGAGATGAGGTTGAATTGTATTTCTGAATTAAAAAACAAAACAAACCATTAATACAGCTAAGACAGATCAGTTAGGACAAGATCCATTTGAATACTGAGCACAGGTGTATGATTGACTGTTTTTCTTCTGTCTTCTGTTTTCATGATTTCATTCTAGGGCATGGAAAAAATCTAGGTGTCGTCATTGATGATATGTTGAAATCCTGTGCTCAGTGGGTAGAGGTGGCCAAGAAAGCAAAACAGAATGTTAGGAATTATTAGCAAAGTAATGGAGAACATATTAGAGAGTTGCGCGGGGACAGAAATCCCACCCGTCCCCACCCGTCCCCGCCAAAGTCCCACCCATCCCCACCCGTCCCCGTGAGGACTCCCACCCGTCCCCACCCGTCCCCGCGAGGAATCCCTCCGTCCCCACCCGTCCCCGCGAGGAATCCCTCCGTCCCCGCCCGTCCCCGCGAGGAATCCCCTACGTCCCCGCCCATCCCTATAAACTACAGAAATAGTTATTTCATTTAATTATGCTACTGAATTAAAGGCTCTGGTAGAAACCCATTTAAAAATAAGCAAAAAGACTTTATTAATTTGGAAATATTAATTGGGAAGAATATATACTTTGTAAACGGGTTTCTACCAGAGCCTCTAATGTTTATAAATTTTTATCAACACAACTAATATACTACTTTATCCTTAAGCAAAAAAAAAAAAAGAATTTTTTTCCTACCTTTGTTGCCTGGTTTCTGCTTTCTTCATATTCTCATTCAATTCCTTCCATCCACTGCCTCTCTTCTCTCTGTGTCTTCCATTTGCTCTGTTACTGTGCCTCTCCCTTTCTCCCCCCCTCCCAAACTGGTCTGGCACCCATCTTTTCCCCTCCACTCCCCCCATAGTCTGGCACCTCTGTCTTCTTCCCTGCCAGGGTCTTCTCCCCATTCCCTCTTCCCCATTTCCTTCCAGTGTCCTTCTCCCCCACCATCTTCCCCATGTCCTGTCAGGCAGCATCCTTCTCCCCCCTCTGCCTTCCCCATGTCCTTTCAGTGTCCTTCTCCCCCCTCTGTCTTCCCCATGTCCTTTCAGCGGCCTTCTCCCCCCTCTGTCTTCCCCATATCCTTTCAGCGGCCTTCTCCCCCCTGTTTTCCCCATTTCCTTTCAGTGGCATTCTCCACCCCTGTTTTCCCCATGTCCTTTCAGTGGCATTCTCCACCCCTTTGTCTTCCCCAGTGCTTTCAGGGTCCTTCACCCCCCTCTGTCTTCCACATGTGCTTTCAGCATCCTTCCCCCCCTCCTCCCGTTTACCCCATGTCCTTTCAGCGTCCTTCTCCACCCCTTTGTTTTACCCAGTGCTTTCAGCGGCCTTCTCCCCCCTTAAGCGTCTTTTCTTCTCCACTCCACCTTTCCTCCCTCCCTGCCCCTTACCTTTGTGGCGTTTCCGCACCCGACCGACAACAGAACAGGCCCGGTCGGACAAATCTCCCTGTCCTGTAGCCGCGAATCTAAATTACCTTCTTACAGCAGCTGGAGTATTGAAGCTGCTGTAAGAGGTAATTTAGATTCGCGGATACAGGGCAGGGAGGTTTGTCGGCCGGGCCTGTTGTCGGTCGATCGGGGGACCTGACCAGCTGTGCACATTCTTCGGGGCGGACCGCCCCCTCCCCCCTCTTTCGTTCGCCATTGCCTTCTTCCTACCTGCTCTGCCGCACACAGCCGACCGGAAGTCTTCCTGATGTCAGCGCTGACGTCGGAGGAAGGGAGGGCTTTGCTTAAGCCCTCCCTCCGACGTCAGCGCTGACATCGGGAAGACTTCAGTTCGGCTGTGTGCTGCGACAGTGCAGGTAAGGAGGAGGAGACTACCCTCACGGCTCGAATGCAGTGCACTGCGATCCAACCCCGCAGGAACCCCGCGACCCTCGGAGGCGTCCCCACGGGATCCCCGCGACCCTAGGGGGCGTCCCCACTGGATCCCCGCGACCCTAGGGGGCGTCCCCACGGGATCCCCATGACCCAAAGGGGGAACCCGCGGGATCCCCGCGGGTCCCGCGGGATTCCCGTCATCCCCGTTCCCGTACAGCTCTCTAGAACATATCAGAGTGTGATATATTGTCCTTTCATGGTGTGACCATACCTTGAATATTGTGTATTCTGATCTCAATATCTGAAAAAAAGAAAGAAAGATATATATGAATTAGAAAAGGTACAGAGAAAGACAATAAAAATGGCATTCCTATGAAGAAAAGCTAAAGATACAAGACCAGCTTGGGGCAGAGATGGCTAAGGGGGAGATATGATAAAGGTCTATAAAATCACTAGTGTTTAAGCCCGTTACATTAACGGGTGCTAGAATAGGTGTGTAGACTTAGGCATTTCTTTATTTCTCTCTCTTTCTTTCTGTATGGCTTTCTTTCTCTCTCCCTGCCCCCTTTCTTTCTTTCTGTCTGTCATTCTTTTTCTCTCCCTGCCCCCTTTCTTTCTGTCAGTCTTTTTCCCTGGCTGCTGTCTGTCTTTCTTTCTTTCTGTCTCTCTCCTTGGATGCTGTCTGTCTCTCTCTCTCCTTGGCCGCTGTCTTTCTTTCTTTCTGTCTCTCTCCCTGGGCTGCTATCTGTCTTTCTTTCTTTCTGTCTCTCTCCCTGCTGTCTCTCTCCCTGCTGTCTGTCTGTCTGTCTCTTTCCCTGGCCATTGTTTGTCTTTCTTTCTTTCTTTCTGTCTCTCTCCTTGGCCACTATCTGTCTGTTTGCCTTTTTTTCTGTCTCTCTCGCTCTCTTTGTTATTTCTATCTCTCTCCCTGGCCCCCTGTCTTTCTGTGTGTCTGTCTTTCTTTCTGTCTGTCTCCCTGCACCCTGCCTGTCTGTTTCTCATGCCCCTTCTCCCACCTACCTTTTTATTTATAACGTTATATAGTTAGGGAAAAGTGTCTGACGCAGGCTTGTTCTATAGATAGTGCAACCGTCGCATATAAACCGCCGCAAATTCCAGCTGGAGGAATTTGAGGAAAGTGCTGCACGTGCTGCAAACCTCCACAAGCTGCACCGGCGCACGAATCGCACTCTGTACTGCGCAATACGTGCTGCTCGCTGTACTGCACATGTGTGCCACGGAGCTACAAATCAGGGATGCAGGGATCACGAAGTGTGAACTGCGCATGTGCGGTAAGAGTTTTATTATAGCGAATGAGTAGAGAGGAATGAGCAGATATAAATGACTTCAGTGGCATACCAAGGGGGGGCGGGGGGCAGTCCACCCTGGGTACAGCCTTAGAGGGGGTGCACAGTCGGCCCGGTCCCTATCGCGCTCCCTCCCTCCTTACTGCCGCCCTTCTTACTTAAGGTGACCGACCGACCCGTTGTCCTGACCCACCGCTTCGGAATGCCGAAATGTCCCGTTTTCAGGGACAGCATCCCGAAGCTGTGCGAGGGGACAAGGGATTGGCAATCTCTTCCCCTCCTGCGCTAAAGCCTGCCTCCCTCCTTCCCTCCCTAGTGCCGAAATGGTCAGGGGGGGCCGTCAGGTCCGGAATCACCCTCCCTATTCTCAGGGCCGGCATTAGGGGATGGCAAGGGGGCCCCATGATCCAGGCAGCTCTTTTAGCTGCCATCAGCCCTGCCTACGGCTGCGCCGGTAATGCTAAACTGGATGGTAAAAGCAAAGAGAGACGCCGCAGGACTTTTCCACTTGCCTGCATCGCTCAAAGTTCTGACGCTCTCGATCCTGCCCCCTCTGAAGTGACTTGCTGTTTTTGAGGGGCGGGATCAAGAGCGGCAGAACTTCGAGCGATGCAGGCAAGTGGAAAAGTCCCGCGGCGTCTCTTTTTGCTTTTACCGTCCAGTTTAGCTTTACCGGCGCAGCCGAAGGCAGGGCTGATGGCAGCTAAGAGAGCTGCCTGGATCGCGGGGCCCCCTTGCCATCCCCTAATGCCGGCCCTGAGAATAGGGAGGGTGATTCTGGACCTGGCGGCCCCCCTGACCATTTCAGCGCTGTAGGGAGGGAAGGAGGGAGGCAGGCTTTAGCGCGGGAGGGGAAGCGATCGCCAGTTACCGGCAGAGCCGAAGGTAGGGCTGATGGCAGCTAAGAATCGCCTCCAGTCTTGCAGCAGCACTGGAACACTCTGAGTGACTTCTGTACCATTTAAGCCTATTAAGTTGGGGAAAAGAGGGGAGGTATTGAAATGGAATTTGGGAAGATGGTGGGTTGGCTGGCTCAGGAAAGGGAAGAAAGCTGCTAAATCAAATAAGGAAGAAAAAAAAGGAACACAGGAAGATGCTGGACATGGTGGTTGCAGGGTGAAGGGAAAAAATCAGACATGATGTGAGTAGAAAGACAGGTGGGAGATGCTGGACACGGGATGGATGCAATAAGAAGAAAAGGAGGTTCTGGATATTGGAGTAGTAGGTAGATAGGGGCATGCTGACACAGAAGGAGGGAGAAGGAAAAGAGAGAGGAACAAGAGATGCCAAGTCCATGGGAGGGAAGGAAAGGAAATACCAGACCATGGAGAGGGAGGGAGAGATGCCAGGGCATGGGGGGGAAGGAGACAGATGCTAGACCATGGGAAAGGAAGGAAGGAGGGAGGGAGAGAAAGGAAGGAGAAGAGATGCCAGATAATGGAAGGGGAGGGGGAGTTGGAAGGAGAAGAGAAATATGCCTCTTCTCCTTCCAACTCCCCCTCCCCCTCCATTATCTGGCATCTCTTCTCCTTCCTTTCTCTCCCTCCCTCCTTCCTTCTTTTCCCATGGTCTGGCATCTGTCTCCTTCCCCCCCATGCCCTGGCATTTCTCCCTCCCTCTCCATGGTCTGGTATCTCCTTTCCTTTCCTTCCCTCCCATGGACTTGGCATCTCTTGTTCCTCTCTCTTTTCCTTCTCCCTCCTTCTGTGTCAGCATGCCCCCTATCTACCTACTACTCCAATATCCAGAACCTCCTTTTCTTCTTATTGCATCCATCCCGTGTCCAGCATCTCCCACCTGTCTTTCTACTCACATCATGTCTGATTTTTCCCTTCACCCTGCAACCTCCATGTCCAGCATCTTCCTGTGTTCCTTATTTTTTCTTCCTTATTTGATTTAGCAGCTTTCTTCCCTTTCCTGAGCCAGCCAACCCACCATCTTCCCAAATTCCATTTCAATACCTCCCCTCTTTTCCCCAGCTTAATAGGCTTGAATAGTACAGAAGTCACTCAGAGTGTTTCAGTGCTGCTGCAAGACTGGGCATGGGGGAGAGACAGGAAACAAATGCCAGACCAGAGGGAGAAGAGGTGCTGAAGGGACACGTATCATGTCCTTAGGCCATGTTTTCAAGCTGTAAGAGGAATGTGAAGCTGATAATAAAGCGGACATGTTTTGGAAGATGATTTCTGGTCTTTAAGATATGTCCCCAGGTACCTGATTTCCAAATGACAGAGACAGAGAAAGTATGGGGCAGGAATTGGGACCTAAGCTTTTTCAGGTGCCAGATCATGGAGAGAAAGAGATGCCAGGACATGGGGGAGGGAAGGAGATAGAGATGCCAGACCATGGGGTGGAGTGGGAAGGAAGAAAAGGAGAAGAGAAGAGAGAGATTCCAGAGCATAGGAAGACAGAAAAATGGAGAGGGGGGAGGCTGAAATGAATCATGTACAAAGGAGACAGTTTATGGAAGGAGCATAGAAAGAGGGAAGATACCATATGGAAGAGAGAGTGGGCAGGGACACTGGATGGAAAGGGCAGAAAAGGCAGAGAATGGAAGGGATGAGACAGAGGGTGAACAGTAAATGGAAGGGGTAGAGAGAGGGGGACAGACACTGAATGGAAGTGTGGGGGAGAGGAGGGACAGATGCTGAATGGAAGTGTGGGGGATAGGAGGGACAGATGCTGAATGGAAGTGTGGGGGATAGGAGGGACAGACGCTGAATGGAAGTGTGGAGGAGAGGAGGGACAAACACTGAATGGAAGTGGGGGAGAGGAGGGAAAGACGCTGAATGGAAGTGTGGGGATAAGAGGGACAGATGCTGAATGGAAGTGTGGGGGATAGGAGGGACATACGCTGAATGGAAGTGTGGAGGAGAGAAGGGACAAACACTGAATGGAAGTGGGGGGAGAGGAGGGACAGACACTGAATGAAAGTGTGGGGGAAAGGGGGCAGACTTAATGGAAGTGGAGGGAGAGGGGGAGCAGACGCTAGAAGGAAGTGGGGAGGAGAAAGAAAAAAGGGCACATGCTGGATTGAGGGAAGAGGATAGAGTTAGATACTGGAAGGGTTGAGGGAAAGAGATGGCGAGCTGTAGGTAGACAGTAAAAAAGGAAATTGATGAGAGGGTAGTAAGAACGTAATCTAGATGGATGCAGAAAATAAATTGAAAAGGAAAATGAGGGAAGAAAGGGATTGCAGAAGAGAGGTGTGGGAGAGAGAAGGAGAGGAGAGAGATGCCAGACCAATGGGTGTGAAAGAAGAGATGGAAGGGGGAGGCATACAGTTTCTGGAAGGGGCATAGAAGGAGAGAAGATGTCATATAGGGGCAGAGAGATGGCAGACAGTGGATGGAAGGAAGAGATTAACCAGAAGATGAGGAAAGCAGAAATCAGAGAAGACAAAGGTATAACAAAAATTTTCTATTTATTTATTACTTTAGGTGACATGTGTCACTGTTTATGTGGTGTTGCATTGTATGCAGAGTCCAGCTTCTTGCTGGTTCAATTTAACCTTTGTCTATGTATTTCTATTTTATCCCCCCTTTTACAAAACGGTGGAGCATTTTTTAGCGCCAGCCGTGATGATAGCAGCTCTGATGCTCAGAATTCTATGAGCATCAAAGCTGTTAAGACCGTGGCTAAAGTCCACACTACAGTTTTTTAAAAGGGGGAGAGGTTAGTTTGTGATGATATATTCCATACTAGGCGAAGGCGTTTTCTGTGTTCTGTGTGTTCGAAATACATGGTTTTCTGTTAGGACTGACGGTGTAGGATTGATCTATACTAGTCTGGCTTGTTTAGTTTTACAATGGGTATATTGATGTACTGCTCACTGCAATATGTAAGATGCTGCCTTTTCCTAGGTACTCATGTGTGATGTGTGGCTTGTTACTAAAAATCATGTTTTTCGTACAGATGGGGGGGGGGGGGTGTGCCAAAAAATGATGGGCCCCGGGTGTCACATATGCTAGGTATGCCACTGAATGACTTCTATTTTATACTTTCCAAAACACACAATTAAGTTACTAAGTAGTACATTTAGAACAAATCCGAGAAAATACTTCCTCAATTACCCCTAAATTCTATAAAATCCGCCTAAAGTTAGGCACCTATATAAGTGTGCCTAGACGATGTAGGCACCTAATTTAATTAATAGGCCTAATTGGTGCCAATAATTGGCACTTAACACATAAGTGGCATTAATTGGACTTAACTGAAAGTTAGGCGCCTGGTCCAAAGAGCATAGTTAAAAGTAGGCATGGTTAGGGGTGGATCATGGATGTGTTTTTATAGGTAGGTGCCTGTTTTTTACTTAAGCGCCATTGTTTGCACAACTTAGATACAGGCATTTAGGAAAACCCTGGCATAAATACAGTGTATCTAAAAGTTAGGATGCCTAGTGACACCTAAAACCACTTAGGCAGCTCTAAGCACAATTCTATATAACTTTTATAGAATCACATTTAGCACTACACTAGTCGCCACCAGTTTTTTAGGCAGCAAATATAGAATCGGGGCCTTAATGTATAATTAAGCTCTGGAATTCGCTGCCAGAGAAAGTGGTAAAAGCAGTTAACATCTTCAGGTAGGACTCTTGTAGATATTCCCTTATTCTCTTTCCCAGCAAAGTCTGGTTCTACCCATTCTCTACCTCCCTTAGAGCAGGCCTTTTTAACTGCCAGTCCCTTAAGAATTCACCTCTTAGATGACCGGATCAAACTTAATAACTTGGACTCGATGTGTCTAACTGAAACCTGGCTCAAATCCTCTGATTATGCCTATTACCACCAAGCCACACCTTCAGACTTCCATAATCAGTGCAGCAACACACACACTTGCCATGAATGCAGACTCACCATAAATCTACTCCTCCAAACTCCTCTTAGTTGGTTTCCACTCCCATTCTACTCCCCTCAGAGAAACCCTTCATTTCAAATGCCTTCCCCCCCTCCTTTCCTACAGGACCTACCCACACAGGATGACGTTAGACCTTATCCTTTCCAACTGTACATCGCCTCGTATCTTAGATCACCTTTCTACTCATTCCTTTCCTTGGACAAACCACTCTCTTCTCCTTTTGACTATGCACCATATGACTTAATTACATCGCAACTTCCACATACTTCATTTAGGGATATTAGAAGACTTACTCCAGACTCTCTTCTCTCTCATTTTAAGCTCCACCTAGACCGTCACTTGATGATAGAGCTGAACTAAGGAATACTTCCCTCTAAACTACCCTAGACACTCTTGCACCCATCTCCCCCCTAGACACTCTTACCCCCATGCTGCTATCAAACTAATTACCAGCCATCAAAATTCAACTATGTCACGCTTCTACTGAAGGCCACCCATTGGCTCCCCATCACTCATCACATTACATACAAGAATTTACTGTTCATCTTCAAGATCTGCATTGCTGAGGCATCACTTTATCTTTGCAGACACCTGATTCCCTATTGTCCCACCAGAACCCTCAGATCCTCGCAACAGAATTGTCTTATTGTTTTGATGTTCTGTGAAATCATTCTAGATACCACTCATCACTCCATATATTTGGTGCAAAGCCCTGAGTTATAGAATATACCTCCCCCTTCATCTAAGACTTCAGACATTTTTGGATATGTTTAAGATTGAACTCAAAACTTTCCACTTTACTGACACATACTTGAACCCTTTTCTTTCTTAGTTATGGGAGATGTCATACCCTGTATGCAGTAGCAACTG
Organism: Geotrypetes seraphini; assembly: GCF_902459505.1. Lineage (NCBI taxonomy): Eukaryota > Metazoa > Chordata > Amphibia > Gymnophiona > Dermophiidae > Geotrypetes > Geotrypetes seraphini. The sequence goes on from NC_047085.1 coordinate 359,617,134, forward strand.
TTATGGTCTAACCCCACCCCCCCACCCCACCCAATCCTTTCAAATTTTGCAATTCCACCCACTGCTCTCACTGTTTGAAATAAAATGAGATGGAGATTGTAAAAGTCAGTAGGTAGATAAGCAATGAACTGGAGACTAAGGACTAGAGGGTGAAAGAAAGGGAGATTCATGCAGAGAAGAGAAAAAAATGGAGAAAACCCCATAATATGAAAGATCAGTGCCAGACAGATGTAGAGAAAGAAAGGAAGAAAACAAGAGGAGAGAGCTGAAATGGAAATGCCTACCTGGAAAATAATTTAGGAGAAGACTGACATAAGGAAAATGGAAAAGACAGGGACCAGCCCAGTTAGAAAAATAAAATGCTCTGAAAGCAAAGGTAGAAAATAAAACAATTATCTTTATGTAATACATTTTAAGGACTGAGATGTGTCTGTTTTGTAAAATGTACATTTTTTTCTGTTTTTATATTTTGCAGTGCACAGGAGAAAATACCAGCATTTGCACTGGTTTTCATGGAGGTCTCCATTTCATGCTTTTTGTGGGTCCCTATTCTATATCAGTTGAGTGTCTGTCCATGATGTACATGTGCACAGCGGCATAGTAAGAGGGGAGTGCAGGGGGGGCGGTCTGCCCGGTCTTCCTAAAGATGCGGCACCACTCTTCCTCTACACCCCCCCCCCACTCCTCTCCTTGCCTTCCCTTGTACCTTTTTTACTTCCCTGGCACGAGGTTACTGCCCGTGTTGGCATCGGTGCTCTCTCTGACATCACTTCCAGGACCTGCGCCTAGGAAATGTCAAAGGGCGAGCTGAAACCAACGTGGGCATGTTGCTCATGCTGGAGAAGTTAAAAATGTACGAGGAAAGGGAAGGGGGTGGAGAAGAGGGTGGGGGAAGGGGTGGGGGAGGGGCATCACCAGCCTAGATGCTGCTCACCCGTACTATGCCACTGAATGTGCAACTGAGGTGAAGTATTCCAAAAGCATATGTGACTAAATTGTATATATAGCACCCAAAACATCAGTATTAAAAAAAAGCACTATTTGATAAGCCGCACTTAAAGTTAGGTGTGATTTGTAGAACAGCGCTTACGCCCGGGAACCACAACTAAATTTAGGCATGGCCATTTGTACCAAGGAAAACATGGTGCAAATAGCTGCACTTAAATTTAGGCACAGATGCCCATGTTCTGTAATTATGAGAGTGATTGAAAATAACACCCCCACAATCTGCCCATGACCCACCCATTGCTTGCGCCCGCTTTTTTTACTTATATGTAAAATTTAGGTGCAAATCCCACACCTAAATTTACGCACGTAACATGTAATTGATTTGTTTTTATTAAATAATATTTAAACAATTACAAAGAAAAGCACTCATGAATAGTGGCATAGTAAGGGGTCTGGGGAACGGACCGCCCCAGGTGCCGTCTTCACAGGGTGCACCAGCGCTGGCTCCTCTCCTCCTCTCCATCCCGCCCACTTACGTCTTCAACGCGAGCAGCCACTTGCTTCTCGCCCTCGCTTTGGAGCTCTTCTGACATCACTTCCTGAGGCCGGCATCAGTAGCAAGTGGAAGTTGATGCTCACAGCGGCAGACATTTCAAGAGGTATGCGAGGGGAGCGCTCAAACAGTGGGGAAGGGGGGCACCGCTGCCCCGGGCGCTAACCTCCCTCGCTACACCACTGCTCATGAAATACACTAGTCCATATTAAGAGAGGAGAGGAAGAAAGGAAATAAAATGATTCAAGTATACTTCCATACAAAGAAATAACCCTGGTCTCATTTAAGACAGTTATAACAACAAAACCTAAACTGATCATATTATTTAGTTCTCTATCCAATATTATTCTTTCCAGCTGCTCTGGCTCAAAGAAAACATATCTAATATCTGGGGGGAAAAAAAAAACCCAACCCAAAAACACAAAACAATTTGAAGGAAATGTAAAAAAAATGGGAAAAGGGTATTTCTTGTCTTCAGGAATCAACAATAAGAACTGGCAATGGTTTATATTTTAGAGACTGAGTGCAAACTCATAAACTTACAAAAGGTTCACTTCTGCTGCCCTAATGTTCTTTTGGTGTCTGGACTATTATAGGAGCCCTGAGTTACAACCCTAAATCATTATCAACGGACCAAAACTTCCACCCCAGGCCATACTTTCTTCCATTACACAAATGTACAATCTCATTTATCTCACCAAAGGAGCACATTTACGTATAAATCAGCTATTATAAAATAATTTGAACAAAGGAACCTCTTGATGTCCTTTTTTATAATAACTGCACTGGTCTCTTGTTCACTTCTATTGCTCACATTTATAATGGTCCCATGTGCTACAAGTCTGTCCTTGTCTTTCATCTTCTGTGCCTAACATATTTTCCATAGGAAGAGAACATGAAAAAACATTTCAGTGGACATTTTCAACAGAGTGCATAACTTTTAAAATAAAAATGTACACCTTAGCTCTCTTAAATCCAACTAATTTTTAAATATAAATGGGTCAGTACTGAAAACAGTTTATACAACTAGGGCCATATTACATATATGATACCTATAAAATTGGTGCCAAAAGGGACAGTGCTTAGCGTGATGCTCTAAAATGCCTCTGAAGTTAAGCGCAGTTACACCTAAGGGCTGATCTATAAAGGGTGCCTAAAGTTAGACCCCTCTTAGGCACCTGACTTAATTAGCAAAATACACTTAATAGCCTCAATAATCACTAAAATAAAAATTTAATTGGGCGATAGATGCCTATCCGATTCTATAAAAGATAGGCGCCAATCTCATGCTGCTTAGTGGCATCTAACGCTTGTGGGCGTTTCTATGGGCAGAGCATGACTTGGGCGTCACTAAGCATGATTCTCCAAAAACTTAGGCACCTTGTCGCAACCCGGGCCCCTGATCAGCTCAGTGAGCCGGGTTCACAGCGACCGTTACTGCTTCCAGCGCGTTCCCTCCAACTAAGGAATCCTTCAGGCTCCCTAGGCACCGGCCTAGGGTGAAAATGTCAGGTAAATGACCACAGTCAAGACAGGCAAGGAAAATCACACACACCCAGAAATGTCCAAAATAAAGATACAGTCAAACCTCGGTTTGCAAGTAACCCGGTTTGCGAGTGTTTTGCAAGACGAGCAAAACATTCTCGCAAAACTTGTCTTGCAAACCAAGTGTTGTCTCGATTTGCGAGCACACCCCCCCCAAGAACCGGCATCGCTCCCCCCGCTTGCAAAGGCCCCCCCCTACCGCAGAAACAGGCCCCCCTCCCCCCCACGAACTGGCACCCCCCCACCCGAACAACTTGAAACTTACCCCCCTGTCTAGCACCGGCACGAAGCCCACAGGACATGCTGGTGCCGCTTGAAGAACTTCCTTCCTCTGCTGGGCCTTGAGCATGCATCTACGCATGCTCAAGGCCTTCAAATTCTCCCTCTCGCCGAGATTCTCGGTGAGAGGGAGAATTAGAAGGCCTTGAGCATGTGCAGATGCATGCTCAAGGCCCAGCAGAGGCAGGAAGTTCTTCAAGCGGCACCAGCACGTCCTGTGGGCTGCGTGCTGATGCCAGACGGGGGGGTAAGTTTCAAGTTGTTTGGGCGGGGGGTGCAGGTTCGTGTGGGGGGGTGCCGGTTCATGCGGGGGGGGGACCTTTGCAAGCAAGGGGGGGGGAGCAGCGCCGCTGGCCTCGGGGGAGTGGGGGGGAAACGTATCCAGCGAGTTTCCATTATTTCCTATGGGGAAACTCGCTTTGATATATAAGTATTTTGGTTTACGAGCATGCTTCTGGAATGAATTATGCTCGTAAACCAAGGTTCCACTGTATACTTTTATTTCTGACCCAAGGTCATGCTGCTCTGATGTTATCAGCTAGCTGCAATACTTTCCAACACATTTGTTCAGGAACCAAAATATAAAGTTCCGGGCCAACCTGGCCACATTGGCTTCACAAATAATAGTCAGGTTCTTATTTCAAAAACAGAAAGAAAAAACACAAACCAGACTTGTGGCTGGACTTTAGTCTTTGCAACTCAGTCCTCTTCACCAGCCTTAAATGGTAAGGATAGTTTTAGTAATGCTCTCTTCCTATGAAGGAGCAGGAGATAGAAGTACATAAGATTCTTGTTGCATGAAAAATAAAACTTTTGAAAACCAAAAAGTAAACTGCTCAACTTGGAACTCTTACACAGTCTGCCTGCAGCTAGGGAACTCATACAAACGGAGCTTCTCGGTGACTGACGTTCTCTGCTGTAGCTTATCTATAGATAATTAGCCTCCAGCTGTGTGGAGAGGAGAGCAAGCAAAAAGGCTCCATAGTTTGTAAATGTTTAAGCAATTTAAGGCAACAAACAGTGTGACAGAATTCTTCAGAGCCTAACTCTGGAAAGTTTAGACAATTCTGCTGTACACAAAATAAACTCAGTCCCAAAACTTCACAAATACAGATTCTGCACCCAGCCCCCCTCCCCCCATCAGGCACTGCACCTAGCCCCCTTCTCCCCCATCATGCATGGCACCTACCACCCCTACCCCCCAACTCTGCACCTATCCCTGTTCTCCTACCTTTTCTGGCTTTGTGATCCATAGGTGCAGCGGGTAGGAGTGAGCTTTCCTCACTCCTGCCTCACTGCTAACCAGGTCAGTAGCAGCTGGATTCTTCTGCCGCTGAGCAGCAATGAGTGGAAGCGCGCTGTGGTGCTCCTGATCGGCACTCAGTGGCTTCTTTGACTGGCTTTCGTGAATTCTCGCAAATCACGAGAATTCACGGGAGCCAATCAAAGAAGCCACTGAGCACCGAGGACTTCTCTTTTAGGAAATTATCCAAACCTTTTTCAAACCCTGCTACGCTAACTGATTTCACCACATTCTCCATGTGCTCTTTATAGAACTGCACTTAGCACTGATTTTTTTTTTCCAGTGCACATTTTAGACTGTGATTTATAGAATCTGGCCCTATGAGATTTAGATGTATTGTATATAGAATACACCTAATACTTATGTATATAACTGCTAATCACACACATATGTTCCAGTATTCTATATACTCATATGCACTGTCAACTACTGTAAATTTAGGAAACCTTCACTGAATTGTCTTTTAAGTGCTTTAACATACCATACTGTATTTTCTGAGATTACATAATGCAGAGATAAAAGTTCTTAAGCATTTTCCTGTTTCACATAGAAAATGGACAAACAGAAACCTTGAATTTTTTTTTAATATACACAGTACAAGTGATATGCTTTAATCTGTATCACTGCTAACACTGTAATCTAGTTTTCTGCAGATATTGCCCTGATCCACAAAATAGAACCTCTCATGAACCTTTCACATCAAATGAATTCAATCTGTTTCATGACATACAGAGAAAGCAAATCCTCTGTGACATACCCAGCAGAAAGGATAAGAACAGGATGAGCTATTCTTTTTCACACTCAACGATTTCTCTTCTCACTTGGGATGATAAAAACATGTAATAGAAATATGTATTTCTTTTGTAGGAATGTTTTCATTTTTATCAGCAGTACTCGGCTGGTGCTTATGAAACTGAAACTGATTTTCACCTTTTCCCTTCATACAGTATGTATATCACAGTGATTTTGAAATCTAGTAATATAAATTAAATCTTTCAATAATAGCCAGGCACAGTACGCTGTTTTGCATATGTGAAGTCTGATTTGGAACAAGGCGTCTAGATCGGAAAAGGGATATTCATCGGTTCATTCAAAATTTGGAATGCGTTTTAAAGATCACTATGGATGCTTTTGGAAAATATGTACAAAGCCATGAAAATAATATTCATATTTGATGTCATATGTATAAGGAACAGCCTCAGCACTCTGAGGTTGTGGGCTCAAATCCCATGCTGCTCCTTGTGACCCTGGGCAAGTCACTTAATCCTACAATCCAAAAAGTACCCAACCAAATGAAAAATTTAGTATCACTTATTAATGAGTTTTAATCCTGTTCATGAGGAGGTTCTGTAAATACCACTTGTGAAAATATCTCATATATTTATTTGAAGCAGCTCTTTTGACTATACTGGTAAACTGGTTAGTGGATGTTGGAGGATTCTGACCATGTGGGACTCCTTTCCAGATTTCAGATACGTGACACTTTATTGAATAAAGAATATACAGCACACTTGTATGTGAAGTTGAGAAGAGTTTGGGGGTCTTGTTGGGATAATTATATTCACATAAGTTTTTTGAAAGAAGATTTTGGGTCACTGCTTGTTTTGGGAGGAGGTTTTTTTGTCAGTGAGGGTTCTCCCTATGTTATGACCTGTCTTGCAACAGGTCAGAGCCTGAAGCTTTTCCTCCTCTTTATGGCAAGTTAAGTGACTTGATATGCCACTGTGTATTGAGAAATAAAGAAGTAAAAATAAAACAAACAAAAAAGAGACATTATTGAAATAAATATGAGATATTTTCAGAAGTGGTATTTACAGAAGCTCCTCATGAACAGAATTAAAGCTCAGTAATAATAAATAATAAAAAAATTTTTTGTGGGGTTGGGCATTTTTTGGATTGTAGGGCGTATTGTTTATACCCTTTAGTCTGAAATTTGTTTTTGGTTTGCAAGTCACTTAAACCCCCATTGCCCTAGGTACATTAGCTAGAGTGTGAGCCCACCAGGACAGATAGGAAAAATGCATATTTCACCAACACATCCTTCTTGGACCCTTGAAGAAGGCTTATTTGCCGAAACACGGCCCGTGTTGGGTCTATCGAATCTTAATGTGGAACAAGTTTGAATATTTTTGCAAGAAATAAAAGGAAAGTCAAGAACATTGTAGTTTCCACAGCTTTTTTGTTTGGATTGTTCCTTTTGCTGTGGAAAATTGGGTCTTTTTTATGCATTTCCAACCTGAGTACTTGAATGTACACCACTTAGGCTATAAGTGGTATATAAATTCATAAATAAATAAAAGGATATCACTTGGATTTGAAAATGTAAGAGGCAGCACTTAACGTTTCGAGTGACAGATTTTACAAAATTTCACATATAAGGTAAGTTATTTAAAGAACCATCCTCCAGAACTAATTAATGTGAAATCACAATTGAAGTCAATATTCAAACAGTGATTTAGGTAGCCAGGAGAGACTCCTGTACTTATACACATATCTTTATCCGTTTTACTTTGCCATACAAAACAAAGCTTGCCATCCTCATTCTTGTCTTTTCTAGTTTGCCCTTTTCCAAAGAGGATTACAAATCTTCCTTTGCTTTTGTTTTTTTTCCCCCTCAGGTAGAAGTGGTGAGACTACAGTACCAAGTTTTGATTAACCCCCCCCTCCCCCATTGTATTTTTTTTAAAGCTATCCTTCTACATTTCGTTCTGTATCCTGATGCAGCAAATTTTACTGAGGCTTCAGGTCCATGGTGCGGAGACTTCTGGTGTAAATGACAATAATCCTTCGTTTCCTCTCTCCCCCATGGTCCAACATCTCTATTATCTCACATCTTTTTTCCCCATCCCCCACCTCTACCCCCATATGGTCTAGTATATTTCCCTGTCTCTTCCTCCCTTTTCACTCCCAGTTCCATGATACAGCATCTCCTCTCTCTCCCTCAGTAGTTCTGCAGTCACTATAGCATCCCAGGTAGGGACAGCAATTAAAGAAAACTAATATTAACACACACACACACACTAATGGAGTAAGTTTCTCTGTATTTTTTGTGCTTTCCCTCCATTCTCTAATTTGTTAGTATTGTAGGTGAAATTGTGGAATACACTTCCTAGGAACCTGAGACTGTGTACAGATCATATGATTTTTAAGAGATTGTTGAAAACTCAGTTATTTGTTGATGCCTTTATGTAATATCAGACGAGGATACCCAGATTTTTTTCAGTAATGATTTTAAAGCATCATTTATAGAATTTACTCTTTTGTGCCTGCTTTATATTGTGGATGGGACTTCAATGGAATTCACTTATGCAGATCTAAAAATACAATCTGCATATGCTATTTTCCTACCACCAATCTCATGGCAATGTAATAATAATCTATTTATATACTGCAGGACCGTAAAGTTCTATGCGGTTTACAAAAATTTTAAAAATTACAATTAAGAGAGGTTGTGAGCCTGCCGGGACAGGCTGGGGAAAATGCTTGAGTACCTGAATAAATTCATGTAAACCATTCTGAACTCCCCTGGGAGAACGGTATAGAAAATTGAATAAATAGATACTGCGACATGGTTATGTAATGTGTAATAGAAGGACAGGAATGTATGTTTGAGGATAATCTGATCTGTATGCTGTCTGTTTTATTTATAAACCACTTAGGGCTCCTTTTACAAAGGTGCGTTAGGGCCTTAACGCTTGGAATAGCGCACGCTAAATTGCCGAGCGCGCTAGACCTCAACGCCAGCATTGAGCTGGCGTGATTCTAGAAGCGTACCGTGTGGTTTAGCACGCGTTAATTTCGTGCGTGCGCTAAAAACGCTAACGCACCTTAGTAAAAGGAACCCCTAGTTATAGGCAGTCTGTAAATTTTTTTTTTAATAAATAAATGTTTTAGCCTGCAAGTCAGTTCTGTCCCATTAGTTATATTTTGAGGACCCCATTATTACCCAAACACTTATCAAAGTCTGTTAGAATAGTGTTTGTCTAGCTTTGAATATTTTTTCTTTTTTTAGCTACTTTCCGTTTCCTTTGTATGCCAAAGTCAATGCATTTCAATTAAACTTTGCATCATTGAATATTCCTCTTTTCTTTTCCCACCACATAAAAAATTAACCAAATGACAAGGCTTATAAGCAAAGCTCTACATACTTCAGTCACAGGATCTGTATCTCTCCTGTCCATGAAAAGCCTTTAATGTGCCTAACAATGTCTTTTCTCATCAGTCACTGCTATTTCGAGTGGAAGCTTCTATCAGAGGCTTCATAGGCCATATTTGCTAAAAATGTTTTTATGTGCTAGAGATTCATAATGAAAGTGCATCATTAAAAAATGTGAGTTCACCTACCAACATTAAAAATCATAGGGCGTATTTAGTATTGGTTATGTCTGAAATAAGACTTGCATGTTTAGGGCCTTTAAAAATTGTCCTTGGGTACTAAATACGTGTGGACTTTCCATCAGATTGAGATATGGCAAACTCGTATTTGCATCATTGGTTCTTTCTTCTACCTGGGACCACTTTCGCTGTCTCTTGTTCATTCACTGGTTCTGTAGAGCTTTTTCTCCTCTGTTTTTTGCTGAAAAATGTGCACTAAAATTTGTGCATGGATCAGAGATGCATGGGCAAATCAATTGCCATTAACTTACGAGAAGAATTGTTGATCAATTATTGCAGTTAATTGGTAGCAATTGGAATTTGCACATGCTTATTAAGGACATAAAAATAGCCATACTGGGTCAGACCAATGGTCCATCTAGCCCAGTATCCTATTTCCAACAGCGGCCAATCCAGGTCACAAACACCTGGCAGAAACTCAAACATTTGCATTATTCTGTAACACTGGATGCTCAAATCCACTAGCAGTCCAAAAAGTTGCAAGTGTTTTTCTAGAGTGGTGCCATTCCTATACCCGAATGCCAAGAGTTAGATGCCAGTATTTACACCAGGTTTCAGTTGGAATAAATACCAGTGCCCAACTCTAGGTCCAGGAATCAGCTTTAAGTGGGATTCTGTAAATGGCACTCAATTCTGAGGGCTCTATGCCGATTTTTTTCAGTAATGATTTTAAAGCATCTTTTATAGAATTTACCCCTTTGTGCCTGCTTTATATTGTGGCTGGGACTTCAATGGAATTCACTTATGCACATCTAAAAATACAATCTGCATATGCTATTTTCCTACCACCAATCTCATGGCAATGTAATAATAATCTATTTATATACTGCAGGACCATAAAGTTCTATGCGGTTTACAAAAATTTTAAAAATTATAATTAAGAGAGAAGTTAGATAACCGAATAATTTTTTTTATTCTTTATTTATATTTTAAACAAATTATCAATTTAAAATAATACTATAATGATCTAGATGGTTCATTAAGTTTATTAGGTTTTTATATACCGCCTATCAAAGGTATCTAAGCGGTTTTACAATCAGGTACTCAAGCATTTTCCCTATCTGTCCTGGCGGGTTCACAATCTATCTAATGTACCTTGGGCTATGGAGGACTGAGTGACTTGCCCAGGGTCACAAGGATATCCTTGCCAGGGTATCCTTGCCAGCTAACTGCTAAATATTTCAAGAACAAATATGTCTTTAAATGTTTCCTAAATTCCACATAGGAATCAGAAAACATAATCAGATTTTCCAGGTCCTTACCCCATAATGCTGATTGATACAACAGAAGATATTGATGATGGTTTGTTTGTTTTTTATTTACACCCTCTAACAGACGGAAAAATAAAATTCAAATGCAAATTTCTCCTGTGTTTATTTGCTGCAAAAGAGAAAAGCTCAATTATATATTTAGGAGATAAACCAAACAAAGCCTTGAAGCAGAAGCAAACAAACTTGAACTTCACCCGTGCCTCCATTGACAACCAATGCAGTATTCAATAGGAGGGTGTTTTGTGATCATATTTCTTCAACTCAAAAATCAGCCTGAACACCATATTCTGAATCATGGAAACATAGAGTATGACGGCAAAAAAGGGCCATCAGCCCAACAAGTCTGCCCACTCAAAGAACCCTCCCTCAACAAGAACCCTCCTTCTAAGCATTTCCCCGGAGTGAACCCACATATTTATCCCATCGTCCCTTGAAGTCGAGCGCATTACTGACCTCAACTACCTGACGTGGAAGACCATTCCATCGATCAACCACCCTTTCCATGAAGAAGTATTTTCTGATGTCACCATGAAATCTCTCACCCTTGAGTTTGAGCGGATGCCCTCTTGTTGCCGTGGGACCCGTAAGGAAAAATATATCTTCCTCCACTTCAATACGGCCCGTGGAATATTTGAATGACTCTATCATATGCAGTCGCTGCATATTCCTCTGTGATATTACCAAATAGGCAATATTACAGTAATCAAGCTGATTAAGTATAAGTAATCAAGCTGACTAAGAATATGCTCTAATGGATCGAAGCTTCCAGAGGGTAAAGAAACCTTTTCTAACAAAAAAATCCACCTGGTTCTTCATAGTCAAACCCTGATCTAGTATTATACCCAAAATCTTAATGGCAGATTGAACAGGATAACTGAATTTATTTATGATCAAAGGTGTCTTAATATTGTATGGACGTGGAGGGGCTACAAAAAACTTCGTTTTTCCTGAGTTTTTAGTTTAGCTTTAGTACATATATTTTTAGCTCCTGATATTCAGCAGATATTAGCTGCCTGGGAACAGCTCTGGGCCAGTTAAGTCCCATTTGGCCAACTGTTCACTGATATTCAGAAGGAGATAGCTGGCTATCTCCTATTGAATATCAATCTCGCTGGCTATCCCAATGACTGGCTATGTTGCTGCCGATTTTCATTGGCTGGCTGCCTAAAGCACGAGGCTAGATAGACCCACCTAAAAAGCAGACCTATGTTTTGCCATTAGCCTTAGCCAGCCAGTCGATGAGAATCAACGTGGCCCACTAAGTTCACAGCAGCGAACCGATTTAGCGCGCGCTAACTGATTTAGCATGAGCTAAACGATTTAGCACATGCTATTTTGCACTAAATCGGTTTGTGCTCCTTTGTTCCAGATATGCAATGCTGGTGGCCAGATATGCCCCTGACATTAAATATCTGTGGTCACCATGGCCCATGGGAGGTAGCCAGGCTTCCTTCCACAGATTGAATATTGAGGACCTTACTGTCCAAGTAAAAGTATGTGCACTATGGTCTATATACTTTTAGCCAGAATGAAGATGGGACATAATCTGTCAATTTACTCAAGTACAATCACTATTTACCTAGATAAATAGCTTTAAATATTGACCTCCCTAGAGTACCTGGCACAAGTGCATTGGACTGTCAAATTTTTCATGATCAGGGAATGTAAAATGAATATGTATGAAGCAAGAACAAAATAATAAGATTGAACTTTCAATAGGAAAAATGTGTGATTTCTCTCTGTATTGTGTGCATCCTGCTCAATATTTGATTTGAAAAGTCTACTGCTCATTTACATGTGCTTATAAATGTAAAGCGAAGAAAGATTTCTTTTGACTGGTTTCACTGGGTTTTGATTTTGAAAGAAAGTTCTGACATTTAAGCATATGGAAAAAAAATCATGTGAAGTCAACCATTTTAATTTTTTTTTTAAATTATTTGAGCTATTAAAACAGCAGTCAGAATTCAGGTGCCTCCAGATGAATCACTGTTGAACTGAGATCTATGTGAAGCACAAGCATAAAAAATGTTAATTCTGTTCAGTAAGGATAAAATGCCAGTCCCTTCGTTTCCCTCTAATTTATGAACTATGAAGAGGGGGCTGACGTGCTTGGAGTGAACTTAGCAGAAGAATAGATGGGAGGTTCAAAGTCAGTCTGTAGGAAACTGGATACTTGAATGATTTTAGTGATGTACTTGAATACTATTAAAATTGCAAAAAGAAAGATTTTCATTCAAAACTGAACAGTCTGTGAATAAACTTATGATGTTTTTGACATTGCTTCTCCCATCCCCAATCCTACACCTACCCCTACTTTTCCCTTGAGACTGTTATTGAAATGCTTTCATGTTTTATTGGTTTCTTGGGAGGTTTGTATCCTGTACAGCAGGGGTGCCCACACTTTTAGGGCTTGCGAGCTACTTTTAAAATGACCAAGTCAAAATGATCTACCAACAATAAAATTTTTTAAAAACACAAAGCACACTGTACGCAGAGAAAATGTTAATTATCATTTATATTCTGGGGTTTTTTTCAAAGAGGTCAAGGCAGATGACTCTATGCAATGTCACCTCAGTAACAACCATACAAAAATAGACAAATATACCCCCTCCCTTTTTACTAAACCATGATAGCAATTTTTAGCGCAGGGAGCTGCGCTTAATGAGCCGTGCTGCTCTCGACGCTCATAGGCTCCCTGCGCTAAAAAATGCTTTTGCGGTTTAGTAAAAGGGGGCCATAGTGCAAAATATAGACAGCAGATATAAATTCTCAAAACGGACACATAAAAACATAAGCAATGCCTCTGCTGTGTCAAACCTGAGGTCCATTGTGCTCAGCAGTCCACTCACGCGGCGGCCCAACAGGTCCAGGACCTGTGCAGTAATCCTCTATCTATACCCCTCCATCTCCTTTTCCAGCAGGAAATTGTCCAATCCTTTCTTAAACCCCAGTACCGTACTCTGCCCTATTACGCCCTCTGGAAACGCATTCCAGGTGTCCACCACACGTTGGGTAAAGAAGAACTTCCTAGCATTCATTTTGAATCTGTCCCCTTTCAACTTTTCCGAATGCCCTCTTGTTCTTTTATTTTTTGAAAGTTTGAAGAATCTGTCCCTCTCTACTCTTTCTATGCCCTTCATGATCTTGTCTCTATCATATTCCAGTTTCTCCAATCTCTCAGCGTATGAAAGGTTTTCCATTCCTTTTATTAGACGTGTTGCTCTCCTCTGAACCCTCTCGAGTAACGCCATATCCTTCTTAAGGTATGGCGACCAATATTGTACTCCAGATGCGGAAGCACCATCGCCCGATACAACGGCAGGATAACTTCTTTCGTTCTGGTTGTAATACCCTTCTTGATTATACCTAGCATTCTATTCACTCTCTTAGCAGCCGCTGTGCACTGTGCCATCGGCTTCATTGTCATGTCCACCATTACCCCCAAGTCCCTTTCTTGGGTACTCTCATTCAATAACATCCCTCCCATCGTTTAGTTCTACATCGGGTTTCTGCTTTCCACATGTAATACTTTACATTTCTCAACAGTGAACTTCATCTGCCATCTCGTCGCCCATTCCTCTAGTTTGTTCAAGTCCCTTTGCAATTCTTCTCAGTCCTCTTTAGTCCGAGCTCCACTAAATAGTTTGTTGTCGTCCACAAATTTTAGTATCCCACACTTCGTCCCTGTTTCTAGATCATTTATGAATATATTAAATAGCAGTGGCCCGAGCACCGAGCCTTGCGGAACACCACTCGTGACCCTCCTCCAGTCCGAGTAGTGGCCCTTCACCCCTACTCTCTGTTTCCTACCCGCCAACCAGTTTCTGATCCATCTATGTACGTCTCCTTCCACCCCATGGTTCTTAAGTTTCCGGAGTAGACGTTCATGAGGCACCTTGTCAAAGGCTTTTTGGAAATCTAGGTATATGATGTCTTTGGGGTCTCCTCTGTCCATCCGTTTGTTAATTCCTTCGAAGAAGTGCAATAAGTTAGTTAGGCACGATCTTCCCTTGCAGAAACCATGTCGGCTGGTTATCAGAAGTTCGTTTCTTTCAAAATGTTCATCGATGTTTTCTTTTATCAGTGCTTCCGCCATTTTCCCCGGAACCGAGGTCAGACTCACCGGTCTGTAGTTTCCTGCGTCACCTCTTGATCCCTTTTTAAAGGTGGGCGTAACGTTGGCTATCTTCCAATCCTCCGGGATCACGCCTGTTTTCAGGTATAGGTTGCAAATTTGCTGCAGTAGTTCCGCTATCTCCTCCTTTAATTCCTTCAGAACCCTTGGATGGATTCCGTCCGGACCCGGGGATTTGTCAGTTTTTAGTTTATCTATCTGTCTGCGCACATCTTCAAGGCTCACTTCCATGGATGTTAATTTTTCTGCTTGATTTCCATTGAAGAATTGCTCAGGTTCCCGAATGTTGGTTGTGTCTTCATTTGTAAATACAGACGAAAAGAACATGTTAAGTCTTTCCGCAACTTCTTTCTCCTCTTTCACCACTTCCTTCCTGTCTCCGTTATCCAGCGGTCCCACCTCCTCCCTAGCCGGCTTCTTCCCTTTAACATATCTAAAGAACGGATTGAAATTTTGTGCTTCTCTGGCTAGCCTCTCTTCATACTCTCTTTTGGCTTTTTGAACCACACGGTGACATTCTTTTTGATACTTCCTGTGCTCTTTCCAGTTCCCCTCGGTTTTGTCCATTATCCATTTCCTGAATGAATTTTTCTTATTGCCTATCACTTCCTTCACTATTTTAGTTATCCACGCTGGGTCTTTTGTTCGACTCTTTTTGCACCCCTTTCTGAATCTGGGGATATACAGATTTTGTGCCTCACTCACCGTGTCCTTGAAAAAAGACCAGGCATGTTCTAACGTTTGCCATTTTTAGGAAGTGTTCCTAAGTTTCTTCCTTACCATTTCCCTCATTGCTTCGTAGCTTCCTTTCCTGAAGTTAAAAGTTGTCGCTATGGTTCTCTTTCCTTTTGGTATTCCTACCTCAACCTTGAACTTGATCATATTATGATTGCTGTTTCCCAACGGTCTCACTACTTCCACTTCCTTTGCAGGTCCCCTTAACACATTTAGGATTAGATCCAGAGTGGCATTTCCTCTCGTTGGTTCTCTAACAAGCTGCTCCATGAAGCAATCTTGTGTAGCCTCCAGGAATTCTGTCTCCCTAGCGCATCTTAAGCTTCCAAGATTCCAGTCTATCCTGGGGTAGTTGAAGTCTCCCATAATATCCGTATTACCGCTTTTGCATTCTCGCTTCAACTCGGCTTCCATTTCTTCATCGATATCTCCAGTTTGCCTGGGTGGACGATAGTATAGGCACATCTTTATTTCATGCCCTTTCCTTCCCGGTATTTTAACCCATAGCAATTCCAGTTTGTTGGTCATCTCTGCTGTGTCCATTCTTGTCGATTGTATGTTTTCTTTTATGTATAGGGCTATTCCACCTCCTTTCTGTCCTGACCTATCCTGGCGATAGATGTTACGCCAATTTTTATAAAGAGATCCAGGGGAGATCCGGAAAATTACAGACCAGTAAGCCTGACTTCAATGCTGGGCAAAACAGTGGAAACAATTATAAAAAATAAAATTGTGAAACAGGTAGCCAAACATTATTTAAGTCGCAAGATTGTTGGCGTTATGTAAAAATAAAGTTATTATTATTATTTAATGAAACAGTTAGCATGGGTTCAGCCGAGGAAGATCTTGCCTCATAAATTTGCTTGACTTCTTTGAAGGTATGAATAAACATGTGCATAAAGGTGAGCTAGTTGATGTTTTATATCTAGATTTTCAGAAAACTTTTGACAAAGTTCCTCATAAGAGGTTCATGAGAAAATTAAAGGGTCATGGGATAGGTGGCAAAGTTCAGTTGTGGATTAGGAATTGGTTATCAGAGAGAAAACACAGGGTAGTGTTAAATGGTCATTTTTCTCAATGGAGGAGAGAAAACAGTGGAGGGCTACAGGGATCTGTACTGGGACTGGTGCTATTTAACTTATTTATAAATGATCTGGAATTTGGAACGAGTGAGGTGATTAAATTTGCAGATGTTACTAAACTATTCATAGTTGTTAAAAATCATGCAGATTGTGAAAAATTGCAAGCAGACCTTAGGAAATTGGAAGACTGGGCATCCAAATGGCAGATTAAATTTAATGTGGACAAATGCAAAGTGATACACATTGGGAAGAATAACCCAAATCACAATTACCAGATGCTAGGATCTACCTTGGGGGTTAGCACCCAAGAAAAGGATCTGAGTGTCATTGTAAATACAATGAAACCTTGCACTCAATGTGTGGCGGTGGCCAAAAAAGCAAATGAGATGCTAGGAATTATTAAAAAAGGGATGGTTAACAAGACTAAAAATGTAATAATGCCTCTGTATCTCTCCATTGTGCGACCTCACATGGAGTATTACATTAAATTCTTATCTCCTTATCTTAAGAAAGATATAGCAGAACTAGAAATGGTTCAAAGAAGAGCGACCAAGATGATAAACAGGATGGAATTCCTCTCATATGAGGAAAGACTAAAAAGGTTAGGGCTCTTCAGTTTGGAAAATAGATAGCTGAGGGAAGATAAGAATGAAGTGTACAAAATCCTGAGTGGAGTAGAATGGGTACAAGTGGATCAATTTTTTACTCCATCAAAAATTACAAAGACTAGAGGACACTCCATGAAGTTACGGGGAAATACTTTTAAAACCAATAGGAGGAAATATTTTTTCACTCAGAGAATAGTTGCCAAAGGTTGTGGTACGAGCGGATAGCGTAGCTGTTTTAAAACTCCATTTAAATACAGTAATTATAAAGCCCCAAGAAAACTTAATACTGCCTCTTTTTTAATACTGTTATTAAACATTACTATAACACTTATTTACCTATTAACTAATTCTCATAACTCATTCATAATGTCTTCACAGCCTTCCACTATTCCAGTTGTCTGGGGCCATCGCCCCAACAACTCTAAACCACATTCAGTTCATCTGCCAATACGCACTCAAGTCTCTACTACTTCCCATCCCATTCTGTATCAAACTATTTACAATTCATCTTTGACTTTCGGACTTATTAATGCAAGATCTCTTAAAAACAAGTACCACCTGATAAAAGAAACTATTCTTTCTCATAATTTACACATCCTCTTTATCACAGAAACTTGGCTTACTGAAGGTGACGAAGCCTAGCTCTCATTTTGTTGTCCCCCGGGCTATTCCTATCAATTTAATCATCGTAATAAATGCACAGGTGGCGGTCTTGCTATCATCTTACAGGACAATTTAATTAGTATTACTGAGCATTCATCAGGTCAAGTTGCTATAGAATTCTTTCAACTTAAACTCAACATTAAGCCCATAACCAATATCGTATTACTTTATATCCCACCAACAATTGGTCAAAATACATTAATCTTACTCCAAAATCTAATATTTGATTTCTGTTCCTCTTCAAATAACCCTTGGATTCTAGGTGATTTTAATATTCATTTCGATGACCCAACTAGTTCTATTACCACTGACATGCTAACTTCTATCAACACTCTTAAATTGCAACCTCATATTCAAAGCTCAACTCACATTGCAGGACATACACTAGATATGATTTTAACCCCTAAGTCTAACATTTCTACTTTTTCAGATTTGCGTATTACACCAGTACCCTGGTCTGACCATCACCTTATTACAATCAAATGCTCTTCTAAGTATACTTTAAGTAGCCTCAACAACAAAAATAAGATATCTCGTATCGTAACTACTCTAATCTAGAATTATCAAATATAACTTCATCATTTAACATACAAACATCAAACACAAATTCTAACACAATGGAAACCCTTCTTACTAACTGGAATTTAGCTATTCAATCTTTATTGGACAAAGAAGCACCCCTAATCTCTAAAACAGTTTCCCCACGCAAATTACTAAACCCTTGGTTCTCAGAAGAGCTCGTCTTTCTAAAAAAACAACTAAGATCACTCGAGAGGAAGTGGCGACACAACAAATCCCCTATCAACTTACATTTTTACAAAGAACATGCCCACTTTTATAGACCAAAATTAATCTTGCAAAAAAAACCTACTACTCTAATAAAATCTTAAAGACAAAAAATTATTCGATACTGTTTTCTATTATTAAATCAATTGCCCCCAATACTCAAAGATTAGACACTAACTTAACAAATAGTCTTACTGCCCAGGAGCTTGCTGATAATTTTTGTAAAAAAATTAAAGATATTCGGAATACATTTACTCCGGTTATATCCAATGCACAGATACATACTTCTAATGACTGTCAACTACCACTTGCTAAATGCTTTTCGTTCAACCTCCCCATATTAGATGATATAAAACATCTTTTTCTAAGAGTTAATTTAAAAGGCACTCGTGATGAGATCATTCCTCCAGTAATTAAAAAAAAAAAAAATTTGTACGTTTTTATATGTTTATTCGAAATAGTCTAGAACTGGGTCTATTACCATCAGCATGGTGGTACTCCAATAATAAAAGATCACAAAGCCAGTCTTGAGAATGCCTCCAATTACCAGCCCATAGCTAACATTCCTTTTTTGGCAAAACTAATTGAAAGACTGGTATTTGAACAATTATCAGATTTTGTGGAAACAACTAATGTCCTACACCCAAATCAAACAGGTTTTAGGAAAAACAACTCTACGGAGTATTCACTAATTGGACTAACCACAAACATACTCTATCACTTAGATCACCACAGTTCTGTTATTCTTTTTTCTCTTGACCTATCAGCAGCATTTGACACCATTGACCACGTATTACTTCTTGACAGATTGAAATCAATAGGAATTGATTGTCAAGTTCTCGATTGGTTTAACTCTTTTCTTTCTGATCGTTCATCTGCTGTTACCTTTAAAAACACAGTTTCAAAACCTTATACTTCTAATTATGGTATCCCCCAAGGATCCATATTATCCCCTTTTTTATTCAATATCTTTCTTTCTCCATTACTATGCCTATGTCAATCTATAGGCTTCACTACCTTCACTTATGCTGATGATGTTCAATTGCTTCATTCACTTAATCCAGACAACAAAGATGAAATAACTGAAATTAATAGAAAGCTAGTAGATATTAAACAATGGCTTAGCTCTAATATGTTAGCTTTAAACATACAAAAATCTAAAACACTATTTTTCCCTTGGAAAAAAGACATAAGTCTAAATGCTCCATTTATTTTAGACAATGTTCATCTAAAATCAGTAAAATCCCTAAAAATACTAGGTATCATTATAGATGATAGGTTATCTTTCCACGAACATATAACTAACACTGTCAGATCTTGTTTCTATAGGCTGCGTATGATCCGCTCAATTGCTAAATTTTTAGAACCAAAATCGCTCAATATATTGATCCACTCGTTAATTATTTCAAAACTTGATTATTGTGACTCTTTACTGATAAATGTTATCCAAAAAGAAAAGAGGAGACTACAGATAGTTCAAAATACCGCCATCAAATTAATACACAACCGTAAAAAATTTGACCATGTCACACCACTCCTGATTGAATCACATTGGCTTCCCATCGCTCATCGTATTACTTTTAAAATTTTACTTTTAGTTTTTAAAACATTGTCCTCAAACGAACCTCAATTCATTAATAAGTTACTTATTCCACATAGTACATCACGTTCTCTAAGGTCCACTAATCAAAAACTTTTAACAATTCCATCGCTAAAAGTTATTGGAACTCGTCGCCTTGATATTTTTTCTGTAATGGCCCCACAATTATGGAACACTTTACCTCAGTATATAAGAGAGGAAATGACCTAAAATTTTTTAAAGGCATTCTGAAGAGCTTCCTTTTTAAAGACGCTTTTAACTTATAATCATATTTTAACTTAAATCATTTTTTTTTTTCTTTTAAATCTTAATCATCCTACCTGCTGTTTTTACCATTTGTGTTTTCTTTTATATATACAATTGTAGTTCTGCCCTTTCTTCCCTTATGTATCTGTTAGTTTGTATGTTAGTATGTCAAACTTATTTAATCTATTATAATTAACCTAATGTGTACACCTCTTTCTTTTTTTATTTGTAAATCGCTTAGCAAATTAAATTAAGCGATTCAATAAGTTAAAAATAAACTTGAAACTTGAAACTTTAAGAAAGGTTTGGACATTTTCCTGGAGGAAAAGTTCATAGATTGCTATTGAGAAAGACATGGGGGAAGCCACTGCTGCTCTGGATTGGTAGCATGGAATGTTGCTAGTCTTTGGGTTTTGGCCAGGTACTAAGGACCTGGATTGGCCACCATGAGGACGGGTTACTGGGCTTGATGGACCTTTGGTCTGACCCAGTAAGGCTATTATTTTGTTCTTAAGTTCTTAGTAACATATAGTACCTTAGTAAATGACAGCAGATAAAGTCCTGAACGGTCCATTCAGTCTGCCCATTCTCATTAAAAATGCATGATTAAAATAACTTGTCTCTTCTTTGATATTTCTTTCTAAAGTTTGATATTTCTTTCTAAAGTTTACCTGTTTATCGTACAATATATTAAAATTTGATATACCACCAAAGTTGCACAGGCAAATCATATTATAAAGGTAGAAAAGAGCTCCATAAATATAAAAAATACAGTATACATACAATACTAACACACCTAAAAGAGAGAGCTAAACTAAATCAAACCTAATAGTTGGTCCCTGGTAGGATACCACCTACATTCTTTGTAATAGCATTCTTAACAGGATTAGAACAAATCAAAAGCAGACTGAAATAAAAAAAAGTTTTTAACTGACCAAAATTCTCGATAAGAATAAATTAACTGGAGTAAGTGTGGTAAAGAGTTCCATAGTGAAGGAACAAGATTAAGAAAAGCACTTTTGCAAGTGGATTCCCACTTAGTCTGCACCAATGGAAGAATTCTTAGGTGATGATCATTTAGGGAGGAATTCCTCAAGGGACGCTAACTATAATATATGCTAAATGCTAAAATACCCATTATATTTCTAAGGGTGTCTTAGCATTTAGCGCATGCTAAATCAGTTAGTGCCCCTTGAGGAGATCCCCCCTTAATGATCGCAAACAGCGTATGAGAGTATATGGAAGTGTAAAGAGTGACAGATAACTGGGTATACCATCATGAAAAACCTCATATGTTGAAGTAATAATTTTAAATTTTATTTTGGACTGGATTGGGAGCCAATGTAATTGATTCTGCAAAGGGGTTATATGATCATTATGTTTGCCTTGCAGCATTGTTTTGAAGGAGTCGTAATCTGTTGAGACTATAACATGGAAGGCCTGCATAAATCGAATTGACCCAAGGAATGAGGTAGGTAGGTTTTGCAATAAGTTATTGTTAACTTTGTTACTGTTTCTGCGCAACATTCTTGCCCCTCCCCCACTCAATAAAACCCTAACTAAATTTGAATTAAGAATTTGTGCAGCGGCTTTGATCAATGGTGCTGCACAAGGTTAAAACTGCTGATCGATGTTTCTTTGGAGGAATCAATTTTTCCTGATACCTTCAAATCTTCATTAATGAGATCCTCCTCCTTAAACCCCACCCCCGACACAATCTATTGGCCTGTATAATCAACATATTAACATATCACCAGGGTCCAGTTTAATGTACAAGAACATAGAAGTGCCTTGTATGCTGATGAGTCACTATTCATCACAGATATTAAGCTCAAGGTTCCATGCTACGGTAAGCACTGGTGTGTGATTTCCATAGCTTAAAAGTGCTTAACATATGACATGCCGAGGCATTTAATCGAAGGTTCTGAATGTGTGAGTACAAACGATATGCTATAAAAAAAAATAGTTTTTTTGAGGAGGGGCATATCCGAGGATGAAGAGTGGATGTTCCTATGCTAATCAGTTAGCCTATCAATATTGCTACATGCTTACCGATTTGCATGGGGATAGTGTGTGAGCCCTTGAAGAATATAAAATAGGTGGCAGTAAGGGCTTCCATGCTAATTTTTGGTAATAGCTGCATGCAAATGGCAATGTTAGTCCATGGCCATCAATTCAGAAAATGGAAAATCAACCATAGACTTGTTTTCCTGGACATTTTCTTTGCCCTCAACATGGTCAACCATGGGCTGGATTCAACAGTTAACCAGCTAAGTGCCAACTCCTGCCCAGAATGCCCCACCACAATAGGCAGTTTTAGCTTGGGAATTACCTGAACATTTTCAGTGGTGCTATCTAGTTAATCTGCACACTGTAACCACACATTACAACATTGTCTATTTTTTTCTTTTTAAGGAGGCATTTCAGGTATGGAAAATGGGTGTTTCTAGACTACATATGCAACCTAAATGAATAAACCCCACTAATCAAATTGCGATAACCCAACGCGCTGTATTCTACTTCTAGGTGTGAAAAAAGCCCCAGAATTTGGAGCTGTTTACTCAATCAGGCTTCCATGCATGATCACTCACTTGTTGCTCCCAATACAGTCATAGGCAAAAAAAAAACTCTTATGAACTTTTTTTCTTAGTTTTTCTTATTTACTTAATTATCAATAACCTATTGTTACGTGGACGGGCATAATCAAAGAAATGTCTATTTCCATTTTGGACCTAGGACGCTAGTTGCCCAAAGTCGGTAGCATCTAAAGTCCATTCTCAAAAAATACATCCAAAATGTTTTTTCTCCTAAAATCATCTACTTCTACGTCCAGCCATTTGATCATCCAGAATACTAGTACATTTATATTTATACTACATTCTTGTCCAAAAAAATCATCCAAGTCCCAAACACCTAAAACAAGACCTTTTGGATTTGGGAGGAGCCAGAAAAATGATGCACTGCTCACCAGATATGGCAACAGAGTAGTGGGCACTGCTGTGAACTTCACAAAAAAGGATGCCACATAAACATCTCACCACAATTCTCTTGCAGGTCATGGTGAGGCCCCCCCCAAATCTACTATACCCAACTGTCTACAACACCAATACTCCTTATGGCTGCAGGTGCTACCTATATGGCAGTAGTGTAGGGTTTGTTTGTTTTTTGATGGACTCACATTTTTCACCATGAATGCAGTGGTTAGAGTGGCTTATGGGCATGGTTCCTTCTCTCTATGGTTCACTAGCCCACCCCTGACTACTTAAGCCACCTCTGTGCTTCTCTACTAGGCTTTCCTATGCCAGGTGCTAATGTTCTGGAGGCAGATATATTCGTTTATAGTCTAATTTTTATGGCAGTGTGTGTGTGAGGGGGGTGGGGGGGTCAGTGATCACTGGGGGGAGTGTGTGGGAGTATGTACTTTGTGTCTGAAGTGGTTATCTGACCACTTTGGATACCTTCTGGGCACTTAGACAGTGGCGTACCTAGCATATGTGATACTCAGGGCCCATCATTTTTGACCCCCCCCCCCATCTATATGAAAAATATGATTTTTAGTAACAATCCACATATCGCACAACATGAGTTTTCCTAGGAAAAGGCAACATCTTAAACACTGCAGTGAGCACTAGAACACCAACACATACATTGTAAAACTAAACAAGCCAGATCTCGCACAATCAATTGATCCTGTAGTCAATGCCAACTGAAAACTATGTCCTTTTCATACACACAGAATATATGGAATAATCACAAAGTAAAAATAGAAATATGTAGATAAAAGTTAAACTGAACCTCCAAGAAACCAGACTCTGCATAAACTGCAACACCACAACACCACAAAAACAGTAATACATGTCCTCTAATACTGTGAAAAATATAAAGACAGTAGATGTAAATTTGAAAAAACTGATACATAACAATCACCACTTTACAAATTAACAAATAAAAATAAAACAAATAATGAGAAATAAGAAAATACCATTTTATTGGACTAATCCCCATAAGCTCGGTCCCTATCCCCGCAAACCACCTGATTCCATCCACACAAGCCTTGAATTGTTTTATAATGAACTTATTAAATTAAAGTATAAAAAGAAACAATATTCTGTACAATTGTCAATTTATAAATCAGCGTCTTCTCCCCATTCTCTCTTCCCCATTTTCTTTCAGCGTCCTCAGTCCACTCTCTCTCCACTTTCCTTCAGTACACGCACATAAAAACAAGCAATTCAGTGCACGCACATAAAAACAAGCAAGTAATTTTATATCATTTTCATTCTAATCATTCATAGAAATTAAAGTGTAAATAATGTCAGTCACATAACAAAACATGATTTTTTAAAAAATAATTCCATGCACAGTCAAGTCTGCAAGGATTACTAGATGTCTTTCAGCAGCTCCCCTCCTTCCCTCCCCCTTACCTTTGTGGCCAAGTCAAAATGATCTACCAACAATAAAATTTTAAAAACACAAAGCACACTGTACGCAGAGAAAATGTTAATTATCATTTATATTCTGAGGTTTTCAAAGAGGTTAAGGCACATGACTTTATGCAATGTCACCTCAGTAACAACTATACAAAAATAGACAAATATACCCCCTCCCTTTTTTACTAAACTGCGATAGTGGTTTTTAGCGCAGGGAGCTGCGCTGAATGCCCCACGTTGTTCTCGACACTCATAGGCTCCCTGCACTAAAAACCGCTATTGTAGTTTCGTATAAGGGGGCCATAGTGCAAAATATAGACAGCATATATAAATTCTCAAAACGGACACATTTTGATCACTAAATTGAAAATAAAATCATTTTTCCTACCTTTGTTTGGTCATTTCATCAGTCTCTGATTGCACTTTATTCTTTTGATTTTGCATCTAATATTTCTTCCCTTCTTTTAGCCTCCTGTATGCTTCCTCTCCTCCAGACCTCATTCCCTCCTCTAACTTTTTCTTTGTTTCATCCTGCCCCCTTCTTTCTTTCTTTCCATGCCCCCTTTCTTTCTCTATGTCTGTCTTTCTCTCTCTCCATGCCCCATTTCTTTCTTTCTTTCACCCTGCCCCCCTTCTTTCTTTCTCTCTCCATGCCCCCTTTCTTTCTGTATGTCTGTCTTTCTCTCTCTCTCCGTACCCCATTTCTTTCTTTCACCCTGCCCCCTTCTTTCTTTCTCTCTCCATGCCCCCTTTCTTTCTCTATGTCTGTCTTTCTCTCTCTCCGTGCCCCATTTCTTTCTTTCTTTCACCCTGCCCCTTCTTTCTTTCTCTCTCCATGCCCCTTTTTTTTCTGTATGTCTGTCTTTCTCTCTCTCTTTCCGTGCCCCATTTCTTTCTTTCACCCTGCCCCCTCTTTCTTTCTCTCTCCATGCCCCCTTTCTTTCTCTATGTCTGTCTTTCTCTCTCTCCGTGCCCTATTTCTTTCTTTCTTTCACCCTGACCCTTCTTTCTTTCTCTCTCCATGCCCCCTTTCTTTCTCTATGTCTGTCTTTCTCTCTCTCCGTGCCCTATTTCTTTCTTTCTTTCACCCTGCCCCTTCTTTCTTTCTCTCTCCATGCCCCCTTTTTTTCTCTATGTCTGTCTTTTTCTTTCTGCATGCCCCATTTTATTTCTTTCTTTCTTTGTTTCACCCTGCCCCCTTTCTTTCTTTCTTTCTCCCTGCCCTCCCCCATGCCACCGCCATTGGGAAACATGCTGCTGCCACTGCCGCAGGGGAATAGGATGCCACTGCCACCATCGGGAACAAGCCAGCTCCAAGTTCTCCCTCCCTGCTTTTCTTCCCCACGGGGCCAACCAATTCTCTCTGCCCAACGTCAATTCTAACGTCGGAGAGGACATTCCGGGCCAGCCAGGCAGCGATTGGCTGGCCCAGAACGTCCTCTCTGACATCAAAATTGATGTCGGGTGGTGAGAGTTGGTCAGCCCCGCGGGGAAGAAAAGCAGGGAGGGAGAACTCGGCACCGGCTTGTTCCCGATGGCGGCAGTGGCAGCCTATTCCCCGGTGTGTGGCCAGTTGTGCACCCTCTTGGGGCGTGCACCCAGGGCGGACCACCCCCCTTCCTCCCCTTGGTACGCCACTGCATTTAGATCTGTTTTTAGATCGTGTAAGTCATAACGTATAAGTTTCGTCTAGGCAATCTCATCAAACTTTCGATTATTCCTGCACTATGACTAAGTCAAGGTCGGCCCAAATCCCGCCCTAACCACTCCTTCAAAAACATCTCTTTCAGCTCTGGCGCACAGCAGGATTCAGAGGCTTAAAAAGTCTCTGGATACGTCTAAAAACCCGCTTTGATTATCAGCACTTGGACGACCTGTCTTTTAGGTCATCCAAGTGTTGATTTGGGTGGGTTTTTAGACATATTTATTGAACATTATTTAACAGTATTAGACAGTATGGGGCTCATATTTGAAAGAAAAATATCGTTAATGAACTTCCACTATTTCAATGAGTAAGCCTTAAGACAGACAGACAGAAAGGGAAAGGAGGACAGATGAAGACACTAAAGGAGTCTGTAGAGGTAACAAAGTATCCAACATAGAAACAAGATAAGTTGTCATGCTTCATTAATGATTTAAATTGAAACTGCTGGTTATACAAATTGCTCTAACTCTGAAGGCTTGCTCTATTTGGAGTTTGACTAGTTTGTGAAATCCAGACATTGAACATTATTTAACAGTATGGGCCGGATTCTGTATAGGACGCCCGGTCTCAGAAGCCACCTACGTGGCTTTTGAGAATTGCACATGGGCATCCTATATAGAATTGCGCCTGTATTCACAGACAGATGCCTAAGCCCGCCTAACTCCATGATTCTCTAACTTCCATCATTGTTTCAGAAAGACCATTATCTAGGTAGTTACTATCCCAGTTCATAGCTTCCTCGGCATTAACTTCAATTTCATTGTCTGAGTCTATTTCCATATTATTTTCCTGTGCATTTACTTCAGGGAATTCTACCTTATTTTCCAATGCTCACCTGTCTTGGGTCCAGCGCCATACTGGCCTCTGCGCTTCAGGTAGTAATGCTGTCACAGTGGGTTTTCCTCTTAGCTGTTTGTTCCCAGTCTGCTAAGGTAGTTAAGGGTTGGTTCCAGAGTGAGCTGCCTCCTGATTGGCTGAGGTTTCTCCTGTGCTACAAGCATGTTTGCACTGGTTTGCTGCTTGGGGTTTTGTGTGTCCTGACCCTTTGGTTTGCCTCTAAATAACCTGCCAGGATCTCCCTGCACTGGCTTAGGCGCATTGCTTAGGAAAATATAAAGGGCACTTGGCTGTTTAGATTCCTTTAGTAGATGTCTGGGCTTGGGCATAGGTCTATTAGTACCAGGTCTGCAAGGGCCTGCAAAGACAAATTGTTTTTCATACCATATGATGGTTTATAATAGTTGGTTGCATTTAATAAACTCTACTTTATCCCAGGTTGATGTGTACGGTTCCTTCCCCACTTTCTTTCTATTGTATATGTGCCGTCGGGTTGTCTGCCTTGTTCCTTGGATTTTAATTGCTATTATTGCCAGGGACATGTACCTATTTCCTCAGCAGCTAATTCTGCAGCTTGTTGGCTGTGAGTCATAGAATCTTCCCTGTGAGAAGGCGCATCATATTTATACCAGGGTTTTCTTTGCCTAAAGTTAGGCGTAGATATCGGAGCCTAATGGGCCATGATTCTATAAAATCCACCTAACGTTAGACGCTGAAATCGGAGCCTAACTTAATTGATCAATAGGCTTAATCAGTGCCAATATTAGCGCTCCACGCTTCACAATCAACTTTAATTGTACTTAAAAGTTAGGCGCCTAACTTTAGGCAGACTTTATAGAATCAGGGCCAAGGTTCCAACTTACCCTTTTAAACAAGGCTGTCCCCTTATAAAAGTACTCCCACACACTGCACACCTGCAATTTATTACGAAGGCTACAGAAAATGTGTTACAACTATCAGTAAAAATATCAGTACAATTTGAAAGCCATCCTTGCTTCACTATTACATGGGCTGAATTTTTCTTCTTTAACGATATCATTCATGCCCATCGCATTTTTCTATTACAGGGAAGGCCGCTGCAACTTCATTCCTACAGAAACTGGTGCAGCGCAAGTGATAATTAGTTTTGACCAGTTATGTGTGACAAAATAATGTCCAACAGTGCTGTGGCACTGCTCGTTCTAATTTGATTCCTATGCGACCTGACAGCGTACTTTTTAAAATTTTATTTTAAGGTAGACACATCTGAGCTGTGTTATTACTGAAAAGGTGACCATATTAAAAAGAGACTTCATCTATGTTTTATTATATATGCTACACAACATATATCAAATCTCATTATTATAGCAATCTGGACAAAACACTGCCATGCTTCCCTTGGGGTAAGCAGGGGAATAAGGCAACTGCTTCAGCCAGTGATGCATCTTGTTGCCATATACTGTATATTAGGATTTATTTACCCTTGTTGAAGGAATTCACTCAAGGTAGTTTATAGCAAGAATAAGTCAAATATAGGCAATAGTAGGGTTACCAGACGTCTGGATTTCCCCGGACATGTTCTCCTTTTGAGGACATGTCCAGGTTTTCCAGACGGCTTTTCAAAATCCAGCACTTTATCTGGGTTATGAAAAGCTTGGAAGAAATCACTGTTGGGCAGGAGAGCATCCGCGTACCGGGGCGAGAATGGGTGGAACTGGGCGGGCCTGGAGGCGGGTCTAGGGGTGTCTGGATTTTCCGAACGGAAAATCTGGTAACCCTAGGCAATAGGAAATTACAGCAGTGAAAAATATTCAAATAGCAGTCCAAGGTATGGCATAGTATGCTACAGACGTACAATGTCACTATAACACAATGAAACATCCGTAGAATCTGGCTGAAGTAGCTGAGACTTTCTGTGGCTTAAATTCTGACAGAAAAGGAAAAGTCCACAGAGGCCAGGTATTACATAACAAAAAGAAGGGTAAAACCATAAGTCAAAGTATTAAAAATATTTAGGGCTCCTTTTACTAAGCTGCGATAGTGTCTTTAGCCGCTCTACGCGGCTAAAACTAACGCCAGCTCAATGCTGGCATTAGCGTCTAGCGCGTGTGCTAAAACCACTATCGCAGCTTAGTAGAACAAGCCAAAGAACAAACAGCGTCAGTCAAACCCCAAAGTTCCCATCCAAAGGCGCACCATACACTCCCCAAGCATGCCCTCGCATACTCCCTACTCCAGACCAGTAAAGTGTAGTCATTGAAGGAAAGAGCAGCCTAAAACCGAGACTGAGAGTGGTGGCCCTCCACAGATAAGGTTAATACGTCTCGCCAAAAGGGACACATAACTCAATTTCTCTAGTCTATGGATTTGAGGTTGAACTATGCGATGCAGCTTGGACAATGGGTTTCAAGAAATATATTGTTAGCTTTTTGTGGGTGTCATTTTGCATTTTGGATGTGAATACTTGTTTTATCCTTGACATTTGCACCATGGATATTGTTGATATTTGTCTAATAAACACATTTTATAAACAAAACATATAAACAATTTTGGTTAGCACCTACCTTAGAGTTAAAACACTAAGGGCTTAATTCAGTAAATAGCACCCAAATTTGGACACCAAAAAGAATGAGCACTAAGGCCTATTCTATAAATGATACTCCAAGTTGAGCACTATGGCCTCCTTTTACTAAGCTAGCGAACAGAAGGAATTGATAATAGCTGTTGCTGTGTTGACCGTAACAATCTGGAAGATGTATATGGGATAAGGAATCTATCAAGAAAGGCTGGAGAATGGGCTGTTTGTACTTTAAAAGTTTGGTTGATGTTACTCTTCTTCTGCACAAGCTTGTTATATTCTTGTATATGATGGATGCTTCATTGTTTGTACTGTGCACCCTTGGGGTTCCCTTGTGTTGTATTTGCTGTTGTTTGCATCAATAAAAATTGTTTGAACCTAAAAGTTATGAACAGGATTTCAAATGTAATTTGATGAGAGATGGGTAGCCAGTGTGCCTTCTTTAAGAGAGGGGTGACGTGATCATATTTTCTTGCTCCATAAATGATTCTAACGGCCATGTTCTGTATTATTTGAAGTCTTCTAATTTTCTTCTGTGCCACTCCATGATAGAGTGAATTACAATAATCTAAGTTTCAGATGACCAAGGAATGTATGAGGATATTTAGTGATTTGGGGGTCCAAGAGGGGAGAGAGAGAACAAATCATCCTAAGCTTAAAGAAACATTTTCAAACCACAGCACTAATTTGTTTCTGAAAGCACAATCTATCATCTAGAATCACCCTCAGGAGCTTGAGTGTAGTGTCTAATTGAATTTGGAGTCAATCTAATGCAAACTGGAGCTATTAAGGATTTCTTTGGTATTATTTGGAAATAGAAATGCCTTGGTTTTACTGATATTGAGTGATAACAGGTTCTCACCGAGCCGTGAATGATCAATATTGTCAAAAGCTGCTGATAAGTCTAATGGTACCTTACCGTACTTCACTAAGGGTCTCTTTTATCAAACAAATTAGTGCAGACTGGCATGGCAAATGCATCAAAGCCAAGCTTTTACCACTTCCAGCATATTTTCCTTCTTTTCTACCTCCCCGAGGGGCAGCATATACCCCTCCTCTTGTGCATCCAGGATCTCTCTTCCTCCTTTCACATCAAATCATGTCATCTCTTCTTCCTTTCTCTCCCTGTTGAAGGTCTAGAATCTCTCTCTCTCTCTTTCTGTCTCTTTCCTCTCATAAGTCCTGCCATCTCTTCCTCCCCCATTCCAACATCTCTCCTCCAATTCATAGAAACATAGAAAAATGACAGCAAATAAAGGCCAAATGGCCATTCTAGTCTGCCCATCCTCACTCAAGTCCCATTACATTACCATCCTAGCATCTGTGGTCAGATAGTATAGACCCCTTCTCTCTGCCATGCCGAATCTAATGGAAACAGGAAGCTGCATCACATGAGGCAGGAAGCTGCAAAGGGAAGGGCCTGTGCCAGCTGGAGGCAGCATGTCTTCAATGCTGCCAGCCACAAAAACAAAGTTGGTGGGCTACCAGTGGACGAGAAGGGTAAAAAGTGAGAGATGCCAGGCTTTGGCAATGGGAGAAGGAAAACGAGAGAAAAAGATGCCAGACTAGCAGTGGCGTACCTAGCATATGTGACACCTGGGGCCCATCATTTTTTGACACCCCCCCATCTATATGAAAAATATGATTTTTAGTAACAATCTACATATCGCACAACAAGAGTGTACCTAGGAAAAGGCAGCATCTTAAACACTGCAGTGAGCACTAGAACACCAACACATACATTGTAAAACTAAACAAACCAGATCCTGTACAGTCAATTGATCCTGTACAGTCGATGCTATCAGAAAGCCATGTCCCTTTCATACACACATGATATAGGCAGTGATTGATTGGCCCAGAACGTCCTCTCCGACGTCAGAATTGACGTCGGACAGCTATAGTTAGTTGGCACGCGGGAAAAGAAGCAGGGCGAATTCAGAGGGAGGGAGAACTGGCGCCGGCTTCTTTCAGATGATTGCAATGGCAGCCTTTCCCCAATGGCAGGCCAGCTGTGCACCCCCTTGGGCCCGTGCACCTGGGGCGGACCGCACCCCCCCCGCCCCCTCCTAGGTACGCCACTGCAGACTAGTGAGCAGTCAGAAGCCAATGCGTATGGAAATGGCATTTAGGCATGTGAACTGGAGAAGGGGCCCATATGCATTTGTCACACCCCTAAAGCATGTAACTCGGAATGTTTGTGGATAGGATCCAGATCTTCCCACTTCCTGAAAATATGCCCCAAGGAAACCTTGTGATTCCTCAAGTAGTTTTTTTTAGTTTTGATTTTTCTTATGTTTGTTTATTTCTTTAAAATCGTCATGCATGTTTTTTGTGGGGCTTCGGTAGGTATTATTTTACAGTTCTGACACCAGATCTGTGCCGTGCACCAATTGTCATGTTGTAGTAGACTTGCAACCCTGTCTGTGAAAAGTTATTAAATTTGCACTGGATAACTCCAGTTCAGTAGAGACAAGATATGTTGGGCATGTTTTTGTTTTGTTTTAATTCTAGTCTCATGACATGCAAGTATTTATAGTTAATTTTCCCTTCAGGAAATAAGCAGCACTGAAAATGTCAACATAGTCAACATAAGATAAATATAAAACACAGGACTGTATCAGCCTCCTGAATGAACTGGAGCTATCCAGTAACCAAGCTCTGTACTTGAACAATTTAAGGTACAAATCAATTTAGCAGCTTAGGCATATCACAAGCATACAATAGCAGGTGAAAATGATGCTGCTAATTTGAAGCTGACAGAATTGTTGGAAAGTAAATGGCCATGAATTTTGATAAGAAAGAACAGTGAGCTGAATCTCTTTTTAAATAAAATTCCATAAAGGCTTTGAAGAAAGATTTCATTGCACCTGCACATAGGCATCTCCATCACACCTTTGTTTATAAAGGGGCTTGTTTTCTTCAAAAGGGTCAGGACAAAAGCAACATATATGCAACATTTTAATTGGAGGATATTAAATCATGAATTAACGTCAATGTTGAAAAAACCAGTGACCACAGTTTGTGTTAGCTGTCTCATTGCAATTTGCATTCATTGCAGCCACATCTTATCAACACTAATACAAGGAGAAATTAAGCTTGCATGCAATCAATGAGAAATTGATGAGCAAGAAAGGATATCTCTATTTCTGCACCTGCTCCAGATGTGGGCAAGGTTTCTTGCTGAATGTTCCAGTGACCCTGTTTCTGGAAGTAAACTTTTGATTATTCCTTGATTTTATATACCCACAATATACCGTGCAGTCAACAGTCATGATTTTTCTATTTGAAATCAACACTGCAAATAGAAAAGCATACCTGAAAAATTGTAGGAAAGTAGAAACTGG
Source organism: Geotrypetes seraphini (assembly GCF_902459505.1). Classification (NCBI taxonomy): domain Eukaryota; kingdom Metazoa; phylum Chordata; class Amphibia; order Gymnophiona; family Dermophiidae; genus Geotrypetes; species Geotrypetes seraphini. Next base: position 359,650,156 of record NC_047085.1, read on the forward strand.
CCTGTCTCCTGCCATTTGCAAAGGTCAATGTACTTCAAGATTACTGACTTTGTTAGGATGAGAAAGTGAAGGAGGAAGGTACTGGCAGGTGGAAGGGCAAAATAATGAGCTAAACTTCAAATAACTTATAAGGGCAACCCAACTTTATTTTTAGAAAATTGTACAAGTTATAAAAAATTAGGCTAATATGATTTCTGAATGAAGTAACTGAAAATGTAAGGGCAAAATGAGTAATGTTCATAAGGCAATTTCAACCTACCCCCAACAAGATAAAAAAAATTGTCAAGCAGTTTATACCACTGTCAAAAAGCTTTTGGGAGATACAATCTCAATGCATTATTTTTCACACCTCTACAAGTATGTTTGGAAACTTCAAAGGAGGTAAATTCTCAATCAGTCAATTTGCTTGGGTAAACTATGATCTATTATCATAACTGGTTTCAAAATATATCCTCCTTGGCTGTACAAGAGCTCTCAAAAGGTGGAGGACAGAGAGAGCAGAAGAAAGAATATCAAATGCAGTAAAGTGGGGAGTGAGAGGAAGATTTTTTTTTTCCAGATAGCTCAGTGAAAGGAAGTGTTTGAGGACTAAGGACCAGATTCTGTACAGTGCAACCGAAGTTGAAAAAGCAAATCTGTGCAGATTGCTGATTTGCATGTGCAGCTTAACTGAATAAAGAGCCAGTCATTGCCGATAATTGGCAATTAACAAGTAATAATTAATAATTGGCACTAATTAGAATGTGCACGCACAACTTTCTAAGGGCTAGATTCATCAACCTACCCAATCGGGCCTGAACCATGCAGGTCCGAAGAATTCCGCAAGATAAAATATGCAGATGGGGGCGATCAGAGGAACGCCCCCATCTGCCTGCATGGATCGCTGTTGTGCGATCCGTGTGCATGGATGGTCTGCGCATGCCCATCCGAGCCGTGACCTTTTTTTTTTAATAAAAACCTTGACTTCGGTTCCTTGGGCTGGCTGGAAAAGCTGCATAGTGCTACAATTCATTCTAAAATCCACCTCTTTTAAACTCCCATTTTACTGGCAGACACTCCTTGAAGAGTATTCCCCTCCCCCAATTCCCTTTATTTCTGGGGCAATTTCTACCCTGGATGGCAAGCACTTCCAAGGCTGACTGCCACGGAGTGATTGTATTTCTTGTACGTGGCTCCACTTGTCTACCTTGCTTTTCAGCCCTTGCTCACTTTGCAAACGAGGCCCCAAAGTAATAGTTTTTAGCCCTGTGAGCCCATGGTTTTAACCCACTTTAAACCCGAGGGTTAAAACCACGGGCTCGCAGGGCGGGGAAGGGCAGGAGAGATTCGGGCAAGATCGAGGCAGAGCAGGGCGGCATGCGGAGCGAGCAGCAGGAGAGAAGAAGCGGGGCAGAGCAGGGCGGCATTCGGGGCGAGCAGGCAGGAGAGATTGCAGAGCAGGTCAGAAAACAGGGCTTCCAGTCGGAAAGACGTTTTCGACTGGTCCCCAGCATTTGCTTCTTCAGTTGATCGACCAGCCCAGTCGGATGTGAAGTTTTGTGTTGTGAATCGCATCCCTGCCTACTTTGCATGCGTTTCAGCTCATTTGCATGCACGGATCGGAGGATGGTCGGCAGAGAGGTAAGTGAATCGGGCCGGAGGGAAATTTGCTCGCTAAGGGGTTGCAAACCGATCGGTACACGGTTTGCTTTGTGAATCTAGCCCTAAGTGTATTCTACAAAGTGGTGTGCATAAATTTTAGTGCACAGATCTGAAAATTGGTCATTGCAGGTTATGGGCATTCCTAAAAGTTATAAAGCACCAAAACAAGAAAAGAGATCTTGCCTTGAAATATTTCACACAAACAGAAAAGGCAAGTGAGATGTCCAAATCAACCAGTGCAAATGTTATTGAATATAGAAAGTCTCTACAGGGTTGTTTGTTTCATCAAATAGAGTGCACAAACTAAGGTCCTAAAAGTTAGGCACACTGTTATAGAATACGCCCGATCCACTCACAGCTTAGGCGCAGGTGTTTTTAGGGTTGTCATATTTTCCAATCGGAAAATTTGGACCCCCCCCTAGACCCACCCCCCAGGCCCGCCCAGTTCTGCCCATCCCTGCCCTGTAACGCCTAATCCCTCACCCAGTCCCATTCTAGCCCCGCCCCCTGCTGCCTGCTCTTGTCGGGCAGGGAGGAGGTCCGCGCACGCCACGCGGACTGCCTCCCTGCTTGGCGTGACTCGAGGCGGCTTTTCAAAACCCAGACAAAATGCCAGGTTTTGAAAAGCCATCCGGACCCCCAGACATGTTCTCGAAAGGAGGACATGTCCGCGGAAATCCAGACGTCTGGTGACCCTAGGTATTTAGATCTGTTTTTCATTGGCATAAATGGTTGTGCCTAAACGTTTGTCGCGCACATGGGCACTAGGCGTGATCCTATAAACTGTGCCTAACTTGTGTTGGGTTTTACTAAACCACAGAAGAGCTTCTTAACCACAGACCAGCAAGGTAAATGCTTCAATGTTCATAGGGATTGAATGCGCATTGGAGCATTTACCTCATCGGCCTGTGGTAAGAAGCTTTTCCATAGTTTAATAAAAGGAGCCCTTTGTTTCTATGATCATACTAAGCGTTGTCCTTTTCAGCACCAATTTTTTAGACTTCGTACATAGAATATGACCCTACGAGGAGAAAAGAAGGAGAGTAAGATATAAAATGGGATGTGTCTTATTTTTGACCAATCCTCAATTTACTGCCACCTGCCCCTGTCATCCGCTGCCCCCAAATCACACCCATGCTCCAGCCCTGCTCTTCCTCCAACAAATATTTTCAATGAGGTCAGCAGTGCAGACTTCAGAGTCTACAAGCCATACTGAAGTTGGGGGGGGGGAGTAAAAAAGGTTGCACTCTGCAGCCCCTCCCTCCAATATATATATGTTTCCCTATATGGTAAAGCAAAACAAATTGTATGAAATGGTGTCATTTTGAAAACAGGGATCATCCAGCTTTCACTTCATCTTGCAGTTAGCACCTGTCAATAATAGTAATAACACCATATATCACATATAGAGGGTCTTGTATAGCTTATTGATCTTATTTAGCTTATAGACCTCAGTGGTACCACCTGTATGCCACTAAACTTTTAGATCATACAGTATTCAGGCACCCATAGTCGTCATCGGCCTCAATAATATATACTTTAAATATTTTAAATAATTTATTTTAAATAGTTAAATAAGTATAAATACTCATCTTCATCTATGCGGGTGGGGGTAGGCACTCCGACATAGATCTATGTTTCGCCCCAAAGGGCTTTATTAAGGAAATCCCCCTGCAAATATACAATAAATATAGATATAACTCAAATTCAATACCAATCATACATAATCCAAAATAAATCATTGAAATATCTGAATAACTCTCTAACAATACCTTAAATCAAACGGCTCATGTTCCCCGCGTTTGTAGATTTAACCAGGAAACATGGCCGCGGCGATAGTGCATTAAATAGCCAAACCCTTTTAGAATGTGATGACATCAGACTTAGCGCTAGACACGCCCCCCCCTCTCTCTCTGCTACGGCCAAAAATTACTCCCTTATATTAACGTCGTCCATTCAATTTCGGCATTCAAACCCATAGGTATAGCAGAATTCAGCCTATAAATCCATCTTTGTTCCATAAAATTTAATCTCTTTTAAATTCCCAGCCTCCCACCCCACTTGAACCTGATCGATGACCCGCCACTTTAAATCTGCAATTTTATGTTTTTTTCTCCCTCCAATGCTGTAATAATGCATTTATAATAGTATTTTTGTTTGGGTTTGGTTTTGTTTTAATGTTGGGGGGTCCCATTTTTTCCAGATGCCACATAGAGGGTATAATCAATAGAGATATTACAAATATTTTGAAAACTTAATAAACCTCAAGTTATTTGAATGAGAGTGATTATCCAATATTTTTTTCTTTCCTTTCATTGTTTCCTTTCATTGTTTCATTGTAGCATATAAAGTTGATGTTGTATAAATACATATGATTTTATGCAAGGAATATTTGTAAAGTATACAGAAAGAGATAGTGAAATATGTAAAGTGATAGTACTAAATTGAATGAAAACACTCCCCTAATGTCAGTGTTGTAAAAAGACAAACATTATATAGCCCTGACTGAATGTTTTGACAAAGGGATCTCTAGGTAGGACTGAGCACCAGATGTTTGCTTGAAGGCTAAGCAAGCAAACAGGAACAAGAGATGCTGAGAACCCTATTTTAATCTGTGTTCTTCAGACTCTAAATTAATGGAAATTAAAAAGCTCTTTTCTCTTCTGCTCCTTTATTTTCTTCAGGATATAAGTTTGTTCTACCAGCCATCATATACTCAGGTCTTGTTAAGTTCAACTCTTCTATTGTTGCCTTTTATATGGTGCATTAGATTGCAGTTGCCGGCACTTGTCAAGTTAAATTAATCTGAATGGTATCTTGGTTTTCCAATCATCAGGTCACAGCAAAAAAAAAAAAAAAAAAAAAAGAATTGGAACTGGTGCAGAAAGCAACCCAAGAATTGTAAGGATTCCAATATTTCAAGGACCTGCATTTAACAAATATCAGTATTCAAAAAATGATCTTCTTGCAGCATTTAGATGGATTATTGGCCATTTTTGCAGGCCCCCAAATTAGTTCTTACTGATCAGATAGAAGTCATGTCACTAGGCAACACCATTAAGAAACTACAAGACAGTAAAAGGATTCAAAGTGCAATTGCAATGGCCAGTAGGAAAAAAAAGAGGTATTGATGCAACCCAATGTTCCTAGCCACATCTTAAAGGAGCTGGCAACATTTTTGGAAAGCTGGTCTTAGAGTACCCCCTCCCAATGCTAGTGGAATTTTACAGTGCTACTGTTAAGAGGAGAGGGCATGTTATCATATAATAATTTCTTTGGACTTTAATATAAAAACAGCCCTTTCAAATATTGAGAGACTCTTGTCAGAAGATTGTGTCCTGGTGAGGAATAAAAAGAATTGGTTGTATTTTCCCATTTTTTCCCAGAAGTAGCCTATAGGCCAAAGCGGCCATGTTAAACCTTATGTTGGATACTAATAAAAGGTTTTAAGGACTTTGATGCATCTCTTTCTTTTCTGATAGATGCCAGGCATGCTTCTTGCTTTGGTTTTGCAAAAGCATTTAAACACAGATTGTTTTAATAAACTTTGGAGTAACTATCTTTCAGGCACCTTTGCCAAATTAGTAACATAGTAACATAGTAGATGACGGCAGATAAAGACCCGAATGGTCCATCCAGTCTGCCCAACCTGATTCAATTTAAATTTTTTATTTTATTTTATTTTATTTTTTTCTTCTTAGCTATTTCTGGGCGAGAATCCAAAGCTTTACCCGGTACTATGCTTGGGTTCCAACTGCCGAAATCTCTGTTAAGACTTACTCCAGCCCATCTACACCCTCCCAGCCATTGTAGCCCTCCCCTGCCCATCCTCCACCAAACGGCCATACACAGACACAGACCGTACAAGTCTGCCCAGTAACTGGCCTAGTTCAATATTTAATATTATTTTCTGATTCTAAATCTTCTGTGTTCATCCCACGCTTCTTTGAACTCAGTCACAGTTTTACTCTCCACCACCTCTCTCGGGAGCGCATTCCAGGCATCCACCACCCTCTCCATAAAGTAGAATTTCATAACATTAAGAACATAAGCAGTGCCTCCGCCGGGTCAGACCACAGGTCCATCACGCCCAGCAGTCCGCTCCCGCGGCGGCCCAAACAGGTCATGACCTGTCTAAATCACCAGAAGGGGCCCCCATGCCACCTTGGTTTCCTGATGAGTCCTATCTTCCCATCGAAGTCCTAGCCCTCCGGTCTTGCACATGCATGACCTGGTTGGGTTTCTATACTTTCTCAGTATCCCACGATCCCTTTATCCCCCAGGAATCTGTCCAGTCTCTGTTTGAATCCCTGTACCGTACTCTGCCCGATCACTTCCTCCGGTAGCACATTCCAAGTGTCCACGACCCTTTGGGTGAAGAAAAACTTCCTTGCATTAGTTTTGAACCTATCTCCCTTCAGTTTCTCCGAATGCCCCCTCGTACCTGTTGTCCCCTTCAGCCTGAAGAATCTGTCCCTATCCACCCTCTCTATGCCCCTCATGATCTTGAAGGTCTCTATCATATCACCCCTGAGCCTCCTTTTTTCCAGAGAGAAGAGCCCCAGCCTGTCCAACCTCTCGGCGTATGGGCAGTGTTCCAGCCCTCTTACCAGTTTCGTTGCTCTCCTTTGGACTCTCTCAAGCACCGCCATGTCTTTCTTGAGGTACGGCGACCAATATTGAACGCAGTATTCCAGATGAGGACACACCATCGATCGATACAATGGCATGATGACTTCCCGCGTCCTGGTTGTTATGCCCCTCTTTATGATGCCCAGCATCCTGTTGGCTTTTTTCGAGGGCCGCTGCGCACTGTGCAGATGGCTTCAGTGATGCATCCACCAGCACACCCAAGTCTCTCTCAAGACTGCTTTCTCCCAACAATGCCCCCCCCATTTTGTAGTTGAACAACGGGTTCTTTTTCCCTATATGCATGACCTTGCATTTTTTCACGTTAAAGCGCATTTGCCATTTGTTTGCCCAGTCTTCCAGCTTGTCTAGGTCCTTTTGCAGGTCTTCACACTCCTCCCTGGAGCTAACTCTGCCGCACAGTTTGGTATCGTCTGCAAATTTTATAACCTCACACTTTGCCTCCTTTTCCAGGTCATTGATAAATATGTTGAAGAGTAACGGCCCCAGCACCGATCCCTGTGGCACACCGCTCGTGACTCCCCGCCAGTCAGAAAATTGGCCCTTTACTCCGACCCTCTGCAGTCTACTCGACAACCAGTGCTCGATCCATCTGTGCACATCCCCTCCCACCCCATGGTTCCACAGCTTCCTAAGCAGCCTTTCATGTGGAACCTTGTCGAAAGCCTTTTGGAAATCGAGGTAAATGATGTCGACGGGTTCCCCATTGTCCACCCGACTGCTTATTCCCTCAAAGAAGTACAGAAGGTTCGTTAAGCACGACCTTCCCTTACAGAATCCGTGCTGGCTTTTTCTCAGTAGGCCATTTCTCTCAATGTGCTCGCAAATGCTGTCCTTGATCATAGCTTCCACCATCTTCCCTATAATTGAAGTCAGGCTCACCGGCCTGTAGTTCCCGGGGTCACCCCTCGATCCCTTTTTGAAGATAGGTGTGACATTCGCCAATCTCCAGTCCTCTGGTACCTCTCCAGTTCTTAAGGATAGGTTGCAAACATGCTGGATTGTGCCCGCTATTTCTTGTCTTAGTTCCTTCAGAACCCTTGGGTGGATCCCGTCCGGACCCGGTGATTTGCCGCATTTTAACCTGTCTATCTGTTTGAGGACATCCTCCTTACTTACCTCTATGTGCTCCAATTTTTCAGCCTGTTCCCCACTCATGAGCTCCTCTGAGTCCGGTATATTAGATATATCTTCTCTCGTGAAAACCGACGAGAAGAACGTGTTCAACCTCTCAGCTATCTCTTTATCCTCCTTAATCACTCCCTTCCTATCCCCATCGTCCAACGGCCCCACCTCATCTCTCGCTGGTCGCTTCCCCTTTACGTAACTGAAGAATGCCTTGAAGTTTTTCGCCTCCCTGGCCAGCCCCTCTTCGTATTTTCCTTTTGCTTTTCTAACCTCTCGGTGACATTCCTTTTGGCAATTCCTGTGCGCCTGGTGATTTTCCTCCGTTGGGTCCTTTTTTCCATCTCCGGAAGGATACTTTTTTGTCATTTATTGCCCTCTTTACTTCTGTTGAGATCCAAACTGGGTCCTTTGACCTCTTGTTCTTGCAGCCTTTCCTGAAACTGGGGACGTACCTTCTTTGTGCTTCCTGCAGGGTGTCCCTGAATAGGGTCCAGGCGCTTTCCACAGTCTCCATCCTAAAGATGTTTTTGAGCTTCCTCCCCACCATTTCCCTCATAGCAACATAGTTCCCTTTCTTGAAGGGAATTGCCCCTGAATCTACCACCCCTCAACCTCAAATTATGTCCTCTGGTTTTACCATTTTCCTTTCTCTGGAAAAGATTTTGTTCTACATTAATACCCTTTAAGTATTTGAACGTCTGAATCATATCTCCCCTGTCTCTCCTTTCCTCTAGGGTATACATATTCAGGGCTTCCAATCTCTCCTCATACGTCTTCTGGCGCAAGCCTCCTATCATTTTCGTCGCCCTCCTCTGGACCGCCTCAAGTCTTCTTAAGTCTTTCGCCAGATACGGTCTCCAAAACTGAACACAATACTCCAAGTGGGGCCTCACCAATGACCTGTACAGGGGCATCAACACCTTCTTCCTTCTACTGACTACGCCTCTCTTTATACAGCCCAGAATCCTTCTGGCAGCAGCCACTGCCTTCTCACACTGTTTTTTCGCCTTTAGATCTTCGGACACTTTCACCCCAAGGTCCCTCTCCCCGTCCGTGCATATCAGCTTCTCTCCTCCCAGCATATACGGTTCCTTCCTATTATTAATCCCCAAATGCATTACTCTGCATTTCTTTGCATTGAATTTTAGTTGCCAGGCATTAGACCATTCCTCTAACTTTTGCAGATCCTTTTTCATATTTTCCACTCCCTCTTCGGTGTCTACTCTGTTACAAATCTTGGTATCATCTGCAAAAAGACACACTTTTCCTTCTAACCCTTCAGCAATGTCACTCACATACATATTGAACAGGATTGGCCCCAGCACCGAACCCTGAGGGACTCCACTAGTCACCTTTCCTTCCTTCGAGCGACTTCCATTAACCACCACCCTCTGGCGTCTGTCCGACAGCCAGTTTCTGACCCAGTTCACCACTTTGGGTCCTAACTTCAGCCCTTCAAGTTTGTTCAACAGCCTCCTATGAGGAACTGTATCAAAGGCTTTGCTAAAATCCAAGTAAATTACATCTAGCATATGTCCTCGATCCAGCTCTCTGGTCACCCAATCAAAAAATTCAATCTTGTTCGTTTGGCACGATTTACCTTTTGTAAAACCATGTTGCCTCGGATCCTGTAACCCATTAGATTCAAGGAAATACAAGGAATTACTTCTCTGTGGAGGCAGGGCAATACATAGGTAGCTCTGTTGAGGTGAAAGAATGGGTGAAAGACTGGTCATGCTATGTTATCAGCACAAAAACACCTGCTCATGCTTCCTTCTCCATACCATCTCATTTAAGTATTCTCTGAAATACTTATTCATCCCTACTCTATAACAGTTAATGGGTATTCATAGCAGGGGCTTAATCATACTACAAAAAAAAGAAATCAGAAAAGGCCCACTTACTTTTGCCTGAGGTCCACCCAAAAGTGGTGCACCCTAGCCACTCACAATCTAGCATCCCTTGCTCCCTTCCCTACCCCTTGCAGCAGGTCCAGCATATATTTCCCTTCCCTCAATTCCCCCCTCCCACACACACACACCTGTAGATTTGGCAACTATGCATCTTCCTTCCTCCACCATGGTGCTTCCACCTGAAATTATTGGCACCACCTGGCATAAATTTTCACAGGCCAACTCCAGGACCTTCTCATCTAAACAGGAAATTGCATCAGAAATGAGTGGATCTGGCAGAGGGAAAGCCTCAGAGTTGGCCTGTGTGAGTTGCTGCTGGGTGGCATTGATAATGTAAGGTGAACATACCAGGGTGGTGGGTGAGGGAGGGAAAAGATGAAGTGCTAGACCCACAGGAAGGGTAGCTAGAGGGAAGAGAGAGAGGTACTAGACCTGAGGAAGGGGTGGACAGAAGGGAGACAGGTGCTGTAACTGCGGGAGGAGGGGGCTAGCGAGAAGGAAAAGAGGTCCTGAACCTGCAGGAGGAAGGGAGCCGGACTGAAGGGAGACAGGTGCTGGAACTGCGGGAGAAAGGGAGCTGGAGGGAACAGTGAGAGGTGCTAGTCTCATGGATGAAGGGGGTACTGGAAGGAAGGAAAGAAGGCACCAGACCAGGGGCTGGAAAAAAGGGAAAGAGGTGGTGGACCCACAGGAGAAAGGAGGCTGGAGGGAAGGGATATAGGTGCTTGACTCATGAAAAGGAGAGGGAAAGAAGAATAAAGAGATGCCAACTCAAGGGAATAAAGGAAAAGGGGGGTCACATGCTGAACCCACAACATGAGGCAGGACAGGTAGGTGAGCCAGAGGAGGGTTGAAGAGGGTTGAAGGGTGAAGGGTGAAGGTTGAAGAGGAGAGGAATAACCAATAGGAAAAAGGAGGTATTGATGCCTCTCTATAAGACTCTGTTGATGCTTTTCCATATCATGACCAGGGTAGCTATGCAGATGGTAACCTGAAATTGGAAGAACTACGATCGTCTAAAGTTTTGGTGGGCAAATCTGTGCTCCAGCTATAGATATGAAAAAATGAATGGTGATAGTTTGGGGCACAGTAATTTATTTAAATTGGTTTGGGGGCCCGTTGACATCTTATAATACTTCACTATAGTAGGTCTTTGATTATGAGTCAGTTTATGTTTGTTTATTTTGTTTATTTATTTTCGTACACATCCAGGGAAGGGTGGGAGGGGGGGAGCTATTTCTGTCCTAATTTGACCTTTGAGTATTTACACTTGGGGTGGGTGGGACGATGGGAGGGTATTATTAATTTGAAAAGGGTAAGGTTATTGGGAAAATCTGTGTTTTTGTGTTTTATTGAATAATCATTGGGTGGGAGAAAATGGTTGGTTATGTATATTTGTAAGTTGAATGTGTTTTTATTGACTTATATTGCACTATTGAAGTTTGGAAAATCAATAAAGAATTTAAAACAAAAAAGACTCTGTTAACTCATTTATAATATAGTATGCAGTTCTGGAGACTCCATGTCTTTTCTCAAATGTGCCTCCACATGCATACCTTAATGTTTCCTATAAGTTGTGGGAGTGAACTCCACTCTGCCTACGTGAATGGCTACCTGCACAATGCGTGTGACATAAGATATGCATATATTTACAGAATAGTGCTTAGGTGAAATGTTGGCATTTACATGCATTTGTGCATACATATGCAAATATATGCCGTTATTCTAATCACTTACACAAGTAACTGGCCCACAAATGTAAGCATCTACTTTATACTCATAGAGCTTTTACTTTCCCTCTTCTCAGCACAAAATATGTGCTTTAGCTTTTCAATAACCAGGCATATCTGATCTGTTAAAAGAATTGCTTTTCTGACACTGACTCTTTGTCAATCGAATGTCATCAAATCATTTCTTTTTTTTTTGCTTGTATTGATGTTCTTGCTTCAGTGAACAGAAATAAGACGCTTAAAAAAAGGGAGAGAGAACCTTTTCATGAATACTGACCGATTCATACATGGTTTCATCGATTTTGCTAAGGGTACATCAGACTGTACTTAAGCCGACTTTAAAGAACTAAATTCAGAGGCTACTACGTTCGTTTGCAGCTGAAATGATGAAGCACAGTGATGTCACGTGAGTACATGGTCTAGTTGCTGAAAATCATAATTTCATGAGCAGTCACTGGTGATCAGGAATGTGGTGCTTCGATTTTTTATTTTTTATTTTTAATGTTCAAAAAGCATGAAATTTGCATGTGCTTTGTAGCTACTTTAATCCCCTCCCCCACTCCCTTTTACAAAACCATAGTGTGGTTTTTAGCTGTAACAGCTCTGACACTCACCGGAATTCTATGAGCGTCGAAGCTGTTACCACCACGGCAGGCGCTAAAAACTGTGCTACAGTTTTGTAAAAGGGGGGGGGAGGGGTTAATGTTTTAAATTTATGGTAAAATGCTTTATTGTTTTTATAAAAAGGCGTACAGCAAACAAAATTGAACTATACTCTCAAAAGTTCTTGCAGAGAACCATCAATTGAACTACTAAAAACTTCATCTTATATAGTATATCTAAGAATTGCTATTAGAGAATACTAACCTAAATTGGTATTTACATGCCATCATTTAGGCACGCCCACTTATGCCATGTCAATGGCTGGTATAAATGTCCGTGACTGACATGATTCTAGAATTTGAACTTCAGTGGTCTACTAAGGGGGGGTGAGGGGGTGGACTGCCCTGGGCGCCATCTCAATGGGGGCACTGGCAGCTCTCCAACCTGCCATACCATGCCATGCTTGCGCCATCCCTTCCCCCCCCCACCCCGTACCTCTGTAGATCTTTGCCAGCACGAGCAACTTCTCTTGCCTGTTGCTTGCATTGGCCTGGTTCCCCTTTGAATCACTCCAGGTTCTCAGGGCCAGGAAGTCATATCAGAGGGAAACCCAACACTAGCACGAGTGACATGCTGGAGAATCCACTTGCGCTGGCAATGATTTACAGAAGTATGTGAGGGGAAGGGAGATTGCGAGTGTGGAGTGGGGGATGGGAAGGAGCAGGAGGGGGTGCCACCTACCCTCACTATATCACTGCTAAACATGTCCATGTTTGGCATGCCCCTGACCTGCCCATGCTTGTCCTATGTGCACACCCCTTTGCAGTTGCATGCTGTACATTTTGAGCACCATGGGATAGATATCCAAAGCATGTGTGGGACTATCCAGTGATATTCCATGGCAGTTAACTGGAATATTCTATCTAACTGCCATGCTAAAACTAGTTAGTGTGTAGACAAACTGCAGGTGGTGTTAATACAGAGCAAAAGCTTAGCCAATAGTGGCAATTTTCAGTCTATTAACTGGCCGAGCATCCACATGGAATTAGGACAGAAAAATGGATGCTCCCCTAATCCCCCTTAAAAAGCACACAGCCCCCTTCTGATCCCCCCTCCCTCCCTCCCACTTCTGACCAGGCAAGACCTGGATCTCAGTCTCCCAGGTTTATGCCTCCTTCCAACCCTGTTCCCCCTCAAGAAAGTTCTCCAGGCCTCCCTAAAGTCCCTTGTGGTCCATTGGGGTTGATGGGGTAGCAGTGAACCTCACTCCTACCCTTAGTGGCTGTCTCTAGAAAATGGCTGCCCAAACCTCTCACTAGAGGCACTGAGGTACTGTGAAGTTGCCACTAGAGGTTGAGGGCAACCATTTTCTAGAGGCAGCCATTAGGGGCAGGAGTGAATGGGATTTGCTTCTGCCTCCATTTTTCCCACTGGCTCATTAGTAGGCCCAGGGTGCACACCTGGGAGGATAGGAGGTGGTTTTGCTCCATTGGGGGTGGGATGGAAGGAGGGGGGTTGGATGGGGGGCTATGTGCCTTAGGAAGAAGAGAAGGAGAACAGAGGGCATCTACATTCCTTATGTGGATCTCAGCTGGCATTCAGCCATGGCCCACATAAGCATCTTATGTGTATCCCAGCTGAATACTGACCAGGACCTGCATAAGCTCCGGCAGCCATCGCAACTGCAATTAGCCCCAGGTATTCAGTGCCAGTGCCAGGACACGGCCCAGCACTGAATACCTGAGGCCAATTCTGCCTGCTGTGGTAAGTGTTTAAAACAACATTGACGACCGTGGGCTGAATATCAAGCAGTAAGTTCATAAAATAGCAACTAAGTGTAGTTAATGGGTCGTGCAGTGCACTGAGAACTAGGGGAATGGGCTTCAGTTCCCATAGCACCTCCTTCCATTGCCTCAGGCGTAGATTGTAAGCTCACTGGAGAACAGAGAAAATACTTGCATAAAGGGCTCCTTTTACTAAGGTGACATAGCGTTTTTAGTGCACCTAAGGATTTTAGCACGCGCTAAACCCACGCTAGGCTTCTAGAACTAATGCTGGCATTAAGGTCTAGTGCGCGGCAATTTAGCGTGCACTAGTCCGCGCATTAAGGCCCTAACGCACCTTTGTAAAAGGAGCCCAAAGTGCTTTGATTTTATAGGTTCAAAAAGGGACTGGATGACTTCCTGGAAGCGAATGGGATTACAGGGTACAGATAGAGGTACCTTACAGGACATTGAGCGAATAGGGTATGGATATTTTAAGTTAGGTAGGGAACACTTTCAGGTCATGGACCTGGGGGGGCCGCCACGGGAGCGGACTGCCGGACACGATGGACCCCTGGTCTGACCCGGCAGAGGCAATGCTTATGTTCTTATGTTCTTATCCCAGAAAGGGTAGTATATTAAATCCCATTACTCCTTATGTACATAACTGCGTGTTTGCGCCAATTAACTCCAATAATTATTGGCCATTAGCACCTAATTCACTAAAACATTTATTTATTTAAAAATTTATATACCGCATAAAACCTATGCAGTTTACAAAATTACATGCATACATATTTAAGAAATGCTAAACATGCATTCAAAATCTTGGTCCAGTCACTATTATTAAGCCAACTGGACTATTGTAATAGATGTAATAACTACTCGCTTTCTATATCCTATATGCACAATTTTATATACTAACCCCAGATTCTCTATACAACAATCAAAATTGCATGCACAAATCTGTGCAGGCGGCCAATTTGCACCCGCAGCTTAATTGGTTAATAAGCCAATCAGCGTTGACAACAAGCAATTATCGGCACTGATTGGCATTAATTAGAATTTACACACACACACAACTCTGTCTAAGGGCATATTCTATAAAGTGGGGCGCATAAATTCTACTGCGCAGATCTCAAAAGGGAGCATGGGCAGGTCATAGGCTTTCTTAAAAGCTAGGCTCACTGTTACAGAATACGCCTAATCCGCGCACAACTTAGGCACAGGCAGTTAGGCCGGGTTTTCATTGGCATAAATATCTGCATCTACAGTAAAAGTTAGTCGCATTGACGGGCGCTACACGTGATTCTGTAAACCGCATCTAACTCTGGAAGTGGTTTATAGAATAGCACTAACTGCAGAGTTTTGTTTTCAGCATCGATTTTTTTTTTTTTTTTAGGCAACATAATTTGGTCCTAAGCATTGGCCTAGTAAGGGGGCACAGTCTTTGTAAAGGGTGCAGGCACCCGTCCTCCTTGCTGCCCCCCGTGCCACATGCATGCACCCCTTCCCTTGTACCTCTTAAATTTTTCCTGCATGAGCAGTATTATAAACTTGCTGCCCTCACTGGTGTTGCCTCTCTGTTATACACTTCCAGGCCCTGGGCCTAGGAAGTGATGTCAGAGGGATAGCCGACATGATATGGGCAGCAAGTTCGTGCTGTTGCTCTTGCCTGGAAAATTAAAAAGGTACGGGGGAAGAGAAAGGGGGCATGCACACGGGCAGGGGGGTCAGGAAGGAGCAGGGGAGGGGGCGGAGAAGAAGGTGGGGGTGGGGCATCACCACCCCAGGTGCCACTTACTGTCGCTACGTCACTGGTCCTAAGTGCATAAATGTACATGCCAGATTATAGAATTATAGGCGATACTGGATTGTACAGCAGTGATAAGCATTGAGTAAAATGTGCCCCTGCCTCCAACAACTTCCAGTCTAAGTGGGTACATACAGTAAAGCAATGGGAGATGATTTGCCCAAGGTCATAACAATTGTCAATGGCAGCAGTGGGATTTTAATTTTGGCTTCCTTGTTTTCCAGCCCATTGAGCTAACCAGTTGACTACTTCCTTTCCTTAACATCACATGTTAGTGTGCTAAATTGTCACATGTACAAACTAAATACAAATTCAGATCCCTCAGGGAAAAAAAAAAATCACATAGAGCATAACCAGAGCATACTCAGCTAGAATTGTAGGCTCTTTTCCTCTTGAAATTTTGAGAGAATGTTGCAGTTTACTCTTGTTAAATCCACTCAGACATTTAGGGACAATATTGCAAAACTGTAAAGTACAAAGGTTTGGTTCATGCTAAGTTTCAGAAAGGAACTCTCTTAAGTCATTGCTCTTTAAAAGTAATGTAAATATGTACCGTATTATTGACTTACATGCATTTAGCATTTGCTGCAGGTGTCATTTGGTTCTGACTCTCACCATCTTGTTTTTAGGCTTCCAAGGTGTGATGTGCCCTTTGAGTTCTCTCGCCTTGAAAGTGAAGGGTGGGGTACTCTCCAAGTCTAGGTGCATCAATCCATTTTATCAGCACTGGTTGGACAGACTGGATAGGCTTGGATGGTTTTTCTCCCCCCATTGTCTGTTATGGTACAGTGCATGCACATGTGTCTGAATAATACACATTTTTAATATTTATTCATATTTCCTCTCTTTTCTAATCTATTTTAATCTAATCATCCCTGTTCTTTTCCTATATCTAAAATTTTTTTTAAAAAACCCACAAACAAGTAGGTGATACCTGCATGTAATGCATTTTTGTTGTCTTGCTTATGGTGAAACCTAAATATAAACCAGTGTCTCTCCCTTTCACCCTGGTCTGGCTGTCCTTATCAGATCAATTAAGAGATGTGTGAAGAGAGAGGCAATGCAGCTAGAGATTAGTGATATCTGTGCCCTGTCAAGAAAAAAAAAATGTTGGAAAGCCATTCTGATCATGAATAGGCATTGACATTAACAGTGACTAACATCTCTCCTTGAACTCTCCTTACCACCATTACATAATATCTAATATTAGCTCCATAGGTATCATTCTGGGATACCCCAACACACACACACACACACACACACAAATCATGGGTGTTACAGAGAACAGTCACCAATGGCTTAAACTGTACTAATTAAGGAAATATATGGCATGCAGTGTTAATGTGTTGAAATATAAAAAGAAAATAATTGTACATAACTCATATACACACAGTTTTTATCCTTCATTCTTAACTGACTACTACTACTAATATTATTTCTATTAATTATTTTTAGAGTGCTACCAGGCATACACAGCACTGTACAGAGTCACAAAGGAGACAGTCCATGCTCAAAAGAGCATACAATGTAAACAGTCAAGATAGGCAAACAGGATGCCAGGTTGGAGGATACAGTTAGGGGGATGGTTAATCTGCTGGCTAGGGTGGTGAGCAGTAGGGAGTAGAGAGTTGCGCGGGGACAGAAATCCAACCCGTCCTCCCCACCCGTCCCCGCCAAAGTCCCACCCGTCCCCACCCGTCCCCGTGAGGAATCCCACCCGTCCCCACCCGTCCCCGTGAGGAATCCCACCCGTCCCCACCCGTCCCCGTGAGGAATCCCTCTGTCCCCACCCGTCCCCGCGAGGAATCCCCTCCGTCCCCACCCGTCCCCGCGAGGAATCCCCTCCGTCCCCGCCCGTCCATATAAACTTCAGAAATAGTTATTTCATTTAATTATGCTACTGAATTAAAGGCTCTGGTAGAAACCCATTTACAAATAAGCAAAAAGACTTTATTAATTTGAAAATATTAATTGGGAAGAATACATACTTTGCAAATGGGTTTCTACCAGAGCCTCTAATGTTTATAAATTTTTATCAACACAACTAATATACTACTTTATCCTGAAGCAAAATAAAAAAAAAGAAATATAATTCTTTTCCTACCTTTGTTGCCTGGTTTCTGCTTTCCTCATGTTCTCATTCAATTCCTTCCATCCACTGTCTCTCTTCCTTCTGCATCTTCCATTTGCTCTGTTACTGTGCCTCTCCCTTTCTTCCCCTTTCCAAATTGGTCTGGCACCCATCTTCTTCTCTCCGCTCCCCCCATAGTCTGGCATCTGTCTTCTTCCCTGCCAGCGTCTTCTCCCTACTCTCTCTTCCCCATTTCCTTTCAGCGTCCTTCTCCCCCCATCTTCCCCATGTCCTGTCAGCGTCCTTCTCCCCCCTCTGTCTCCCACATGTGCTTTCAGTGTCCTTCTCCCCCCTCTGCTTCCCCATGTCCTTTCAGCGTCCTTCTCCCTTTCTGTCTTCCCCATGGCCTTTCAGCGTCCTTCTCCACCCCCCCCCGTCTTCCCCATGTCCTTTCAGCGTCCTTCTCCACCCTTTTGTCTTCCCCATGTGCTTTCAACATCCTTCTCCCCCCCTCTGTCTTCCACAAGTGCTTTCAGAGTCCTTCCCCCCCCGCCCTTCCCATGGCCTTTCAGCGTCCTTCTCCACCCCTTTGTATTCCCCATGTGCTTTCAGCGTCCTTCTCCCTCCTCTGTCTTCAAGTGCTTTCAGAGTCCTTCCCCCCCTCCTCCCGTCTTCCCCATGGCCTTTCAGCGTCCTTCTCCCCACTCCTTCTCTACCGCCCCGGGTGCAGCACAGCCGGCCAGGTCCCCTTACTTTTGTGGCACTTCCCCGACCGACTGACAACAGCCCCGGTCCGACAAACCTCCCTGCCCTTAACTGCGAATCTAAATTACCTTATTACAGCTGCTGTAAGAAGATAATTTAGATTCGCGGCTACAGGGCAGGGAGGATTGTCGGACCGGGGCTGTTGTCGGTCGGTCGGGGAAGTGCCACAAAAGTAAGGGGACCTGGCCGGCTGTGCTGTAACCGGGGCGGGGTATGGCGGGGCGGACCGCCCCCTCCCTTGGTAGCCACTCGAACCGCGAGGCTACTCTCCTCCTTACCTGCATTGCCTGCAGCACAGAGCCAAACGGAAGTCTTCCCGACGTCAGCGCTGACGTCGGAGGGAGGAGGGCTTTGTTTAAGCCCTCCCTCCCCTCCAACGTCAGCGCTGACATCGGGAAGACTTCCGTTCGGCTCTGTGCTGCAAGCAGAGAAGGTAGGGAGAAGAGCCGCGCGACTGAGTATATCCAGCCCCGCAGGAACCCCGCGACCCTAGGGGGCGTCCCCACGGGATCCCCGCGACCCTAGGGGCGTCCCCACGGGATCCCCGTGACCCAAAGGGGGAACCCGCGGGATGCCCGCGGGTCCCGCGGGATTCCCGTTGTCCCTGTTCCCGTGCAGCTCTCTAGTGGGGAGTAGGGTTATGGATTGAAGGCTTTATAAAAAAAAAAAAAAAAAAAGTGGGTTTTCAGTCTCTTTTTATATTTAATATATTTATAGATTTTCAAATCAGACAACCAAGAATGAGTTGTACAGAAAGCAAAATTAGTAATTCTGCATAGAACAAGAAAATAATACAATAATATTGAAATACATTTATAACTAATATGCTCAAGTCCTCAAATTATGGGATCCAAGGTTTTTCTCAGCGAGAACAAAAAGAAAAGAATTGGACATAATGTACATTCTTATGCATAGAAATGGCTATAGAGCTGATTGCAGGGATTAATCTATAATCTTAGGGCTTAAGATTTTTCTGCCTCCAAACGGGAAAGCGCCAAGAAAGAAGTCAATTGACTAGGCTCAAAAAAATACATATTTGATTGTACGGTGATGCACTATACACTTACAAGGGTGTCGCAAGTAAAAAGTAGCACCTAAAGAACCTGGCTTCAACATAAGAAATTCACGGCGATGCTTTTGGATCTCCCGTGATAAATCGGGGAATATCTGTATTTTAAAGCCCATAAATTCTTTCTGCCTATTTTTAAAGAATAATTTTAACAACCAAACTTTATCAATAGAAAGAGCTACTGATATAATCAAAGTACTTGGTTCTGCTGCCTCTTTATCTGATTTCTCCAAAAACTCCGATACATTCAATGATCCTTGGTCTGGAGACCTTTTTAGAGATTGATTCTTGTTAGGTAGGTAATAAACTCGTAATAAAGGAGGTATCAAATCTTCAAGGAGATATCTCTTAAACATTTCCCTAGGTGTTACTAACGTTAACCTAGGGAAATTAATTAACCTTAAGTTGTTGTATCTGGAGTTGTTTTCCAAGTTTTCCATCTTTCTCCTAAGACTGATGTTATCTTTCATTAAAGTTTCCTGTAATTGTCTAGATGATTTTATTTCCTGTTCAAGCTTCTGAACAGAAGAATTAGAAGCAATCATTTCATTTTTCAATTCTTTAAGTTCAGTATTGTGTTGAAGCAATTTCCCATCAATTAGTTGGAGTTTTGGACTTATGGTCTTCACTAGGCCGGCCATAAGGTCCCATAGTGAGTCCAGGGTTACCTCTGAAGGTTTTTCCAAAGAAATTAAAGAAATGTTAGTGTCATAGTGCTCACCATTCTGTTGAATTTCTTGTCATTGTCAGATTCTTCAAAAGGGCTCATATTAATATGAGCTCCTAACAGCAGGCACTTCGATGGACTGCTTGCCTCCGGGGAAGGTAAAGCCCCAACTTCCGGGGTTTCTGTGCCCCTTGGAGAGCTGCTTGTCTGAGGCTGCGGGGGCGATGTCCTGACGTCGGAGCTCAATGTTTTTTCCAGTCCCTGAGGGACTACCACGGTCTCGCTTGTTCCGTGGGTCCTCTGCAGGCTTCTCTCCAACGCTGAAAATGCTCCTTGCATCCGTCTGAGTAGCTCTTCAATGTTGCTGGATGTGGGGGTGCCGGTGTGCCGCAAGGCACCAGCAGCACTTCGACCCCTCCGTTTAGGCATCAGGTATATGGATAAGTTTTCAGGAGCAAGAATAATTTGAAGAGACAATCCTCCAAACGGTTCCTCAGAGCATCTAGCTTGAAGCCATCTTGGATCTCTCTTCAGTCTCCTTTTAAACAAGGTTTGGGGTGTGACAGACAAACTCAGGTAGTTTATTCCAGGTGTACGGGACAGCTAGATGAAAGAAACTACAACTACGAGTTACATAGCACTACTAGGACGCAAGCCATGTACCTGTCTCATACAAATACATGCAATTTATAAGCCCAGAACTACTGTCATGGCTTTATAATCCCATTCTATACTACACGGCATAGCTAGAGGTACCTGACACTGAAGATTCATTTGTTATAAACATGTGTTCAGTCACCCCTTCCCCCCAGAAATGGTTCGACCTACATGCGCTTCAGTCCAAGAAGCTGGTTTAGTGATTTGATCATTTTCTCATCAGTATTCAACTTGTTTTACTTACTATTAATTTACTGATTTGCCTTGAAAAGCTAGTGTGTAGATTATTAGAATCCTGCTGAAGGATTAATGGATAAAACAAGCTGTACAGTATACATTTTATTTTTCTAATCTTGATACTGTACTATTTTGAATTTTGCTGTGACAGAGAGACTCTCTGATTCAAGCTCTTGAACCTTGGCAATGTGGGTTTTTTTCAATATTTTGCAAAGGCAGTCACTTTTTTGTGTGGTGGTATTACCTACTGACACAGTCTACTGTATGTGCACAATAAATTGGAGTCTGGTGGGAACAGTGGGTCAAACAGGGCCTCCAAAGTTCCCAAAAGCTCAGACTCTTTAACAGTCTCTGGAATATCAATCAGACACAAATTTTTGCAACAGGACCTGTTTTTCCAGGTCGTCCAAGTTCTGCTCAAGTGAGGTGACCCGTTGCTGGAGACGCTTGTGGTCCTGTAATGTAGATTCCATAGATGTTGCTAGGCCCTCAGTACGCTGCAGATGGACATCCATTTCCAAGCCCATCAAATCAAAATGCTTGTGGGAAGTTTCAAACTTATCCTGCAGCTGCTGGAGCTTTCTGTCTAGTGCCTCCTCCGCTGCCACGTGAACCTCATACGACCAAGCGGTAAAGGGGATGGAACTCCTCTCGTATGAGGAAAGACTAAAATGGTTTGGACTCTTCAGCTTGGAAAAGAGACAACTGAGGGGAGATATGATTGAAGTCTACAAAATCCTGAGTGGAGTAGAATGGGTACAAGTGGATCAATTTTTCACTCCATCAAAAATTACAAAGACTAGGGAACACTCGACAAAGTTACAGGGAAATACTTTTAAAACCAATTGGAGGAAATATTTTTTCATTCAGAGAATAATTAAGCTCTGGAACACATTGCCAGAGGATGTGGTAAGAAAGGCTAGCATAGCTGGTTTTAAGAAAGATTTGGATAAGTTCTTGGAGGAAAAGTCCATAGACTGTTATTGAGAAAGCCACGGGGAAAGCCACTGCTTGCCCTGTATTGGTAGCATGGAATATTGCTACTCTTTGGGTTTTGGGTTTTGACCTGGATTGGCCACCGTGAGAACGGGCTACTGGGCTTGATGGACCATTGGTCTGACCCAGTAAGGCTATTCTTATGTTCTTAATCTCCGCAATCCACGCCTAGCTATAAGAAGGGCTGGGCGGAGACATGTGGACCACCTTCTTTGTCCCACCACCTCATGGCTTCTCCTTGTCCTTCCTCACTGATTTAGACGCCATCAAGAGGAGATAGGGGCCAGTGGTTCAGGTAGGATACTTCAGGATGTAATCCAATAATCCTAGAATGCTCTACAATGGTCCAATAACTGCAAAAATGGGATGTAGAGAAGGGTAAACGGAGGAGCCGAGCAGATCAGCTTCCACTTCTGCTCATGGCATCACATGACTCCCTGTGTACATCATATCTATAATATATGAATATTCTTTATTTGTTGCCTATTATCTTATTCTTATTTCTAGGATTCAATTTGCCATCTCCAAGTTTACCTCTTTGATTGCAATTACAATTATGTTTGATCATTTCACTAGTGATATCAGTAAGTTTCATGTCAATCTGAACCTGTTATAGAACTCCCTAGGTGAAACTCTTTGTAAAGGGGGTTAATAAATCCCAATAAGTATAAATCAATCAACCAGAGAGTGGTTCTTTTTAATCAAGAAGCTGTCTAGCAGCCCATGAGATCAATATTGTTTGAAGCAATGTTACCCTCATCTTGCAAACTGAATCCTAGAAATAGGAATAAGATGATACACTATCAGAAATATAACTGGAGAGTGGAACAACCACATAATAGAAATATGATAAATGTCAGCAGAGTTCAAATGATAGCATAATAGGCATCAAGAAAAGAATATAGCTGCAACTCCATTATCTGACCTTTTCAATGCTTCTTTAGAGTCTGGTGTGGTCCCAGAGGACTGGAGAAGGGCAGATGGGATCCCTCTGTACAAGAGTGGGTTGGGAATTACAGGTCTGTTAGCCTGACCTTGGTGGTGAGTAAACTAATGGAAATCCTTCTTAAGAAGAGGATGGTGAGGTTTCTAGAAGCAAATGGACTGCAGGACCTGAGGCAGCATGGTTTTACTAGAGGAAGGTGTTGTCAGACAAATCTATTGATTTCTTTTACTGGGTGATTAAACAGTTGGATATGGGAAGGGTGCTAGATCTTAGCAAAGCCTTTGACATGGTTCCGCATAGGCGGCTGATAAATAAACTGAGTGACCTCGGTATAGGCCCTAAAGTGACTGACTGTGTCAATAGCCAGTTAAGTGGAAGAAAACAGAGGGTGGTGGTAAATGGTGCTTGCTCCAAGGAAAGGGATATTTTCAGTGGTGTGCCACAGGTATCTATCCATGGGCTGGCTCTTTTTAACATTTTTGTGTTGATATGGCAGAAGAACTATCTGGTAAGGTTTGTCTGTGTGCGGATGATACCACATTCTGTAATAGGGTACAGATACCCCAGAGGGTGTGGGTAACATGAGTAGGGACCTAACAAAGTTTGAAGAATGGTCCAGAAATTGGCAACTAAGATTCAATGATAAAAAATGTAGGGTCGGGGGAATGGATACATGCAAAGAGCATCGCTTCTAGATCGAGTCTGGAAAACGCTGTCCCTTACCTGACCAGTTTTGGAATAGGGAAGTGAAAAGGATCATCGTGGGCTGTTGCTCCAGTGGCCGGGATGCCTCAGCAGCTTGTCCAGATGACCTTAGAGGGATTGGCTCTCCACATTCTGCAGGACATACAGGAGTGTCGCAGGTACAGGTGGAGGGCTTCATTGAGCCCTGATTTACAACAGGCTTCTCTCCAGCTTGGACCAAACAGCCCCATGCCAAGTCTCCTGGAGAGGAAACATAAATGTTAAGCCCTGGAGGAGCATCTGGGGGACCCTGTGTGATTGAAAACCCAGACGGAGATCAAACAATGATCTGAAGCTTGGAGACTGAAGAAAGAAGAGAATCCGGAGAGGAGAACTTATAATACGGAGAGTTAGTGAAACCTGCCATCATTAACATGGAAGCTTTTTGGAAAGCAATAGAAGTTATGGACTCCAACCTGAAAAAAGCCGTTGCTATACTGAGGAATGATTGTGGTAATATCAACTCTAAAGTGAACCTCCACGTTGAAATCCTGGAAGAGTATGGTGAGACTATTCAGAAACATGAGCAACAGATCAATCAAGTTAAAGATCTTCAATTAGATATAGTTAAAGAAGGATCTGTTATTCAGAAAAAGTTGGAGTATATGGAAAATTTATGAAGAAAAAATAATTTGAAAATTTTGAATTTTCCTAGATTACCGGTAATATCAGCTATTGAGATGGTTCGCAGATATATGCGTGAAGTGTTATTGATTCCTGTTGAAAATTTGCCATCAATATTAAGAGCTCAATATCTGACCATTAAAACTATACCAATTAGCTCCACACCAACTGGTAAAACAGAGATTGCTGGAGGTGAAATTGATATGACAAATTCTTTTGCGAAATTCTCTTAAAGTGATTGTTGAAAGGATTACACTTGTAGTGACTTTTGCTCTAGACTTTGATAGAGATTTAATTCTTAAAACTTAGTTCAGACATATAAATGCTCAATTTTGGGGCTCTATAATATATATTTTTCCAGATGTCTGACAAATGCCACAACGGAGAAGAAGAAACTTTTTGGCTTACAGACCTAGAGTCCTGTCTCTAGGTGCTACATTTGTTTTGAAAATTCCAGCAAAATGTTATGTTGCTTAGGTTTTGAGCCTAAACGACTGTTAGAATTTATTGTGGTTAGAGAAGGGGTGTGTGTATAGGGGAGGAGGATAGACCCATACTCTCTAAATGCCTCAGTAAATTAGGTGTCTTGATCGCATCTACCGGTGCCTATCTTAATTGCTTTAGTTGGTTTTAATTGGCATGGTAATTGACCACATCAATTAAAAACTCAATAAAAAAGAAACTGCTACTAGGTGCTAGTCGGGTTAGGTTCCAGAATCGTGCCTACAGCATGATGGCTAGTGGCCTTTAAAGTCAAAGTAAGCTGGTTAGGGTCATAAATGACCTCAGGTGCTGCTAGGCCCGGTTCTCAAAAAAAACTTAGGCACCGGTAATGTAGGCCTTTAAAACCCTGGCCTGTATAAATTTGATGTAAAACCGTGTGAAACCCATATCAAAATTATTTATATGACATTATCCAGGACTGGTCAATTCAAAAACATTGAGCCCCTCCAATAAAAACTAAACAATACTACGATCAAAAGAATGAGCAGTCACACCACGTACAAATGACAAATGATAAAACAAAACAATTGACACAGAGGGGTGTAACCAGAGCAGAGCAGCAGGAACTATCCATTAGTGATCTTTAAAGCTGCTTCTTGAGGGACACAATAGAACATCCCGGTGGTTTGTCTATGGACTTGTGCACTATGTAAAACACAGATAGCTGTGTGGGATTTTGTGTCAAATATTTGTCTTCCCCTTTTTGTAAAGTTATCAGCCTCCAGGCTGTTTCAACAATTTTGAGCTACTGTGTCCCTCAAAGGTACCATCCTTGAACCCCTGTCAAAATTTGTTGACCACTTTTTGAAACCAGTGGTGAGCAGGGTGAGGTCTTATGTGAGGGACACTACACATTTTTTGTAACTTATTAGAAACATAAGGTAAGTAGGGTGGAGCAGACACATATTTTGGTAACCATGGATTTGGAAGTGCTATATAGCACCATCCCTCAAGAAGCAGCTTTAAAGATCACGAAAGAAGTTTTAGAATCAGAAAATTCTTCTCACTGGGTTCCTGTTACACTTTTGAAGTCTTTAGCCACTTATGTATTGCAAAAACATTTTTTCAAATGCAGTGACTGGTTTTACTTACAGATTCATGGTGTTGCCATGAGAGCAGCCATGGCGCATAAGTGTGGCCAATTTATACTCGATCCACTTTGAGGAACAATATTTGTATAACTCTGGGCGGTGTTTATTTATTTATTTATATACCACTTATATCCTAAGTGGTTTACATTCGGGTACTTTATCATATTTCCCTATCTGTCCCAGTGGGCTCAAATTCTATCTAGTGTACCTGGGGCAATGAGGGGATTAACTGACATGCCCAGGGTCACAAGGAGCAGCGAGGGATTTGAACCCACAACCTCAGGGCTGTAACTCTAACCATTATGCCAAAAAGCATTTGGACCAGATTCATTGATGATGTTTTTTTTCATTTGGATCTCTACAGAATCTTCTTTGCTTGAATTCTTAGCCTGGTTAAATACTCTACCTTTAATTCACTATGACATGGGACTTACACATGGTTACATTTCTAGATACCAGAGTACATAAGAAGGATATAGTTTTAGGCACTACTGTATATCGCATAAAAAACTGACAGAAACATTTATTTGAATTACAACAGCTGTCATCCAGCGAGACTTAAGCAAGCTCTACCTATTAGTAAGTTTTTAAGGATACATCATATTTGTTCCACAGATGCAGAATTTAAGGATCAGGCAAAGATTCTATTTCAAAGGTTCCACAATATAAATTATTCAGAACTATTGTTTAAGCCCATTACATTAACGGGTGTTAGAGCAGATGTCTGTCTGTCTGGGTTTTTTTTTTTTCTTTGTTCCATCCTATGTCCTTAGTATGTCCTTAGTGCCCCCAGTGCCGCCTTCCATGTCCTTAGTGTCCCATTCTATGTCCTTAGTGCCCTCAGTGTCTCCTATGTCCTTAGTGCCCTCAGTGCCCCTTCCTATATCCTTAGTGTCCCCAGTGCCTCCTTCCCGTGTCCTTAGTGCCCCTTGTGTCATCAAACAAGCATATTTGTGGGCTTTGTATGTGGATCCTACTGTGTTATTGTAACCTCAGCCAAAACAATTCATGGCCAAACAAATCTGTGTGCTGACCTATTCAGATAAGAACATAAGAACATAAGAAGTTGCCCCCGCTGAGTCAGACCAGAGGTCCATCTTGCTCAGTGGTCTGCTCCCGCGGCGGCCCATCAGGCCTAGTGCCTGAACAGTGATCCCTGATTAATTTTATAACTTACCTCTAATCCCATCCCTATAATCTACCTCTACTCTTATCTGTACCCCTCAATCCCTTTGTCTTCCAAGTACCTATCCAAAGCTTCTTTGAACCCCTGTAGCGTGCTCCTGTTTATCACATCCTCCGGTAGTGCGTTCCATGTATCCACCACCCTCTGTGTGAAAAAGAACTACCTAGCGTTTGTTCTAAACTTCTCCCCTTTCAATTTCTTTGAGTGCCCCCTTGTACTTGTTGATCCCCTTAATTTGAAAAATCTGTCCCTGTCTATTTTTTCTATGCCCTTCATGATCTTGAAGGTTTCTATCATGTCTCCTCTAAGTCTCCACTTTTCCAGGGAGAAAAGCCCTAGCCTTTTCAGTCTGTCAGTATATGAGAGGTCCTCCATACCCTTTATTAGCTTAGTTGCTCTTCTTTGAACTCTCTCAAGTACCTCCATGTCCTTCTTGAGGTACGGCGACCAGAATTGAACACAGTACTCCAGGTGCGGGCGCACCATAGCACGATACAGTGGCAGGATGACTTCCTTCTTTCTGGTCGTGATACCCTTCTTAATGATACCCAACATTTTGTTTGCTTTCCTTGAGGCTGTTGCACACTGCGCCGACGCCTTCAATGTTGTGTCTACCATCACTCCCAGGTCTCTTTCAAGGTCGCTCACCTCTAGCGCTGATCCCCCCCATTTTGTAAGAGAACATTGGGTTTTTTTTCCCTATATGTACGACTTTGCACTTCCCTATGTTGAAACTCATTTGCCATTTTTTGGCCTATTCTTCCAGTGTTGTCAGATCTTTTTGGAGATCTTCGCAGTCCTCCATGTTATTTACCTTGCTATATAGTTTGGTGTCATCTGCAAATTTAATAACCTCACATTTTGTTCCTGCCTCCAGGTCGTTAATGAATATGTTAAAAAGTAGCAGTCCCAGCACCGACCCCTGTGGAACTCCGCTCATGACCCATTGCCAGTCTGAGTAATGGCCCTTTACTCCAACCCTCTGTTTCCTGTCCACCAACCAGTTTTTGATCCATCGGTGGACCTCCCCTTGCACCCCGTGGTTCCATAGCTTCTTTAGTAGTCTTTCATGTGGCACCTTGTCGAAGGCTTTTTGGAAGTCAAGGTAAATGATATCTATGGATTCCCCTTTATCCACTTGGCTGGTTACCCCCTCAAAGAAGTATAATAAGTTCGTGAGGCATGACCTGCCCTTGCAGAAGCCATGCTGGCTCGACTTTAGCTGCCCATAGTTGTCGATGTGTTCCCAGATGCTGTCTTTAATCAGTGCTTCCATCATCTTTCCCGGGACCGAGGTCAAGCTCACCGGCCTGTAGTTTCCTGGCTCTCACCTTGAGCCTTTCTTGAAGATGGGCGTAACATTTGCTATTTTCCAGTCTTCCGGAATCTCTCCAGTTTTTAAGGATAGGTTGCATATTTGTCGAAGTGGTTCAGCTATTTCGTTCCTTAGTTCCTTGAGTACTCTTGGATGAATGCCATCTGGACCTGGCGATTTGTCGCTCTTTAGCCTGTCTATCTGCCGGAGGACCTCTAGTTGAATCAGATTTTCATCCTGCTCCCCCTTTACGATCTCCTCAGATTCCGGAATGTTGGTTGTGTCCTCCCTCGTGAAGACTGACGTGAAGAACTTATTTAGCCTGTCAGCTATCTCCTTTTCTTCTTTTACCACTCCCTTTCTGTTCCCATCATCCAAGGGTCCCACTTCCTCCCTTGCTGGTTGCTTCCCCTTAACGTACCTGAAGAATGATTTGAAGTTTGTTGCTTCCCCCACCAGTCTCTCTTCAAATTCTCTTTTTGCTTTCCTAACCACTCGGTGACACTCCTTTTGGTGTTTTTTATGCTCCTTTTGGTTCTCCTCTGTTTTATCCTTTTTCCATTTTTTGAATGATGCTTTCTTGTCACTTATCGCCTTTTTTACTGCATTTGTTAGCCACACTGGGTTTTTTGTTCTATTTTTTTTGCACCCTTTCCTGTACTTGGGGATGCACAGGTTCTGTGCTTCGTGCACTATGCCCTTGAGTAGGGCCCAGGCATTTTCTACAGAGTCCATCTTCCTTGCGCTATCGTTGAGTTTCTTTCTCACCATTTTCCTCATGGCGTCATAATTCCCTTTTTTGAAGTTAAGTGCAGTCGTTGTAGTTCTTTTTACCTTTGATGATCCAATCTCTAGCCTGTACTGGATCGTGTTGTGATCGCTGTTTCCTAGTGGGGCTAGTACCGCCACCTCCTTAGCGGGTCCCCCTAGTCCGTTGAGGATTAGGTCAAGAGTGGCATCACCCCGTGTTGGTTCCGTGACCAGCTGTTCCATGAAACAATCCCTCGTGACTTCCAGGAATTTGGTCTCCCTCATGCAGTTTGAGTGCCCAATACTCCAATTTATTCCCGGGAAGTTGAAGTCTCCCATCACCACCACACTTCCGCTTTTGCATACCTGCCTCAGTTCAGCCTCCAGATCCTGGTCGATTTCTTCCGTTTGTCCAGGTGGGCGATAGTACAGACCCAATTTTGTGTCTGCTCCAGTTCCTCCTGGTAGCTTAACCCATAGTGATTCCAAGTCGCCCGCCCTTACTGTTGTTTCCATCCTGGTTGAAGGTATGGATTCTTTTATGTATAAAGCTATTCCTCCACCCTTCTTGTGTGACCTATCTCTCCTGTATAGTTTAAAACCTGGTAAAGCCACATCCCATTTATTGTCATCAGTCCACCACGTTTCTGTGACTCCAATTATGTCTAGTCCCTTTTTGCTGGCTAGGACTTCCAGCTCTCCCATTTTAGCCCTTAGGCTCCTAGCATTAGTGTATAAGCAAAGTAAGTCCCGTTTGTTCGCCTTTCTTGCTGTTTTTCCTCGTGGTTTGGCGCTCCTGGCGTCCCCCTCGTGAGTAGCCAGATCCCAAGCCTCGTCTCGGTCATCCTCCTCCTGTGGTGTGTCTGTTTCGTCCTCAGCTTGTTTCCCTGTTTTCGGTTGTCCCTCTGGAATCCGTTGTTCTCTATTAGTGCTGCTTGCCAGTTCTATTCGTGCACTAGACCCCTGCATTTCTCCCTTAGGTCCTTTTTCAAAAAGTTCCCACTCAGTCCTGAGCCCTCTTTTACAGTGTCCTTGCTCAATATCTTTGGCCCGTGTTCCCTGCATTGCGTCCTTAGGTTCTTTTTCCAAAAATTCCATCTCAGTCCCGATCCCTTTTTTACAATGTCCTTGCTCCATGTCCATGGCTCTGGGTCCCTGTAATGCATCCTTAGGCCCTTGTTCCAAAAATTTCCACTCAGTCCCGAGCCCTCTTTTACAATGTCCTTGCTCAGTATCCTTACTTGATACTTTTGTCCGATGTGTCAGATCGACTGTCGGCTTTCCCCTCTTCCTCAGTTTAAAGCCAAATCTATGACACTCTGGACGTTGCGTGCCAGCATCCTCGTCCCCGTCGTGCTCAGGTGCAGTCCATCTCTCCTGTAGAGCTTATTCTTTCCCAAGAAAGTTGTCCAGTTCCGTGCAAAAAGGAAACCCTCCTCTTCGCACCATCTCCTGAGCCAACCGTTTATTGCTTGTAGTTCGCTCTGCCTCCTTGCGTCCACTCTCGGTACTGGCAGGATCTCCGAGAAGGCTACCTTCCTTGCCCTCAGTTTCAGTTTCCTCCCCAGGTTCCTGAACTGATCAGTTAGTGCAGTCCTGTTGAAGTCCCTCCTGCTGACGTCGTTGGTTCCAACATGGATTACTACAGCTGTCTCCTCCATCTCGGCCCCTTCCAGGATCCTCTCGACTCTGTCGATGACGTCCTTCGTTCTTGCCCCCGGGAGACATGTCACTAGACGGTCCTCTCTCCCTCCAGCTATGTGACTGTCCACTCCACTCAGGATTGAGTCTCCCACTATGATAGCAGATTTCCCCTTCCTCAACTGGTCTCAGGTCTGTGTCGGTGGCGCAGTCCTCAATTTCCTCCTCCGGGTTCTGTTGGGTCTCCTCCTCATCTGCCTGTCCAGATTCTCCGCAAGGTCCTACTCCCATGGTGTCTGGTGGATTCTGTCGTCCGCCCATTGGTTCCCTCCTGATGAGCTGGTGGTCCCGTGCCTCCACCATCCTGCAGGCCTCCTCGATGAAATTCTCGAGCTCTCTAACTTGTTCTGTGTTCTGTGTTCCACTCTGGCGGTGTCCTCCATTGCCCAGCATTGTTCCTCTATGGTGCAGAGTCCCTCCAGCTCCTGTATTCGAACCTGCAATCTCCCGACCTCCTTCTTCAGGTTATCCAGTTCCTGGCATCGACTGCATATGTACGCCCATCTCCCGGAGGGGAGGTAGTCATACATATGACATTCGATGCAGTATACTGGGTAGCTCTGCTGTGTTCCTACAGCCTCCATTACTTCTTTCTCGTTCCTATGTCCCACGGTGTGTATGGTGGTGCCTGGCACGCAGCTAGCTGAAAGAGTAGAGAGAGAAGAGAGAAATGAGTATAGAAGAGGTACCTGTGGTTTATTTTCAAGAAGTTAGATGTTGTTGCTGGGCTGCCCGGTCTCCTGGCTCCTTCTCAAGGCTCCTTCACAAAGGCGATCTCGCTAAGGCGAGCGCCTTTGCCGCACGGTGAACGGCTGCGCGCCGTTGGCTCCTCCCCTTTTATGGGGGAGTTTGGCTGGTGATGTCGGGGGTGGGCGGAGCTATCTCTCACCTCTTCCCCTTGGCTCCGCTTTGTCTGGTTTCGCCCCTTGGCTCTCCTCCCCTGCTTTCAGCTCCACTCTCCGGTTGCCTGCTTTTAACCCTCTCACTCTGTCCGCTCTAGTCTCTGTCCGCTCCGCTCTCTGTCTCCTCTCTCTTGACCACTTTTAACCTCCTCTCTCTGTCTGCTCCGCTCTCTGGCCACCTGTCTCAGTCTGCACCGTTCTCAGCCCTCTGTTCTCCTCTCTCTGCCCACTTTCCGATTCCTCAAACCCCGCAGCTTCCTCCACTGCCTGCCTGCCTCATGGTTTGGGTTGCAGTTCAGCACAGCACCTCCTAGCTTCCCCTTGCTGCAAAGACTGCGATTGTCGCCGTTGGCTCCTCCCCTTTTATGGAGGAGTTTGGCTGGTGATGTCGGGGGTGGGCGGAGCTATCTCTCGCCTCTTCCCCTTGGCTCCGCTTTGTCTGGTTTCGCCCCTTGGTTCTCTTCCCCTGCTTTCAGCTCCACTCTCCGGTTGCCTGCTTTTAACCCTCTCACTCTGTCCGCTCTGGTCTCTGTCCGCTCCGCTCTCTGTCTCCTCTCTCTTGACCGCTTTTAACCTCCTCTCTCTGTCCGCTCCGCTCTCTGGCCACCTGCCTCAGTTTGCACCGTTCTCAGCCCTCTGTTCTCCTCTCTCTGCCCGCTTTCCGATTCCTCAAACCCCGCAGCTTCCTCCACTGCCTGCCTGCCTCGTGGTTTGGGTTGCAGTTCAGCACAGCACCTCCTAGCTTCCCCTTGCTGCAAAGACTGCGATTGTCGCCGTTGGTTCCTCCCCTTTTATGGAGGAGTTTGGCTGGTGATGTCGGGGGTGGGCGGAGCTATCTCTCGCCTCTTCCCCTTGGCTCCGCTTTGTCTGGTTTCGCCCCTTGGTTCTCCTCCCCTGCTTTCAGCTCCACTCTCCGGTTGCCTGCTTTTAACCCTCTCACTCTGTCCGCTCTGGTCTCTGTCCGCTCCGCTCTCTGTCTCCTCTCTCTTGACCGCTTTTAACCTCCTCTCTCTGTCCGCTCCGCTCTCTGGCCACCTGCCTCAGTCTGCACCGTTCTCAGCCCTCTGTTCTCCTCTCTCTGCCCGCTTTCCGATTCCTCAAACCCCGCAGCTTCCTCCACTGCCTGCCTGCCTCGTGGTTTGGGTTGCAGTTCAGCACAACACCTCCTAGCTTCCCCTTGCTGCAAAGACTCTATAAAGCTTCTATTATTGCAAGCAGATTCATTGTGTCCTTTATCTCGGGGGGCATGTTAGCGGTAAACTGATTGTTGGCATGCTAGTAAAATTGATTCCTGCTACTATCTAGTTTTGGGTTCCTGAAGAAGGGGAAATTTGCCTTGAAACCGAGCTCATTAAAACTAGGGAATTTTATTCAGTTTGGCGTTAAGCAGCTTCATGGGATTGCATGCTATTTGTTGAACCAGAGCAGCCACCTACTTTCAAGCAAATAAAAGAAGATTATTTTGAGATAAACATAGTTACAATTAGACTGTTATTTCATTTTCATTTTTTATCTCTTTATTTTCAAAGGTTTTAACAAAAAAGAGACAGCAACTATTACAATAATCTAGTAATATGTTGGGAAAAAAACCCCAACCATATGTATAGAAGACACACATGAAAACAAAACAATGTGCCTGATTACAAACAATAACAGTATGTGAAGTCATACGACAATATCAAATCCTAACTGAAATATTCATCATATAAAACCAGAATGATTCAAGATGGACCATATTTCGCAGCTAGTGATAATGACAAGTGGTCAAATAATAATCATGATAGAAATAGGAGACCACAGTTTCTTAATGTCATAAACTAATCTAATCTAATATTTGTGAGTCACACAAACCTAAACAGGCTCTAGGCAGCTTGAAGAAGGAAAAGAGTAGATTGGGCAGAGAGGGGAAGTAAGGAAGAAAGGAGGGGAGAAGGAAGAGAAAAACCTATCCATACTAAGCAAAAGAACAAGTGCGTAAGGAGATCTTGTAAATTTAATTGTAAAAGAGTAGAGTTTTCAATTTCTTCCGGAATTGTGCGTGGTTGGCTTCTGTTCTTATTGTCTCTGTGAGATCATTCCAGATTTTGACTCCTAGGAAGGTGAACATGGATTGGGAAATTATTCTGTACTTGTACTTATATATGTCCCTTAGAGGTATGAGAAGTGGCTTTACATTCATAATTGTGGATCATCATTACGTAGATTAAACTAAACTTAAATGAAACTAAACGTATTTTAAATGTCTTATAGGAGTTTTCTTTCTCATTTCATCAGGGAGTATCTTCCAAAATGAAGGAGTGTTCCATTTGAGTAAAGTCCAGCCTAAGCAGAGTTGGAGTTGAAACAAAAAGAAAATTGCTCTGAGGCAATCAAAAAAGACAAAATTGATAGATTTTTATTTGATTAACAACTCTTGAGGTGAACAGCTTCATTTCGTAAAAGCACATAAAAACAACTGGGTCAATATTCAGTGGCAGTTATGCAGGTGAGAGGCACAGCTTCCTCCCAGAAGAGTGTCATCAAGTGCTGTTTTGTCTTGAAGTAAACTACAACCTGCAATCTGACAACCTACAATTTTTCATTCCAATTGAGAAATCACTTGGCCCATTGTTTAAGCTTTTGAAAACGTGCTTGCAAACTATAAGTTGAATGGCAGCAAATTGTGTTGCTTTAAACATCACTAAAACTGTAATCTTAGTGTTACGTAGCAGTAGGGTGCTTGATTTATCAGATGTCTTTCAAATGGATGGTTTAACTATTCCTATTGTAAAGAAAGCTAAAGACTAGTATTTAGGAACACATTTAGATTCTACTTTACTATTACAATCACATCTGAGACACATTGTTAAGACTGCATCTTTCAAGCCAAGATTGTTTTGTCATCTGCGTCATTTCTTGTCAAACAGTAAATTCCGGACTGTTATTCAGGCATGACAAAATGCCACATTTTGACAATTCTGTGGTTTGTCTCTAGGCTACTATATATAAATACCCTGTTATCTTTCTCTGGAAGTCCAGCAAATCCACTGATCAATCAAAAGCTAAGGGAAACAATATTTTTGCCCCTATTTTAAATGTCAACTAGGAGGCTTCTTTCTCATTTCATCAGGAAGTGTCCTCCAAAGTGAAGGGGCAAGGTAGCCAAAAGTGTTCCTTTAAGTAATTTCCAGCCTAAGCAAAGCTGGAGTTGAAACAAAAAGAAGGTTACTTAATGTAGTGATGAGCAAGATTGCCTCGTGGCTGTTTAGGAA
This sequence comes from Geotrypetes seraphini, assembly GCF_902459505.1. Classification (NCBI taxonomy): domain Eukaryota; kingdom Metazoa; phylum Chordata; class Amphibia; order Gymnophiona; family Dermophiidae; genus Geotrypetes; species Geotrypetes seraphini. The sequence continues at coordinate 359,684,873 of NC_047085.1, forward strand.
TGAGCTGGTTTTGAATGTAGCTACAAACGAGATTCGTAATATGCAAAATGTGCCTGCTGACATTTGTACAGGTGACCAAAAGAGTTTGTTGGTTGAGCAGGTACATAGGCCTGGATTCTCAAAATGGCGCCAGAATCGCCCAATGCCTGAAAAAACAGCACCGGTTGCACGTCACTCAAACTATGGTGCTGTTTATAACCCTGGCCTACATTTCCAGCACCTATCTTTGATGTAGAATTATGCTTAGCAGTACCAAACGTCAGCCCCACCTAGAATCATGCCTCTTTTGACATCAATACTGGTAAGCATCTGCATAGATGTGATTCAGGCACATTTTATGTAGGTGCCTCGTGGTGCCTACTTTTTTTTCTTAATTAGTTTTTAATGGCATGGTTTCATAATTAGTTTTTAATGGCATGGTCAATTACCGTACTGTTAATGGCCAATTAAAACACTTAACTTGGGCACTGTTTGGGCGCCTACTGGCGATTTCTGAACAGTGCCATTTTGAGAATCTGGGCCATAGTGTGGTGGTCCTGTTGGTCACAGCTCTGACAATGAAGATGAAGATAAAGAAGGCAGAAACTGTTACTGCAAGTTATGTGTGCTAGACAAATTGAAGATGTTGCCTCCTGAGGACTTTCGCACAGTGTTGCAAAGTTTGATCTATATTGGGATATCAATCCATATTTTTTTAATCTAAGAGAATGACCCCCTTATTCTATAAAGTGTGGCTATATTGATATACCTAGATGTTGTTGGTGCCTAACTTAATAGGCCAAATCGATGCTGATAATTGATAATTAGAATTTCATAAGAACATAAGAAGTTGCCACCGCTGAGGCAGACCAGAGGTCCATCTCGCCCAGCGGTCCACTCCCGCAGCGGCCCATCAGGCCCATTGTCTGAGCAGTGGTCCCAGACTATCCCTAAAACTACCTCTACTCCTATCTGTACCCCTCAATTCCTTTATCCTCTAGGAACCTATCCAAACCTTCTTTGAAGCCTTGTAACGTGCTCCGGCCTATCACAGCCTCCAGAAGCGCATTCCATGTATCCACCACCCTCTGGGTGAAAAAGAACTTTCTGGCATTTGTTCTAAACCTGTCCCCTTTTAATTTCTCCGAGTGCCTCCTTGTACTTGTGGTTCCCCATAATCTGAAAAATCTGTCCCTGTCTACCCTTTCTATACCCTTCAGGATCTTGAAGGTTTCTATCATGTCCCCTCTAAGTCTCCGCTTTTCCAGGGAGAACATCCCCAGCTTTTTCAGTCTGTCATTATATGAGAGGTTTTCCATACCCTTTATCAGTTTAGTTGCTCTTCTCTGGACTCCCTCAAGTACCACCATGTCCTTCTTGAGGTACGGCGACCAGGACTGGACACAGTATTTGACATTAAATGAAGATACTGTAATCTAATGTTAGATGCACAACTCGGTAGACTCATACCACAAATTAGTATGCACCTAGTCCAAAGTGCTTACCTAAAAGTGGGCATGGTTAGTGGCAAATAGTTGGAGTGTGTTTGACTTAGGCATCATTGTGCACACAACGTAGGTGCATGCATTTAGACCAAAAAAACTCTGGCATAAATAGGGTGCAGCTAAAAGTTAGGACTCATAACAACACCTAATTAAGCTTAGGCATCACTAAGTGCAATTCTATACAGTGTGCCTAAGTTTTATAGAATCACGCTTAACGCTGCACTAGTCAGCACAAATTTTTTAGGTGACGACGCTGGTGACGCGGTGCGGGAGAGTAAGCTCCGCCCACCTGCACCGCGTCACCAGCGTCGTCAGCGCCCGGACTCCCCCTTAGCAGGAAGGAGCCGCGGTGCGAGGGGCACAGAAGCCGCGTGGAGGAGGTGAAAGCAGGCAGCAGCTGAGGCAGGAGAGGACAGAGGAAGCAGTCGGGGCAGAGGGAGCAGAGCCCGGAGGAGGCAGGGACTGTTGGTGGCGAGGAGCGGGTAGCAAGAGTAAGTTCCGCCCACCCGCACCGCGTCACCAGCGTCGTCAGCGCCCTGACTCCCCCTTAAAAGGGGGGGAGCCAATGGCGCGCAGCCGTTCGGCGCGTGGCGAAGGCGAGTGGCAAAGGCGCTCGCCTTAGCAAGAGCCGCCTTCGCGAAGGAGCCTTGTGAAGGAGCCAGGAGACCAGGCCACCCAGCAGATTAAACTAGAAAGAAAGTAAGTCACCAGTACTTCTCTCTTATATTCTTTATTCTTTTTCTCTTCACAGCAGGGACCGCCTTGCACACTTCACACCAAGAGACTAGAAAGAGAAATGGAAGCAGCAGGAATCCAGAGAAGCTTTCCGGTGTACTGCACGGAGTGTCATATGTATGACTACCTCCCCTTCGGGAGGCAGGCCTACATATGCAGTCGGTGTCAGGAACTGGAAAGCCTGAAGAAGGAGGTCGGCAGACTGCAGCACAGGGTCCAGGAGCTGGAGGGACTCCGCATCTCGGAAGAACCGTGGGCAGCTGAGGACCCCACAAGAGAGAGCCACTTTGAGGAGCAAGTACGGGAGCTCGAGAGATTCATCGAGGAGGCCTACAGGAGCGTGGAAAATCAGGATCATCAACAGTGCAGACAGGAACCAACAGACGGAAGACAGGAGCCGCCAGACACCAGGGGAGGAGGACCTTATGAAAGCATTGAGCAGACAGAGGAGCCAAGGAGTCACCAGAACCCTGAGGGAGAAGCATCGAGTCTCACCAAGGATACAGACTTGAGACCAAAGAGGAAGCTGAGGAAGGGGAAATCTGCAATCGTGGTGGGAGACTCAATCCTGAGAGAAGTGGACAGTCACATAGCAGGAGGGAGAGAGGACCGGCTGGTGACATGTCTCCCAGGGGCAAGGACGAAGGACATCACCGACAGAATCGAGAGGATCATGGAAGGAGCTGAGACAGAAGAGACAGCGGTGATAATCCACGTAGGAACAAACGACGTAAGCAGCAGAAATTACAGGACTATGCTAACTGAACATTTCAAGAGCCTGGGGAAGAAACTGAAGCTGAGGACGAAGAGGATAGCATTCTCAGAGATCCTGCCAGTACCGAGGGCAGATGTAAAGAGACAGACTGAGCTACAAGCAATGAACGCATGGCTGAGGAGATGGTGTGAAGAGGATGGCTTCCACTTTGTGAAGAATTGGACGACTTTTTGGGGGAAGAACAAGCTCTACAGGAGGGACGGACTACACCTGAGCACGGCGGGAACAAGACTGCTGGCGAACATCAAGAAAGAAGTAGAGATGGCTTTAAACTGAGAAGAAGGGGAAAGCCGAACATCGACCAGACGTCGACATTTCGGAAAACAGTATCAAATGAAGATGCTGAGTGGAAAAAATGCTGGGAAGAAACGAATGACCCACCACAGGGGTCCAAAGGTCAAGCGGAACCAGAGAACAAAAAAAAGAGCATACAGCAGGAGTTAGGGGAACAGTTGAAATTGAGGAACCAGGCTGAGGACGAGAAGGACAAAACATTGGGAGAGGAAGAACAAAACGGTATTCAGGGGCTGGAAGCCCGCAAGGAGGACAGCAAGAGGGAAAATTCACAAGGCAGAACAACGAGGAAGGGAAAATACCAGGACTTAAAATGTTTATATGCTAATGCAAGGAGTCTAAGGGCCAAAATGGGAGAACTGGAAGTCACAGCTAAGAATGAGGACCTGGACATTATAGGAATTACAGAAACATGGTGGACTGAGGACAACAAATGGGACGTAGTATTGCCCGGGTACAATCTCTATAGGAGAGACAGGACCCACAAGAAGGGCGGAGGAATAGCACTATATATAAAGGACACCATTCACTCGACCAGATTGGATACAGCAGCAAGGGTGGAAGAACTGGAATCATTATGGGTTAAATTACCAGGAAGAAATGGAGCTGACATAAAATTGGGACTGTACTATCGCCCGCCTGGACAAACGGAAGCAAACGACAAAGAACTGGAAGCAGAATTGAGGAGAGAATGCAAAAGCGGAAGTGTACTGGTGATGGGGAACTTCAACTACCCCGGGATAGACTGGAACATTGGGAATGCAAGCTGTGCGAGGGAAACGGAATTCCTGGAGGCTGTGGGAGACTGCTTCATGGAACAGCTTGTTAAAGAATCAACGTGAGGAAATGCTACTCTCGACCTAATCCTAAACGGACTAGGGGGACCTGCAAAGGAAGTGGCAGTTGTAGGACCACTAGGAAATAGCGATCACAACATGATCCGGTACAAATTAGAGGTAGGAGCATCCAAAGTGAAAAGAACTGCAGCGACAACGCTCAACTTCAGGAAAGGGAACTATGAAGCTATGAGAGCAGTGGTGAAAAAGAAACTCAAAAATCGCTCAAAACGGATGGAAACCGTAGAGAAAGCATGGTCCATATTCAAGGACACGGTGCTGGAAGCACAAAACCTGTACATTCCCAGGTTTAGGAAAGGGTGCAAAAAAAATCGAACAAAAGACCCGGTATGGATAACGACAGAAGTAAAGAGGGCGTTAGGAGATAAAAGAAAATCGTTCCGAAAATGGAAAAAGGACCAAACCGAGGAGAACCAGACAGAACACAAAAATTACCAGAAAGAATGTCACCGAGTAGTTAGGAATGCAAAGAGAGAATACGAGGAGAAACTGGCTGAGAAATCCAGAGACTTCAAATCGTTCTTCAGATACGTCAAGGGGAAACAACCGGCGAGGGAGGAAGTAGGACCGTTGGATGATGGAGACAGAAAGGGGGTGGTAAAGGAGGAAAAAGAGGTAGCCGACAGGTTAAACAAGTTCTTCTCGTCGGTCTTCACGAGCGAGGACACATCGAATGTACCAGAACCCGAAGAGATCATAAGTGGAGATCAGGAAGAAAAACTGGTGCATATAGAGATAAGCCATGAGGAGGTCCTCAAACAGATAGACAGACTAAAAAGCGACAAATCTCCGGGCCCGGATGGAATCCACCCAAGGGTTCTAAAAGAGCTAAGGAACGAAATAGCGGAAACTCTCCGACAAATTTGCAACTTGTCCTTGAAAACTGGGGAGATCCCAGAGGACTGGAAAATAGCAAATATCACATCTATCTTTAAAAAGGGATCGAGGGGTGACCCGGGGAACTACAGGCCAGTAAGCCTGACATCAGTCCCAGGCAAGATGATGGAGGCACTAATAAAGGACACCATCTGTGAACACATAGAAAAAAATGGACAACTAAAAGTGAGCCAGCATGGCTTTTGTAAGGGAAGATCGTGCCAAACAAACCTACTACACTTCTTTGAAGGGATAAACAGCCAGATGAACAAAGGAGAACCCGTAGGCATCATCTATCTCGACTTCCAAAAGGCCTTTGACACGGTGCCCCATGAGCGGCTTCTTAGGAAGCTGTGGAGCCACGGGATGGAAGGGGACGTACACAGATGGATTAAACACTGGTTGGCAGACAGAAAGCAATGGGTTGGAGTGAAGGGCCACTACTCGGACTTGCGGAAGGTCACGAGCGGTGTTCCCCAGGGGTCGGTGCTCGGACCACTGCTGTTCAATGTATTCATAAACGACCTAGAAGCAGGGACGAAGTGTGAAGTTATAAAATTTGCAGATGACATTAAACTCTGCAGCAGGGTTAGAACCACAGAAGAATGTGAAGACCTACAAAGGGTCCTAAACAAACTGGAGGAGTGGGCAAGCAAATAGCAAATGCGCTTTAATATAGAGAAATGCAAGGTCATGCATTTAGGAAAAAAAACCCCGATGTTCAGCTACAAAATGGGTCAGTGCTAGGGATAGTAATCTTGAAAAAGACTTGGGTGTGCTGGTAGATACTACAATGAAACCAACGGCACAATGTGCAGCGGCCTCCAAGAAAGCAAACAGAATGTTGGGTATTATTAAGAAGGGCATTACAACCAGGAAGAAGGAAGTCATCATGCCGCTGTATCGTGCGATGGTTCATCTGCATCTGGAGTACTGTGTCCAGTATTGGTCACCGTACCTCAAGAAGGACATGGCGATACTTGAAAGGGTCCAGAGAAGAGCGACGAAAATGATAACAGGTATGGAAAACCTTTCATACACAGACAGGTTGGGAAGGCTGGGGCTCTTCTCCCTTTCAAGATCATGAAGGGCATAGAGAGGGTGGAAAGCGACAGATTCTTCAGATTATTGGGAACCACAAGCACCAGGGGGCACTCAGAGAAGCTGAAAGGGGACAATTTTAGAACCAATGCTAGGAAGTTCTTCTTTACACAGAGGGTGGTGGACACCTGGAATGCGCTTCCGGAGGTTGTGATAGGACAGAGTACACTACGGGGGTTCAAGGAAGGATTGGATAAATTCCAGAACGATAGGGGGATTGAAGGATACAGATAGAGGTAGAGATAGGTTTTAGACAGAGTATGGATAGAAGGATAAAAGGGATTAGAGAAGGATCACATTACAGGTCATGGGCCTGAAGGGCCGCCGCGGGTGCAGACTGCTGGGCACGATGGACCTTGTGTCTGACCCAGCGGAGGCAACTTCTTATGTTCTTATGTTCTTATGACATATATAGACTTGGAGCCCTGGAAGGGCATAATTTTAAAAAATGTCTACGTTACCTTTGGGCCTAGGCCCTAAACGCTGAAAGTAGAAGCAGGGAAAATGTCCATTCTAAAAAAAAACCGTCCCAAATGAGGGATTTTTGGGGAATGGCCCACCTCTACGTTCAACAGTTTAAACGGCCATATCACCACTATGTCTATACTTACAACACATTATCAATCCCAAAACAGCCTAAGCCCCAAACGTCCAAAACCAGACCTTTTAGGTCGCCTAAAAGCTGGATTCTGTAACCGGTATCTATCAAAAAAACACCGATTACAGAATCCACACACAAACCCCCTCGTAATGATCACAGTGGGGGTGGGCAGGTTGCCGGGGCTGCTGAACTGATTGCGACAGCCGCAATCAGCTCAGCGGCCCCTTTTCGGCACTCATACCTGTTTTGACTTGGTCTAAGTCAAAACAAATAAGTGCCGACTAAGCAACCTGTTAAAACTTTGGGTTATACCTGCTGTACAACGAAGTCTAGGTTGGCCTACTTCCTGCCCACCTTCCGCCCTTTCCCCTTCTCTAAAAACGCCTCTTTTCACTCTAGGCATTTAGAGGCAGGGGAAAGGCCTAAGCTGGTTTTAGATACGACTAAAACCAGCTTTGATTATCGGTACTTGGATGATCTGGTTTTTTGATTGTCCAAATACCGATTTAGGCCACTTTTTAGATGTTTTTTTTAATTATTATGAGCCCCCTAGTTTTCTAACATTAGTTTTAAATGAATTTTCTTCACAGTAGAGCAGGTGTTCTCCACCCAGTCCTTGGGACACACTCAGCCAGTTGGGTTTTCAGGATATCCATAATGAATAAGCATACTAGCAATAAGTTTAGGACTTATCAAAACAATTAAATAGTTCTAATACAGGGGTCTCAAAGACCCTCCTTGAGGGCCGCAATCCAGTCGGGTTTTCAGGATTTCCCCAATGAATATGCATGGAAAGCAGTGCATGCACATAGATCTAATGCATATTCATTGGGGAAATCCTGAAAACCCGACTGGATTGCGGCCCTCAAGGAGGGACTTTGAGACCCCTGTTCTAATATGATGAATATTTTCTCCTGCCGAATTGCTATTTCAAGTTCTAATATGATGAATACACAGGTATGATAAGTTTAATGATAAATGTTTTGATAAAAAATAATTAATGAGTATATTAAGTAGAGTGGGAGTATAATTTTATTATGTATGCTCTTCGCCTTGAGTTCTCAAGCAAGGTCCTCGGCATCATTATCGATTCCTCCCTCTCCCTAAACGATCACCTGAACTCCTTGGCAAAATCATGTTTTTTCAGCCTCCACATGCTGAGGAAAGTTAGATCCTATTTCCACCAAAAACACTTTACCGTCCTGGTACAATCCATCATCTTATCCAAACTCGATTACTGTAATGCCATTTACCTGTGCCTAACAAAAAAAAAGTCTTCACAGACTCCAGCTCATCCAGAATACTGCGGCCAAATTGATTTTTGCTAAACGCAAATTTGATCACGTCTCCCCCTTACTTACCAATCTTCACTGGCTCCCTGTACTTTCCAGAATTCACTTCAAATGTTCCTGTCTAGCTTTCAAGATAATTCATGGCATCCTTCCGCCACTAATTCCTCTATCCTTCCTCGCCCAAACGCCTGCTACCACCAGATCCGCCCACAGACATAAACTATCCTTCCCCTCTCTACATGGTATCCCCCACGCAGGCAAACTGGGAAGATCCCTCCTCTCCAAAATCACGGGCCTTTGGAACGATCTCACTATCCCCCTGCGGAACCTGGGCTCCCTCCAACTGTTCCGGAAACAACTGAAAACCTGGCTTTTCTCTAATATATAACATCTCCTGCTTACTTCCCCTCTTTCTCATATGCTCTTGTAAACTCTCTCTCCCCTCTCTTCTTGTATTTTTAAACTTTGTAAACCGTGTCGAGCTCCACTTCCGTGGAGATGATGCGGTATATAAACTTAAGGCTTAGTTTAGTTTAGTTTAGTTTAGCAGATGGAGCCTCACATCCATTAGCTCCTGAAGACGCCCTTTTGGAGTGAAACGCGGTCTCGTGTTAAGCAAATGAGCAAGCAATTTCATTGGACATAAATTGCACAGATCTTGGAGATTTTTTATTTCATCTGCTATTTGCATCATCTGTGGAGGTTTTCTACAGCAAGTATTGAACTGGTTACATAGGAATTTGAATAATTTGTGCCATGACATTCCTAGTGCTTTTCTGCTGAAGAGAGGACATTTATAAAGTTGTTTTAAGTGTATCAATTGGGGAAAGGTTTGTGTGCTAGTATGTGAAGTATTTATAGTAATTGATAAATTATTAAATAAACTGTCACACACACATATATATATATATATATATTTATTTATAGAGTATATTTATTGTGATAATAGTTTTCATTTGAATAATGAATGAGCATGAGATAAATTTGCATCTCTACTGCTACTGTATGGAAAACTAGCTCATTTGCATATTCATTGTAGGTTTCCTGACACCTGTTTGACTAGGTTGGTCTCAAGGACTGGATTGAGAACCCTTGCAGTAGAATAACCTGGTTTTAAAATGATTAAGAAACAAGAGTTTGAGCATTTGCTAGGAAAATTTAGTATCTGTGTCAGTATAACAGAACTCACCAAGTAGAGATTTAAGCAAGCTATCTTAAATTTGATTCACAAATGAATAGACAACCAGTGTAAACTTCTAAACAAACTTCCCAAGCCATAAATCAATCTAGCTGATGTATTTTGCAACAATTGCAATCTATGGAGAGGGAGAGTGTGGTGCAGTGGTTAAAGCCTCAGCACCCTGAGGTTGGGGGTGCAAACCCACACTACTCCTTGTGACCCTGGGCAAGTCACTTAGGGCACCTTTTATGAAGGCACTCTAGGGCCTTCACGTGCGGAATAGCGCGCGCTAAAATGCCCCGTGCACTAGCCGCTACCACCTCCTCTTGAGCAGGCGGTGGTTTTTTGGCTAGCGCACGCTAATCCGGTGCATGCGCTAAAAACTCTAGCACACCTTCGTAAAAGGAGCCCTTAGTCCTCCCATTGCCCCCAGGTACATTGAATAGATTGTGAACCCATCCGGACAGGCAAGGAAAAATGCCTGAATAAATTCAGATATCGTCTTTGATATGTCTTTTTTTTTTTTTTTTTTTTTAGTTCATTAGTTTTTATTGAATATTATAAGAGATTTACAGAAGGCAGTTCAAACACACAAAATCTGAATAAGACACAGTGGTGTAGAAAAAGTCCATATCTACAATCATTTACATACAACCAGATTAATAAAAAGAATCTAGGGTATGTGTAACTGCTAATAGAAGATATATGAAAGACAGAAAAGCAGGGAGAGTGAAATAAGAGAGAGGGAAAGAAAGAGGGAGAAAAAGAAAAAGAGAGAGATAGATAGATAGAGATAGAGAGGCAGAAGTGTCTTTGATATTTCTTGACAAAAGGATAAATCCAAAGAACCACAGCCATTTTCAATTTTAGAACCATTGGTTCAAAATCTGAGCTAGGCCACAAGCTATAAGACTTCTACAAAAGCTGTGTCATAATATCCAAAACAACAAAAACACTGCAACATAGGATAACATGCATATTGGATAGATTCCATACAAACGTAAGGAAGTTTTTATTCACCCAGAAAGTGGTAGGAATCTGGAAAGACAAAGTTAGATAACATACGCAGGTAAGGCTAGACCCAATTAGGGCACTGGTATTTGACCTAAGGGCCGCCGTGTGAGCGGACTGCTGGTCACGATGGACCACTGGTCTGACCCAGCAGCGGCAATTCTTATGTTCTTAAGTTATTTTTATTTTCAGTAATCAGATACTTGTGACGGACATGCTATTCTATATAGCATTTAGCTCCATACACTGCATACAACTGATCAGATTTTACTTTAGCCAATTACTTTGTTAGCGTAATTCTGCACACACTTTGAAGGGGACAGGCCCCATAGATCTTCAGGTTTCTGCAGTGTGTTTGGCGAGGCCGAGCCCTTCAGTATCTAGAATCAGGGTTCTGGGATTTCTGCCCGCTAAAGTGTGGATAGATGGTGTCAAAAATAGACATATGATCCATTTACCATCTTTAGCTCTGTGATGTTGCCCTCTTATACTCCGGAAGTTACCAAATACCAGACAGTGTTCAATAACAAACAGTTACACTGGAATAAATGTGTGAACTGTTAGTATGCTGTACAGATCTGAAAAGGAGGCCCGATTTTTGAGGAGATTTTAGTACATGTCCCAGTCCCTCCTTCTCTACCTAGCCATATTCCAAGCCTTACCCACTCTGCCTCCTGACTCCACCTCTTAACATACCTCAATCGCATTGCCATGCCCTAAAAATACCGTATTTACACTGAAAACAACAGGGATGAATGAGAAAAACTACAGATAATTATTTCTCTTATTCTCCTATCATCTCCTCATAACTCTACCACAAGTCTCAAACTCCACCTCTCACTAAAGCCAACTACCCCAAACAAATAACCTTACCCATTTCTCACTCTTTTTGAAAATGACCAATTTAATTTTTTTTTTTTTTTTTGTAAGTTCTTGTTGTAATACATCTTGGATAATTCTTTTGTAATCTGCCTTGAACTGCAAGGTAATGGCGGAATAGAAATCCCTAATGTAATGTAATGTAACTCTTCTTTTAACTTAGAGGGGCATTTTTGATATGGCATCTAAAGTCTGAATTGAGACATTTTGCCAAAAATGTCTCAAAAAAACCCTGTCTAGCTCACAATCATAACTGAACCAGTAAACCGTCTAAATTTCTTTTTCGACTGATTGTGACTGCTAGTATTTACTTAGAATTTAGAGGGCATTTAAAAACATATCTGTTTGCTAAGTACCTGGGTAACTAATTCTGTTCATTCAATTGTATATTTTATCTTTTGTAAACCGCATAGAGCTTCACGGTCCTGTAGTATATAAGCTGATTGTTATATTATGTTATTATGGCTTTGAGCTAGATGTTTTCAAGCTCAACATGTCCATCTGCAAGTATCATTTTTGAAAAAAAGAAATCCCAGGAAAGAAACAAAGAAAAACAAGCCATAGGGATGTCTGGTAGCATGCTTAGAAAACTGGCCACAGGGACATCCAGCAGTGCAGAGGGGCATCCTAGTTGTCAGAGCAGTAGATGTTGCGTTAAGGGACCTACACATAAATCCCATCTAAACCCCTTCATAATATATTAGGATGTGTCAATTTTGGAGATGTCATAATTTTAAAAATCGCTAGTGAAAAAGTAGCACAGTCTCATGTGGAAAATCAACAACTAGCTTTAAAATCTTGTATGTTATTTGCCTACCTGGAATTTCTAGGAAACTATGCAAAAATACACAAATTACTGAAATGTGTTTAAGTGCTCTGATAGTTTTTTCTGTGTTTGTAATGCATATTAATGCCTGCTGTGCCTCAATTATCAATTTATCTTTCTTCTTTACCAATAAGGGAGTCAATATAGGAGACAAGAATTTCAGCCTCTCTTTGGCTTTTAAATTTTCTCAATTATGGAATGAACATCCTTTAACTTTGAGATGTCCCAGTCCTTTCCAATTCTTCCATAAATCTTTAAAAACTTTTCTATTTGCTAAACATTTTGAAAATTAATTTCCTTGCAATTTTATCATATTTTTAATAATTATTGTTAACTGTGTCGAGCTTCCTCTGGTTGATGACATAGAAACTTAGAAATAGACGGCAGATAAGGGCCACGGCCCATCTAGTCTGTCCACCCCAATGACCCTACCTAACTCTATGAATAGATCCCACGTGTCTATCCCATCTGGCCTTAAAATCAGGCACGCTGCTGGCCTCATTTTAAGGCCAGATGGGATAGACACGTGGGATCTATTCACAGAGTTAGGTAGGGGAGGGTCATTGGGGTGGGCAGACTAGATGGGCCGTGGCCCTTATCTGCCGTCTATTTCTATGTTTCTATGTCATCAACCAGAGGAAGCTCGACACAGTTAACAATAATTAATAAAAATATGATAAAATTGCAAGGAAATTAATTTTTAAAATGACCTGGTATATAAAGCTAAGTTTTAGTTTAGTTTAATATTGACACTAAAATGTTAGTTTCATGTTCTCATTCACAGGTTTTCAACATAGCGCTATTATAGTGATAATCTAATATTGAAATTGCCCAAAAGAAAAACAAGACTGCAAGTTTAGGGCTCCTTTTACAAAGCTGCGCTAAGGATTTTAGCGTATACACATTTTTAGTGCATTCTAACCCCCGCGCTAGCCAAAAACCAACCGCCTCCTAAAAAGGAGGCAGTAGTGGATAGCGCACTCGGGAATTTAAACTATACTAAACCTTAAGTTTATATACTGCATCCCGCATCCTGTCCATAAATTATAGAGCTCGGCACGGTTTATAAGAGCTTAAATATAGGAAGGAAATAGAATAAAGGGGTTGGGGTTGAGTACAGGGGGAGGAGAGCATTACATTTTTGTGAAAAGATAGGTTTTCAGGTGCTTGTGGAATAGTTGGAAGGAGCCCAGATTTCGTAGGCCCTAGCGCGTCTTTGTAAAAGGAGCCCTTAGACTTCAAAAAAGATATAAAAAGGATGGAGTCGGTCCAGAGGAAGGCTACTAAAATGTGTGTGGTCTTCGTGATAAGGCTTATGGGGACAGACTTAAAGATCTCAATCTGCATACTTTGGGTGAAAGGTGGAAGAGGGGAGATATGATAGAGAGGTTTAAACACCTACATAATATAAATGTGCATGAGTTGAGTCTCTTTCATTTGAAAGGAAACTGCAATGAGAAGGCATTGGATGAAGTTAAGAGGTGATAGGCTCCGGAGTAATCTAAGGAAATACTTTTTTACAGAAAGGGTGGTAGATGTGTAGAACAGTCTCCCAGAAGAGGTGGTGGAAACAGAGACTGTGTCTGAATTCAAGAGGGCCTGGGATAGTCACATGGGATCTCTCTGAGAGAGAAAGAGATAATGGTTACTATGGATGAGCAGACTAGATGGGCCATTTGGCCTTTATCTGCCGGCGTGTTTCTATGTTTGGTAGGATCATGCAGAGAACTGCAGCTGAACTGTGAACTGTCAGGGATCTCATTAGATGTGGGTTGTAATTGAGAGACATCGGTGATCAAGACAGATGAAATTACAGTACTGATAAACTGGTCAATGACCTAATGACTAGATTGCTTGCCCAGTGGTACAAAGAAAATCCAAAATTAAATGGTCCTGTTATACACAACCATATTAGGATTAAAGCAAAGCTGAAATCCATGTGGGAAGAAGCCAACAAAGTTACTGTGGGCAAAGCAAAACTGGAGGAGAAAGACATTTATGGAGAAGCTCAACACACTGATGGACCTATAAGTATGAAATAAAGAGTTGTACTAGTGTGGGATGCAATTATACCTGTGTCAGTGGAATGCACATACTTAGTGACTACAGCGGAGAAAAGAAGATTCCTGTGATTGATTTAGCATTTATAAAGGCCAAAGAGAGAAGGGTCGGTATATTGGACCTCATCAGATTAGACTAGTTGAGAACTACAGAAGAAATGACTGACAAAAGGGAAGGAGGATAATGGTAGAGTCGCTGACAAAGGATCGCATCATTGATCACCTTGACAGACATGGGCTGAAGAGGACCAGTCAGCATGGTTTTAGCAAAGACAGATCATGTTTGACGAACTTGCTGCACTTCTTTGAGAGAGTAAACAGACAGATAGACAAGGGCAACCCGGTTGACATTGTATATCTGGATTTTCAGAAGGTGTTTGACAAGGTTCCACATGAATGACTACTTTGGAAAATTGTGAGACATGGGATCGAGGGTGAAATACTCACGTGAATTAAAAACTGGCTAGAGCAAAGGAAATAGAGCGTGGGGATAAATGGACAATTCTCGGACTGGAAGAGCATCACCAGTGGGGTGCCGCAGGGCTCAGTGCTTGGACCCGTGCTCTTCAACATCTTTATAAATGATCTGGACATTGGTACGATGAGTGAGGTGATTAAATTTGCAGACGATACGAAGTTGTTCAGAGTAGGGAAGATACAAGGGGATTGCGAAGATCTGCAACTTTACATAATCAGACTCGAGGAATGGGCATCAACATGGCAGATGAGGCTCAACGTGGATAAGTGTAAAGTGATGCATGTAGGTAACAAAAATTTCATGAATGAATACAGGATGTCCGGGGCAGTGCTTGGAGAGACCTCTCAGGAAAGATACTTGGGAGTTATGATCGACAAGTCGATGAAGCTGTCTGCGCAATAATAAAGAAGGAGATCACGAACAGATCAGAGAAGGTTATCATGCCGCTGTACCAGGCCATGGTGCACCTTCACCTGGAGTACTGCGTCCAGCACTGGTCGCCGTACATGAAAAAGGACACGGTACCACTCAAAAGGGTCCAAAGAAGAGCAACTAAGATGGTTAAGGGGCTGGAGGAGTTGCCGTACAGTAAAAGATTAGAGAAACAGAGGAGATTGAGAGGGGACATGATCGAAACATTCAAGGTACTGAAGAGGGAATAGACTTAGTAGATAAGGACAGGTTGTTCACCCTCTCCAAGGGTGAATAAGAGGGCATTCTCTAAAGTTGAAAGGGGATAGATTCCATACGAACGTATGGACGGTCTTCTTCACCCAGAGAGTGATAGAAAACTTGAACGCTCTTCCGGAGTTTGTCATAGGGGAAAACACCCTCCAGGGATTCAAGACAAAGTTAGGCAAGTTCCTGCTGAACTGTAACGTACTCAGGTAGGGCTAGTCTCAGTTAGGGCGCTGGTCTTTGACCAGAGGGCCGCCGTGTGAGCGGACTGCTGAGCATGATGCACCACTGGTCTGACCCAGCAGCAGCAATACTTATGTTCTTATGTGCTGAAAAAAGAACAGTAATAGATGATGGGGAGATCTATTATTGAAGTAGAACAGGAAGATTTGGATGACCTGTTGGAAGAACCAATGGAGGAAGCTCCTGTTGCTCTAGAGAAAACTAGGAAGAGGCCAAAATGTAATACTGAGGATATAATCAAAATAGAACTTGCCAGTTTAAGACACCATACTGGACTTAGAGATGCAGGACCATACTCGACACTTGCCAGTTTAAAACATCATACTGGATTGATACAGGACTCATCACTCACTTGGACACTGCTTTGGTGATTCACCACAACAAGGTAAAGAAGGCTCAGGAAAGAATCATGAAAAAATTGGAGGAAGAACTGTAACAGAATGGCATCAGTTGCATTTTCTATGATGGTCACCATGATGATACCAAGGTCAAGTTAAAGGCAGAAGAGAATGGCAAAATGTATCCAGGTATGGTGAAAGAAGAACATGACCCAGTTTGTATGGAACAAAAAGAGTATAATCCTATGGACACAACAGTTGCCAATACGTCCAATATACAAAACAATCTATAATTGGCTAGACTGGATAAATCCTCAGGGGGAGTGTTTATCCTTGAAGAAATAGAAATATAGGCCTATTAGAAATATTAGTGGACATCAGTATGAGCTCTTGGAATGTAAACGGGGGATTTCTGAGCTCAGGCAGTACCTTTCTTTCAAACAGGATTAAATAAGTACTCCTCGAGTGGCAGTAATTTTGAAACAAGACAGTAGTTTTGAAACAAGACAGTGTATTGTGATTCTTGACCAGAATGTTTCACGAATGAAGTGACATTATGAACTGCTTGTAGATAGATGAACTGTCATGAAGCATTAGGAACGATTATGAGCAATTTTTGAATTATTATCACACATACGAATGTTTATGTATTTATAGTTTGTTTGTACGATATTATCAACTTATTTATTAAGATTTATAGTCTGTTCATGTGATATTATCAACTTATTTATTAACACATTAAGATACTTTGAGGGGTTCTTTTATTTTAGAGTGTATTTATTATCAATTTTTCTAGTTTGGATTATCTATAGCACTTTGCACCCTATTATACTTTGCACTTTATTACATTCACAAGGCAGATTATTGGGAGCCTATAGAGTCTTAAAGTTAAATTTCTCAGGTGTGACTGTTTAACCTTGAATTTTTCTAGCATTTTACTCATTTGCGTGGTTTGCACATTTAGGACCAGATGATGTATGAGGCAGTGCTTATTTAAACTTTTGTCTGGTGCTGGTCACCCATGAGTTGCTGCCTGAGCTCAGAAATCCCCCGTTTACATTGCAAGAGCTCATACTGATGTCCGCTAATATTTCTAATAGGCCTATATTTCTATTTCTTCAAGGCTAAACAGTCCCCCTGAGGATTTATCCAGTCTAGCCAATTATAGATTGTTTTGCCAGTTTGTATGGAGCCAGGAGGCAGACATCTTTGGCATTTTGTTCCTGTAAAAGCAACTAAAGAGAAGGCTCATGCAGAAATAATTGCTGATAATTAGGTTGTGTGACAGAGAAAGAGGAGCAGACAAAACTCTTCAAGCTATTGGAATTGATTCCTGCAATGTAAACACTGATTGGGAGGGAGGAGTGATGCATTATGTTGAGGAGAAGCTACAAAGGAAGCTGGTGTGAATTGTCTGTAGCCTGCACATAGATGAACAACCATTCAGGCACTTGGTGACCGCTTTAGATGGCAAGACATTAAGCAACAACAAATGGGCAGATCCCATTGGAAAAATGCTGGATTCTACTTCTGAACTGGAAATAAATCCTGATTTTACTAAGATCTCTGCTGGCCATGATCTCCCTCAGCTCAGCGATGAAATGATTCAAGACTTAACCACAAATCAAAACTGTTGCTACAGAACTGTAACTACCATTGGAACAGATGTTTTGTGAAAGGATCTGACTCTGCTGGAAGAAGGGCCTGTGTCACAGATCAGATGGCTCACAATAGCTCTAAGGTTCATGAGAATATGGGTTTCCAAAGAAACCAAAATGGAATTGTCCAGATCAGAATGATGTGCACTAAAAAAGTGTCCTCCAACTTATCTGGTAATGTGAAGATCTTTATTCCTCCAATATCACAATGGTATATTCAGCAACTCAATGACTCGACATGTACATGTTTTGGCCAACAGGCCTGCCTCAGGAGTCTTAAGAAACACAAATGATGGTATTTGAAGAAAGCTGCCACTCACATAGATTAAACCAAAATTCAAAAAAGGAATGCCATATCTCGTGTATTTCAACTATTGCCAACTGGTGCCGAACATCTCGATACTAAAAATATGGGTTTCCAAGCATAATCTGAAAGGAAAGAATCTGAAAACTTAAGAATAATTGTAGAGTTTGGGGTTTGGTTTGCATGGTAAACTGGCTCAATGCAAAAATAAATAGTAATTGAACACAAGGTCCCAGATGTCTCCTCTTCTAGCTGCAACGGTTGAAAAAACAGTGTGAAGAAGTAAAGAAGACTGCCGTGCCTAGAGTGAGGTCAGCTTAGTATGGTTACAACGAGTGTGTTTTGCAAGCAACGTTGTGCAGTGAAGAAGAACAGGAGAGAAGAGATGCAGTGCAGAAGATATTGAGGATCAGAGAGAAGACACAGGAAAACATTCACCAACACTGAGGCAACTACATTCTCCCAATTAGTGCTGCCTGATTCGTGATTCGAATCGATTCTCCGATTCACTTTGGGTGAATCGATTCGAATCGGTTTGTTATTGAAAAAAATCGGACTTACCGATTCGTTGGCCCCCTTGCTACCACAGCTTTTACCTGGCCAGGCAGGAGAGGACAGAGCCTTGCTGCCGGGAAGGAGAGAGCCTTGCTCTGGTGCAGATCCGCGGCAGCAAGGCTCTATCCTCTCCTCCCTGGCCAGGAAAAAGCGGCGGTAACGAATTCAATTCACTACCCTACCGCTACTCTGGCCGTCTTCTCTGCATTTGGCTGCCCAAGCAGAAACAGGAAGTTTTCACTGAGGGCGGGCCGCAGTGGAGAGAAGACACGAGGAGTGCTGGCAGGAATGGATTGCTACCGCCACCGGCAGACCTCTTCCCAGATGCATCCCTCCTGCCGGACTCCCTTTGGGAAAGGTGCGGGGGTGTGGTGATGCTGGGGGTTTAGGAGTGCCATAAAAAATGGTAGATGGAGGGAGATGGGAGATTCAGCCTTAGAATCTGTTCAGCAATGCCTCTTTACAGGCTTCTGCTTAAGAATACAAATCACGGAACAGTCAAGAGAGCATATTCTTAGCATAGAATGATCTTTCCAAATTCATTTAGCCCTTCAATTTCCATCAGGGCAGGGCAGATACATCTCAACTTGCTACCAGTAAACAGTCTTACACAGTCCAAAATAGACAACAGGATTCCATAGTATACTGACAGTCAAACAAGATGTCCTGAAAGCACAGCAGTTCATAATAAATTTGTATTACATTGGTACAAAAGTACAGAGATGCCCCATTGAAGACTACGCTGCAAGAAGTTTGAAAATTCAGTCTCTTCTTTTTACCAGTATTTGGTTGTCAAACTGATATGTTGCTTTGGCTGCTCTACATGAACTGCATCTGAGCTCCCGAAACAGGTGCAAAAGGATTTGTTGGCCTTAGACCTGTTTGTGTATAAATCATTGGCTGGGGTGCCATCAAAGGTGTTGCACCAATCTGAGCAGGTACCATTCCATACACAGGCACTTGTGTGGTCACTGGATAGGTCATTGGAGGAGGTACCATCTATGGAATGGCAGCTACTGGGGCAGGAGTCCATGTGGTTGATGTGCTTGTTCATGCTTGCCAATTTGTTTGGTGGACTGGAGGAGAGATGGGGAGAAGATAGATGGGAGAAATGAACTTGGTAGAGGGGGGAGATGGACTTGGGTGAAATCATGGAGAGGGGAGATGGGGAAGGATAGAAGAAATAAGGATCTAACAACAGGAGAGGGAGAGAGATGGTGGACAATGGGATTTAGGGAGGGAAGGAACAAAAAGGAAGAGAAGTTGGACACAAGGGATGGTGTGGAGGGGGGGGGATAGAGATACTGTATAGGAGGGTAGTTGGGAAGAGAAAGGGAGACATGGTGGACCCTGGGGTTGTGGGGAAGGAGAGAGAGATGAAGGATGAAAGGGTAATTCAGAAAAGGTGGATCTGTGGATGGAGATGAAAAAAAAGGAAAGATACTAGACCTCCGGGGAAGGGAAGGGAAACAGAAGGGGAGGACAGAGATAGAAGATGGATGGTTAGCACGGAGAAAGGAGACCCTGGCAAGCAAGTTTATCAGAAGACAACTGGAGCCGGGGACCGATAAGATCTGAATAATGATCAGACAACAAAAGGTAGAAAAAATAATTTTATTTCCTATTTTGTGGTGTTAGACCACGAACAAAAGCTAGGATTTAAGAGAAAGAGGAAAAGTCTTTTTTGTTTGTTTATTTTGTTTACACTACAGCGCCAGTGTGGGTAGGAGAGGGCAAAGTGGGTGAAGAGGCTGTAAAAGGGGTGAAGAGCCTATAAACCCACCAGGATGTTTGAAAAAAACACCCAATTGGGCAGGAAAATCTAATTGAAAAATCAATTCAATAGGCTGAATCGAATCAAATCAATTTTTTTTTCCCTGAATTGGGCAGCACTACTCCCCAGTTGCTTGGCTGGAACCTCCCCTCACTGCGCCATGTCAACAGCAGAGATCAGGGCATTTCTGAGCAAGCCCATGGTTATTCCAGGATGGCCATCACACATCCAGACCATAAAAAGGTGTGTAAAAATAGCAACTGAGGCTATTGGCCATGTGTAAAATCAGGAGAGAAGAAAGCATTACATTAAGGGTCAGATGGTCAGCAGGGATCACATGAGCCGAAGCAGAAGCAAACAAGATATGGCCTCTTTGATAGATTTTGTTAAATAACATTAAACTAACAGCTTAAATGACATTTTAAAGACAATTACATGGCTACAGATGTAGTTCAAATATACTGTATATTACTTAATGTTAGATATATAACAAAAGTGGAATAAAAAAGATTAATTTTGCACAGAATTGCTGTTTGCACAGATACTTTAGCCACTAATTTAATTATTTTTTCATTTTTTGACAATCATATTAACTAATTTATAAAAACTACTACTAAAATTCTTTTCATAGTATTATATTAATTGGCACACTTAACAAATTATTGTATTTATATCAAAAGGAAGGAGGCGGACCAATGATTGAAACGGTCTGAGGTTTGCCTTCTTTCATTAACTATCTATCAGTACAATTGAATTGACGAATTCATAAATCAATCTTTTTATTCCACTTTTGTTATATTTTTGATATTGTGGTCGTGGAATTTTTGCTTTTGTGTTTTGTTTTTTTATTACTTAATGTCAACATATTTCAACTTTAATTTAGAATAGCTAAAACACAATTTAAGCAGCTTCTGAAGATAGCTTTAGATTCAGCATGCAAAAATATTTTTCTTTTACCTATAAAAATGCTTTGATGATTACCATTCCTGAGCTTCAGCCACCAGATATAACCTCCAATATTGTATATACTGTAAACCAGGGGTGTCCAACCTGTGGCCCGAGGGCCACATGCGGCCCCGTGAAGTATTTTGTGCGGCCCCAGTCAAATGCGATGCAGTGTTTTCCTCTGCTGCCTTAAATACTGGGAAGGGGAGCAGCAGAGAAGGCCGGCAGCAAGATGCCACTCCCTGAACAGTGCCTCCTGAGGCTGCCGCCTCAGTTGGCCTGACCATTTCTTCGATTTTGCATAGAGCTTGTTTTAACCTTGTTAGTCTGCTTCATTTTCTAAAGGACAAAGCAGTTTTCATCAAGGAGACAGAGACATACAAAGCATGCACATAAATTCAGTGATGAAAAGCAAAAGTGAGAAAAGGACACAAAGGACACCAGAGAAGCTCATTTCCATACTGTAATGAAGATGGATACAGGACAGAACAATGAGAGAAAGAGAGAGAATTTGGTTAAACAACTGCAGTCCCCAAGCAGCAAGATGTGAAGGCCAGCCAGGTATAACCTCTTTTCTGTCTATAGTGCTGCAGTTGAAATAGGCTCAGGTTTTCTCCTTTCTGAGCTGCGGTGGCATCTAAAAGAGAAATGCTTTGTAACTTTTGTCATTTTTCTTATTTTCTTATAGCTAAAACATTGATAAAAACTGTAACAGCTGGGAATTGTTTGAAAGTTCTCTTGTGCTGTTGAGTGCTTACAGTTTAATGCTGGAGGCATATAACAATGGCTGAGGTCATCTGAGTGTTGTGAGTGGGTAGGTTTTCTGTTTTCTGGGGACAAGTGGAATTAGTTAGGTAAGGGTGGGGGGGGGTTATATTACTGGGGTTTTGAAGTGTGTGCTAAGAATGGATTGGAGGAGGTAGAATGTGAGAGATGGCTGTGAGAGATGGTCGGTGACTAGTGAAGCTGTGTGGAGAATTTGGCAGGTTGAGCCATTTTGTGCAGGGATAGAGTGTAGGAGGGTGAAGGATGCGTGTATGAGGGAGATTATTTTCCGCAGCTTTTGTGGTTGCGGTAAAATGCAAGTGGGGTGAATTTATTGTCTCGTTGTGGCTAAGAAGGAGATGTATCAACTTATTTGTCTGCTCATGTACGAATCCGCCGTGGGTGGAGGTAGGACTCTGTGACACCACGGGTCTTGCTGGAATGGGGAATTGAAGCATAGAAACGTAGAATGTTGGGGAGTTGTAACCAGGGCTAGTGCAACACCAAATCGCTCCGGTTGTTTTTGAACTGTTAAGCTACATTAACATGTATCTCTAATTTAATATTGTAACCTAATTGTTGAGGTATTTTGAATATTGGAATAAAACTGCAGCCCATGTTTTGTCACTAAGTAATTATGTTGTTTTGGTAAGAGGTTGAACATGAGGAATGTGTGAATGCCAGTGTTATCAAAGATATCAAAGTGATGTATAGTTTTCATTAGGAGAAAACACTACACAAACAACAGACCCAATTTTAAAACACAGTATATTAAAGGTGTACAATGTACAACACGACCCCCCACACACACACACACACACACGCACACCCACACACACACACACACCCAGGCACACTGGAAAAACAGTCCTCAATATACGTACAAATTAGCATCACAAAGGCTGTTTTCCGCCAAGATTCTGCATTAATAAGAACATAAGGATAGCTGTACTGGATCAGACGAATGGACCATCTGGCCCAGTATCCTGTTTCCAACAGTTGCCAATCCAGTTCACAAGTGGCTGGCAGAAATCCAAACAGTAGCAGCATTTCATGCTACCAATCCCACTGAATCTTATCATCCATATAAATCACTAACCTTTGCAATCCAAATCAAAAAATCTTTATTCAGATTTTGACAGTCTCAGCAAAATATTTTGCAGTGAAATCAGAAGTCAATATTTGAAATGATTTCATGTGTATAAAACAGGCCCAACCATGCTGTGACTCTGACTGCTTGCACTTTCTCTTCTCATGCCTAAGGTGACCTTATGTCCCGTTTTGACGGGACCGTCCCGTTTTCAGACCTCCTGTCCCGTTGTCCCCACACACAGCTTCGGGACGCCGAAATGTCCCGTTTTCAGGGAAAGCGTCCCGAAGCTGTGCTCGGGGACAATGGGACATGCGATCACTTCCTGATCCTACCTGCCACGCAAAAGCCACCCTCTTTCCTTTCCCCGGTCCGCTGCTATCTTACTGCCCTGCTGCTGCTGCTAAAGCCAACAGGAAGTCTTCTTTCTGACATCAATTCTGACGTCGGAGAGGACGTTCTGGGCCAGCCAGTCGCTGCCTGGCTAGCCCAGAACGTCCTCTCCGACATCAGAATTGACGTCGGAAAGAAGACTTCATGTCAGCTTTAGCAGTAGCAGCAGCAGGGTGGTAAGATAGCAGCGGACCGGGGGAAAGGAAGGAGGGAGACTTTTTTGTTTTTGTGCGGCAGGGAGGGAAGGAGGTAGGCAGGCAAGCAGGCTGGCTTTGGCCAGGGAGGGAGAGAGAGAGGTAGACAGGCAGGCAGGCTGGCTTCGGGGGTGGGGGTGGGACAAAGTGTGGAAGGCAGTGAGAGGGATATAGGAAGGAGGCACTGGGGGCACTAAAGACATAGGAAGGATGCACTGTGGGCACTAAAGACATGGGAAGGAGGCACTGGGGGCACTAAAGATATAGGAAGGAGCCACTGGGGGAACTAGAGACATGGGTAGGAGGCACTGGGGGCACTAAAGACATAGGAAGGGGCACTAAGGACATGGGAAGGAGGCACTGGGGGCACTAAGGACATAGGAAAGAGGCACTGGGGCACTAAGGACACAGGACAGAGACACTGGGGGCACTAAGGACACGGGAAGGAGGCACTGGGGGCACTAAGGACATGGGAAGGAAGGAGGGAGGGAATAGAAAAGGACAATTGTGAAATGAAAGAAAAGATATACAGTCAGAAGGAAACGCAACCAGAGACTCTTGAAATCACCAGACAGCAAAGGTAGGAAAAATGATTTTATTTTCAATTTAGTGATCAAAACGTGTCAGTTTTGAGAATTTATATCTGCTGTCTATATTTTGCACTATATTTGTCTATTTTTCTATAGATACTGAGGTGACATTGCATATTTTAAAGTCATCTGCCTTGACATCTTTGAAACCCCCCCAAATATAAATGATAATGAACATTTTCTCTGCTTTGTACTTTTTAAAAATTTTATGGTTACCATTATGAATTAATAAGATATGTGTACATGAAAAATGAATGAAAGAAATTGGGGGCGGGGCTGGGGGTGGGGCTAGGGCGGGATTGGGGGCGGGACTGAATATTAATAGATGTCCCATTTTGATGAAAAAAAATAAATGGTCATATTACGCATGCGCCAACATGAGCACATTGCTCCTCTACCTCCCCTCCTGGCAACCGGTGTGCAACACAAACAAGTGCCATGGCCATCGGGAGGGAAGTCAGCTGAAAGTCCTGCCAGCCTGGAGCACCAACACCATGCCCACTTCTGGGTCATGTCAGGACTGTGGCCCAGAATTTGCATCGGGCCCTGCATCCCGCATCACAACAGGACCCGCACTTCAACTCCAGGTCCTACCTGGAGCCCTTCTCTCCCCCTGTGAGTTTTACAATTAATTTTTGTTTATACTGGTTGCATATGGGTTAATGTTAAGGATTGCCTGTATAGGATTCAAGGTTCATGGAAATGACTGAGAGAAAAGCACTAAGGGGGTCTTTTACTAAGGTACGCAAGCCGATTTAGTATGCGCTAAGTGCTAACGCATCCATAGAATATAATGGGCATGTTAGCATTTAGCGTGCGCTAAATCGGCTAGCGCACCTTAGAAAAAGACCCCCCTAAATTACTTACATGTGATATTCTGAGGACTGTACTTGATTGAATTTTGTTTTCTCTATTTGCTGGCTTTGTTTTGTTGCTTGGAAATGGACATTGTCTGTTTGTGTTGTTTGATTTGCCTTCACACCGAGAAAAGCACAAAGCCATGTGCCATTGGTTTGTTTTTATTTTAAAAAAAAACCCCCCCACACACACTAACGGCCTCTTTTACAAAGCCGTGCTAGCGGCTGCGCTGCACTAACGGCCCCGAAGCCCATAGAGATTTAAAGGGCTTCGGGGCTGTTGCTGTGCGGCTTTGTAAAAGAGGCTGTAAATTATTTGTGTCTGATATTTTGAGGGCTGTTCTTGATATGTTTTCTCGTATGAATAATTAGAACTAACATTATTGTCTGGACTAAAATATCACTGCTATTGAGCTGATGTTTGGCTTTCTGTGTGCAATGCAGAACCCAGCATGCCTCACAAATTGTAGTTGTATTGATTTCTTTCAATCAAAATTAAAGTTAGAAAAATAACCCAGAAGAGGCATAAAATGTTTATTTGCAATGCCTTAGGCCTATAAAATTGCATAAAATCATCTTTCTGCTTTGAGCGGGGAGAAGCGGGAAAGAAAATTAAGGCTGTGGGGATGGTAAGGGGGCAGGGGTGAAAAATATACTTCATCTGGTTAGGAGCTCTCAGAGATTAAAACTTTCCTTTCCGTCCCTTAAGGGCAAAATCAAATCTATCAGAAAACTTAGGGGTCCTTTTATTAAGGCGCGGTAGGGGTTTAACCCGCGGCATACCGCACGTTAAGCCGCCTGTCACGCTAGTCGCTAACACCTCCATTGACAAGGCGTTAGTTTTTTGGCTTGCCACGGGGGTTAGCGCGTGATGAAATGTCCGATGCACTAACCCCCCGTAGCGCGCCTTGATAAAAGGAGCCCTTAGTCATTCTTTTTCCTACAAACTAACCGAGCTTTGGAATAACTTGCCACTCTTGCTAAGAAGCTTAGGCCCCTTCTTATCTTTCAGGAAGGCTCTGAAGACAGTCTATTTCACCAAACATTTTAGAAATTAATTATTCTATTTTTTCCAAATTATATTTCTTTTATTCTGTTCTTTTGTATTACTCTATTCTTTTTTTTTTATTCTTTATTTATTTTTAATCAAAAACAGTGTCATACAAATTAAAGACCATAAGATATTCCACATATTACACTATTATCTATACAGGTAACATAAATATCATTCAATAATTTCATTTTCCTGCATGTAATAATAACATAATATATCCTAATATACAATACAAATAAAGAATAAAGTTACCCAAATATCACTATCAATATTTATTCCCCTCCCTCCAACCCCCCACCCCCTGGATGTGTAAAGATAAATAAACCAAAGAAAGAAGAGATATGATGAATACATTATTATGTTTTTACAAATTTAGTCAATGGGCTCCAAATTTTATTAAATACCTCAAATTACCCCTACATTCTGCGTTAATTCGTTTGTATCTGTATGTAGTACACACATTCACCCACCAAAATGTATAATTAATTCTATCATGGTTTTTCCAATTACTTGTAATCAATTGAATGGCTATACCTGTTAGGATCATAAATAGACGACTCTTATATTTATCTATTCTTAATGTTAACCAAGTCGAGCTCCAAATTGGTTGATGACCCGGTGTATAAAACTAACTGCCTGTTTTACAAAGCCGTGCTAGCGGCTGCCGTGCAACAACAGCATCGAAGCCCTTTAAATCTCTATAGGTTTCGGGGCCGTTACCGCGTAGCAGCTGCTAGCGCGGCTTTGTAAAACAAACCCTAAGTTTCAGTTTAGTTTTTAAAAATCTTTGATTGCGGGGAGGGAATGGGGATAAATCTTTGTCCTTGGGTTACTCTCCATATGAAGCTAGATTCACTAACTTGCCTGATCCGTTGCCGATTCGCGACAGGCTGACTGATCCATGATGGGTTAGCATGCAAATGGGGGCGATCGGAGGAATGCTCTCCCCCCCCCCCACCGACTAGTGAGCGATCCTGAAGCATGCGCAGACCATCGTCTTTGCCTGTAGATGGTCTGCGCATGTGATTGCCCTCTGTAGCCCAACTTTTATTTAACTTATTTTTAAGTTCCTGATCGATCCAGTGGAGGAAAAGCGTACCCAGGAGGTTACCTAACTGGTTTTTGAGCTGTGCCTCTGAAAGGCTGAGCCCGGGACTAAAGTTTTTCGCCATCCTGGGGAGGCACGGCAGAGCTCCACCAGTGACTGGAGGCAAACAGGGCTTTTAAAGTTTCACTTTCTCTGTCCAACCCCCTTCAGGGGCTCCTTTGCAGTTGTTCAAGACTCCGGCACTGCAAAAACAACTTCGCCGTAGTGCAGCCCCGTCTAAAACTGCATTATGTCTATGTGGCAAGGGGATGTGGTCTGGGTATGTTTTGGGAAGGACTAGGAAGGTGTAAAATATCGACATCCAATCCCCATTTCTGAAGTCGAAGGGATGCCTATATCTGAAAGATAGATTTTGGCATTTATACCTGCTTCCCCAGAAGTCCACGCTCAGAAAAGTAATCTGCTTGAGAAGGGAATGGGGGGGGGGTGTATTACCCCTGTAATCCCCCAATGGTTGCTGTTTCCCCTCTACCCTTTGCATTCTTTAAGTCATTTCAACACCTTCCACCAGTGTGCATCACTTATTGGTTGTAATCCAGAGAGCTCTGTCAGCCTGAGTCAGGCTATCAGGGGATCTCTGGTGTTCCCTCTCTGAATGAAGGAATATGAAAGTACTCTACTCACCTACCTGGATCTTTTCTTAGTTTTTCCTCTAGCCCCAAATGAGGAAGGATGCTGCATTTGAGCTCCTCCACGAACCCTTGAGAAAGCCTTTTGGGCGAAATGGGTCCCGTCGAGGCATGCTAGAGCCACTGCATTAAAATGATAAGTAAAAAGAATTTAAGCTGTTTTTATTTCTGGATCAATAATACAGAAGTAAATAGACAAGCTACACCACATAAGGAGGCAATGAAATGAGCTGAAACCCGACGTACAGTTGTGGATGCTTTGACATAAATGACTTTGAAAGCCCTATTGCCATCCTGGTGTTGAATCCGAGCAGTGAGGATTTCAGTCGCTGTGGTTGTTTCCATTTACTTTTTCATCTTCTGCACCTTTTAGGGAATATTAAAGTACTCTACTCACCTACCTGGATCTTTTCTTAGTTAATTAATATTTTTCCTTTATTCTGCTCTATATTATAAAAATTGGAACTTCTAATTGTAGTGGACTTGAACTGAATACTTTCTGGTTCGTTTCATAATACTAGGTTTCCTATGCTAGCATTGTGCTTATTTCAATACGGTTTTTCTGTACAAATTCTGCATGATTTGTCTTTACTTGAAATTTGATTTTTTTTTTTTAAAAACCCATCAATAACAAAGGGTGGGACCCAAGGGTCCTACTGAAGACCACAGTGTATGTGTGTGATACAGGAGAGATTGAGATAAACTACTATTTTGGAGGTAGAGGAGAGATTCAGAGGCTACTGCAGTGGTGGGGATGTGAGCCGAGGCTGCTGCTGGGGTGGCTGGGCAAGCGATGAGGAGTGGTTGTGTTTGCTAGGGGTTCGTGGGGTGGGCAACCGAAAAAGGCTTAAGCTGCAGCTTTTAGACTAGAGCAGTGGTTCCCAAACCTGTCCTGGGGGACCCCCCAGCCAGTCAGGTTTTCCATATATCCCTAATGAATATGCATGAGAGAGATTTGCATATAATGGAAGTGACAGGTATGCAAATCTCTCTCATGCATATTCATTAGGGTTATCTGTAAAACCTGACTGGCTGGGGGCCCCCATGGAAAGGTTTGGGAACCACTGGACTAGAGGTAGGTGGGTGATACATTGTCCCATCCGTGCTTAGCAGCCACAGCTTTAGTTCCTCTCCCACTGTTCTCTTAGGCTTCCGCAGCTGGCGTTAGGATTGTTGCGACTGTGCCAGTCTCACCGTGTCTGGGCTTTCTTAAAAACAGTGGCGTGGCAAGGGGCGAGCGGCGCTCTGGGCGGTGGCGTCCTGTTGCCCCTGCCGCACACATGTGCGCCCCTTCCCGTACCTTTTTAACTTCAGCGGGAGCAGCCACCAACTTGCTGCCCGCATCGGCTTCGGCACGCTCTCTGATGCCACTTCCTAGAAGTGAGGTCAGAGAGAGCACCAAAGCCAACACGGGTAGCGAGCTGGTGACTGCTCACTCCAAAGGTAAAGGGGGGAGGAGAGGAGGAAGGGGGGCTGGTGCCCAGATCATGACGGCGCCTTGGGGTGGACCACCCTCTTCGCCCCCCCCCTCTTTACTAAGCCACTGCTTAAAAACATTGGTTATACCTACCCAGATGCAGCAAGACCCAGACAACTGCAACCATTCTCTTCCATTGCCCCACCAACCACAGCCTGAAGCCTCTTTCCATTGGCAGATAGGTTGTAGGTGGGTGGGCAAAGAAGACAGCAGTTGCATCCTACTGCTGCTTCCCTGCTACTATGCTTAATAACTTGCTATGCATCATCTTGACCACATTATGAATTTGCACTTTATAAATGTGCATACATTTTTTTTCAGTTCAAAGATTTTTATTGATTTTAATAAAATACAAATGTAAATCATCTATATACAGTCAAACCTGATTAATCGGAGTTGGTGATTGCTATTATTGTCATTCCTTACACTTGTTGTTCACATGTAATTTTCAAAATAAATACAAATTTTTGAACATAAAAAAAACTAATGTAATACAAATATAATTGTTAACAAGGCAAGATGCAGACAAGTTGTAGAAAGCAAAGAATCATAAAATATTATCTATGCAATACAACAAGCTGACCCTTGCCTATCTAAAAAGAGAGTGTCAGCACAACCTGCAGCCATAACCATATACAATATCCAAAGCACAGAGAAACACCGGAGTTATATCCCCATATACATATGGATAGTGAGCCATGATATAATGCATAAGTTTTGTTGTGGATATCTATATTCTAGCACAATAACTGAATGCCATCAGTCTGTATTGCAATAAGAGTTGACCGGACTCCAGATTTTGATAAATGAGCTCATAGACTTGTGCCTTTCCACTTTGACACTTTCATATTTTACTGTAAGGCATAACGGATTCCACCAATTAATATAATTCACCTTAGATAGGTCTTTTCATCAATGTAAGATATTTTTAAGGGCCAAAAATAGCAAGAAATTAAGCAGCCTCGCATTATGATCAGGCAGCGTGTGCAGTAGGCCACGATGACCCAGTATGATAATGCACAAACTTAAGGGCTCTTGTACATTCAAGATTGTAGAAATGGTTTCCCAGACTTTGCTCCAATAGACTGATAGATCATATGAGTTGGCGTGCCTTCCTGTGAGTTACAAGACCAACACATGGTGACAGAGTCCATTTGAAATCTTAGCTACCTTAATTGGAGTCCAGTGCGCTCTATGCATAAGGAAGAGCAGAGATTGAAGAACGCCGGCAGAGCGAGAAGATCGAAACATATTTTTCCAGACTTCCTGCCACGTCTCTTCCTCAGGGAAAAAGTTCCAAATCTCTATGCCAAGCATTCATGTGCACAAATGAATAAAAATTGTAGTCATTATAAGTCTGGCACCAGTTTTGCCTGGCTCCTAGATCCTAAGAAATTTTGTGAAGCCCTGACTTAAAAGCCTCGTTTGTGTTCTTGTCTATGCTTTAACCCTGAATACGCTCCAGCAATGCTGGTAGAAGCAGAATGTGTTCAGCACATCCCTATGAGTTCTTCTGGCTGGTGTAAACAAATCCACTCTATGTTTTGCACTTAGTTGACTGCAGGTTTATTTGAATCCCACAACAAGCAGAAATGCCTTTTTTTCTGGTTTTATTCCAACCAGGGAAGGAAAACTCCAGAATTAGATATGTTTAATACCAGAGGCAGTGGAATGCCTTTTTGTCTACGCTGGGTACCCAAGCTACATCCCGAACTCTACCCCAGTACTAATCCAATTCCCAGTATCTTTCTCTCCTTTCCCTGATGTGGTCTGCAGCATCTCACTCCCTCCTCTCCCCCACTTTCATCTGCAGTGTTACACTTCCTCCCTCCCCCTCTGACTGCAGCACTTCTGGCTTCCTTCCCTCCACTGGATTTCCAGCATCCCTTCTTCCCCTCCCCTTCCCCCAGGTCTCCAAAGTTTCTCTCGTTCCTTTCTTTCGTCCCTCCCTCCACTGAGGTCTCCAGCTTTCTTTTCTTGCCCCCCCCCCCCCCACACACACACACACATACACACTTCATGGTCTTTACCATTTGTCTTTTTCCCTTCCCACCCCAAATTCTCCATTATCATCTTTTCCTTTCGCCTTCCCCCATGTGGTGTTTTCTTACCTCCTCCCTGGGGCAGCAATGCTAGTCAGCACAAGAGGAAACATTAGTTCTAGCAGCATGAAGCTTCAAGCATTGATGCATGCTCAGGGCCTTTTGGC
The DNA here is from genome assembly GCF_902459505.1 of Geotrypetes seraphini. NCBI lineage: Eukaryota > Metazoa > Chordata > Amphibia > Gymnophiona > Dermophiidae > Geotrypetes > Geotrypetes seraphini. The sequence goes on from NC_047085.1 coordinate 359,716,183, forward strand.
TCCCAGCCCCTCCAACTTCCTGTTTCATAGGAGGCAGAAGCCAGCAGGCTTTCAGCATGAACCGATGCTCAATGCTCTGAGCCAGCAGCTGCAATACTTCATCCACAATTTTGGTTGTAACATCACCACTTTGAGAAAGGAGATAAAAAGAAATACACCTTACCTGAGAGGGGAAGAAACAGAAGGGAAGGAAAATTTTCTGGGTGTCATGGCACTTGGTGCTACTCCCACCCCACCCCCATTCTGACACCTATATTTAATTCTCAGTTCTTTATAAACTCAAGGGGATTAAGTCTTCTTTATAGTGAGGCCCTCTCACACAAGAAATTAATATAGGCCCCTTTTATAAAGCTGCGTTAGGTTGTTCTTATTGCCAGCCGTGGCAGTATTAGCTCCGACGCTCATAGGAATTCTGCGAGCGTCAGAGCTTTTGCCGCTGCAGCTGGCAATAAATAAAAGCCCAACGTGGCTTCATAAAAGGGAGGGATAGAGCATAAAATTTTTGTTTCAAGTACACTTTGCTTTGCTCCTGACATTTAAACATACAGAAAGAGATGTCAAATAAAATGTTTGAACCCTACCAAAATGTCAAAGAGTCAGACAAAAAATTCAGAACAGCCATCTGAAAATCAGTGGTACGTGGAAAATATTTGTACCATATTCTAAAGAGTGATGAACTCTGCTTAATATCTGAAATACACATGCAGCACAAAAGCAAAGTACCTTGATTTTTTTCTTCCATATCTAATCTTATGGTCTTGTTCATGCTGTAAAATAGCCATGTTATTTTAAACTCCTCGCAGTGTACCTTCAGGTTGGTAAATCATGCTGTTAGATCATATGTTCCTCTGTGAGTAATGTTGGAGGGGGGGGGGATTATCTCTTAAATCTGACTACTTTCATAAGAATGCTTAACAATTTATTTATTCTTTCCCGTAACAAAATAAATCACGATGCCATATGTCAAAGCAGGCAAACAAAAATGATACGGCAATATGTCTTTTGATAAAGCTTGTCCAAGGACTTCTAACATCTATTTGCCTGACAGGCAATTTTTTTTTTTTCACCATGCAATTTTTAAAACATGCCTTATGAAGCACTGTTAGGCCATCAGAAACCTTGCAAGTAGATTAATGCTATTTATAAGCAAAAATGGAATGCAAAGTGTTACAATGCTCACAGATTTCTACCTCCAGTGAATCTTGCAAATTAGCTCATTTCAGAGAAACATGTATACAAAATACATTTTCTGAATATTTATTATGAAAACCAGACCTGTTTGCTAGGTAGAGAAGGAAACAGTGACAGAATTTGTCACCGTCTCCGTCCCTGCACATAACCGCGGGAAACCATCCCTGTCTCATTCTTTAAGGAGAGAGGGAAGAATCAAAGTATGAATGGGCACAGTCACTGACCCTCAAGCTTTGAACTGTAGAATGCTGATGTACGTAGAAGGACTGAAGTCAAAATAGACACTCAAGAATGACAGTTTCTGGTATCCAGAGCAGATATTGTGATGTCATAATGCCTCATTCCACCAAAGCCTAAGAGCCAACCTCATCCGTGATGTCACAATGACTTTATTGTCCTATACTTGGCTCACATGAGAATCAGAGTATGAATGGGCACAGCCACTGACCCTCAGGTCTTTCATTGAAGAATGCTGGTGTAGAAGGACTGAGGTTGGGATAGACACTAAAGGATAGCACAGGATGGTTTCCCATGGTTATCTGTGGGGACAGAGACAGTGACAAATTCTGTCACCATGTCATTCTCTAGCTAGGGGTCACTGGTGCCATTTTGGATGATGGCGCCAGCGAGAGCAGTAGTGACTGGGGATCATTCTTTGCCAAACCACTAGACACCAAGGATTCTATAACACTAGGAATGGGAGGGCATTAAAAATAGGGGGGCCCTTCAGATGGGGTGGGGGGACAGTTGAAGGTTTAACTTTTGATGGAGCTTGATTTGGGGGTATGGAGAGTCCTTAGAGAGACTTATGACTTTGAGGGGTACTCTTGCCACCTATTTCAGTTGCAGATGCCAGCCTCTTTAATAACCTGACAGCATCAGGCCACAGCTTGTTGAGTATACCAGTACACTGCAAGCCACATTATAATCTGCATAGTAATAAGCTGATTTCTTTATTTTAAAAGGCTTGATATATTACCAACCATATGTGTGCAGTGTAGCTAAGTAGTTTACAATTCTAGAAAGTAAATGTAAAGCAAATAAGGGAGAAAATTAATAGAACAAAAAAAGGTAAGGAAAGATAGTAAGAACATAAGAATTGCCGCTGCTGGGTCAGACCAGTGGTCCATCGTCCCCAGCAGTCCGCTCACGCGACCAGCCCCCAGGTCAAAGACCAGTGCTCTAAATGAGTTTAGCAGGAACTTGTCCAACTTTGTCTTGAATCCCTGGAGGGTATTTTCCCCTATAACAGACTCCAGAAGAGTGTTCCAGTTTTCTACCACTCTCTGGGTGAAGAAGAACTTCCTTACGTTTGTACGGAATCTATCCCCTTTTAACTTTAGAGAGTGCCCTCTCGTTCTCCCTACCTTGGAGAGGGTGAACAATCTGTCTTTATCTGCTAAGTCTATTCCCTTCAGTGTTTTGAATGTTTCGATCAAGCCCCCTCTCAGTCTCCTCTTTTCAAGGGAGAAGAGGCCCAGTTTCTCCAATTTCTGTACGGCAACTCCTCCAGCCCCTTAACCATTTTAGTCGCTCTTCTCTGGACCCTTTTGAGTAGTACCGTGTCCTTCTTCATGTATGGCGACCCGTGCTAGTAGGGTGAGAAGTTGGGAGAAAAGAGAAAAAAAAATACAGGATTAAGCTTGATACAATGTGGCAGGATTACATAACGGGAAAACTAAAAGTACAATGAAATAACCAAAGCAGTGGTAGCGATTCCCCTGCAGCAAATGTAACAAAGTCCATTCCTAATAGCTTAAAATAGGCCTGAAAGTACACCAAGTTTTCAACCTGCATTTAGGGGTCCTTTTATTAAGGTGTGCTAACCAATTTTATTAAGGTGTGCTAACCAATTTTATTAAGGTGTGCTAACCAATCATATTCCTGTGGACCTCTTAGCATTTAGCACACACTAATCTTTAGCGCGCTAAATCAGTTAGTGCACCTTAGTAAAAGGATCACTTAATATTAAAATATGTGCAGCAATATCACGATTGTGTCTGAGCAGTGGCAAAGCAAGGGATGTTGGCGCCTGGGGCAGAGACACCCAGCATCGCAACTCCAGGTGCAACCCCTGCATTTTTTTCTGCTGCCTTGGCATCGCTGTGCCCCTCATGTGCTGTTCCCTGCTGTCATGAAAGAGTTTCACCCCTTGTACCTCTTCACATCTTCACCAGCAGCGAGCAGTCTGGACTATCACACCTTCTCATGTTTATGTCTATTTAAAAAATAAAATTGGTATACCGTCTGACTTTATTGGATCAGGATGAATTTCAATATTTTAAAATACAGACATAGATAGATAGATACCAGATCCACCCACATACTCAAACTATCTTTCCCCTCGTTAAAAGGCGTCATGTATGCAGGGAAATTAGGGAAATTCCTTTTCTTCAAATTCACTGAGCTTTGGAATAACCTTCCTGCCCCGCTGCGGAACCTAGGCTCATTCCAATTCTTCCAAAAGCATCTGAAAACCTGGCTTTTCTCCAAAACATAAAGCTATCTATTTAAAATGTAAAGCTAGCTATCCTCTTCATAACCTCTAATTTCTTATTATGTCCTTCCCTCATTTATTGAATTACCTGTAAACTGTGTCAAGCTCTATCTTTATGGAGATGATGTGGTAATCAAACTTAAGGTTTAGTTTAGTTTAGTTTAGTTTGGATAAATAGATTAGAATAGAACTTCAAATAATTAATAGGAAACACCTATCACAACCATACCTAGATACATTTTTTCTAGAGTATAATCATACATATAGTCCTAACAAAATTTTAAATAACAAAACAAAACCTACACATCCATTTTGGGAGATTTTCGCTAAACTTCCTTAAAACTAATCAGTTAATGGTCAAAAGCCATTTAAAAAAAAAAAGTATGTCTTCAATTGACCTTTGGAAGAGAATTCAAGATGTTTGAAGAAGGCCACAAAAAAAGTTCTTTCTCTAGCGATGGCCCAATGTGCCATTTTAAAAGGAGGAGATGTGAGCTTAAAATCTTGTAATGATCTTAAACACCTTACAGGTGTATATAGCATTGTCCATCTGTTCATGTAATAAGCCTCATGTTCCCAAAATGCTTTATGGTTTAGGCAGAGCAGTCCCACAAACAGGAAGTGACATAAGAGTGAGGGACAAGGTCAGAATGAGCAGCGTGTAACACAGCCTACCCGCTGCCAGCAAAGATTTGAAGAGGTAGCAGCAGCAGTGGTGGTGGCAACAGGGGGTGAAAATGAGAGATGCCGGTGCTCCTGCCAAGTCAGCGCCCAGGGCAATCCGCCCCACCCCTCCTTGCTACGCCACTGTGTCTGAGCCTGGCCTAACATGGATAATAATGCAAAGAGGAATTTACAAGTAGTCTACAGAGTTTCAGACACTCAGGCCAAGATTCTATAAATAGAGTTTGAAGTTAGGCAACTAGATTGGCTTGCCTAGCCGTTCTAGTGGCCTAACTTAATCATTTAATAGGCTTAATCAGCTCCAATAACAAGCTTAATTGGTTTGATAGTTAGTTTAATTTAAAGTTAATTGGGTGGTAGGTACTTACCAATTTCAGGCAGGCATCTTGCCCAAGTTGCCTACCAGAAAGTGGGCATGGTTAAGGGCAGATTGTGGGTGGAACTTAGGTGTTTTTTCTGTGTAGGCACCTAAAACTGTCTTAGGCACCGATATTTCGGTCAAAAAGTTCTGGCATAAAAAGGGAGGGGGGGCTAAGATTATTTTAAGAGTCACTAGGTACAATTCTATAAACGGTGCTTTTTAGGTGCCGTCTATCGAATCAGGACCTCCCTTTGTATCTCACATTTACTTATCGCCTCAGTTAAGGAGGGCAATTTTCATTCAAGCCATCTTGTCTTATAAAATAGTCCTACTGTAGCTTTCTGTTATGGTAGTTAGATTTGGAAGTGTTCTTAATTGCAAGAAAAGACAATATCTCAGTTTCCAAAGTAGTGTCCCAACATATTCCTAAAAGGTCAGATATCAATTAAATAAATAATAAAAATCTTATCTAATCTAATCTAATGCTTGACTTTATATACCGAGTTATCATTCAAGGAAAGCTCAACTTGGTTTACAGTAGTTAAGTTATCGAATAAAAAAACAGAAAAGAATAAGACTAAATTTGATAAAGTTAATTTTCAAAGTGTTTAGCAAATAAAGTAGTTTTTAAGGATTTGCGAAAAGGTTGAAGTGAGCCAGAACTTCTTAAAAGAAGAGGAAGGTCATTCCACAGTTGAGATAGCTTAAAAATCAGAGAGTGACTGAAAAACTTAACTCCCTTAATCCCTTTTTTGGAAGGAAGAGATAATTTGAATTGTTGATCACCTCTTGGAAAAGGGTAAAAATACCACGTAAAATTTTAAAAACACAGGCACACTTAAATTGAACTCTAAAACAAACTGGGAGCCAATGAAGATTCTGAAGCAACAGCATCACGTGATCAAATTTACATTTTCCAAAAATCAATTTAAAATCAATTCAAAAGCAAGAAAAGCCAGTCTATATACTGCACTTTCTTTTTCCATCATAGCCATTTGCTTTTTTTTCCTTCTCAAACTCAACATGTGATTAAATTTATTCACAAAAGATGGCAGGTGTCTTTTTTTTCTGCTAGAAATTGTCCTACAGACTGAATTGGACTGAATTGAATCATTTGTATTTATAAATGGTGACACAGTACTTTAGGCTTTATTTTCTGCTTTTTGGTGGACTTGTTTCTACTAGAAGCCATTTTCCCTCTTCCCCATTCGCATTTAATTTTAGAATTATCGGCATAAGCCGTGACACCTAGAAACCCATCTTGCTTTGTGCTGGTAGGCAGTACCTTGCTATTTTCAGACAGCTTTCATGCTTTATTCTTTGGGGTTCCGTACTCAAGGCTTAAGATGCTTTACACAGTCTGTTAGCTAAGCATATACAAGAAAGGAAAATCCTCCCAGGATTTAAACCTTTCAGAATTTGCAATCACATGTGGAAAATGCTGAAAATGTGCGGTTAATTAATTCTCATTGTGTATGTGTATGAATCTTTACTTTCCACTGCTGATCCCATAGCAGCATGTTATCAAAAACCTTAAGAACAGTATGAGTTCTCTTTTTTTTCCTGTTGGCTTGTTAATTAAAGAAAACATTAAAAGCAACCAGATGACAAATTAAGTCCCTGCTGAGGTGTCTGAATTAAATTTCAGCTATTATATTGGAATGCCTGTAGACCATAAGCTATATGGAATGAATATAATAAAAGCTATATTTCACTGCATATAAAATGATAGAACACAGACCACTAAGGATTCACTTTACATTTTTGTTTATTTAATTTTCTATATCATTCTCCTAGGCATTTTCCCAGTGGGCTCACAATCTAGCTAATATACCTGGGGGGGGGGGGGATGTGGGACCTATTAGCCTGCCCAGGGTCGCAAGGAATAGCGGGGGTTTGAACCTATAACCTCAGTGTTCAGGCTGTAGCTCTAACCCTTGCGCCATACTCTCAGACACAATATGGTAGAAGGTAGCATGGCAATCATTAACTGACAGAGATGGCAAAACAGTTAACAAAATGTGGTAACTTAATATGACAAAACATGGCATTCTGAGCATAGAATGGCAAAACATTGCAGGGCAAGCTTAGTATTACAAAGCATGGTTAACATAGTATGACACGACTTGGCAAAATTGGTAAGGAAAGCATGCATGATGAAACATAGCATGGAACAGCAAACATATACTATCATACCCAAGTCTCACTCCTCTTTCATGCACAAAAGTTCTGTACTGTTAACTTGAATTTTTGCAGCCCAAATGCATGACATTGCATTTCCTACGAGAGATTAAATCTTAGCTGTCAACTTTCAGACCATTCCTCAAGCTTCATTAGGTCCTTCTTCATGTTATCTACTCCATCAGGGGTGTTTACTCTATTGCAAGTACTATCCACAAAGAGGCAAAAATGTTAAAAATAACAGGCACAAGAACCAAACCTTGAGGCACACCACTGGTAACATCCCTTTCCTCAGAGCAATCTCCATTGACAACTACTCTCTGGCATGTTCCACTCAACCGGTTCCTGGCCCAGTCTGTGACTTTAGGGTCCATCTTGAAGGCAATCAGTTTATTTATTAAACTAGTTTTTAAGCCCATTACATTAACGGGTGCTAGCATAGATGTGTCTGTCTGACTTTCTTTCTGTCTCTCTGTATCCTTAGCCGCTGTCTGTCTGTCTTTCTTTCTTTCTGTGTCTCTCTCTCCTTGGCCGCTTTCTGTCTGTCTTTCTTTCTGTCTCGCTCTCCCCTTGGTCGCTGGCTGTCTGTCTTTTTTTCTTTGTCTCTCTCTCTCTTTGGCCGCTGTCTGTCTGTCTGTCTTTCTGTCTGTCTCTCTGACCCCCCTGTCTGTCATTCTTTCCATGTGTGTCTCTCCCTGGCCCCCTAGTCTGTCTGTCTTTCTTTCTATCTATCTCTCTCTGCCCCCCCTCCCCCCGAGTAAACCAAGATTGCTGTCTGCCCCCCATCACACCCCTCCCCCAAAGCAGCCCCTTTTTCCTCTCCCCTCCACTTTTTTCTGTCTCTCTCCCTGGCCTCCTGCCTATCTCTCTCTCTGCCCCCCCCCCCGAGCAAACCAAGATTGCTGCCTGCCCCCCAGCAAACCCCTCTCCCCAAAACAGCCCCTTTTCCCTCTCCCCCTTCACTTCCCTGTGCAGCAGTAGCAGCCGGACACCTTGCAGCACCTCGATGGACACCCTCCTGCCATTGCTCTCGCCGCCGCACAAGCTGCAAGCCAACGCATGCCACATGTGCCGCAAACCACCACACAAGCCGCAAGCTGCCACACGCCACACGAGCTGCAAGCCGCTGTGCATTGCAAATCGAACATGGCCACAGAGTCACAAATCATGCTGTCAGGGATCACAGCGTTGTAAGTGCGCATGCGCGCTTAGGGTTTTATTATAGAGGATGCCTGTGTGGATTACTGTCAAAGGCTTTGCTAAAATCTAAATACACCACATCTAGTGCACTCCCTCTATCCAATTCTCTGATCATCCAGTCAAAAAAATTGATCATATTTGCCTCTAGTGAATCCATGTTGCCTTGGGTCCTGTAATCTGCTGGATTCCAGAAACTGCACTATTCTGTGTTTTAAAAGTGTTTCCATTAATTTAGGGAAAAGGGATTTGTATACCGCATTTTTGTCACTTCAAAGTGGTAGGCACTGGATGATTAAGTGACTTGCCCAGGGTCATAAGAAGCAACACTGGGATTCAATCTCACAACCTCTGGGTACAGAGGCAGCAGCTCAACCAGTGGGCCAGAAGTCAGATTTGTGGGCTTATAGTTCCCTACCTCTGCCTTACTTTCACTTTAAGGAGAGGGACCACATCCACCGGTACCACTCCAGACACTAGAGAAGCATTAAAAAGGTCACTCATTGGAGCTGCCAGAACTTCCCTAAGTTCCTTCAGTACCCACAGATGTATGCCTTCCATCCCCATGTCTTTGCCCACCTTTAGTTTAGCTAGCTCCTCATGAACACAATCCTCTGAAAATCGATTAGGGTCTACCACACCTCCAGCCCTATTTGCTTTTGTCTTCTGTGGTCCTGCTCCTGGCACTTCAGCTGTGAACACAGAGCAGAAATATTTGCCTTATCTTTCTCAGCTTCTAAATATTCCTCCCATTCACTTGAATCTCTCAACGCCATTTTTGCACTTTCTCCTATCACTAAAATATATATATATATATATATATATGAAAGCCTTGTCCCCCTGTTTTACCGTGTCAGCTATTTTTTCTTCAATTTGAATCTTTGCTACTTGACCAGCCTTTTTTAACTTTTCCAGATATTTTTGCCCATCTTCCTCTTTCTGCAATGTTTTCTAGTTTATGAAAGATAACCTCTTTATCCTTACCTTCTCAGCTACTACTTTTGAGAACCAAACTGGCTTTCTTTTCCTCTTACTTATACTTGCTTTCCTTTCAAATAGGTTTGTTGCCCACTGTTTTCCTTCTTCCAGATGTTCCCATCCAGACAATTCATTGACGTAATCTCCATCTGAATAAAATTAAGGTGTTTTTTTTAAATCTAGAAACTTTACTTTTGAATGAGCCCTCTCTACACCTGTCGTAATAATAATAAATCACACCATATGGTGAACACTGGATGCCAGATGATTACCCACTATAACATCAAAAACATTTTCCCAATTTGTAAGCATTAAGCAGTGGCGTACCTAGGGTATGTGGCACCCGGGGCCCATCATTTTTTGACACCCCCCCCCCCCCCCCTCATGTAAAATTTTTTTTTTTTTTTTTTTGCAATAACCATGAAATGGAATAAATGGTCAGAATAGAAACAGGCAGTGAAAATTTCCTTTTTTTTTTTCCAAAGTATTTTTATTGAGAATGGCAAAAGGTCCAGACAAGCAACCATGGTCTGTACAGAAACTTATACATTATCAAAAAGAACACAGAATGAGAGTAACAAAAATGTGCAAAGGTCTGTTTTTTTCTTTCGATCACTACATAGCCTAATGCCACACAAGCAGCGCTGTTACAAACATATTCTGAAGGTCAATGCTAAGGTTGACAAAGTTTCCTTCCTTGGACCAGAAGGAGATACTGACAAACCACTGGAAGAGATTCTAAAACAACTACCCAGAAATAACACCCAAAGACCCACTCAGTGTGTGAACCAGTTGAGTGGAGTGGACTAACTGGGGGTGGAAATGGGCCCAGAGTTTGCTCAGCAGAATTTCCCAGACTACCTCTTCCTCTCAACACACTGACATGCTACCACCACCACCAACACTAGGAACACCTCACCGAGTATGCCAGCAATGCTTATAAACTTTATAAAACACATTATTATATTTTCTTATAAAGCATATATTTTAACTGAACTCAGCCTTGCCATTCACAAAAATAGAAAAGTTCCCATTTCAAGCTGTCTCATGTACACTTTTCAAATCTAACATATTGTAATCACAAAACAGAAAATAAAATTATTTTTTCTACCTTTTGTTCTCTGATCAATATTCAAATCTTGTTGGTCCCAGGCTCTTGTTGTCTTGCTTGCCAGGGTCTCCTTTCTCCGTGCTAACCATCCGTCTGCCATCTCTGTTCTCCCCTTCCGTTTCCCTTCCCTCTCCCGGAGATCTGGCATCTTTCCTTTTTTTTTGTCTCCATCCACAGATTCACCTTTTCTCAACTCCCCACCACCCCAGGATCCACCATCTCTCCCTTTCTGTTCCCAACTATCCTCCTATCCAGTATCTCTATCCCCCCTCCACACCATCCCCTGTTTCCAAGTTCTCTCCCTTTCTGTTCCTTCCCTCCCTAAATCCCATTATGCACCATCTCTCTCCCACTCCTCTGTTTTTAGACCCATTATTTCTAACCCCCAAAGTCTGGCATATGCATGTATCTTTGAACCCCCCCCCTTCCCTCTCTCCCTCTGTGTACTTTTACACCAGGACCCCCCTCCCCCGAAGGTCTGTCCCCCCTCCGAAGGGCTACACCCCACCCCTGAAGACCTGCACCCCCCGAAGGACTTTACCTCCCACCCGAAGGTCTGTCCCCCTCTGAAGGCCTAACCCCCCCCCCTGAAGGACTGCACCCCCCCCCCGAAGGCCTGCACTCCCTTGAAGGTCTGCACCCCCCCCGAAGGCCTGTCCCCCCCTTGAAGGCCTGTCCCACCCCCTTGTAGGCCTGTCCCCCCTTTAAGGCCTGCCTGCCTGCCTTTCCCCCCCTTGAAGGCCTGTCTCCCCCTTGAAGGCCTGCACCCCCCTTGAAGGCCTGCACCCCCCCTTGAAGGCCTGTCCCCCCCCCTTGTAGGCCTGTCCCCCCCTTGTAGGCCTGTCCCCCCCCCTTGTAGGCCTGTCCCCCCCTTGAAGGCCTGCCTGCCTTTCCCCCCTTGAAGGTCTGCACCCCCCCGAAGGCCTGTCCCCCCCCTTGAAGGCCTGTCCCACCCCCTTGTAGGCCTGTCCCCCCTTTAAGGCCTGCCTGCCTGCCTTTCCCCCCCCTTGAAGGCCTGTCTCCCCCTTGAAGGCCTGCACCCCCCTTGACGGCCTGCACCCCCCTTGAAGGCCTGCACCCCCCCTTGAAGGCCTGTCCCCCCCCTTGTAGGCCTGTCCCCCCCCTTGTAGGCCTGTCCCCCCCCTTGAAGGCCTGCCTGCCTTTCCCCCCTTGAAGGCCTGCACCCCCTTGAAGGTCTGCACCCCCCCAAAGGCCTACACCCCCCCCCCGAAGGTCTGCACCCCCCTGAAGGCCTGCCTGCCCCCCTTGAAGGCCTGCACCCCTTGAATGTCTGCACCCCCCCCCGAAGGCCTGTCCCCCCTTGAAGGCCTGCCTGCCTGCCTGTCACCCCCTCCCCCTTGAAAGCCTGCTTGCCTGCCCGCCCGCCCCACCCTGAAGGCCTGATGCCCCGACCCACCCCGAAGGACCGCTCGCCCCCCTGGCCTCCCCGCACCACCTATGAACAGCCGCAGCAGGATCGCGAAGTCAGCGTCGGGTACCAGCCCTAAGGGGGTGTTCCCGGCCTTGCCGTTCAGTCCCCCGCCACCCCCGAAGGACCGCTCGCCCCCCTGGCCTCCCCGCACCACCTATGAACAGCCGCAGCAGGATCGCGAAGTCAGCGTCAGCGATCCCTGCTGCTTCCTGCGCCACGGTCCCGCCCCTCCTCTGACGTCAGAGGAGGGGCGGGATCGCGTCGTAGGAAGCAGCGCAGGGATGCTGACGCTGACTTCGCGATCCTGCTGCGGCTGTTCATAGGTGGTGCGGGGAGGCCAGGGGGGCGAGCGGTCCTTCGGGGGTGGCGGGGGACTGAACGGCAAGGCCGGGAACACCCCCTTAGGGCTGGTACCCGGGGCGGCCCGCCCCCCCCCCGCCCCCCCCTAGGTACGCCACTGGCATTAAGTCCAGTATGGCCCCATCCCACGTGGGTTCCATTACCAACTGCTGGAATAGTTCTCCTTGTAGAGAATCCAGGATCTCCCTACTTCTAGAAGACCTCGCTATAGGGATAGCCCAATCAACATCTGCCATGTTAAATCACCTATTACTAATACTTCCCCTTTTTTCAGCTACATTTCTGTTCACTTCTTTCTGTGAATGTGGCCTGTATATTAATTACACCCAGTGGCGTACCTAGGGTATGTGGCACCCGGGGCCCATCATTTTTTGACCCCCCCCCCCCCCCATGTAAAAATTTTTTTTTTTTTTTTGCAATAACCATGAAATGGAATAAATGGTCAGAATAGAAACAGGCAGTGAAAATTTTCTTTTATTGAACCTCATATATGTAACCATTATTCCAAACATAACATAACATAAATTATGTCTAAATTGTCATGACATTAGAAGTACATATGGAGTAGTTGCAGGTGATGCTTGGGACAGTTCTGATTGTGTTAGTTCGGTTTTATGTGTTTTTTGAATAGAAGGGTTTTTATTTATTTTTGAAGGTTTTGCAGTCTATGGTTGATATCAATTGGTTGTAGAGTTGGGGGTCGAGTGTTGCAGCTCGAATGGCTAGGAGGTTGTCGAACAGTTTTTTTCTTTTGACGTTTTTGGTTGGAGGGTGTGTGAATGGTGCACAAGTTCTCCTATGTCTGTTTGAAGTGGATTGAATTATTTAGCTGAAGAAATTAGTTACCCCCCATTCCACACACATTAATTCTCTTCCATTTTTGTTCCCATTATAAAAAACACTGATAAGTTCCCAGAAAAAAAATACATTAAAATAAGAAGTGAAAACAAAGGCCCCTACAGATGAGAACATAACATAAGAATAGCCTAACTGGGTCAGACCAATGGTCCATCATGCCCAGTAGCCCATTCTCATGGTAGCCAATCCAGGACACTAATACCTGGTCAAAACCCAAAGAGTAGCAACATTCCATGCTACCGATCCAGGGCAAGCAGACACTTCCCCCATGTCTTAATAACAGATTATGGACTTTTCCTCCAGGAATTTGTCCAAATCTTTCTTAAAACCAGCTACACTATCTGCTTTTACCATAACTTCTGGCCACTTCATTTTTAAGTTTAGATCTTTCCTTTCAAACAGAGACCTTGCTAGATGTCAAATACAGCACAAGGTAACTTCACATGGACTTAGCTGTGCAGGAAATGTGAATCTCCTCATACACCCACCATATAGTGCAAAAATGTGCAAAGGTCTGTTTTTTTCTTTCGATCACTACATAGCCTAATGCCACACAAGCAGCGCTGTTACAAACATATTCTGTAGGTCAATGCTAAGGATAACAAAGTTTCCTTCCTTGGACCAGAAGGAGATAAACCACTGGAAGAGATCCCAAAACAACACCCAAAGACCCACTCAGTGTGTGAATCAGTTGAGTGGAGTGGACTAACTGGGGGGTGGAAATGGGCCCGGAGTTTGCTCAGCAGAATTTCCCAGACCACCTCTTCCTCTCAACACATTGACACGCTGCCACCATCACCACTAGGAACACCTCACTGGGTAGGCCAGCTATGCTATAAACTTTATAAAACACATTATTATATTTTCTTATAAAGCACATATTTTAACTGACCTCTCTGACATCCTCAGCCTTTCCATTCACAAAAATAGAAGGAAGAAAAGTTCCCATTTCCTGCTGTCTCATGTCCCCGGCCTATACAATATTTTTTTTCTGCAGACCCTTCAAAAGTCTGACCAAATCCTCGTTTCACTTGCATTATAAAGTACTGAGGATGCCATCTCTCCCCAATCCCAGGTCCTAAAGTCTAAGACAGTAGCGCAAACTAATGCTGACAGATACAGGAAAAAAAAATTTTGATTCGATTCAGCCCTATTGAATTGGTTTTTCAATTCGATTTTCCTGCCCAGTTGGGTGATTTTTTTCAAAACTCCTGGTGGGTTTTATAGCTTTTTCACCCCCTTTGGCTTCTCCTAACCACACTGGCGCTGTGGTGTAAATAAAATAAAGAAACAAAAAGGACTTTTCCTCTTTCTGTTAAATCCTAGCTCACGTTTGCAGTCCAACACCAGGATACACATTTCAAATCTGACATGTTATAATCACAAAACAGAAAATAAAATTAATTTTTCTACCTTTTGTTGTCTGGTTATATTTCAAATCTTGTTGGTCCAAGGCTCTGGTTTTCTTCTGATAACTTGCTTGCCAGGGTCTCCTTCTTTCTGCATGCTAACCATCCATCTGCCAACTCTGTCCTCCCTTTCCATTTCCCTTCCCTTCCCAGGAAGTCTGGCATCTTTCCTTTTTTTCATCTCCCTCCACAGATCCACCTTTTCTTAAATACCCTTTCATCCGGCATCTCTCCCTCCTTCCCCACCATCCCAGAGTCCACCATCTCTCCGTTTCTTTTCCTAATTACCCTCCTATCCAGTATCTCTATCCCTCCTCCACACCATCCCTTGTGTCCAATTTCTCTCCCTTTCTGTTCCTTCCCTCCCTAAATCCCATGGTCCATCATCTCTCTCCCTCTCCTCTATTTTCAGACCCATTATTTCTTCCCCCCCCCCCCCAAAGTTTGGCATATGCATGTCTCTTTGAACACCCCCTTCCCTCCGTGTACTTCTAAATCATGGTCCCCCCCCAAAGGCCTGTCCCCCCTTAAAGGTCTGCCTGTCCCACCTTGAAGGCCTGCACCCCCCTTGAAGGCCTGTCCCTTCCCCTTGTAGCTTCTCCCCCCCCTTGTAGGTCTGTCCCCCCTTGAAGGCCTGCCTGCCTGCCTTTCCCCCCTTGAAGGCCTGTCCCCCACTTGAAGGCTTGTACCACCCCCTTGTAGCTTCTCCCCCCTTGTAGGCCTGTCCCCCCCTTGAAGGCCTGCCTGCCTGCCTTTCCCCCCCTTGAAGGCCTGCACCCCCTTGAAGGACTGCACCCCCCCCCCCCGAAGGCTTGCACTCCCTTGAAGGTCTGCACCCCCCCGAAGGCCTGCCCCCCCCTTGAAGGCCTGTCCCCCCCCCTTGTAGGCCTGTCCCCCCCCCTTGTAGGCCTGTCCCCCCCTTGAAGGCCTGCCTGCCTTTCCCCCCTTGAAGGCCTGTTCCCCCCCTTGAAGGCCTGCACCCCCTTGAAGGTCTGCACCCCCCCAAAGGCCTACCCCCCCCCCGAAGGCCTGCACCCCCCTGAAGGCCTGCCTGCCCCCCCTTGAAGGCCTGCACCGCTTGAAGGTCTGCACCCTCCCCCCGAAGGCCTGTCCCCCCTTGAAGGCCTGCCTGCCTGTCACCCCCTCCCCCTTGAAAGCCTGCTTGCCTGCCCGCCCACCCCACCCTGAAGGCCTGATGCCCCGACCCACCCCGAAGGACCGCTCGCCCCCCTGGCCTCCCCGCACCACCTATGAAGCAGCCGCAGCAGGATCGCGAAGTCAGCGTCAGCGATCCCTGCGCTGCTTCCTGCGCCACGGTCCCGCCCCTCCTCTGACGTCAGAGGAGGGGCGGGATCGCGGCGCAGGAAGCAGCGCATGGATGCTGACGCTGACTTCTCGATCCTGCTGCGGGCTGCTTCACAGGTGGTGCAGGAAGGTCAGTGGGGCGAGCGGTCCTTCGGGGGTGGCGGGGGACTGAACGGCAAGGCCGGGAACACCCCCTTAGGGCTGGTACCCGGGGCGGCCCGCCCCCCCCCGCCCCCCCCTAGGTACGCCACTGATTACACCAATGTAAATACGTTTTCCATTCCCTTTTCCAGATTGATCCACATTGCCTCTTCCTTACACTGCAGATTCTGTAATTGTGTGGCTTTAATATGATCTTTGGTGGAATATGCTATGCCTTGCAGTAAAATATGAAAGTGTTATAGCAGAAAAGCATAAGGCCATGAGTTCCTATACTAAAATACGGAGTCCGGTTAACTTCTATTGCAAACAGGCTGACGACATTCTGTTCCTGTGCTGAAACATGGATATCATCATTTAAACCTGGCTCTTACTTTATGGCTCACTCCCAGTGTCTCTGTAGGTGTATGGCTTCGGTGTCTCACTGTGTTTTGGATATTACATGTACTTTTGGCTGCGTGTTGTGCTGCTACTTTCTGCCTTATAGACTGGCATGGGTCTGCCTGCTGCACTACATTATGGGCTCCTTTTACAAAGGTGTGCTAGCGTTTTTAGCGCACGCACCGGATTAGCACGTGCTATAGCACGCGCAAGCCGAAAAACTACCGCCTGCTCAAGAGGAGGCGGTGGCGGCTAGCGCGCGGGGTATTTTAGCTATTCCGCGCGTTAAGGCCCTAATGCACCTTTGTGAAAGGAGCCCGATGTAGATAATATTTTGTGACTCTTTGCATTGGTGCGGCGTGCCTGTTTCTTGCCTTGTTAACATTTATTCTACTTTATATACTAAACTCAATAAAAATTTATGAACTAAAAAATAAACTAACAACATATAATGCCCCTCCCCCTCCTTTTCTTCCTACCCTGTCTTTCCTGAACAGATTATAGCCCAGTATAACTACATTCCACTCATGGTTCTCGTGAACCATGGCTCTGTGATCACCATTAAATCCAACTAATTATCTTCCATTGCAGCCTCTAGATTCAGAACCTTGTTTCCCTTTTTCTCATTTGTAAAGAGGTAATTAGTGATTCACTGACCTGATGCATTGCTGATGTTATACAATATGTACAACTATGCATGCTCTAATTGCACTGATCACTTTTTTTGTTAAAATATTTATCTGTGTTGCGCATATGGGCTGCTTTCAGTTCTGTGGTATCACCTCCTCCCCCCCCCCCCCCCCGAGCAATATAATATGTGCAGAAATATTTTAAATAAATAGATAAATTGACAAATGTTAAGGTTTACTGTTCCACTGCTTTGAAAATCTTGCTGCCTTGTCACAGCTGAGTAATGCTTCCACTGTGATAGGCCCCTTTACGGTTATACTCCAGACCCCACTGCTTGCTCTTTTAACAGCAAACGGCTTTGTGACTCCACTGAGAATTTGGATTCGAAAGTTGAAGCTGAATCACCTTCATCTTTTCAGGCGACGGCCCCAATGGTTGTTCCACAAGACAACAATTCAAATGATTTATCAGTCTGATCTGATGGCATCTGTGGGAAAATTCCTTCTAAGAAAGAAGCTTTAAGATCAGATCATTCCTCTCTTGTGCCTGGAATTATGACACTTAAATCTTCCTGATCTGTAAGCATTTTATCACCAGAAATAAGTATGTCAAGCAATTCTTAATTTGGAGGGGAATATAAATAAGAGATTCAATATAATTACTAATACAGTTCAGGCATTTTTCTACTTTACCATAATGTTTATAAGATGACCAGTCTTTAAGCCTGTTGCATTAACGGGTGCTAGAATAGATGTGTGTGTCTGTCTTTCTTTCTTTCTCTCTCTCTCCTTGGCCGCTTTCTGTCTTTCTTTCTTTCTGTCTCTCTCTTTCCTCGGCTGTCTACCACCACCCCTTGCCTAATCCCCCTGTCCAGCAGTAGCCCTTATCCCTTACTTTTACCTCCCCCGTGTCCAGCAGCACCCTTCCATACTCCCCCTGTCCAGCAGCAGCCCTTCTCCAAGTTTTCCAAGTTTATTATATAATTTGATTAATCGCCTATCACAATTTCTAGGCGATGTACAGTTTACATAAATAATCAAATATAGGGAACAGAACAAACAGACAATATTCAAATCAAATTAAAATACTGACTACAAACATTTCTATACACAGTTTAACTTATACATATAATATCGAGGCAAAAGGGAAAATTATTAATGGGTTACAATCAATATTAATTTAATAACGTTTAAGGAAAGAACAATAGGAAGGGCAACAGGTAAAGTTTATAATAATATACAAAGTAGAAAGAAAAAAGAAAGCAAGTCTTTGTGATTTATTCATTAAAAGCATCTATAAAAAGGAAACTCTTAAGTTTGGATTTGAATTTATCTAAGTGCTTTTCCTCTCTAATAAATAGTGGGAGATCATTCCAAGATTGGGGTGCTGTTATTGAAAAAATGGTGTGACGCCTCGTATTGATAACTTTCAGTGAGGGAATGGCCAATAAGTGTTGATCTTGGGATCTTAACTGTCTCGAAGTAAGATGAGGAATTAAAACTCTAAATATAAAAGCAGGGGTTTTAAATAATAATGATTTAAAAGTAAGCAGGCATATTTTATATAAGATTCGGTGTGCAACTGGGAGCCAATGTGCTTTTTTAAGTAATGGAGAAACATGATCGAATTTTTTGGCTTTATAAATAATTTTAACGGAGGCGTTCTGGATAATTTGCAGACGTCTAATTTCTTTTTGCGGTAAACCTTTAAAGAGTGCACTACAATCAATTTTGGAAATTACTAACGAATGAATTAAAATATTCAGAGATTTTGCACATAAAAATTTGGCCACTGAACGAATTTGACGGAGTCTGTAGAAAGTAGATTTGATCACATGGCTTATGTGATCATGATAAGTTAGTTTATTATCGAATATTACTCCAAGAATCCTAATATTGTGTGCCATCTGCAAAGGAGTGCCATTAATAGAAATGGGGGAAAGAAGTCTTTGGCAGTCCTTCCATGGAAAGAGCATAACATTAGTTTTATTGATATTCAAGGCTAGTCTATTGGTATCTAACCAGTGATGAATTTGATCCAGTTTTCCATTTATTGCTGTTATTTCTTGTAAATTATTGGGATCTATTGGATGTATCAACTGTATATCATCTGCATATGCGAATACTGAGAATCTGATAGACTGGCAGAGAGTCATAAGGGGAGCAAGAAAGATGTTGAACATTAACGGTGAAAGTATTGATCCTTGAGGGATGCCATAGGGAAATGAAAAACTATCCGATGATGAATTATTGAAGAAGACATTTGATGAATGGTTTTCGAAGTAAGACTTGAACCAGAGCAATACCTGGTCTGTTACGCCAATAGATTGAAGCCTGTTTATTAAAAGGGTATGGTCAATTGTGTCAAATGCAGATGAAAGATCGAGAGAAATTAATAATACAGAAGTGTGATGATCTAAATGATACAAAATGGACGTGGTCATACCAATTAAAGAGTGCTCTGTGGAATGATTTTGCCTAAATCCTGTCTGATTTGGATGTAAGACGTTGGTTTTTTCAATGTATTCCGATATTTGATTGAACACAATTTTTTCAGTAACTTTTGCTAGAAAAGGAATGTTAGCAATTGGTCTGTAATTAGTTTTTTCCTCGGGGCATATTTTTTGGTATTTTAGGACTGGTCGAATAGTGGATTTTTTCCAAGCTAGAGGCATAACTCCCTGTTGTAAACTCATATGAATTAAGGCAAGTATATGTGGACCAAATATTGAGAAATATTTCTTGAGGATAAAAGGAGGGATGGATTCTATAAAGGATCCCTTGGGATTGACTGTTTTGATTATTAATTCAAGATCTTTAAGACTAGGAAGGTTAAAGTTGGAGCATTTAGAGGAGAATGAGGAATTGGTTTCTTCATCCGAAACAAGAGCGGTTTGTGATTTTAATGAAAAGTTTTTCCTTATATTATTAACTTTATCTACAAAGCAGTCTGTTAATTCCTGTGCAGTTGGAAGTGTTTTAACATCTTGAATAAAGTTTTTAGACTTGTTGGTGATTGATTTTAATATATTGTATAACATGGACGTGTTTTTGGCTTGAATGATTTGTCTGGAATAATGTGTTGATTTGGCTTGAATTATTTTTTTTTTTATAAAATATTGCATGTTCTTTATATTTTGATAAATTTAAGGGACTTTTATCTTTCCTCCAAATTCATTCTAAGGAGCGAAGTTGTTTTTTAATTAAGTTAAGTTCAGCGTTGAACCATGGATTAATGTGTTTTCGTGGTGATATATATTTTATTTGAGTAGGAACCAGTTTATCGATTAGGGACTGCGTAGTGTATAGCCATTTAGTTAATGATTCATCTAAACAAGTTGTTTCTGAGTTTACTGGATCGGGATCGAAATTTGCTGCAATTAGGTCCGAAGATAATTTACTAAAGTCTTTAAACTTACTAACCTGAGGAATTTTGTTTGGTTTAGATAGTACAGATGTGTGTGTTATTGTAATTAGGAAATGATCTGACCAAGGGACTGGTTGAGATGAGTGGACATGAAATTTGTTAAATGTGGATGTAGAAGAAAGGATCATATCAATCGTATGGCCTGCTGTATGTGTTGGTGATAATATTAAAGGGGATAGATCCAATTGCTTGAAGTGAGAGAGAATGTCTTTAGTGTAGTTATTGTTTAAATCCTCAAAATGGATATTAAAGTCTCCTAAAATTAGAGGATTGGAGGTAGAGGATCCAAAATCAAATAAAAGTGATTGTAGGTGAAATAAGTTATTACTATTAATGGGGGGAGGAAGATAAATCAAGAGAACTTCCAATTTGGGTTTAATCCTCACAGAGAATTGTAAAAATTCAATAGGCGTGTTTATTAAGGAAAAATCTGAACCTGCTACTAAAGAATCTTGAAAAATAACTGCTAAACCTCCTCCCCTTTTGTGGAGGCGATGATTAAAGAGGAAGGAGAATCCTGGGGGGCAGGCATACGAAAGGTAGGCTTCCTCCCCCTCAGTAAGCCAGGTTTCTACTAAGCATAATACATTGTAGGATGATTGGATAATAAGGTCTTTTACCAGATGATATTTGTTTTTAATTGACCGAACATTTATTAACCCTATTTTTATTTGATCTATTTTTATGGGGCCTAATTTTCTTGTAGGTGTTGTATTAAGGTCCTGTAGTGGCAAAGAAATATTAAATCTTTCTAAGTTCTCAGTAGAGTAAGATGGGTTAGAGAATTTAGTAGGCCTACGCCCATAAATTACAGGAATATTAGAAGTAAGATTTTCCATTTTAAAAAGAGTTTTAATCGAAAGCTGACCTAGTACGTTTGGTGTAAATGCAAATGAGGTATTAAAGGCAAACTGACCTGGTACACTTGGAGTGAATATGAAAGAAGTAGGGTAT
This sequence comes from Geotrypetes seraphini, assembly GCF_902459505.1. Taxonomy (NCBI): domain Eukaryota; kingdom Metazoa; phylum Chordata; class Amphibia; order Gymnophiona; family Dermophiidae; genus Geotrypetes; species Geotrypetes seraphini. The sequence continues at coordinate 359,737,297 of NC_047085.1, forward strand.
GGTGTTAGTATTAGAAATATCAATATGAATGTTAGCAGAATATGCTTACCTAGGACAAGTAAATAGTTTTCTATATATCGAAAAAGTCACGCACAAAGGAGCGCAATAAGGCAAGAGGCTTGAATATAAGTGCCATGTACCGGGGTTAAAGGGGGCGGAGTCCACAGCGTGCCGCCGCTATGCGGCGGCTGAGAGGTCAGAAGTCAAACTGTAGAAGAAAATTAAGAGCAAGGTAAAATAAATAATATCTAAACGAGCATAAAAATAAACTTTAAAACCTTTAAAACCTTCAAGTAAGTCAAAGTGCAACGTGCAAAAATCGCAATGTCCCCTGTCCAGCAGCACCTCTTCCTTGCTCCCCATGTCCAGCAATAGGCCTCCCTTCCTGTTACCTCCCCCCCCCTGTCCAACAGCACTTCTTCCTTGCTCCCCCTGTCCAGCAGTAGGCCTCAATTCCTGTTACCTCCCCCCGTGTCCAGCAGCAACTCTTCCCTACTCCCCCTGTTCAGCAGCACCCTTATCTGCTCTCCCTGGTCCGTTCACTTCTGCTCTCCTCTTCAAACCAGCCTGCTGAGGATTGCAGCCGGCTGTAACGAACCTCGCAGGCCGCTCTGCACGTCGGTAGCATGTTCCCTCTGACGCGATCCTATGCGTCAAAGGGAACGTACTACTGAGGTGCAGAGCGGCCTGTGAGGTTCGCTACAGCTGGCCATGAACCTCAGCAGGCTGCTTTGAAGATGAGCAGCGGCAGTGGCAGCGGTTGGTGAGTGAGGGCGGGAGGGGGGAGTCGCCAGTGTGTTCCCTGCCTCTGTGTTCGAAAATGGAGTTCGGCATGGATGGATACAGCATGCTGCCAGGGAACACGCCGTCCTAAGTGCGCATGCGCGCTTAGGATTTTATTATAGAGGATGTGAAGCTTTTACAAAAGGAAGCCATTAGAATCAATACCAATATGAATCCCTTATACAACCTCCAGATTGCTCTGATCAACACAGCAACATCCATTAGCAATTCCCTCTATTCGCCAGATATTTTATGATTCAACTCGCAAAACAATTTTTTTCAGTCATGGCTCCTGCACTGAGGAGCTCTCATCCCTCGAATATAAGGCAAGAATCATGTGCCTCCAAATTTAAATCTGACCTAAAATCTTTTCTTTCTAAAGATGCCTTTGACCTATAGATTCAGATTTTGATATCAGCTTACTATAAGCTTACCTGTACTCCCTTATGCTTTTTCCTTTCCCCGCTCATTTTTTATTTTATTTTATGAAATGACGTAACCCTTGCTGTTTTCTTTTTGTCTCCTGTGAAGTTTCCCTTATCACTTTAAAGAGTCTGAGTTAACTTCCCTTTATAAGTATATTTTTTAGCTATGATTTTATGTAAACCGCTTAGGCTGTACAATAAGCGATATATCAAGCCGTAATAAACTTGAATCTAGTAAGGCAGTAATTGGGACCTTAATCAAGGAAAATGCAATGTTACAGCATCAACATAAAATGATGCCTAATAGGGTATGTAGTTTCAAGTTTGTTATTGATTTGATATACGACCTTATCATTTATTTCAAGGTGGTTATACAATAAAAAAAATTAGGGTAAAACAGATAATACAATTAACATGACTAAGCAAAAGATAAGGTACACTACTGGACAAACAGGCACAAATGGAGAAAAGGAAAGAACTACAATAGTTAAAGAAAAGTGAGGTACAAAGGAGAAAACAAAAGGACAGGGTTAAAAACATGTAGGTCCAATACAAATGGATTAAAAAGAAAAAGTTTAAAAATCCGTAAAAGGACACTCAAACTGTACAAGGATTACACATCTGATTGGTCTTCCTGAAGAGGCCAAAGATGGCTTTATCAGCTCTATCTGTTAAAACAAAACCCGTTTAATTAGCAAAAACTCTTGATTGTCACTTTGATCATGTGTTATCTTTAAAGCTTAGCATATGCTTTACATATAAGTACGTATCTCAGAGGTTTCCAAGAATAACTCAAATTCATCTGAAATAAAAACAAGAATTCTATGACTTGAGTTCTGAAATTTCTATTTTGTTTTTTGTGAAGCTGTAAGGTATCAAATATACTGTATGGGCTCGATTCAATGAAGGGCAGTAAAAATTAGCTGTCATAAAACTGGGCACTAAGCTAGTGTTACAATATATAAGGGCACATTTGTATAACAAATCTGTTATAGAATACTAACCCCCCTCTTCTAGCGGTTTTTAGCGCAGAAAGATGTGCTTAATGGCCCACACTGCTCCCGACACTCACAGGAACTCAATGAGCGTCGGGAGCAGCGCGGGCCATTCAGCCAAGCTCCCCATGCTAGAAACTGCTAGCGCAGTTTCGTAGAAGAGGGAGTAAGTATAACGAAGAAGTACTTTGCCATTTTTTTTTCTCTATACGTAAAACAGCTTGCTATTCATCTTGTATGGTAGCTTGCTTTTCAAGTGCAGGGAGATCACCAAGAGGAATTTGGGAACGATTCCAAGTTCCTGCCAGTGATAGCTGTGAGACCACAGGTATTCCATAGCCCATAAGCTGCAACAATGACCAGTATATGAGTGTGTGGGAGAATATAGGCTCAACAATATTTCAGTCTTCATCTGTATCTGCTGCACTTGAAAAGCAAGCTACCATACAGGATACAGGATGAATAACAAGCTGTTTCACATATAGAGAAAAAAATTGCAAAGCACTTAAGAACAGAAGAACATAAGCAGTGCTTCCGCCGGGTCAGACCATAGGTTCATCCTGCCCAGCAGTCCGCTCCCGCGGCGGCCCAAACAGGTCACCTGTCTGAATCACCAGAAGGGGCCCCTTGCCACCTTGGTTTCCCATTTAAGTCCTATCTTCCCATCGAAGTCCTAACCCTCTGGTCTTGCACATGCACGACCTGGTTGGGTTTCTATACTTTTTACCTGGATACCTCTCTCAGTATCCCACGATCCCTTTATCCCTCAGGAATCCGTCCAATCCCTGTTTGAATCCCTGTACCGTACTCTGCCTGATCACGTCCTCCGGTAGCGCATTCCAAGTGTCCACGACCCTTTGGGTGAAAAAAAACTTCCTTACATTTGTTTTGAACCTATCTCCCTTCAGTTTCTCTGAATGCCCCCTCGTACCTGTTGTCCCCTTCAGTCTGAAGAATCTGTCTCTATCCACCCTCTCTATGCCCCTCATGATCTTGAAGGTCTCTATCATATCTCCCCTGAGCCTCCTTTTTTCCAGAGAGAAGAGCCCCAGCCTATCCAACCTCTCGGCGTATGGGCAGTGTTCCAGACCTCTTACCAGTTTCGTTGCTCTCCTTTGGACTCTCTCAAGTACTGCCATGTCCTTCTTGAGGTACGGCGACCAATACTGAACGCAGTATTCCAGATGTGGAAGCACCATCACTCGATACAATGGCATGATGACTTCCCGCGTCCTGGTTGTTATGCCCCTCTTTATGATGCCCAGCATCCTGTTGGCTTTTTTCGAGGCTGCTGCGCACTGTGCAGATGGCTTCAGTGATGCATCCACCAGCACACCCAAGTCTCTCTCAAGTCTGCTGTCTCCCAACAATGCCCCCCCCCCCAATTTGTAGTTGAACAACGGGTTCTTTTTCCCTATATGCATGACCTTGCATTTTTCCACGTTAAAGCGCATTTGCCATTTGTTTGCCCAGTCTTCCAGCTTGTCCAGGTCCCTTTGCAGGTCCTCACACTCCTCCCTGGACCTAACTCTGCCGCACAGTTTGGTATCGTCTGCAAATTTTATAACCTCGCACTTTGCCTCCTTTTCCAGGTCGTTGATAAATATGTTGAAGAGTAACGGCCCCAGCACCGATCCCTGTGGCACACCGCTCGTGACTCCCCGCCAGTCAGAATATTGGCCCTTTACTCCGACCCTCTGTAGTCTACCCGACAACCAGTGCTTGATCCATCTGTGCACATCCCCTCCCACCCCGTGGTTCCACAGCTTCCTAAGCAGCCTTTCATGTGGCACCTTGTCGAAAGCCTTTTGAAAATCGAGGTAAATGATGTCTATGGGTTCCCCATTGTCCACCCTACTGCTTATTCCCTCAAAGAAGTACAGAAGGTTCGTTAAGCACGACCTTCCCTTACAGAATCCGTGTTGGCTTGTTCTCAGTAGGCCATTTCTCTCGATGTGCTCGCAAATGCCGTCCTTGATCATAGCTTCCACCATCTTCCCTATAATTGAAGTCAGACTCACCGGCCTGTAGTTCCCGGGGTCACCCCTCGATCCCTTCTTGAAGATAGGTGTGACATTCGCCAATTTCCAGTCCTCTGGTACCTCTCCAGTTTTCAAGGATAGGTTGCAAACATGCTGGATTGTGCCCGCTATTTCTTGTCTTAGTTCCTTCAGAACCCTTGGGTGGATCCCGTCCGGGCCCAGTGATTTGCCGCATTTTAACCTGTCTATCTGTTTGAGGACATCCTCCTTACTTACCTCTATGTGCTCCAATTTTTCAGCCTGTTCCCCACTCATGAGCTCCTCTGAGTCCGGTATATTAGATGTGTCTTCTCTCGTGAAGACCGACGAGAAGAACGTGTTCAACCTCTCAGCTACCTCTTTATCCTCCTTTATCACTCCCTTCCTATCCCCATCGTCCAACGGCCCCACCTCCTCTCTCGCTGGTCGCTTCCCCTTTACGTAACTGAAGAATGCTTTGAAGTTTTTCGCCTCCCTGGCCAGCCCCTCTTCGTATTTCCCTTTTGCTTTTCTAACCTCTCGGTGGCATTCCTTTTGGCATTTCCTGTGCGTCTGGTGATTTTCCTCCATTGGGTCCTTTTTCCATCTCCGGAAGGATACTTTTTTGTCATTTATTGCCCTCTTTGCTTCAGTTGACATCCAAACCGGGTCCTTTGACCGCTTGTTCTTGCAGCCTTTCCTGAAACTGGGGACGTACATTCTTTGTGCTTCCTGCAGGGTGTCCCTGAATAGGGTCCAGGCACTTCCTACAGTCTCCATCTTAAAGATGTTTCGAAGCCTCCTCCCCACCATTTCCCTCATAGCTACATAGTTCCCTTTCCTGAAGTTGAGCGCAGTTGTTGCGGTCTTCCTTACTATGGGTGTCCCCCTTTCTAATGTGAATCTGATCGCGTTGTGGTCACTGTTGCCTAGTGGTCCTCCCATTTCTACCCCTCGTGCAGGCCCCCCTAATCCGTTTAGGATGAGGTCAAGAGTAGCACCCCCTCGCGTTGGTTCCGTGACTAGTTGCTCCATGAAGCAGTCCCTCACAGCTTCTACAAATCCTGTTTCCCTAGTGCAGTTTGAGTGACCCGTGCTCCAGTCTATCCCCGGGTAGTTGAAGTCCCCCATCACTGTTACACTTCCAGTCCTGCATTCCTGTCTCAGTTCAGCTTCCAAGTCGTGTCCGACTCCTTCTGGCGTACCAGGTGGGCGATAGTACAGCCCCAGTTTTATGCCTGCACCCTTGTTTCCCGGCAATTTGACCCATAGCGATTCCAGCCCCTCTGCCTTCGTTGCCATATCCATCCCGACCGAGTAGATAGAGTCCTTTATATATAGTGCTATGCCTCCCCCTTTCTTGTGGGTCCTGTCCCTCCTGTAGAGCTTGTACCCCGGCAGCGCCACATCCCATTGATTCTCCTCTGTCCACCAGGTTTCTATAATTCCAATTATATCCAGGTCCTCCCCCTTGGCCACGACTTCTAGTTCATCCATCTTGGCCATGAGGCTTCTTGCATTTGCGTATAAGCACCGCAGGTCCCATCGTTTTTCCTCCACCTCCGCATTTACCTGGGCCACCTCCCCTTGAATTCCGGGCAGTTCTCCTGTTCCCTGTGCTTCTGCTTTGCCCTCAGCCTTTACCCTCGTAGCTTTCGGCTTCCCCACATTCCCGCCACCCCACTTCCCCGCTTTTCCTCTGGGTTTTCTAGCCCTACCGGCCCCCTCCTGGGCTATCATCCCTTGAGCCTCTGTTTGATCCCCCTCGCCTTGTGGCACCCCTATATTGCCCTCAGCTTTCGCCCTCGTGCCACCCAGTCCCCCTGTGTCTCCATGCCCCTTAGTCTCCTCCCAGCAAGCTCCCTTTACCTGATGTTTCCCTCGCTGTCTGATCATAAGATCCACCGGTCCCTCTACTTCCTCCTTGCAGTCAGCCCGTTCAGCATATGTTCTGGATACTGTTGTCCGAAGCGTCAACATCAGATCAGCTGTCGGCTTTTCCCCTCTCCTCAGTTATACTCCTGATGTAGGCCATTTAGGCCAAAAAACGTATGTGTTGAGTCTTTGTATGAACAAATAAATATTGTAGAACACAGAAGTCGCCTTTACTGTTTTGTTCCAATTCTCTGGAGTGAGAAAGCATTTTCTCCTGTGTTTGTGACAACAGAATACTTAGTCCACAGTAATGCACTTCATTGTAGGTGCAACCACTTATGCCATGTCTATAGCTGGTAAGAGCAGATAGTGTAGCTCGTTTTTAAGAAAGGTTTGGACAATTTCCTAGAAGAAAAGTCCATAGTCTGTTTTTGAGAAATACATGGGAGAAGCCACTGCTTGCCCTGGATCGGTAGCATGGAATGTTGCTACTCCTTGGGTTTTGGACAGGTACTAGGGACCGGATTGACCACCGTGAAAATAGGCTACTGGGCATGATGGACCATTGGTCTGACCCAGTAAGGCTATTCTTATGTTCTAAACTTTCACTATTTAAAACGTTGAGTGTTTATTGTGGATTGTTATTCATACTTAGCAGACTCTTTTTTTTACGCATGCATATTCATAAGGGATATTTTGAAAATCCGACTGGCTGGGGGTCCTCCAAGTCAAGTAAGAACCACTGGTCTAGGGCACCAAGTATCTTTGCACTGATGCTGACACCTGGCATTCCCTGTTCACTGTTGCCTCCTGTTGGAGCCACCACTGAAAAGTGATGACAGTTGTGGCAATTCATTAAGGTATCTAGGGAATTTCTCAGGCTCACTCTATTGTATTTTTTATCTGTAGCACCATCTTCTGGCAAGAACATTGCACTGTTCTGAAATATGAAATTCTGGATATTAATCTTTTTATACAATTATATAGTGCCAGTGGGAACCATTTCAACAGGAGTTAATGCTGTGCCAACCAGATCTTATATATATGCTTAGGGTTATTATTCCATGTGTTTTAATTAAACTGCTTAGAATTCTAGATAGGCAGTATGGATAACATAGAAACGTGATGGCAGATAAAGGCCAAATTGCCCATCCAGTCTGCCAATCTGCAGCATCCACTATCTCCTTCTCCACCTAAGAGATTCCACGTGGCTACTCCATACTTTCTTGAATTCAGACACAATCTTTATATTCACCACTTCTACCGGAAGACCTATTCTACTAGGGCTACAAGATTTTACAAGAGTAGAACTGGACAAGTGGCCTGTCCCCAGCCTTGCCCAGTTCCACCTAGTCCTGCCCTGTTCCGCCCAAGTCACACCCCAGCCCTACCCCCAAAACCTCTTCTCCTCAAGCTTGGAGCCACATGTGGAGAGCCTCCAAGCATGCGCAGGTGTGATGTTTCCAAACCTTTCTTATAACCAGCTATGCTATCCGCTCTTACCACAACCTCTGGTAATGCATTCCAGAACTTAACTATTGTCCGAGTGAAAAAAAATTTCCTCTTATTGGATTCAAAAGTATATCCCTATAACTTCATTGCATGTCCCTTAGTCTTTGTAATTTTTGACAGAGTGAAAAATTTGATCCACTTGTACCCGTTCCACTCTACTCAGGATTTTGTAGACTTCAGTCATATCTCCCCTCAGCTGTCTCTTTTCCAAGCTGAAGAACCCTAACCTTTTTAGTCTTTCCTCATATGAGAGGAGTTCAATCCCCTTTATCATCTTGGTTACTCTTCTTTGAAACTTTTCTAGCACCGCTATATCTTTTATGAGATAAGGAGAGCAGCATTGAACGCAGTACTCCAGATGAGATCACACCATGGAGTGATACAGAGGCATTATAACATTCTTAGTTTTGTTAACTATCTCTTTTTTTTAATAATTCCTTGCATCTTGTTTGCTTTTTTGGCCACTGCCGCACATTGGGTGGAAGGTTCCATCGTATTGTCTACAATGACACCCAGATCCTTTTCTTGGGCGCTAACCCTCAAGGTGGACCCTAGCATCTGGTAACTGTGATTTGGGTTATTATTTCTAATGTGTATCACGTATATTTATAAAATAATTAACATACTACAATCATTAATGCTAATCATAAATACATAAACCCAGTGTCCAGAGAATACCCCTGTATCCCAAATACAAATGGTTTATCACAGCCTTGAATTTCTTTTGAAAAGATATAGGCTTAAATCAGGGGTAGGGAACTCTGGTCCTCGAGAGCCATATTCCAGTTGGGTTTTCAGTATTTTCCTAATGAATATGCATGAGATCTATTTGCATGCACTGCTTTCAATGCATATTCATTTGGGGAAATCCTGAAAACCCGACTGGAATATGGCTCTCAAGGACCGGAGTTCCCTACCCTGGCTTAAATGCTTTGTAATCCTCTGATGTTATGTTGATGACAAAAAAGCATCTTCTTCTGTTAATCAGTTCTATCAACTGTCTTCACAAGGATCAAGAACATGGAAAGTCTCTCTCTCAAATTCTCTCTCAATACCACTCTGTGTTTCGCTAAACTGCGTCTTCAGGAGTAGAGAACCAAACAGGAGAATATACAAGAGACAGATTTGCATGTAATAGAGGTGACAGGCATGCAAATCTGCCTCATACATATTCATTAGGGCTAGCCTGAAAACCCAATTGGCCTGGTGTTCCTCCAGGACAGGGTTGGGAACCACTGCATTAGGGATATCTTGAAAATCTGACTGGTTGGGGGTCCCCCAGAACAGGTTTAAGAATCACTACCCTAGACAAACCTTCAACTTTGTTCCTTCCCCCTCCTTGGGTACCTAACAATCATTACCTCCCTAACACCATACCACCCAGAATAATTCTGGTAAACAGTTTGAAAACTCCTCACCTTCCTTGCTGGTAAAAGTACTCTCTGTTGCTTCTTTGATGTAGTATAGCTTTCAGGACCTGTTGTTTTGTGTTGATTGCAGAGCTGCCTAGTTATCCAGTTCCAGGCTGGAGACTTTTTTGGCTAGTCCTGGTTTTGAACTAATATCCCAAAGTTGTGTGTGATTCGTAATGCTTGATCCTACCGATTGAGATCAAGGCCTCAAGTCCCATAATGCACCAGGATGGGATGGTTAGAAATCCAGGACTGTGCCAAAATCTCCAGCCTGGATCTGGGTAACTTGACATCTCTGTGACTGCAGCTGCTCTTTGGTATCCACAAGAAACTGATGCCCTAAAAAATTACATAGTTCTATGTAATGCTTGGACCCATCCTGGCAAGCTCTGAGGGAAAGAAGTGCCAGAATATGGTGAAGTGCAACACAACAAGGAAAAAAAAGAAGACCCAATACAGTACTCCCCTGATATTCGCGGGGGTTCTGTTCCGGGAACCCCCGCGAATCTTGAAAAACCGCGAATACAGTTTTTCATGGGGGAGACTGGAGAGGGCAGCAGGAGAGGCAGGAGAGAGCAGCCAGAGCACCAGCGAGCACAGGAAATCACTCACTGTATGCTCCGACCACCTCTTCCTGCACTAAGTCGGGCCTTAACCAATCAGGAGCTGCGTGTCAAAGCAGCTCCTGATTGGATAAGGCCCGATTTAGTGCAGGAAGAGGCGGTCAGAGCATACAGCAAGTTATTTTCTGCACTTGCCGGCGCTCCAGCTGCTCTCTCCTGCCTCTCCCGCTGCCCTCTCCTTGTCAGTGGTTCGCGGTCGGAAATGACCGGGACCGCGAACGACCGGGGGAACACTGTATTCCACAGTGAGAACAATCCAACAATAAAAACAAAAGACTGTGGATGTAGATGTTCTGAAAGATGATTTATTATTCGCTCTTCACAATAAAAACATAAAAATACAAGTAGAAGTCTAAATATGTAGTACACGTGTGATTGTCCAACCGGACCCTGCACGGTCCGTGTTTCAGCGAACATGCCTTCCTCAGGGGTCCTAAAGGGGATTAAGGTGAAGGACACAGAAGAAAAGTTGTGAGAAAAAAAGTAATAGGAAGAGGTTGAGGCCAAAGATGAAAGAAAGGGAAGCAAACAAGTTGAAAAGTGCATGCCGTAAGATTTATATACAAGCATTTTAGGCCAATTGCCTGTTTGTAGTGTGTGCATGTGTAAAGTGGGATATTGGTGGGTAGTTGAATAAGTGCTGTGTTGGGGTAATTAGTAGCATGTGGGTGGTGATCGTGGTTGGTGGTATGTGGGGGAGATGCCTAGTGGTATATGCCTGGAGGAATATTTCATTTTTTGTTTGTTTTCTATTTTTTTCTTTTAAATATGATCATTTTATATTTGATCTGTTATTTAGCAGGGATTGTACAGGCAAAAATATTTCAGAACTTTCAGCAATTTCCTCACTTTTTTACTGTATTTTTCAGTTTACTTCACATATTAATTTATTTATTTTTTCATTGTATTATTATGAATTTAATACATTAAACAATATCAGGTGATATCAAAGAAAAAAAGGTATTCTCAAAAATTTTTTAGATATATATATAATACAACAATCCTTTTCAAGCCTACAATATTGGGGAGACGTGCTACTTTTCTACTACATATTTAAAGGAAAACAAAGAAATGGGTTGAATTCATATGAATCCTAATCATTCCCTACTATATGGGACTCTGACAGCCTACCATTTTCTCAGTAATGAATCTTTAAATCAAAGAAAAGAAAAAGAAAACTCACTTCTGTTCTCGAGCTAACAAAAATTGTTGCAATTGAATGGGATCCCAAAATACATATTCAATGTCTTGTATCTTAACAAGACATTTGCATGGAAATTTCAAGTAAAAAGATGCCTCAAGAGCTAAGACTCTTATTCTTAATTTCAAAAATTCTTTCCTTCTCAATTGTGTAGCTCTTGAGACATTGGGAAAAATTCTAACCAAATCTCCGCAGAATTTAGTCAGCCTGTTTTTAAAGTAAAGTTTCATTATCAACATTTTATCTGTCTCACTCATGCATGTTATTACCATGGTGAACCTTTTTTGGATAACATCCTGAGTATCTTCCAGAAACTCTGTCAAATTTACTTCATCTGTTACCAGATGGTCCACCTCCTGGTCGGATTTTATTTTCTTTTGCGGAATATAATAACAGTTATTTATTGGAAAATTTTCCGCATTGGGTAACCCCAGTATTTCTTTAAGATATTTCTTTAACAATATTTCCGAAGACAACAAATGAGTCACTGGGAAATTAACCAAGCGGAGATTCCTCGATCTATGCATATTTTCCAACATTTCCGTTTTGGAATGTATCACCATAGAATCCTTAACAGCAGATACTGAGACAGCTTGCAAAGTATTACTTTGAGTTTCAACCACTCCTAATCTTTTATCCAAACAACTTAAATTAGAATCCACATTCTCAAACTTTTTAGCCACAGAATGTGAATAATCCGATGTTTGTTTCACTGATTCTCTGAGAAACCCTTCAACTCTAGTAATACCTAACCACAAATCTTTAAGGATAATATCTTGTTTTTCCACTGCTTGTGGTTGCTCTTTTACTACACCTGTAAATTCAGGTGGTTTAGGTATTTCAGTAAAAACCAATTTACTTGCCTGAGTAGATGGTACCACAAAACCAGTAGAAATAGCGAGAGTTATAATCCCGCTACCTCCAGATACTGGATGAAGAGGAGATGCCCTTTCGAGGGGTCTTAACGATGCTCCGGATATGGGAGAATTCGAATCAAGTAAAGTTTGTACTGCAGTTTCTGTGGGAAATGTCAAGTGTCTGTCCATAGGACCAGAAACAGCAGTTGTTGAGCTCTTAGGCTTAATTTTTCTCTTACCCATAATGTCAAATTAAAGTTATACAACCTGGCCTCCCGCTCCCCGGCTCCACGGTGCTCCAAGGGGCTCCCAACGCCCCTTGGGAGCCCCTTCGGCCACGCCCTGTGGTCTCAACCACGGCAGCAGGCTCAAATTTAAGGATATTGAAAGGCAGGGAGGACGGACCCGATGACGTCAGGGGTCCGTCTTCCAAAGTGCCTGTCCGAGTACAGCTCCGGGCTTCTGCAGCTGCTGCAGGCAAAACGGGGCAATGACCAAGTCTCCTTCAGCATCTACACAATCAGGCAAGCAGCTCCCAGTCACACTGCGACAGCAGGCTCAAATTTAAGGAGATTGAAAGGCAGGGAGGACGGACCCGATGACGTCAAAGGTCCGTCTTCCAAAGTGCCTGTCCGAGTACAGCTCCAGGCTTCTGCAGCTGCTGCAGGCAACACGGGGCAACGACCAAGTCTCCTTCAGCGTCCACACAATCAGGCAAGCAGCTCCCCACATATTAATTTTAATAAAGTTTTTAAAGCGCTTTATAATTTTTTTAATGCATGCATATCAGTTGGATGCATGTTCATTTGTAGGTTAGTGTGTGTTAAAATCAGTTTTTCCTGTACAGTGCTCTCCCGTGAATTTGCAGTCCATGGTTCATGGTCTTGGTCATTCGCGGTATTTTCCGACCACGAAGGGGAGGCAGGAGAGGGCAGCTGGAGAGGGCAGTCGAAGCACCGGTGAGTGAAGGAAATCACTCCCTGTATGCTCCGCCCGCCTCTTCCTGTACTGAAGTCGGGCCTCACCAATTGGTGAGGCTCGACTTTAGTACAGGAAGAGGCAGTCGGAGCATACAGCGGGTGATTTCCTTCACTCGCCGGCGCTCCAACTGCCCTATCCTGCCTCTCCAACTGCCCTCTCCTGTCTCCCCTGCCTAAAAACTGTATTCACTGTTTTTTGACATTCATGGGGAGTCCTGGAACGGAACCACCGTGAATATTGGGGGGAGTACTGTACTGAGGTTTCATGTAATAGCGAACCAAATGCATGCTAACAAAGGCATATCCCTATTATCTGTACAGGGATTCTGGTATAAAAATTAATTGTTCCTCTTCCTCATAGAAACATAGAAGATGACGGCAGAAAAGGGCTACAGCCCATCAAGTCTGCCCACTCTGCTTACCCACCCCCTGTCTATGCCCTAATGACCCAATTTCCTTATCTTGACCCTCCTCACCCTCCAGTCCAGCATTCTCTTCTCCCAACCTTCTGCTCTTTCATTTCATCCCTAGTCACCTGTTTTTCAGATTTTTTTTTCTTATCAGTTGGCAAGGCCTGGCTCCCTGCCGTTCCCACCACTTCCTTCCTTTAGGGCTGGCTAATTCTTTGGTCAGCATTAGTGGAACAAAATACACCTAAAAATGACTATGGCAAAAGAAGAAAAAAAGTTAGGCTCAGAGAATGAGAAGGCTTGAGTCTGAAGGAAATTAGTGTTAGACAGCAGTGCAGTAAGAGGCATTGTGTGGGAAAATAAAAAGGCATCATTTATCTTCCTATGTAATTTTCACCCGCAGCTATGCAAAATTAGTTTTGCTAATCAGTAGCCAACATGAAGAAACGGGTATAAAATATTCCTATCTCCTGCTCTAGACTTCAAAAAATATATTGAATGGGCTAGCACATATATAGCACACTGGATCCTCCTGAGAATTAGACAGAATCACTTTAAAGTTTCTGATCAAGGGAAGAAGTTGAGTCATGTACTGAGTATCTCTGTAGATAAATTCATCTCAGCAGTTCAATGTTCTAGGCCAGCTCTGCTAGATATCTTTAAAATGAAGACTAATCTCTTCATAGCTGCAAGGGAAGAAAGCTAAAAGCTGCACTTCCTGTTAAAAGGTGTCCTATATATATGACAGGATTGACATATTAATTTTCACAACACTATGGGCAGTGTAAGTTCCCTTAAAACACAGTTTCTAGGGTTTGCTTTTTTGTTTTAATCAGTCCGATTAACCAGTTTGAAATGATTTTACAACCATCCTTTTATCTCATCATAACAATTCACTCTTGCCTTTTTAATAATGTCATTTTAGTTAAGGATGCTCCATAATTAAAGAGCACATCTCCCTAACTAATTAAACATTTTCACTTTGCCCTTCAGCAATGCTTCAGGCAGGTTTTCTTCAACTAGAGAAGAATAAGGCAGAATGGCAGAGCATGGAAAACAAGTGAATTATTCATTAAAAATATTTGCCTTTCCAATTTTGTACAGTAAAATAACCAATGAAGAATAAATCAGAAATAATGTGCAGTAGTGCATATTGAGGTGAAATGCTTTTATAGCCAGCAGCTGTTTGCCTGAAGCTAGAGGAATGTAAAGCAACTGTCCCGCTTTGACTGAGAGTATACTACAGGGGCAGATATACCATGTCCAAAGGCCAGGGCCACAATCAGGTCTCGTATTCAGGATGCTCATGATAAATAACCATTAGATTTCCTGGCATGCACACAGTTGAAGAGTAAGGCTGATTTGTAGAATCTGATTACCGGAACTGCTTCCAACCTTTGAGAGCCAGATTTGAGGAGCTGTGCACTTGGCATTCTTCCCAAGGACTCATAGTGAGGGGAATGAAATTTTAAAAAAAACCCTCTGTGGTCGATGTTCAGCTCATGGTAGTATCACAGCTATGGACTGAGTTAATCGAATATCCACGAATGCGAGGCAACCTGGATGGTAAATGGGCACCGGTTAATATTGAAACCAGTGCCTGGTTAACTCAGTGGCTAAAGTTAAGATGTCTCTTCTACTTTGCTGCACTGTATGCCTGGAACAAACTGCCTGGCTCGATATGTCAAACTTCATCTTTGGCAGTGTTTAAATCCAGACTCAAGCCCACTTCTTTGAAGCTGCTTTCAATTCCACCTGCTAAGCACCAATATCTGTCTTATGATTACCTTTATAATTCTCCCTGTGTATAGTTGCACCTTCTTGTCCAGTTTGTCTGTCTTGACTACAATGTAAGCTCTTTTGAGCAGGGACTGTTTCTTATTTGTTTTGATGTACAGTGCTGCGTATGTCTATAACAGCGGGATCTGGATAGTCTCTATTGCTACCCATCAACTCCCTTTTCCCATAACCCACCCCCAAATGAGACCAGCACACTTCATTATGGAATATATAGCCGCAGCTCTTTATTAAATCTACCATAACAATAAATTAACATGAATAACATAACCTCATAAACATATTGACCCTCTATTAACAAACCACATCAGCAAGCTCCTCCCGAGCTACCCCTATGTAACCATTAACCTTTGCCCCCGACCCCGCCACAAACAGCAAGCGTCCGAGGGGTGGCATGACCTCATGCCCCTTTAACCCGGGTCACCTGACCCCAAGGCGCGGCTCCCAGCCGGCCCCCCGCTCATCGCCTGATGAGCCCCAGCACCCAGTAGCTCGGGAGACCCGCCTACCCGAGCTACCAAGGCCACCACCGCGGGAGGGTGGGAGGGAGAAAAAACGCCCTGGAGGACCTGAAAGAACCGAGTCCTCCAGGGTCCCGGTCTACTCATTCCCTCTGCTCCACCCCTCCAACTCACTTCACCCTATCCTAGCCCTGTCTTTTGGCGGTAACCCCTCCCCAATTCCTTTTACTAAGTTTCCCTAACTAACGGTCCAATTCCCCCCCCCCCCCCACCTTGCCTTTCTGGCAACACGAGGCCTCCCAGCCCCGTGTTACCATACGCCCTTCGAGACAAGCTCTCGGGCTCCTTAGTAGTGCTATAGAAATGATTTGTAGTGGTAGTACCTTTCAGCTAGTCTAACCTTTTTCACCCAACTAGTTAGCGAACTGAATATTACGACTGACCAGTAAAGTGATTTCTTTGCGCACGATCCACTGCCCAACCACTCCTAACCTAACCGATTAGTGCTTTGGTGGTCAGTGGGGATATTCAATAGCAATAAATGGATGAGTGCCAATGCCTGGTTAAACCCTTTTTAATATCAACCAGGAGGCTATTCCATACATCTATCAACCTTTCTGAAAAAAAAGGTGTTTCCTTAGATTACTCCAGAGCCCATCACCTCTTAACCTCGTTCTATGCTCTCACTCTGGAGTTTCCTTTCAATTGAAAGTGACTTGCCTCTTGTGTATTTTTGCCACAAAAATATTTAAACATCTCTATCATATCCAGTGGCTTACCTAGCATATGTGACACTCGAGGCCCATCATTTTTTGACACCCCCCTATCTGTATGAAAAACATGATTTTTAGTAACAATCCACACGTCATACAGGAGTGTACCTAGGAAAAGTGAGGAGTGTGTGGCGCAGTGGTTGGAGCTACAGCCTCGGCACCCTGGGGTTGTGGGTTCAAACCTGCGCTGCTCCTTGTGATCCTGGGCAAGTCACTTAATCCTCCATAGCCCCAGGTACGTTAGACAGATTGTGAGCCCACCAGGACAGATAGGGAAAATGCTTGAGTACCTGATTGTAAAAACCGCTTAGATAACCTTGATAGGCGGTATATAAAATCCTAATAAACTTGAAAAGGCAGCATCTTACATACTGCAGCGAGCAGAACAACATCAATACACCCTTTGTAAAACTAAACAAGCCAGACTAGTACAGATCAATCCTAACAGAAAACCATGTCTTTTGAACACAGAAAACACCTTCACCTAGTATGTAATCACAAACTAACCCCTCCCCCTTTTACAAAACTGTAGTGTGGTTTTTAGCCACAGTGGGAACAGCTCAGATGCCAACGCTAAAAAACGCTCTACAGTTTTGTAAATGGGGGAGATAGAATAAAAATACATAGATAAAGGTTAAACTGAAGCACCAAGAAGCTGGGCTCTGCATACAATGCAACACCACAGAAACAGCGATGCATCTCCTCTAAAGCAAAAAAAAAAAATAAATATAATTTTTTTTCTACCTTGTCTTCTCTTGTTTCTGCTTTCCTCATCTTCTTGTCACTCTCTTCCTTTCATCCACTATCTACCCTCTCTCTGCCCTTTCTATATGGCATCTTCTCTCCTTCTATTTCTCTTCCAGAAACTTTATGCCTCCCCCTTCCATCTCTCCCTTCACCCCTATTGGTCTGACATCCATCTTCTTCCCTTCCCTCCTCCAATGATCCTGGCATCTCTCTCCTCTCCTTCCCTCTCACACACCCTCATGGTCTGGCATTTCACTCTCTCCTCTTCCTTCCCCTCACTTCCATCAGCATCTGCCCCCTTTCTTTCCCTCCAACCCAATTCCATGCAGTATCCTTCTCCTTAAGTCTCTTTCCCCTTTCCCTGCACAACAATTCCATCAGTATCTGCCCCCTTTCTCACCCTCCACACCCTTCTATACCATCCTAATCACCTTTCCCACCCTTCACCACGCTTCCATACCATCCTGACCCCCTTTCTCTCCCTTTACCACCTTTCCATACCACCCTGACCCCCTTTTTCTCCTTCCACCACCTTGCTATGCTCCTTTCTCTCTCCATCCAAATCAGCAAGGTCCTGCAATGACTACTTCTGCTGCCTCTGCTCCAGAAGAGGTAAGTAATGTCGGTGGGGGGTAGGCTAGCAGACGCAGGGAGTTGCGGCAAGGTCCCACGATGACTGTGGCTGCTGATGCCCCTCCAACTGCGACTGCTGCTGCAACTGCGGCTGCCCCTCCGACATCACTTACCTCTTCCAGAGTAGAGGCAGTAGATACAGTCATACCGGGACTTTCCTGCACTTCAGCGCGGCTGCCAACTCTGCTCTGGAATAAGTACAGCAGCCGCGCTGAGGTGCCGTTTAGAGCAGCGCAGGAGGTTCAGGACCCGACCAGCTGTGCACCCCCTTGGAGCGTGTACCCGGGGTACCAGTCCCCCCCCCCACCCAGGTATGCCACTGATCATATCCCCCCTTTCCTGCCTTTTCTCTACAATATACATATTGAGATCTTTAAATCTGTCCCTGTACACCTTATGATATAGACAATTGACCATTTTAGTTGCCTTCCTCTGGACTGACTCCATCCTGTTTATATTTTCTTAAATGCTTGGTCTCCAGAATTGTATGCAATATTCTAAATGAGCCATAGAGAGGAAGATCTAGTGAGCCATAGAGAGGAAGACCCAGGCCCATAAGCCACTCTAATCACTACACTTATGGTGGATAGTGTGAGTCCACCAATATCCTACTATATTGTTATATACAGTAGGTGCCACCTGCAGCCATAAGGGCTATTGGGGTGGTAGACAGATGGGTATAGTAGGTTTGGGGGGAATTTTAGAGGACTCAGTATACATTATAAGGGGGTTATGGTAAAATGTACTTCTGGCACCCTTTATGTGATGTTCACAGCAGTGCCCTCTAAGGTGCCCCACATTTCTGCTGGTATGTCTGTGTGGCCAGTCTACTACAATGCTGGCCCCTCCTACATCCCAGTGGTCTAGATTTGGACATTTTGAACTTGGATATTTTTGTGGTCAGAAACTCTGAACAAAGCTGGCATCCTAATGTTGTTTGTCCTGGTGGACAAGATGTCTAAGTAATTCCCGTAAAGACATCTATGTAAGTATATTTCCAAAGTGCTGTAAATACTATTCTGTTTAATATGTTATGTGACAAAAAAAAATCAAAATAACGCACATCAAAATAGCACAATTCCCTGGAGTGTATTCAGTGTGCAGAAGACCATTGGTAACAGAGGTACTAGGGAATAGGTAGCTGCACCAGAGACAGTATGACAGTATTTTTAATATGGATGTCTTGCGGTTTTGCTGGTTTCAAAAAAATGGCTATTCTCTGCCTGTGACTTCTTGCGGGAAATGTTCAAATTTGGACTTAGGCAACCTATCAATAATGCCCCTCCATGTATGTTGGCTTCAGTAATGGTGTGCAAAATAAATTAAAATGACTGTAGAACATGGCTGCCAGGATGATTTTCTCTAGGCCTAGAATTGATAGTGTTACACCTCTGTTTAGAAAATTACATTGGCTTCCTGTTGAAGCTAGGTCTATTTTGAAATGGTGTGTTTTTATTTATCTCATATTGTATGGTGCAATTCCAGCTTATATGCAGGATTTGGTTTTGATATCAGATAAGAATAAGTTAAGAGCGGCTAGACATTTTTAGACCCGTCATACTTAAGTTTAGGAGGTATGGTGTATAAATCAGTGCATTCAGTTACATTCCAATATTTGGCTGCTAAATGGTGGTATTCTCAAGTCATGAAACATGGGCCTGTCATGCCACTGGAGCTTACATGCATCTGTGAAGTTGAATGCTTTGCCATCAGTAGTTTCACTACCAGCAGGACCTCCCAAGCTGGACAGGTTTCAGCAGAAATGTCAGACTAACGATGTTAACACCCATCTGGGCAGCAGAAGATGAGCAGTGTTGGAGGCGGAAGATCGCGTTTGATGCGACAAGAAGAAATATATACTGCACAGAAAAGAGGTCCCACAATCTACTTCTGTATTCTGCCACAAAAACTTGATATCATTAACAAGTTGCTAGGACTTGAAGACGAGTCGATGGCACTTAACAAATGGTGGTCTCAGTTACCAGTAGAAATTAGGATGATAAACATAGTAACATAGTAGATGACGGCAGATAAAGACCCGAATGGTCCATCCAGTCTGCCCAACCTGATTCAATTTTAATTTTTTAATTTTTTCTTCTTAGCTATTTCTGGGCAAGAATCCAAAGCTTTACCCTGTACTGCGCTTGGGTTCCAACTGCCGAAATTTCTGTTAAGACTTACTCCAGCCCATCTACACCCTCCCAGCCATTGAAGCCCTCCCCAGCCCATCCTCCACCAAATGGCCATATACAGACACAGACCGTGCAAGTCTTCCCAGTAACTGGCCTAGTTCAATCTTTAATATTATTTTCTGATTCTAAATCTTCTGTGTTCATCCCACGCTTCTTTGAACTCAGTCAGATGATGCAGAACTATGGTTGGTTTAGAAAGAATCTTAAGACTTTTCTATTTTTTAAGATTGTATCTTATGAAAATTAACTGTTCTTATTAAGTGTAAGCTGTAATTCCTGGGGATACCCATTCCACTCTCGATGTAAGTCACATAGAACGCTTAGGGATATTTACGGGGTAAAAGACTAGATGGCGATTAGGCTACCCCTCTGCTTACATTGGATGCCTGTCTTTGTGGCCATTTTATAAGAAGGAGATTCCTATGTTGCCACACAGATGTCCAAATCTATTGTTTCCTCCCAGTCATAATTTGGATGTTTCAGTTTGTAAATCAGATGTTTCCAGTACATAGATATCTATCTCACATGAATTTTAGAACAGTCTGAATCCTACTGTAAAATACATTTCAGATGGATGTCCATTTGTGATATTCTGATAAGTTCTCTTGCATCTGCTACAAAACCGTATTGGGTATGTCACCTGACTATCTCTACCCCCACTTCAACCTGAACTATAATAATAAGAGCTCCCGCAGAATAACTATGTTCGCTTTCCCCTCACTGAAAGCATGGCATCTTAAAAGATTCCTTGAACGAACCTTCTCTTTTCAAGCGGCCAAACTAAACTCATGGCTCGCCCAAATTATACTTCACGCCTCTTCATACCTCCACTTTAGAAAAAAGCTCAAAACTCTACTTTTCAATGAACCAAATCCTTAATGCTCCCCTCTTCCGCCTTAACGCTCCCCCTCTCCTCATTAGTAAACAGATTGAACTCTCTTCTCTGCATCAGACCAATTCCTTCTCTCCCCCCCTCAACACGGCCCCACCTTTCTTTACTTTTTCCCCCTCCTCCTCCCCCCTCCCAATGATCCCTGCCCCCTCCTCTCATACAATATGCTTTGCTCCCCCTTCTCTCAAATTCAATTGTACTCTTATACGGTAAATACCGTTTATGCTCTGTATTAGTCCTTCCTTACTTAAATTGTCAATGTAAACTAGTTTGACCCTTTGATTGTCTTGTTATGTTCTTCTTTTTCAACTGCACTGTATGTAACTCATCTATTTGTTGTGAACCGCCTAGAACTCCCTGGGTATGGCGGTATACAAAAATAAATTATTATTATTATTATAAGGACGTCCATTTGCTATGCTACAACAGTTGAGAAGGGTTGGATCTTACTTTCTCCACCAATATTACAAGATACTAGTCCAATCAACAATCTTATCACTACTAGACTATAGCAATGCATTTCTCTCGGGACTCTCAAAAAAATTACCAAAACTCTTCAACTAATGCAGAATACAGCAGCAGACTTTTATTCTATAAATATCAAGATTCTATCATATCACACCACTAGTTATATAGTAGAGTTATATTGGTTCACAGTTGACAAGAGGGTCAAATTCAACTTTGCTGTTTAACATACAAGATCTTACATGGAGAGTCTCATGATATCTTCCCCAGATTTGCAGAGCTACTAAGAAGATATCCTGAACAACGTAAAACCAAGCACCTGATATTATCCTTTCCATCCCTGAGAGGAGTAAAATACAAAAGGATTCACTGCAACTCATGTAACTATTCAAATTACAAAAACGTGGAACTTATTACCTGCAGAGATTCACACATCCACCATGTACATCCTGTTTTGTAAATACCTGAAAACATAGCTCTTCCAAAAATCCTGGCTAAGAGCCTCGCTCGACCCTAATGCTGAACAGTATAGAAATATAGAAACATGACGGCAGATAAAGACCAAATGGCCCATCTAGTCTGCCCATCTGCAGTAACCATTATTTTTCTCTCTCCGAGAGATCCCACATGCCTATCCCAGGCCCTTTTGAATTCAGACACAGTCTCTGTTTCCACCACCTCTTCCAGGAGACTGTTTTATGCATCTACCACCCTTTCCGTAAAAAAGTATTTCCTCAGATTACGCCAGATCCTATCGCCTTTTAACTTCATCCTATGCCCTCGCATTGCAGTTTCCTTTCAAATGAAAGAGACTCGACTCATACATTTATATCACATATGTTCATGATTATGAATAAAATACACTACTCGAGAACTCACTGTACCAGTACAACTGGATTTTTCCTGTACTATGTATGGATGTTTACATTGCTGTAATTGTTGTATTGTTTGTGATGCATTAATTGATGCTGTAACCCTCCTTGAATTCTACTTTCAGAGGACTTGATGGGATTTAAGATCACAAATAATATAACATAACATGCACAAGGGACTTGTATGTGTGAACCCTATTATAGAATTGCCCTTTTAATGGTTGCCAGTAACCACATAATTTTTGTTAGAGTGTTGTTGAACTTCACTGTTTTCATGGTCAACTGGAAGATGCTGGAATGGGGAGCGAAGTATTAATGCACCCGCATATATTTCCAAAGTGCTATAAATGCTATTCTGTTTAATATGTTATGTGACAAAAAAAAATCAAAATTCAGTGGTACCTTGGTTTACGAGCATAATTCGTTCCAGAAGCATGCTCTTAAACCAAAACACTCGTATATCAAAGCAACTTTTCCCATAAGAGTTAGTGTAAACTAGAACAATTCGTTCCACAATCCCAAAAACTTAATTACCATTAGGGACGCTTCCACCGCTGCCTCTGCCACAGACCCATCCACGCGGCTCCTCCAATTCTCTTCCTCTGCTGCTGTTCGCTGCCTCTCACTGCGGGTGGTGCTGGCTAAGCAAACGCCGCCACCGCAGCCATAGAGCCGACTGGACACTGTTGGCTCTGCTGCTCCCGAACGCTGCCTCCCCCCCCCAGGATGCCACTACCCCCTCTGCTGGGACTTTCAGGTGCTGGCTCACTCCTGCCGGACGCACCCCGACTCCTATGCTCCACCCGAGGCCACCGGTGCTGCTATCACTTCTTCCCACCCTCTCCCCGACTGGCCCTGTTCTTACCCCTGCACCGCCGGTGATAGAAAGTGCCTGCCGCCGGTCTGCTGCTGAGCCTTGAGCATCTGTGCATGCTCAGTCCTTCTGGATCTCACCCTCTCCGAGATTCTCATGAGATCTCGATTCTCATAAGAATCTCAGTGAGGATGAGATCCAGAAGGCCTTGAGCATGCACAGATGCTCAAGGCTAAGCAGCAGACTGGCAGCAGGCCCTTTCTAACTCCGGTGGCACACGGGTAAGGACAGGGCTGGTTGGTAGATGGGGAGGAGATGATCGTGAAGGGAGGGAGCAGCACCGATGGCCTCGGGGGGAGCAATACTGTTGGTTCCCGTGGTCGGGTCGGGTCGGGTGGGAGCTCGCAAATTGAGTCAATGCTCGGTTTACGAGTCAAAAGTTTGCTGAGTGCTTTGCTCGTCTTGCAAAACACTCGCAAACCGGGTTACTCGTAAACCGAGGTTTGACTGTAATGCTCATCAAAACAGCACAATTCCCTGAAGTGTATTTAGTGTGTAGAAGACCATTGGTAACAGAGGTACTAGGGAAGGGTAGCTGGTACATCTGCACCAGAGAAAGTAAGAAGAGGTCCTTCCCTCCTGTATTAAAAAGTGCCCCACTCTTCCTTTACTGCTGACATACCTGTAGATGTTGTTCCCACCCTAAGCATTTTAATTTGCCGCAGTACAAACCAACTCACTCCAGCCTAGTCTCAAACAACTGAGCAGCCAACCACCCTATCATAGTTCCCAATAATAATGTGCCCAGTCTCTGTAAACCCTACATACAAAGTGCCCATCGTAGGAGAAGCAATGTCTTTATCCAGTCCCTGTAGGACCACAGGAAAATAGGGAGGTGTATCTTGCATCCTGTAGACAGCACATAGTAGCTCAGACTCTGAGCCATGGGCTACTGAGGCTGAGCTGTCCAGACAAAAAAGGTGGTTTCGATTCAGTGATTTTGCACATGCCAGCTTTGGGAATATGAATATGCAGCACCTCTGATCTATAGTTTATGGTTTAAATTTGTTTAATATGCTGCCATTCCTCAGGCACCTCTGATATCTTTGTATTTTGCACAGTAAAAGTTTTCCAGTTTTATTTAATATTTGATTATAGCGCTTTTCAAACTTTCTAAGACATGCACAAAGCTTAAAAATGAGTACAGACTTGAGTACTTTCAGACATTTTGATTAATTACAATAGACAAATACAAACAGACGGACCGAAACAGAGAGGGGAAAAAAAAGAGGGAGAAATACACTATAAGAGAGGATAGTGGCACATTTAAGGTAAAAACAGCGAGGTGGGGGATGAGAAAGATGAAGAATTCCAAGAGTGATTGGAAGCAGGGAAATGTAATTGATAGAAAAATAACCTATAATGGATGTTATAAATTGAAACGTCTTTAAATAGGAAGCATTTATGTTTCTATTTCTGTGCTGTTGTACTGCAGGCTGTCTCGCTTCTTGCAGTTTCCAGTTCAGTTTTGTCTGCTCATTTCTCTTTCTAGTATATGTTATCGCAGTGAGGTATTTTGTGAACAAATATAGGGGTCCTTTTACTAAGGGCTCCTTTTATCAAGCCGCGCTAGCGAGGTTAGCGCGTTGGACATTTCATCAAGCGCTAACCCCTGCTGCCGGCAAAAAAACCTAACACCTGCTCAATGCAGGCGTTAGCGGCTAGCGCGGCAGGCAGTTTAATGCGCGGCATTCCACACGTTAAACCCCTACCGCGGCTTGATAAAAGGACCCCTAAGGCGTGCCGATTTAGCACACACTAACTGATTTAATGCGTGCTAATTGATTTAGCGTGCGCAAAAGATTAGTATGCGTTAAATGCCAAGGCGCCCATTACATTCTATGGACGCTTTAGCATTTAGCGTTTAAATTGGTTAGCGGCTTGTTCTTTTCTTCCCAATAAGCAGTCTGTTCCAGAGACTGGTATAATATTTTCAGTGCTGCCTTTTCATAGGCTGGTTGCAGGGGGATGTCTCTTGTAGCAGCGGATTCCTTAGTGCGCATCTTATCCCATTCTCCTACCCTTCCAACACGGCTTCAGACCCAACTTTAGCACCGAATCCCTACTGGCTTCATTAATCTCAAAGGTCCAACAACTTCATTCTTGCAATAAGTTCGCTGTTCTTCTTCAATTTGACCTTTCTGCGGCTTTCGATAGTGTCCATCATGATATACTAATTCTCCAACTTTCTGAAATTGGCATAAACTCAACAGTCCTAGATTGGTTCTCAAAATTCTTACATTCCCGCTCCTACTTCGTTAACATGAATGGCTCCTCATCCCTCCCTTGGAAACCGATTTGTGGAGTTCCCCAGGGTTCACCTCTATCTCCGATTCTTTTCAATGTTTATATGTCCTCCCTGAAACTCCTCCAACTATCCCCCTTGGAAACACTTTACACTTACGCTGATGACATCCTTGTCCTCCTCGAGACAGACTCTAACCTCACCAATCTCTCTGAGAACATCTCTTCATGTATATCAAACCTCCAATCCTGGGCCCTCACCATACAAATGAAACTAAACGAGACCAAAACAAAACTACTATGGCTCAGCCCAAAATTAGATCAGCTACCCACCCTCATTTCACTTTCCTTTGGCACCACTTTGCAGCTTGAACACTCAAGCAAAGTTCTGGGCATCATCATTGATTCTAAACTGTCCTTTAACGACCACCTTAACTCCCTAGTAAAAAAATGCTTTTTCAATCTTCACATGTTAAGGAAAGTGAGATCCTGCTTCCATCAACAACACTTTGCTGTCCTCGTTCAATCCATTATTCTTTCCAGACTGGATTACTGTAACTCCATCTACCTATGCCTAACAAAGAAAAGCCTTCATAGACTCCAGTGGATTCAGAACACCGTGGCTAAAATAATCTTCGCAAAAAGCAAATTCGACCACGTCTCCCCGCTTCTGTGTAAGCTTCACTGGCTCCTAGTAATCCTTAGAGTTCACTACAAATGCGCCTGCCTAACCTTCAAGTCTCTACACGGCATCCTTCCTCCCCTTTTTCCACTATCTTGGAACTCCTCGAATCCCAACACCACCAGATCTACTCAAAAATTCAAACTATCCTTCCCCTCTTTAAAGGGTATATCCCATGCAGGAAAATTAGGGACATCCCTCTTCTTCAGGATCACCGAACTCTGGAACAGCTTTACTATCCCGCTTGGGAGTCTGACCTCCCTCCAACTCTTCCGAAAACATTTAAAAACATGGCTTTTCTCTAAAATGTAACGACCTCTCCCTCTTCGATATACTAAGTCTCTCTAAACTTCTCTGTACCAAGTTCTTCTACTTTTCTTTGGAGTTCCTTTCTATATCAATTCCTGTAAACCATGCCGAGCTCTACTTCTGTGGAGATGATGCGGTATACAAACTTAAGGTTTAGTTTAGTTTAGTTTAGATCCCTTAAAGTTTTGCTAGGAAAAAAAAAATGCTGAATGTTTCTAATACCAGTCCTCTACCTGAGAATTATCATTCCAATTTCCTTATCTATTGAGATAAAATTATGGAAGTCTAGAAGTCAATTAAGGGCTCCACAGTCTCTTAATCAAATCTCTATTGACCCATTTCTTGATTTTGCCCTTTCATTATTAGAAGTTTCCTCAACGTATCTCTTCAGCTCTCAACCATCTTGTTTCCTCTCTGCCCCATAATGATCCACTCCTCTGGTCATGGGTGAAGAACATCACTGTGGGCCTTCTTTCAGATCTCTGTCATCTGATCAGTTCTAGCTTAACTCGTGGTACGATTACTAAAGCCTTTTAAGAGGAGAGAGTTAAGCTGCTTCTTAGAAGAGCTAAAATAGATAATTCTATTATCTTGCACTAGACCTGTGTTGTACCTGGTTTTCATGTATATAGTACTTGAGAAGGTAATCCTTTTTCATCTTTCATGCTTCCCAGAGAATAAAAATGTTTTTCATAGCAGACAATCCAATTCTAATTGTAAGATTGTAACTTTTCTTGCCCTGTTTCTTCTCCTGGTTCCATCTTTTTCTTGTGCATTGGTTTTATTTTCTCTCAATTCTACCTTTCTTCTATTAGTTTTATTTTCATTCTACTTTTTAATATCTAACATTTTATTACTTTTATCATTTTTATATATGAATATGTTATAATATTTTAAAGGCAGTATATGAAATTTTTTTAAAAACCTATCTTTTATTGCAAAAGATGCCAAATAAGGAGAAACCGATGCGTTGCTTAGCCCAATGCATTTCCAAACTATCCTAGGGGAGCCCAGCAAATTGGGCTTCAGGATACACACAATTAATATGCATAAAATAGAGTTTTCAGTTCCCTGAATGCACATTTACCCCAAAACATATTAATTGCAGAAATCCCTAAACCCCCAACTGACTGGACCCCTCAGAACAGATTTAAGAGCCACTAATTAATCCTCTGTTTGTCCTTCTGATGGTCAACAAAATGTGCTCCTCATTTCAAAAAAACTTCACATTCTATAAAAAGCATGCAAAGCATGGCTGCACTTCTGGAAGGAATACTTCTAGGTGGGTCATTGTCAAGCTACATAACAGCGCAAGTCTAACCAATTGAAAGAAAGAAAAAAGCTTATAACAGAATTCTAATTGTTAAGACCATACATGACTTCACACAACAAATATCCATGCCATTTATGACAGCAGTGTTTGCAAATGCTGTCCTAGATGCATCTCTCACAAGTCTGGCTTGTATTAAATAGGTATGAAAAAGTTTTGCATACGTTGGAGCTCTTTTATGTGCAATGCTATGTCATGGATGTTTCCTGCGGTAAACATGAAAACACAATCAACTAGTTGTGCCTTCAGAAATGGTTGGGAAGCACCGCACAACTGGACAACTGAAATCTCAGCTATGTAAATCAGCTCTTTCTGTACACTGTGTCCCACACTTCAGAGTTCCATAGAGTTAATCCTTATTAATACCTGCACGAAGAACCTCCCAGGAGGACAAGATGGTGTGGTCTACAGCAGTGTTTTTCAACCTTTTTTGGGCAAAGGCACACTTGTTTCATGAAAAAAATCACGAGGCACACCACCATTAGAAAATGTTAAAAAATTTAACTCTGTGCCTATATTGACTATATATAAAGTAATTCTCTTGAATAGGAATCAAATAAACACAAAGAAAGTATTTTATAATGCTGCCACCGCCAACAACACCGTTGGCGGCGGTGGCACTCAATGGCTAAAGAGCCGCAGTTTGCCGGCCTAGGGACAACACTGGAGGGTGGCCAGCTGTGCACCCCCTTGGGACGTAAACCCGGGGTGGGGCAGACCGCCCCCCCCCCCACCCTGGTATGCCACTATCTGTATCTCACTCCCTCCCTATGACCAAAAGTTCTCCTTTCTTCTATTCCCCGTGTACACAACCATCTCTTTCCCTCCCTTCCTCTCTCCAAAGTCCATGCCTTCTGTGTCCAAACACTCATTCCCTCCCCCACCTCAGCATCTCTTTCCCTCCCTTCCTCTCTCCCAAGTCCATTTCTTCTGTGTCCAAAAACGCATTCCCTCCCCCACCTCAGCATCTCTTTCCCTCCCTTCCTCTCTCCCAAGTCCATTTCTTCTGTGTCCAAAAACGCATTCCCTCCCCCACCTCAGCATCTCTTTCCCTCCCTTCCTCTCTCCCAAGTCCATTTCTTCTGTGTCCAAAAACGCATTCCCTCCCCCACCTCAGCATCTCTTTCCCTCCCTTCCTCTCTCCCAAGTCCATTTCTTCTGTGTCCAAAAACGCATTCCCTCCCCCACCTCAGCATCTCTTTCCCTCCCTTCCTCTCTCCCAAGTCCATTTCTTCTGTGTCCAAAAACGCATTCCCTCCCCCACCTCAGCATCTCTTTCCCTCCCTTCCTCTCTCCCAAGTTCATGCCTTGTGTCCAAAACGCACTCCCTCCCCCCTTTTGTGTTCCGTGTTTGCCTCCCAGCTCATCTTTGCAACTTTCTCAGCAAAACGAAGCTCAAGCCGCGAGGCTTGTCTTCTGCTTCCTGCCTGCCCTGCCGCGCACAAATAGCCGAACGGAAGTATTCTCCGACGTCAGCGCTGACGTCGGAGGGCAGGCTTTGCTTAAGCCCTCCCTCCGACGTCAGCGCTGACATCGGGGAACGCTTGCGATCGGCTATATGTTAGCTGCAGGGCAGGCAGGAACAGAAGACGAGCCTCGCGGCTCCAGATGTATTGAACTCCGCGGGTCCCCCGTCCAGCTCTCTCCTGTCCACGTGAGGCGGACCGCCCCTCTCCCTAGACTGGTGGTACTGCCCTGATGGCGGCCCTGACAGTACGGCACACCAGGCAACATCTCGCGGCACACTAGTGTGCCGCGGAACAGCGGTTGAAAAACACTGGTCTACAGAGCTAAATGGTTTACCTTGGTAGTATTCTCTGAAGTAAAAGTCACAAGAGCTATGATGAGGCCATGGTAATGTAACCATCAATATCCAGAAATAGATGCAAAATGGACAAGAAAATCAAATCAAAATCACTCATTATTGGGACGGAGCATGAAAACATTTTTCTATTTACTTTCATTCCGTTCATTTTGCTCATCCGGCCCATTTGGTTCATTAAGTTTCTTAAGAGTCCCCTTTTGAACACTTAGGACTCCTTTTACTAAGCTGCGATACCGGTTTTGCCGCGTGCTAGACGCTAACACCAGCATTGAGCTGGCATTAGTTCTAGCCATGTAGCGCGGTTTT
This sequence comes from Geotrypetes seraphini, assembly GCF_902459505.1. Lineage (NCBI taxonomy): Eukaryota > Metazoa > Chordata > Amphibia > Gymnophiona > Dermophiidae > Geotrypetes > Geotrypetes seraphini. The sequence continues at coordinate 359,766,772 of NC_047085.1, forward strand.
AGCGCGTGCTAAAATTCTGCGTGTGCTAAAAATGCTATCGCAGTTTAGTATAAGGAGCCCTAAATTTAGAATTTTCCTTTCACTTTTAAGAAACCCGCAAGCAGGTATCCATAGCAATGGCAACAGCAGCTCAAGATAACAAGAATGGCACGGACACCTCATGGCATCAAAAGAGGGAGACAGGGCAACAGCAGTGACATGGATAGGCCAGGACACCATAAAGAGGGGCAAGACTACACAAACAGTATATGGTGCTAATGAGTATTGATTTCTGTCTTAGGTCTATTTTTGGCACGTTTATCTCTATTCCCTGAGAAAGCCTGTATATCAGGTGAAACAGGCTCTGTTGGGACTATACTAAAAGAGAAGCGATTTATTTGTTCGTTGCTGTTAAAATTTGATTGGACTTATAAAACAATTGCCCTGCCCCCCTTTTTATTAAGCCATGGTGGAGGTTTCTTCCAGGGCCTGGAGCGCTAAATACTCTGATACTGCTCCAATAGTCTTAGAATTCCTATGAGTATTGGAGCATTTAGCCCCCGGGCTGTTGTACTAGAAACCTCTACCATGGCTTAGTAAAAGAGGGTCTTGAATATTAATATGAAGAGGTACCCTTGGTCATACCCTTCAATTGCAAACCTCAAAGCGATGGTCCTACTCCCACTTCATACCAAGCCACTGGAATCGACTGCCCCCCCCACAGATTAGATCCCCTGAAAAACTCCGCAGCTTTAGAAAAGCAATAGAAACATACCTCTTCACCTAAACCCCTGACCTTGACCGATAAGACTACAAAGAAATGTATATTGGTATCAGAACCCATATGTGTCACATAAGGATGCACTGTAATTTTCTGTTTGTCAAATTAGGATATAACTTGTATTGAAAACCAAGCACCGTAAGGACAACTATAGCAAAATATAGCCAGTAAACTTGTACATTATGCATATTAATATTAGACCCTACTATATATAAAGTTAGGATAAAAACTTGTATCGTAAACTTGTACAGAAATGATGTATTGTATGTTAAACCTGTAACCCGTTCTGAGCTCCTGGGGAGCAACAGGATAGAAATTGAATTAAATAAATAAATATTTTTTTTTTATATACATAAGTACACATTAATTAATGCTGAATAATTATACAGAAGTTTTTTTTTTAGACTGATTAGAATAAGTAGAACCAAGGAAGTAACCAGTGAATGAAACTGTGCTGCTTTTTAAAATTTTTGAGGTCTTTTTTCCTCTGTTTCAGCTATTAATTAATTTATATATATATATATTTACATAAATACTGATACTAAATGAGGGCCCCTTTTATCAAGCTGTGCTAGAGGTTTTTAGAGTGAGCCAATGTAGTAAATGCTCTGACGCTCATAGAAACACAGAAACATGACGGCAGATAAAAGCCAAATGGTCCATCTAGTCTGTCCATCTCTTTCTCTCTCTGAGAGATCCCACATGCCTATCCCAGGCCCTCTTCTGGGAGACTGTTCCATGCATCTACCACCCTTTCTGTAAAAAAGTATATAAATTTTTAAATAAATAAAAATAAAAAATAAATAAGTATTTCCTCAGATTACTCCGGAGCCTATCACCTCTTAACTTCATCCTATGCCCTCTCATTGCAGAGTTTCCTTTCAAATGAAAGAGACTTGACTCATGCACATTTATAACACATAGGTATTTAAATGTCTTTCGAGAACAAAAATAATTAAAAAAAACTAGAAAAATGTTATTAGCCAAGTGGTGGAAGTACCCACTGAAAACCATTTACTCAAAGTGGAGAAAAAGCCTCAATCATAAATACCGTAATATGCAAACGGCAACCCAATGAGTTTTTAGCCGTTCTAATTCTATATCATGGGCAAAAAAACTCCACTATTCTCAAAATGTTATTTTCAAAACCAGGGAAACATCCCACCATTGTGCAAAGGGGAAAGGAAAAAGAACAAGAGGCCAAAAATTAGTACTTATCTAATCATGTCTACTTTTCAGGTAGGCGTTGTTAGACATCGCAAGGTGCCTCGACTTAGGCATTGCTAAGCATCGTGTGGTATTCCACACAAAACCTAAACTGATCATTAAAATAATGTTTTTTAAAAATTTGTTTTAATGGTGTGGTCAATTATCATGCCATTTAAACCAATTAAAAGCTGCACTATGCGCTCATAAAAGAGAAGGTAAGTTAGCATTGCTAAATATCTGTGATTAGTGAGCCATTTATTGAATTAGGCCCTTTAGGCCATATTCTGTAATGGGTGCCTAAAGTTAGATGCCTATCACATGTCAATAACACTTAGGTGCCCATTACAGAATCGTGCCTAACTTAAAACTTAGGCCCCTGTAATGTAGGTCAGGGTTTTAAAAGGCCTACATTATAGGCACCTAAGTTTTTTAGAGAATCGTGCCTATCGGCACCTTTCTCTACCCCTACTTTTATGTTAGGCACCACTAGGTACCATGAAATAGGTGCCTATTGTTTGTAGAATTGCACCTAAGGTAGGTGCCTATCTCCTAATTAATTTTTTTTCAATAAAATATTTCTCCACGCTGCTCCTGATGCTCATAGAGTTCCTATGAATATCGGGAGCAGCACAGAGCATTCAGCGCAGCTCCCTGTGCTAACTGCTATCACGGTTTAGTAAAAAAGGGGGGAGGGGTGAATTTAGGTGTCTACCTATTTAGGCATCATTTATAGAATTCTCCAGTTTGTGCTTTTTCTGCTCCAAACTCTGACTCTACAATATAACAGAAACAGTCTGTTCTTTTATTTATTTGTTCAGCAATAATTTTTTCTTTTGACATACTGTACATTGTGCCCTGAGCATTCCTTTTTTTTTTTTTTTAGCCCAGTCATACAAATCAGAAAAGTAAACTAAATTTGTTTAGACTCTGAAAAACTACAGTATCGTGCCAGCTTGCCCCAGCGTCTCTCCCTTTTTAAAAAACGCAATTAAAAATAGAAAACATCCTGCTAGTACCACCAGCAAAGTGGCACTTTGCAAATCTTGGTGTGCCCTGCATGCATGAAAACTGTTTTGAACTTCTGACTTTCTGGTTCATTTTATTGTTGCTTTGATACTTAAGCTGATCAGCACATGGTACTGGAAATATAGTAGATCTGTCCAACAGTAGATCCAACTTGTCATAACATACCAGAAAATATCAGAGGAGGGCTTCTTTATGTAAAAGTCTGTAAATCCTTAAGTGATACTTTCCTCCATTGAGTGGCAGTATTTTCAGAGAGCTCACAACAGCTGAGAAGCAGGATTGAAATGGGCACAGATTTGTTGACTCCAGTCTTATCCTGGCAGAAGACACATTGTGAAGAGAACGAAAGGGAGAGAGAGACACACACAGATGTTGCATGTTATAATTTAATACCACCTATTTCCATTCTATTAACACACGAGTTTATAATGCATCGCTTATTATTGAAAAACAGGCTATAATTGACTGACTCTCTTAGCATATGCGAGATAATGAGGTTGTTTTTCCCCTCATTATTTAGTCACTGTATGACACATCTTTTGACTACACTGTTCTGTATTTTGCTTTATTTTGCAAATCTGCCTCATCCTTATTTTTGAGGTGTGTGTGTGTGTGTGTGCATGTGTGGTTTTTTGTTTTGTTTTTTTACAATGTATCTGGACCACAATGGAAGGGTCCACAATGTATCTGGACCCTTCATGTGCAGTAGGTAATTTAGTTGCCAGGTTGCAATGCAACCTAAAATTTCCAGTTTACATCATTCTTGAGCTAGAAATTTTCTCTTGTCATTAATAAAAAAGAAGCAGTTTATCAACGAATATCTTATTGTAATGGGTTATATGGTCCCATCAGTGGGCAAGGATCTACATTGTCACATACTAACTGATTAGTGTGTGGTTCGTGGAGGACCCCTTACCACATAGTAAATAGTTGATAGTAAGAGTTTACACAATAATGGCCAAGTGCTAATTGAGAAATTAGCATATGGCCATTAATAGGAAAAATAGGAGATGTAACTATTTTACAGCCGCACTTAAAGTAACCTCAGTGCACGGAAAAATCCTGCACTAATAATGGTGCAGCTTAGTAAAAGAGCCCCATAGAGAATACTTCAGGAAAGAGAACCCAAGAGGGCATCACAGAATTAGAGCAAAAAATCATGGCATGAAGTGGTTATAGACACCCTTAAAGGAATCACAGCCTACATCTAACCAGTAATGTAGGCCAGGTACCTATGTTTGATGAGAATCATGTCTACAGAGACACCTAAGGCCATTTCCAGCATAAACCATGCCTACCGTATTTTCACATAGATAACGCGCACCCGTGTAAAACGCGCACACGGGTATAGCGCGCAAAAAACACACATTTATGTACAGAAAATTTTATATACCGCGCACACCCGTATACCGCGCATGCTGCCCGACTCTCCCGTCGCCGCCTGACTCTCCTTTCGCCCGCCCCGACTCTCCTCTGGCCACCCCGACTCTCCTTTCGCCCGCCCGACTCTCCTCTCCCCCTTCACCCCCCCAGGACCGCTCGCACCCCCACCCCGAAGGACCGCTCGCAGGCACCCGCACCCCCACCCCGAAGGACCGCTCGCACGCACTCCCACCCGCACCCGCACTCCCACCCTGAAGGACCGCTCGCACCCCCACAGCCTCCTGACCACCCCATCATGTAAAAGCTCCTACCGGTGTCCTGCTGCTTCCTCTTAGCGGTCCCGACTCCCCGACACGATCGGGGCAAGAGGGAGCTCAAGCCCTCTTGCCCCAGCCAACCGCGGCACCCCTGACACGATCGGGGCAAGAGGGAGCTCAAGCCCTCTTGCCCCAGCCAACCGCGGCACCCCCGACACGATCGGGGCAAGAGGGAGCTCAAGCCCTCTTGCCCCCCTGACTCCCCAACTCCCCGACAATATCGGGCCAGGAGGGAGCCCAAGTCCTCCTGGCTCTTGCGAACCCCCCCCCCCCGCTAGTTGTTCGGGCCAGGAGGGAGCCCAAACCCTCCTGGCCACGGCGACCCCCTACCCCCACCCCGCCCTACATTACGGGCAGGAGGGATCCCAGGCCCTCCTGCCCTCGACGCAAACCCCCCTCCCCCCAACGACCGCCCCCCCCAAGAACCTCCGACCGCCCCCCCCAGCCGACCCGCGACCCCCACGACACCCCCACCCCCTTCCCCGTACCTTTGTATAGTTGGCCGGACAGACGGGAGCCAAACCCGCCTGTCCGGCAGGCAGCCAACGACAGAATGAGGCCGGATTGGCCCATCCGTCCCAAAGCTCCGCCTACTGGTGGGGCCTAAGGCGCCTGGGCCAATCAGAATAGGCCCGGGAGCCTTAGGTCCCTCCTGGGGGCGGGGCCTTGGGCACATGGTCGGGTTGAGCCCATGTGCCTCAGGCCCCACCCCCAGGTGGGACCTAAGGCTCCCGGGCCTATTCTGATTGGCCCAGGCGCCTTAGGCCCCACCAGTAGGTGGAGCTTTGGGACAGATGGGCCAATCCGCCCTCATTCCGTCGTTGGCTGCCTGCCGGACAGGCGGATTTGGCTCCCGTCTGTCCGGCCAACTATACAAAGGTACGGGGAAGGGGGGTGGGGGTGTCATGGGGGTCGGCCAGGGGGGTCGCGGGTCGGCTGGGGGGGCGGTCGGAGGTTCTTGGGGGGGGGCGGTCGTTGGGGGGAAGGGGGTTTGCGTCGAGGGCAGGAGGGCCTGGGATCCCTCCTGCCCGTAATGTAGTGCGGGGTGGGGGTAGGGGTGTCACCGTGGCCAGGAGGGTTTGGGCTCCCTCCTGGCCTGAACAACTAGCGTGGGGGGGGTGGGGGGGGGGTCGCCAGGGCTTGGAGGACTTGGGCTCCCTCCTGGCCCGATATTGTTGGGGAGTCGGCGGGGAAAGAGGGCTTGGGCTCCCTTTTGCCCCGATCGTGTCGGGGAGTCAGGGGGGCAAGAGGGCTTGAGCTCCCTCTTGCCCCGATCGTGTCAGGGGTGCCGCGGTTGGCTGGGGCAAGAGGGCTTGAGCTCCCTCTGGGTCGGGAGGCTGTGGGGGTGCGAGCGGTCCTTCAGGGTGGGGGTGTGGGTGCGGGTGGGAATGCGTGCGAGCGGTCTTTCGGGGTGGGGGTGCGAGCGGTCCTGCGGGGGGTGTGAATCAGACGTGGGGGGGGGGAACTATGTAAAAAAAATTTTGTACAACGCGCTCATGCGTATAACGCGCAAGGGTGTGCGCGGTACGTAAAAACCACGTATAACGCGCGCATTATATGCGAGAAAATACGGTAGTTTGATCTTAAATGCCATTAGCAGCCTCTGTAGATGTATTATTGCGTCCTTTTTTGTAGACTGTGAACTTCACATAAAGGGAGCCACATATATATCTCATAATAACTCCCTTAAAAATTATGGTGAGCCCTCCAAACTCCCCCCAAACCTACACTTAACCTACACAAAATCTACACACTAATCACAAGCACCTACACTTTATTAAATGACTTTTTAATTGGTTTTAAACATGGTCAATTACCTTGTCAATAAACATCAATTAAAACAATTAAGGTCTGTGGTAGGGCACCTACCACTGCCTAACTTATAGCGTCATTTAGGGAATTTGGACCTTTGTGTGTAAGTGGTGCCTTTTTCCCTTATATGTGATTGACATACTGCCAGTGCCATTTTTGGAAGTGCCAGACATTATAGGCACCGTTACTAGAATCCGACCCAAAGGGTGTAGCCAGACAAGCAATTTTGGGCAGGCTTGAGCCCAAACTGAGTAGGCACAAGAACCCCGCTCCTGAGCAGCATCTCTCCTGCTCTTCCACCCCTAGCGATTGGGCCTTTTAATCCTCCCCCCCCCAACTCTCCCCTCCCCCCCCCCCCGGTACTTTATAAGGCCTGTAGTTCTTCACCAATAGCAAGAATTGACTTTTACTCACTGCTCATTCAAGCCCAAAGCCTTTGTTTTGTTTGTTATCTGCATATTGAAGTCATTAGTAAAGCATCTGAAAATCTAATAATTGCAGGTGACTTCAATTTAATAATTGATCCTTTATTAGATAGAAAACCTTACAGAAAGAATGAGCAGATGAATAAGGATATTAATAATCTAATGATTGAACATGGATCAGTTGACATCTGGAGATCACAACATCCTAGAGATTTGGAATTATTTTTTTTTTTGTTCACAGGTCCACCAATCATTTTCAAGAATTGACATGTTTATATTATCCAAAAGATTTGTACCTAGCATTATGTATACATCCATTGAAAGTATATTAATATCATAAATATTATTCAATAATTTCATTTTCCTGCATATAATAATATCATAATATATCCTAAAATACAATACAAATAAAGAATAAAGTTACCCAAATATCACTATCAATATTTATTCCCCTCCCTCCAACTCCCCACCCCCCTGGATGTGTAAAGATAAATAAACCAAAGAAAAGAAGAGATGATGAAAATACATTATTATGTTTTTACAAATTTAGTCAATGGGCTCCAAATTTTATTAAATACCTCACTAAAACTCCTACATTGTGTGTTAATTCGTTCGTATCTGTAGGTAGTACACACATTCACCCACCAAAATGTATAATTAATTCTATCATGGTTTTTACAATTACTTGTAATCAATTGAATAGTGTAATATGTGGAATATCTTTTGTTCTTTCATTTGTATGACACTGTTTTTGATTAAAAATCAATAAAGATTTAAAAAAAAAAAGAAAATATATTAATATCAGATCATGCTAGTATCTCATTAGAATTAGTAAATAACTCTCCAGCACAATTGCTCTCCATATATATTTATTAAAGACCTGGAGGCAGGAACAAAATGTGAGGTTATCAAATTTGCGGATGACACCAAACTATACAGCAGGGTTGCAAACACGGAGCACTGCGAAGATCTCCAAAAAGACCTGACAGCACTGAAAGAGTGGGCCAAAAAGTGGCAAATGAGCTTCAACATAGGGAAATGCAAGGTCATGCATGTAGGGAAAAAGAACCCGATGTTCACATACAAAATGGGGGGATCACCGCTAGGGGTGAGTAACCATGAAAGAGACCTGGGAGTGATGGTAGACACAATATTGAAGGCGTCGGCGCAGTGCGCCACAGCCTCAAGGAAGGCAAACAAAATTTTGGGCATCATTAAGAAGGGTATCACGTCCAGGACGAAGGAAGTCATCCTGCCATTGTACCGTGCAATGGTGCGCCCGCACCTGGAGTACTGTGTCCAGTACTGGTCGCCGTACCTCAAGAAGGACATGGCGGTACTTGAGAGAGTCCAGAGAAGAGCAACTAAGCTAATAAAGGGTATGGAGGACCTCTCATATACTGACAGACTGAAGAAGCTGGGGCTTTTCTCCCTGGAAAAGCGGAGACTTAGAGGGGACATGATAGAAACCTTCAAGATCATGAAGGGCATAGAAAGAGTAGACAGGGACAGATTTTTTAAACTATGGGGAACCACAAGTACAAGAGGGCACTCAGAGAAATTGAAAGGGGGAAGGTTTAGAACAAACACCAGGAAGTTCTTTTTCACCCAGAGGGTGGTGGATACATGGAACGCGCTACCGGAGGATGTGATAAGCAGGAGCACACTGCAAGGCTTCAAAGAAGGATTGGATAGGTACCTGGAGGACAAAGGGATTGAGGGGTACAGATAGGAGTAGAGGTAGGCTATAGGGATAGGACTAGATTAGAGGCAATTACATAATTCGTCAGGGACACTGTTCAGGCAATTAGGCCTGATGGGCCGCCGCGGGTGCGGACCGCTGGGCAAGATGGACCTCTGGTCTGCTTCAGCGGAGGCAACTTCTTATGTTCCTATATAGAGATTCAATAATGAGGGCTCTGTATCTTAAATTATCACACCCTGTGAAGCATTTAAAACTACATTAACAGCTCCTTTTACGAAGCCGCATTAGCAGCTTTATCGCGCCGCAACTTATTATCACACGCTAACCCCCATGCTAGCTGAAAAACTACCGCCTGCTCAAGAGGAGGCGGTAGCAGCTAGCACGGCCAGCAGTTTAGCATATGTTATTATTATAAATCGCTAATGTAGCTTCGTAAAAGGAGCCTTAAGAATACTCATAAATGGCTAAACTAAATAAAATAGAAAAAAAAATACAAATAATCAAAATGAAATGATAAAATGTATGCGCGTTAAATCGCTAACGTGGCTTTGTAAAAGGAGCCCTAAGAACACTCATAAATGGCTAAACTAAATAAAATAGAAAAAAAATACAAATAATCAAAGATAAAATGATAAAATGTAAAAATCAATTGATACAAAATTGGTCTTTATCCACATCTTCTAAATTAATAAAATTGGGCATCTCAGTAACAAAGCAAAGGGTGAAATATTTACTCAAAAAAATCAAAATATATATGAAAATTCTATTAAAGCTAGTAAAATCCTTGCAGCAGATCTAAAAGAAAACAAAACAAGAATGAATCAATTTAATAAGAAATGATGATGGTGCGGTCCTTATACATTTAAATGAAATTGAACAATTTACCATGTTTTATGATCAACTCTATGCTTCAGAAAGTCTGTTTAATAATTCTGACACAGATGAATTTCTTGATAATATAAATGTCCCCAAATTAAACACTAATGAACAATTAGAATTAGAATCTGATATCACCATTGAAGAAATAATGTGTAGTATTTCTCAGCTGGAAAAAGGGAAAACACCAGGTATGGATAGATTAACAACCAAGTTTTATAATGCAATTTAAAAAAATAAACTCTAGCCATATATCTGCTAAAAATATGCAATGAATTTATATCAGCTGAGCGCATCACTGGCCCTATGGCAGAAGCTCTAATTGTATTGCCAAAAGAAAGTCATCACTCTATGGATGTTACTAATTAAAGACCACTTTAATTAATAAATATAGATGGAAAATTTTAAGCCAAAATTATTTATCTCAAAAGATTGGTAAATTAATTAAACAAAATCACATGGATTTCATAGCCAAGAGACATTCTACTAATATAAGACTATTAGAGCATAATCAAAGCAGAAAAACATTTTTTTTAAACCCACCTAAGTCGACATGTGGACGTCCAAGTGCCGATTTTCTAAATTAGATAGTTGGACATCTAGCGAGATGTTTGTCCCACTGTGCATTTAGGGACTCTTTTATTAAGGCACGCTAACTGATTTAGCACACACTAAATGCTAAGGCACCCATAGAATATTATGGATACTTTAGCATTTAGTGCACGCTAATCTTTAACGAGTGCTAAATCAGTTATCGCGCCAGAATAAAAGGACCCCTTAGAGTTGAAAGGGGAGTATTGGGAGGCATGCAATGGGCAGGCTATGGGTGGAGTTTGGGAGGGTTTAGACTTGGACATCTTGCAGCAATAATCAAACCTTTTGCAAAACATCCTAGGCAGAACTTAGATGTTTATGGCTAGACTTGTTTTAATGCAGAACAAATGGCAATATTTTGAATATCTTAATCAGGAGCTGTATCAAAATGTCTGTCTCTAACTCAAAGCACCAAATGTAATCTTATCATCACTAGCAGTATCCAATATTTCATTGTTAGGAGTTCGATATCAAACCATTTGTTGTATTTGTTTGAGCACCTTTTACTTTTTCGTATAGAAGCAATTTTATCTAAGATGGACGTGCTAGTTTTCATCCAGTGAGCATAGAAGTCAACTCCTTCTTCTTCTTCTATCTTTGCTTGTAAGTCATATTGTGACCAATATTCCTCTGGATTGATATGGCCCCTTGTGAGATGTTCTCTTTTTGTCCGTGGGCATGTCTTAGATTTTAGCCGGGTCCAGACTAGATTGAAATAATAAGTGAAATGGTCGGACCAGATATCACGGCTCCAAGTACCGTCCGAGAGAGAGAGGGAGGGTTTATGATTTACTTTATGGACATCGCTACCATTTCTAGATGATGGCCTTTTTCATGCGTTTGAGTGGGTGAAGGGAGATTGTAGTTGAGTACAGAGAGAAAGTTTTTAAAGTCTTTCACTTATGGATTGTCTATTTCATCTAGATCTAGGTTTATGTCTCCTGCGATTAGATTATGTGATGAAGTGATTGAGTTGTGTAGGACAAATTCGCAGAAGTCCTCTCTAGCTTTTGGGCAGTTTTTCGGTGGAACATAGAATAGTATACAAGAAAGGGAGTCTTCTAGTTCCTTATTGCTAATTTTACAGGCTAATATTTCTAATTGATTGGTCATTTTGGAATCCAATAGTTCAACTACAAATTCTTCCTTGGCGACAATTGCTAAGCCCTCCCCCCCCTCTTCTTCCTTCGCGATTTAGCATGTGGATTTTAAAATTATCTGGTATAAGATCATTTATTATTGGGTCAGCTTCAGACAGAAGCCATGTTTCCGTTAGAAAAGACAGGCTATTTGCTTGTTGATAATCCAATCTTTAATTAAGAATGCTTTGTTCCTAACAGATCTGGTGTTAAGATATGCACAGGGAACGGAAATAGATGTGATAGGTTTGGTGGATGTAGTGGTTCTGATAGGTTTTACTTCCCTTATCCTTTTATTTTTCGGGGTATGTTGATGTCTTCCGTTGCTTGAGATTACCTTGATATGATTTGCTCTGTCTTCCTGCTGGTTGATTATAAACATAATGGGTAAAGCAGGGTAATGGGATGAATGTAGCTGTGGATAGAGTGACTTAACATCCTTAATGTTATTGCATATTAAATAGATTAGTAGGATCAGTAGGAGATGCATGCTTGTAGGTTAAACTGACTCCTTCTTGTCCTAATGGCTATTTGGTGTTTCAGTTACTTCCCATTTCTAGGATAATTAATTAACAGTGAATCAGATAGCCCTAGATCAGATTCAATAACAACAGATGGGTTAACAGTTAAATTAGTTAAATAGTAGAAAGGCAGATATCTGGTCTCGGTGCTGATTTTGAGTATCCCCGCTGGTTCGGGGAAGGGGCGAATCAATTCGCTTGTCTGCAGGATCGGGCTCCTGCTTCTCTCTCCTGCCCGCTGGTATCGATGCTGATAAAGACCTTAAGTGTGTTACGTCATACAGTAGACACTGGAATTTGAAATATTTACTTTATCCTTCTGATTATGATCCAGATTTGAGAATGAACAGATTGAACATTGGCAATGTGGGGACTGTGTTCACCGCAGTACAGTGGTGCCTCGCATAACGGACGCCTCGCACAGCGAAAGCTGCGCATAACGAACTTTTTGTCTTGCTCCCTATAACGAACTTCGTTTCACACAACGAAGTCGCCCGAGGGGCCCGGGGGGGGGGGCGGAACTACTCTCGCCGCTTCCTAATGTGAGCCGGGAACAGCAGCACCCTCCTGTCTGAATGCAGTGTTCCATCATCTCCCTCCACCTTACCTTAGATACCGAGTTTTCCGGCTTTCTTTTTCAGCCAGCCACACACTTTCAAAGAGCAGCACATGCGCGCATGCTCTGTTGTTCAATCTTCTCCTCTGACGCAACCGGAAACCGGAAGTTGCAGGAGAGGAGAACATTGATCAACTCCAGCAGCTGCTTTTTGAAATCGTGCGGCTGGGTGAAAAAGAAAGCTGGCAAACTCTGCATATAAGGTGAGGTGGAGGGAGGGAAATGTAGGGCTGCAGAACGAATTATTTTGTTTTACATGTATTCTTATGGGACAACAGGGCTGCAGAACGAATTATTTTGTTTTACATGTATTCTTATGGGAAAACGCGTTTCACACAACGAACTTTTCGCATAACAAACTTGCTCCTGGAACGAATTAAGTTCGTTGTGTGAGGCACCACTGTATTATGCTTGAGGATACAGATTAATATTCCTGGAACTGTATCATTACCTTAACTAAATATACTACTTGCCAATCAAAATTAATGGTGTACTTATTGATATGTTCTTGTGATCTTATGCACATTGGACAAGCATCACATCCTTTGAAAGTTTGATTATCTGAGCATAAAGTATAATATGGAGGTGGATGAGCAGTGAACCCTTTGGTTGCCCACTGTTTGGAGAACCAACATGAATTTATAGATCTTAAATCCCATGTTTTGGAATCAATTGTTGGCTCAGTACTTCATGGGAATCTGAATAAGAGATTGTGGCAAATGGAACAGGGGTTTATTTTTTTTTTCCATGAAGACACTCTAGCCTGATGGCCTAAATGCTAGAATTGAATGTAATGCATTTTTTTTAGGCAGCTATCTCTTTAACTGACTTTGATGTCTGATTGGTGGATGCACAGCACGAAACCGATAGTGCTTTCTCCTGCAGCGTTTTTTTTTAAACAGGCGCCATTATTGCTTGAGTTGTGCACAGGGTGTGTGTGTTTTCCCCTGAAGCAGCCGGCTTGACCGGCGAGATGAAAACTCTTGTTGGGTTACTTTTGCATGGAGTTGGACTGTTTTTTGGGCATTCTACAGAATTTTTAAATTCTGGCTTAGCTGGCTGAAGTTGAAGCCTTGATCAACAGCATTGCACCAGATAAGTACTAGCATCTTGCATGTATCTCCGCTGAATACGTACAGGCTCTTGCATGGTAAATCTGCATTGTATCTTCGCTATATAATCACCCATGCCGAATATGTACAGTCCCCTGCACTGTAAACTGTGCTCAACTGCATAGCACATTCCCTTGCACTGTATCTTCGCTGTGTATGTACAGTCTCTTACATTGTAAACCACTCTGAACTGTTTGTGGTACTGCGGTATACAAAAATAAAGTTATTATTATTATTACCCTTACTATAGTTGTGAGCATCCTCTCTTTATTGTAGGATTAAAAATGTTAAATAGGGAGGGAATTTTTTTTATGCCAATGATTGTGGTTATGGCAGCATTACATTAGATATGTTTACTATTGCCACCTTACTCTGAGTTTTTTTTTCTCCACCCTTTATTTTTGCAGTGAAGATTGGTGCGATCTCACTCTGGCTATCTCTCATTTCAGTAGTACAGTGCGAGCATTGACAGATTTTCTGTTGAAACCTTTGATTGGTTATGTATACATATTTTTTATGACTGTGCAAAGGCTGATGAGAATCAGTAAAAATAAAACCCTCTGGTTAACGAATAACATTTTTTCTCTCCTTTGAATATTATGCTTATCTATCTATCTACTTTGTAAATTATTAATACTAATATCCTTGCTGTGTGGCATATGAAGTAATTGCATTATTGACTACAGTCCAGAGGTTACTATCTATCTGCTTCTCTCTGTCTCTTTGTTTATGAAGTACTTGGGATTTGAGATTCACACAGCACAAGGCTGTTATATCAATGCAGAGCCCTTTGCTTTCCCGACCAGAAAGAAATGATTTATACGTCATTCTTGTCTGATTGATCTACACCAAGGGGCCAATTCACTAAGCCATATTACATTCAAAAGGCTATAACAGGTAACCTTTCAAACTTAAAATGTGATATTAAGAACTTTTTCATCCTGTTCATAAGTTAGTAATGTGCAGAATACATAAAAACATGAGTTGTCATACTAGGATAGACCAAAGGTCCATCAAGCTCAGTATCCTGTTTCCAACAGTGGCCAACCCAGGTCACAAGAACCTGGCAAGATCCCAAAAGAGTAAAACTGACTTTATGCTACTTTTAAGGCGACCACCGATATTGGCGATTTTATGTGATTTACTGTTCCACAAGAAATCAAGTAGAATTTTTGGGAGGTTCTAGTAAAATTTAACTTTGAAGAAACATGATATCATATTGATTGTATAGGGACAATGGACATTTTAATAGTCTCTAGCCTGCCCCACCATGATAATCATTTCAGTTTCCACCTTTGGCACAAATCTTTATCTTATACATTTTGTTGGTTAACTGATATAGTGTCTTACAATTCAGATAATATTTTTAAACCTAAATATTTTATTGGGGAAATTTTTCAAATTGCCTTTGTGAGTATAATTATTCAATGGGAGAATTTCAGATTTAGTCCAGTTTATTTTATAACCTGAGAAGATACCTAATTGGTTAATAGTAGTAAGTACCCCTCTTTTACAAAACTGTGAATGCTCTGCGCTCCTCCCGACGCTCGTAGGAACTCTATGAGCATCGGTAGCAGGGCAGAGCATTCAGCATGCTGGCCTTTGCTAAAAAACGCTATCACGGTTTTGTAAAAAGGGTGAGGAGGTAAATTATATGACGTGGAGTGGCATAATTAAAAAAAGTCTAAGTCCCCTTTTGTCCTAAGGCCCTAAATGCTGAAAGTAGCAGCAGAGAAAATGTCCATTCTCAAAAAAAACTTCCAAAATGAGGGTTTTTTTGAGAATGGCCTACCTCTACGTTCAGCTGTTTAAACGCCCAGACCACCACTACGTCTAAACCTACAACACATTATCAACCAAAAAATAGCCTAAGTCCCAAACGCCCAAAACAAGACCTTTTAAACAAAGGAGGGGCCAGGTCTTCGCTTAAAAGCTGGATTCTGTAACCGGCGTCTATCAAAAACAACACCGGTTATAAAATCCACCCCCTCCCCCCGCAGCGATCACAGCAGGAGAGATGGCTCATCTCCCCTGGCATGATCACGATCACCCCACCCCCAAACTGCCACAACCCGCGGCAGGAGAGATGCTCAATCTTTCCTCCTGTGGTTCGTGGCAGTTCGGAGGGAGGAGTGATCGCAATCGTGGCAGGAGAGATGCCCAATCAATCCTGCTGCGATCCACCCCCCACCCTGAACCAATACCGGAAGGAGGGAGCCCAACCCCTCCTGCCCACAGCGACCCCCCACCCTCCCCTAAAATACGGGCAGGAGGGATCGCAACCCCTCCTGCCCACTGTTGAAGATTTCTGGAATTTACAGGGGTGACATTTGTTAATGATGATATGAAAACTGAGATTGTGAATGAATCAAACTTAAGTGAATACATTAAAAAAAATACAGTTATCTGCACATTGTATTGGAAACTCAGCCATGAGGTCTTGTAATAAATAGATTTAGCTAGCTCACAGATTGGCATTCCCTGTCTAAATTGCTGATTCTACATTTCAGCTAATGCTAGGAAGTTCAGAAGGTTGATTTTGTGACTCTTAAGAGACATAGATTTATGTACCATTGTTCACATACATCTATAGCAGGGGTCTCAAAGTCCCTCCTTGAGGGCCACAATCCATTCGGGTTTTCAGGATTTCCCCAATGAATATACATGAGATCTATGTGCATGCACTGCTTTCAATGCATATTCACTGGGGAAATCTTGAAAACCCGACTGGATTGCGGCCCTCAAGGAGGGACTTTGAGATCCCTGATCTATAGGGATAAGGTTCTCAGAGGAACTGGAAATTTGGGTGTTTTACAGAGAATCTGTTTCTTATAGATTAGAAAATACAATACTACACTTTGAAGGTCATACAGAAGTTAAGATGTGTCTGCAGGAAGTAGGGCTTTGTACTGACATAGAAACATAGAAACATAGAAAATGACGGCAGAAAAGGGCCATAGCCCACCTAGTCTGCCCTTTCCAATTATCCACCCCCCAGAGTTCACTCCCCTAGATATCCCACGTGAATATCCCATTTCCTCTTAAAATCTGTCACGCTGCTGGCTTCAATCACCTGCAATGGGAGTTCATTCCAATGATCCACCACTCTCTCGGTGAAGAAGTACTTTCTGGAGTCGCTACGAAATTTCCCTCTCCTGATTTTCAGCGGATGCCCTCTGGTGGTTGAGGGTCCTATGAGACAGAAGAGATCATCTTCCGACTCGATACATCCCGTGATGTACTTATACGTTTCAATCATGTCTCCCCGTTCTCTTCTTTCCTCAAGTGAGTAAAGCCGCAACTTTTTTAGTCTTTCTTCATACGTGAGATCCTTGAGCCCCAAGACCAACCTTGTTGCCATTCGTTGAACCGACTCGATCCTCAGTATGTCTTTACGGTAGTGTGGTCTCCAGAACTGAACACAGTACTCCAAGTGAGGCCTCACCAAGGATCTGTATAACGGCATCATTACTTCGGGTCTCCTGTTGACAAAACCTCTGCGGATGCAACCCATCATATGTCTTGCCCTGGAGGAAGCCTTCTCCACTTGATTGGCAGCCTTTATATCCTCACTAATAATCACCCCTAGATCGCGTTCTGCACTGGTCTTGACCAATGTTTCTCCATTCAGTACGTAAGTTCTACGTGGATTACTCTTGCCTAGGTGCATTATCTTGCATTTTTTAGCATTGAAGCCTAGCTGCCAAGTAGTTGACCATCTTTCCAGCAGCAGTAGATCATGTGTCATATTGTCAGGTAATACGCTTTTGCCTACTATGTTGCAAAGTTTGGCGTCATCAGCGAACAGTGCTACCCTTCCTTTAAGTCCATGCGTCATATCTCTTATGAATAAATTGAATAGAATCGGGCCCAGGACTGAGCCCTGCGGCACCCCACTGATCACGTCCGACTCCTTGGATGGGGTACCGTTCACCACCACCCTCTGAAGTCTACCGCTCAGCCAATCCCCAACCCATGTAGTTAGAGTGTCTCCCAACCCCATCGTTTTCAACTTGTTCAATAGCCTTCTGTGTGGGACGCTATCAAATGCTTTACTGAAATCCAAATATACCACATCCAGTGATTCTCTGGCATCCAGTTGTCTAGTAACCCAGTCAAAAACGCTAATCAGATTAGATTGGCATGATCTACCCTGGGTGAACCCGTGTTGGTGGGGGTCACGTAGGTTAGGATTGTGTCAAGATTCCATTTGATCAGAGTTTCCATGAGTTTACACACTACAGATGTGAGACTCACTGGTCTGTAGTTTGCCGTCTCTGTCCTGCAGCCCTTTTTGTGGAGTGGGATTACGTTGGCTGTTTTCCAGTCCAAGGGGACTCTTCCTGTGCGTAGGGAAATATTGAAAAGCACAGATAATGGTTCCGCCAGGACTTCGCTTAATTCCCTGAACACCCTGGGGTGTAGGTTGTCTGGTCCCATGGTCTTGTTTACTTTGAGTCTTGATAGTTCATTGTAGACGCTACTGGGCGTAAACTCGAAATCCTGAAACGGGTCTTTCTGGTTATCTCCCGTCTGAAGTTGTGGACCAGCTCCTGGTGCTTCACAGGTGAAGACTGAACAGAAGTATTCGTTTAGTAGGTTTGCCTTGGCAGAATCTGATTCCGCAAAGTTACCATCCGATTGCTTCAGCCGTTCTATCCCAACTTTGTTTCTTTTCCTGTCACTAATATAGCTAAAGAAAGATTTATCCCCTTTCTTAATATTCCGTGCTAGCTCTTCTTCCATTCGGAGTTTGGCCTCTCTGACTTCTTTTTTGACAGATTTAGCTCTGTCTAGGTAGTCCTTTTTCGCCCCCTGGTACCCTAAATGTTTATAGGTGATGAATGCTTCCTTTTTCTTCCTAACTAGGTCCGAAATTTCTTTAGTGAACCATCGGGGTCTTTTGGTTCTTCTGCTTTTACTTGCTGTTCTTATGTATCGGCTTGTTGCTTCATGTAGGATAGACTTCAGAGACGACCACATATCCTCTAAATTGTCAGATTTTGTTTGTTTATATAGCTCCTGATGGACGAAATCTCCCATGCATTTGAAGTCCGTGCCTCTAAAGTTGAGAACCCTTGTTGCTGTGGTTGACTTAGAGAAACCTTTCCTGAGGTTGAGCCATACCATATTATGGTCGCTGGAGGCCAGTGTATCACCCACCGAGACGTCTGAGACGCTATCCCCGTTGGTGAGTACCAGGTCCAGTATCGCCTGGTCCCTGGTGGGTTCCAGCACCATTTGCTTGATACGTGCACCCTTTATGGAGGTTAATATTCTTTTACTGCTACCTGTATTTGCGGTGAGTGTGTTCCAGTCTGCATCGGGCATGTTGAAGTCTCCCAGCACTACTGTGTCCCCACGTAGTGTGATGTTCTCTATGTCCTCGATTAATTCCATGTCTTTGTTTTCCTGTTGCCTGGGAGGTCTGTATATCACACCAAGGTACAGGCATTTTTCATTCCCTCTGGCCAAGTTCACCCAGAGTAATTCCCCGGTGTATCCTACATCTGTGATTCTGGTAGTTTTGATGCTTTCCCTGGTGTATAGCGCTACACCTCCGCCTGATTTACCTTCCCTGTCACAACGAAGTAGGTTGTAGCCCGGTATGACCATATCCCACCCATGCGAGTCCGTGAACCAGGTTTCGGATATGGCTATTACATCAAGATCGGCATTTGTTATTTCAGTCTCCAATTCTAGAATTTTATTGCCCAAGCTGTGAGCATTAACATACATAGCCCTCCATGTCTGCGGATAGATTCCCTTATGAGTTAGTGTGGCTCCTAAATTATTATTACTAACTCTCCCAGAATTATCGTGGATATCATTGGTACTTACCTTAGGCTCTTTAGTGCGACTTGCCTCCTCAGTATGGTTTCTTACTGCTCTGGGATATAAGTATGTACCCTCCCCCAACTTACCTAGTTTAAAGCCCTGTGGAGTAGGCGGGCCAGGCGATGTCCAAACACGCTCCTACCTCTTCTAGTCAGGTGAAGTCCGTCTGGTCCCTGTAGTCCCTGGAGCGTCTCGCCGTGGTCTAGGTATCCAAAGTTCATTTCTACACACCATTCGCGTAGCCATTCGTTATTCCGTTGGATGCGCTCTTCTCTAGCTCTGCCTTTGTTTCTTACCGGAAGAATTGATGAAAAGACCACCTGTGCCCCTATTTGCTTCAGCTTCTTTCCCAGTGCTCCAAAGTCTCTGGGAATGTTCTCTGTTGTACTCCTAGCAGTGTCGTTTGTGCCTACATGGATGAGAAACATGGGAAAATAATCAGTAGGTTTTAGAAGCTTGTCAAGGCTGGTAGTAATATCCTTGATCCTTGATCCTTGCTCCAGGGAGACAGCAGACCTCTCTTGACTGCAAATTGGTCCCTCGGTGCCCCTTAGCATGGAGTCTCCAATGACTACCACTCTACGTTCCTTCCGGGGGGGCCGATCCGTGAGCCCTGAGTTCGAGGTTGGGAGCTGAGCATCCTCCTGAACCCCCTCTGCTATTTCCTCGGTGGTTCCTTCTTGTAGGATCTGGAATCTGTTTCTGAGAGTGAGTTGTGGTATTGATGAAGAACTACCCTGTTGGAGAGAAAAAGAAGAAGAAGAAAGTGAGAATGATGTGTGTTTTCTTCGCTTGCCCGTAGAGGAGGTTACCAGTTGCCAGGGGCCGGCATCTCCTATCATCTCCTGTACTCCAATCATTGTATTTAGGGCTGTAGGTATGGGTGTGTCGAGGATGGACCTGTCGTGGGTTCTCTCCGTGATATGTGATAGTTCCAGGATGGCATCGTCGATGAAGGCCTCGTCATCTCTGATGCTCCTCAGGCGCTTTACCTCCTCCCTGAGGCTCAGCAGTTCCTGCAAGATATCCTCGTCTAAGTTTCCTCGTCCCGGCTCCTACGTCTGCGTAGAGACTGTAGTGTACCTTTGGAGGGGGATGGTCTCGGTCTGCACTGAGACCTCTACCCTCCGATCTGTGTCTCCTTCTTCCTTGTTTGTAGAGACCTCGGCCATTCCCTGGGTCCCTCCAGATGCCGGAGTGCTGATCTTGATAGTGGCTTTGGTGCTCCGTGTCCTCCCTGCCATTTCCAAGTATGTGAGATTTATTTCTGTAAAGAGAAGGGTTGAGATGTCAGAGAGTGAGTAAGTATAAACATAAGAACATAAGAACATAAGAACTGCCATCTCCGGATCAGACCTTCGGTCCATCAAGTCCGGTGATCCGCACACGCGGAGGCCCTGCCAGGTGTACACCTGGCGTAATTTATAGTCCACCATATCTTTATATGCCTCTCTTAAGGAGATATGCATCTAGTTTGCTCTTGAAGCCTAGGACGGTCGATTCCGCAATAATCTCCTCTGGGAGGGCATTCCAGGTGTCAACCACTCTCTGAGTGAAGCAGAACTTCCTGACATTAGTCCTGAACCTGTCCCCCCTTAGCTTCATTACATGTCCTCTAGTCCGTGTCAAATTGGACAATGTAAATAATCTTCTCTGCTCTATTTTGTCGATTCCTTTCAGTATTTTGAAGGTCTCGATCATATCCCCACGCAGTCTCCTTTTCTCAAGGGAGAACAATCCTAGTGTTATAAGTCTATCCTCGTATTCCAGTTTCTCCATACCCTTTACCAGATGACGATAGAGATATTTAAGAGAGTTTGAGAGGGAAGACTAACTATCTGATTGTGAGTGTAAGAACAGCGTTTGGGTGTGAGAAGAAAGGAAAGGGAAAAGTGTGTTTGGTTAAGTATGAGAAAAGTTTAGATTGAATATGAGAAAAGAGTTTAGATTAGGCCTTGTATAAGGCCCTTCTCGAGGCACTTAGCAAAGGCGCTCTCGCCTCCTTTAATGGAGGAGCCCGGTCGCGAGTCTCTGACGCGTAGGGGGTGGGCGGAGCTTCACTCTCGCCGCTGCCCCGATCATCCCTCATCCGCCCCAACTGTGTCTGCGCTTCTCAGCGCTTGTTCTCTCTCCCCACGTGCTCCTCTGTCCTGCTCCTAGTTCGCCTCCTTCTCCTGCAGCCGAGCCTGGACTGTGCCAGTTGGCTTGCCTCCTTTAATGGAGGAGCCCGGTCATGAGTCTCTGAAGCGTAGGGGGTGGGCGTAGCTTCACTCTCGCCGCTGCCCCGATCGTCCCTCAGCCGCCCCAACTGTGTCTGCGCTTCTCAGCGCTTGTTCTCTCTCCCCACGTGCTCCTCTGTCCTGCTTCTAGTTCGCCTCCTTCTCCTGCAGCCGAGCCTGGACTGCGCCCGTTGGCTTGCCTCCTTTAATGGAGGAGCCCGGTCGTGAGTCTCTGACGCGTAGGGGGTGGGCGGAGCTTCACTCTCGCCGCTGCCCCGATCGTCCCTCAGCCGCCCCAACTGTGTCTGCGCTTCTCAGCGCTTGTTCTCTCTCCCCACGTGCTCCTCTGTCCTGCTCCTAGTTCGCCTCCTTCTCCTGCAGCCGACATGATTGATACTTGGAAAGGTCAAAGATCAAAACTGATTTTAGAAGGTTGAATGAGCAGGAGCAGAGATACATTTTCAGGTTTGACATTGTGGAACCCAATGGTTTGAATGGGGAACTAGAATGGGTGTCCTTGTTTGATTGATTGATTTTCGGTCCAATTGGGTACAGGGGGCGGTACTTCTACACTTAACTTCCTGTTATTTAAACACCGGGTCTGCACGCCGCTGTCAGCTTCCTTTCACAAGATTTTTGGGAGTCAGATGACAGATACAGCCCCGGTAAGAGAACTTAGTTTTGTGGTATGGGTGAGTTAGAATTTGATGCATTTGAGTATGAAAGAGGGGAGTGTTGTATAAGGGTTTTACACCTGTCCTTTTTTCTATTTTAGGGAGCCCCTTGACAAAGTGCTATGTGTGCGAAACATGTTGGGGCACAATTCCCGTTCTAAGGCTGAGCTAAGTGCTTTATATTAATATTTATCAATATAAGAATATTTTGTTATACCATTTCATACTATTTATACTCTATAAATGACCTAAACAACAAAGCTATGTATACATGTTGAGACCAGTGATGAAAGGCACCATGTGATTCTTCCCGCTTTTGAATGATCTACAGCAGTGGAGTGGTGGGGCTGAGGTCTCTTCATAGTCCCAGTCCATCAACCCAGTCTCCTTGGGAAGCCTTCTCAACCAGCCTTTCAGGTCACTTCATAGTGGAATTTGAAACTTCCCAGAAGGTCTGGGCTCATATAGCCTGGCTTCCCAGGGGTACTGAGGAGACTTCCTCTCCATTCCTGGCATCTCTAATGTAGGCCAGGGTTTACTTCACCAGTTAATGACACCTAGGAATGCTTAGGGTTTACCTCACAGTGCCTAATGATGCCTAGAAAAGCCTAACTTTAAATAAATGCCCCCCTGATCCACCCTGAACTATGTCTACCAACCAATTAACCTTAACTTTTTGTCACAATGAGCTTGCTAAAGCTCATTAATGATACAATTAACTAATTTTGAAACAGATTTTTATTATTGCACTGTAGGTGCCTACACTTTAGGAACCTTTTTACAGAATTTCCTGCTAGGTGCCTAACTCTAGATGACCTGCTATACAGTGGTGTAACAAGGGTTAGAGGCACCCGGGGAGGTGGCACCCCTCCCCCACCCTCATCTCTGCCCCCGCTCCTTCCCTGATCCAGCCTGCCAAGCGTGCCCCTCCCCTTCCCTTCCCCCATACCTCTAGTTGAAGTTGTTTCACATGGCAGTCAACCACATGCTCCTCGTGACCCTGTTGGCTCTACCTCTGACATCACTTCCTATGTGTGGCACCCAGAAGTGTCATCAGTGGGAGAACTGACAGGGTCGCGAAGAGCACATTGATGACCGCAGGCATAAGGGCTGTTGGTGTGATATACAGATGGGTGCACCTATAGCCTGGCTTCCCTGGGTAGGCCCACCCTTGCCTTTGAAAATTAAGCAGGATCAGCCCTGGCTAGTACCTGGATGGGGGACCACTGGGGACTACCAGGTGCTGTAGGCTACAGGGTCCTACATTGGGCAGCAACAACACAGTGGAGCCATACACTACATAGGAGAAGGCAATGACAAACCACTCCTGTACTCTGCCTTGAAATATCATAGGGAGGATTCCTCATTGTACATGCAGCCATAGGTCAGTGGTTGACTCATAGGCATACACATTTGGGTGCAGTAGGTACTTTGTGGGTTTTTCAGGGTTCCTCATACATTATAAAGATGTTATGGTTAAATATGTACCTGGGCCTTAATGTGAAGGTCACTGCAGTGCTCCCTAATGTAACCAAGGTTATATATATATATATATGTGTATATAAAGATATTCATGTAGGTTTAAGAATTTTCAGCTGTACGTGTCACTTTTGGAATTCTGGACAGCACAGCTCTCTCCAGGAAGTGAGTAATGCTAAAGAAAGTTCTAAAACTGCCTAGGAGAGCAGTTGAGGGCTATTGAGTTGGTTTGTGGCAGAGACAGGTGTTTGTTATATGCTGTCTCTGGAAAATTGAGTTTTAAAGATATTGGATATTTACTGGATATTGGAAATTGGATATTTATTGGATATTGTAAAGGAATTATATTGATTTTTAATTAAACCTTGGTTTAATAAAAAATAGGTGGGATTAGTTTTTAGGAAAATTATCCTTTGATTTGGGGGGGGGAGTAGCTAGTGATCACAGTGAGGTTTTTTTGGTTTTTTGTCATCAAATAGGGATATAGGGTTTTGCTTCCTTTTTTAGTTAGGGAGTAGGTACACCATTTGTTGAAGCTGAATCTCCTGGAAAAAGAAGCGCAGGTACCCAACGGCTCTGCAGAGCAAAAAAAAGGAAGAACACCTGGACCCTGTGAGGAAAAAATTTATTACAAAGAACTAAATTATTTGAGAAAGGTTTTATTTGGAAATTTATTCTGAAGCTCTATAGATATATACATTTTGTTAGATTTGTATAAATAAACTAACAAAACTTTTTAAATCAGTATTTGGTTAAAAGGTTTCACTTATTGTTCACCCGGCATCTTTTATTTAGGGTGAAATATTATATTTTATGCTAACTTTTCCTTCTTTTTAGAAAAATTCTCACTTTGACTAACCTGACTACAGAAGGTGAAGTAAGTGAGAATTGATATTCAAAGAGGGAGAGGTTACACTAAGGGCTCCTTTTACGAAGCTGCGTTAGGACATTAACGCACGGAATAGCGCGTGCTTCATTGACACACATGCTAGACACTAATGCCAGCATTAAGCTAGCGTTAGTTCTAGCCGCGTAGCGCACGGTAATATCCTGCATGTGCTAAAAATGTTAGCACACCTTAGTAAAAGGAGCCCTCAGGTTCTCTGCTGGGAACTCTGTGTGGCCAGTCTACTAAAAATACTGGCCCCTCCTACATCCCAATGGCTTGTTTTCTGTAATCTTTTTTTAAACGGGTTTAAAAAGATAAATGCATATCTGAAAAATGTCTATTTTCGGAAAAAAATCCCCCAAAAAACAGGATAGACATTTTGCAGTTTTGAAAATGGGCCCGTCTGCTGCTAGATTTTGTGTGTCTTCCGCAAAATGTCCAAGCTTAAGCTTGGACGCACGTCATATAAAAAACGGTCCTCTAAATGTACTAGCCCCTATTAAACTGGTGACTACAAGACATTTCCACTGGGCACCTCGAACTACATCAGAGTTGAGGGTGACAAAGCAGCAAGGAAAGAAGGATGTTGGAGGCCTTGTCCCGATACCTTCATGCTTGCTGCTTATTCTGAACGCTAAGCTCACTACAACTTGTTAACTACCATATTCTCACATAGATAACGCGCACCCGTGTAAAACGCGCACATGGGTATAGTGCGCGGAAAACACAAATTTATGTACAGAAATTTTTATATACCGCGCACACCCGTATACCGCGCATGCTGCCCGACTCTCCTTTCGCCCGCCCTGACTATCCTCTGGCCACCCCGACTCTCCTTTCGCCCGCCCCGACTCTCCTCTGCCCCTTGAAGTCCTGTCCCCACCCTGAAAGCCTGATGCCCTTCCCCGATGTCCGATTCACCCCCCCCACGGAGGACCGCTCGCACCCCCACCCCGAAGGACCACTCGCATGCACTCCCACCCGCACCCGCACCCCCACCCTGAAGGACCGCTCGCACCCCCATCATGTAGAAGCTCCTACCGGTGTCCTGCTGCTTTCTCTTGGCGGTCCCGGCCCTTCCGTGAGCTCTGCGCCTGCGCTGCTTCCTCTTCCAGCGGTTCGCCCTTTCTCTAACGTCAAGCCCTCTTGCCCCGCCGACTCCCCGACTCCCCGACACGATCATGGCAAGAGGGAGCTCAAGCCCTCTTGCCCCCACGACATGATTGGGGCAAAAGGGAGCCCAAGCCCTCTTGCCCCGCCAACTCCCCAACTCCCCGACAATATCGGGCCAGGAGGGAGCCCAAACCCTCCGGGCCACGGTGACCCCCTACCCCCACCCCGCACTACATTACGGGCAGGAGGGATCCCAGGCCCATGGACCATGTTTAGCATTTCTTGTACTAATGTTTTAAAATTTTCAATAAAATTTCATGGAAAAAAAACAGCTGCTAAGAGGGACTTTTTAAAAAATACCGTAAGTGCATTTGTGCAGTTGTGAATTCATCATCTGTGCTGGTTAAGAATGTAAAAGAGCAGACTAAAGCCACCAATGATAACAATCCAGTTGAAGTCGTTGGATCTCAGGGATTTTGCAGACATGGACATGGTTAGGGGCATTAATGCATCTTTCTTGCACACTGAAGTAATTTGTTCCCCTGTGTGCTTGGGTGTTGTGCGGGATAGATTTTCAGATGTTACTAGAGTACAGACAATGCACTTAATTTCATCATTTAACAACTCTTCTAGGTTGCTACTTTGAATCAATTTTTAAGACCTTACCAGGTGAAATTGATGAGTCACTGGCTAGTCACAGTGTAGTAAACAAATCGTTAACTGAAGAGCTGCTTCTGGTAAGTTATAAAAAAAAAAAAAAAGGCAAGTTGTTGGTCCAGTTTAGATCACAAAGATCCAAAAGATTAAAACAGCAGCAACACTTTATTGCAGTGTATCCCAAACTCTGTACCGAGGCACACTAGCGTGCCTCTTGAGATTCCAAGTATGCCGCGGCACACTGAGGAAGAAGAGAGGCGTCTTCCAGCTGACTTTCTTACGCGGTACAGCGGCAGCGCTGTCGATTCGCTGAAGGCCTGCGTGTTCCCCTGTCTCTCTAGCGTCCTCCAGCTTCCCCCCTGGCCTCCCGGTCTCACCGTTAAAGCTAAATACAGCAGCCTGCAGAGGATTGCCGGTAGGTAAAATGATTTTATTTTCAATATAGTGATTAAAATGTGTCAGTTTCGAGAATTTATATCTGCTGTGTATATTGTGTGTACATGAAAAATGAATGGAAAAAAATTGCATTACAATTAGTAAAGGGGATGGGATCTGGGGCGGAGCTTGGGTGGGCCTAGGGAGGTCTGTGGTTGGGGTACTCAGTTGATATTTGTTAGTCTTAGGGGCTACTTAGCTTGAAGTAGTTGAGAAACACTGCAGTAGGCAATCAGCTGGCACCAGTGCCTCTCCTTCTTTCTGGCCCTCTTTCCTGCTGGCACCCCCTACTGGCGTCTCAGGGCCCATCTGGAGGGCCTCTGCACATACGCAGACGTCGCCGTGATGATGTCACGCATATGTGTGATGTCATCATGGCAACATCCGCGCACTTCTGGGTGCCTCAAGCCGTGGCCACCACCTTTCGTGTGCCCCCATCTCAAGAAGGTTTTGAGAGACACAGCTTTATTGATTCCTATGATACTGTAGATCATTTCCGGTTTGTTTGTTTTATTCACATCATGCTACTGAAACTTTGTTGCTGACAAACTTCAATATCATCCAGCAGAGCTTTCAATTAGGAAATTCTTATATTCCTATATGGCTCGATATATCAGTAGCTTTGTTTGACATCATTAATCATGAAATTATCCATCAGTGATGGGTAGAATGATAGACTGGTTTAAGTTTTTTTTTCTGGGTCAGTGTATGCTGCAAATGAGGTCTGGAAGAAATGATGGCTCTCATTGGCCTATTTTACCAACAGGAGGAGTTTGCTTTGATCAGCTATGCTTTTTAATATCCACGTATTTATTCATTCAATTTTCTATACTGTTCTCCTAAGGGATTTCAGAACAGTTTACATGAATTTATTCAGGTACTCAAGCATTTTTTCCTGTCTGTCCCAGTGGGCTTACAATCTAATATACCTGGGGCAATAGGGGGATTAAGTGACTTTACCCAGGGTCACAAGGAACAGCATGGGTTTGAACCCACAATCTCAGGGTGGTGAGGCTGTAGATTTAACCACTGCACTAGACCATGTCAGTAAATGTCTGACTATCCTTGGTATCAGTTATAGATTATATGCTGATGACATGCAAATATTTGTTTCTGTAGATGGAAAACTAACTCAAATGCTTGATTTTGTAGATTTTTGTCTGAAATCTCTTGATGACACTCAACCAACCAACCCTAAATCTGTGTAAAACAACTCATGATACAAACAGGGGCAATTTTCATATGACATTTAAATCCAATGCTATGAAGAAAAATCCAAAAATCCAGTGGGCCATTTTCAAAACAGAAAAATGTCTATCATTTTGTTTTGAAAATGGCCATTTTCTAGACATGTTTGTCCTCGGTGCATCTATCTTTTAAACCATAAAAAAAAGTCTTACAAAAAAAACAACTATTGGGACAAAGGAGGGGCCAGAATTCTTTTTTTAAAATTTAATATGCTTTATTAGATTTTATAAAAAGGAGATATTGCAATGCAATTGACCAAACAAGTGGAGGGGCATAATCGAAGGAACGTCTAAGTCCGTTTAAGTCGCAAGTTTCAGTCCAAAGTAAAAAAACAGACTATGATACATTTTTGAAAAATATGTCCAAAATTTTTTTTATTGTGAAAATCGTCTGACTATACGTCCTGCTGATCTGATCGCTAAATTGTCCATCTTTATACCACATTTTCATCCAACTTTTCGTCCAAGTCAAAAACGCATAGAACAAGCCCTGTTGGACATGGGAGGCGTCTGCAAAGTGATGGACTCAACACCCAGACATGGCACCTAAATAGTGGGGTACCTTACAGGGCACTGCTGTGAACTTCACAAAAAAGGTGCCATGTCTTCTCCTCACTTATAGGCCATGGTGAGCTCCCCCAACCACCTCCAGAATCCCCTAGATTCACTTATCTACCACCCAAATAGCTCTTATGGCTGCAGGAGCCATTTATATTACATTACATTACATTAGTGATTTCTATTCCGCCATTACCTTGCGGTTCAAGGCGGATTACATCCAAACTAAAACAAGAATTACATTTCAACTTTGAAGTAATAGAATAAATGATGAGATAAAATTTTAAGGGAGAATTATGGGTTTTAGATAATGTTTGGTAACTAGAAAATTAGAGAGTACTAAGGGTTTATAGAGTGTTGGATGTTGGGTTAGGATTGTTGTGCTGGATAGGTTTAACGTGTTTTTTGAAGAGTATGGTTTTAATTTCTTTCTTGAAGGTTTTGTAATCTGTGGATGAAGATAACAGAGTGGTAAAAAAGGGTTTTGGGGGTGTATAGGGGAGTACACATGTTTAAGTATCAATGCAGTGATTACAGGGGCTTATGGGCATGGGTCCTCTTCTCCATGAATCCCTAACCCACCCTCAAGACGGCTTAAGCCAGCACTGTGCTTTCCTATGCCAGGCTGCCAGGTGATAATGGTCTGGAGGCTGAATTTTAAAGGTGTGATTACGATTTTTATGGGGTTGGGGTCGGTCGGTGATCACTGGGGTAGTGTGTGGGGGTCTGTATTATGTGTTTGCAGTGCTTATCTGGTGACTTTAGGTGGGTTTTAAATGGTCTAAGTCAGTGGTTCCCAACCCTGTCCTGGTGGACCACCAGACCAATCGGGTTTTCAGGATAACCCTAATGAATATGCATGGAGCAGATTTTCATGCCTGTCACTTCCATTATATGCAAATCTCTCCCATGCATATTTATTAGGGCTAGCTTGAAAACCCGATTGGCCTAATGGTCCTCCAGGACATGGTTGGGAACCACTGGTCTAAGTCACAACGTCCAAGTTCCATCATTCCTGGGCTGTATAACTTTCGGTTATACATGCTGTACGACTAAGTCTAAGCCAGCCCTCATCCCGCCCAACTCCCGCCCTCGACACTCCTGAAACGCCCCGTTTAGCTTTTGTCATTCAGCAGCACTATGAAGGCCTAGATCGTTTAGAAATATGTCCAAAACCCGTTTTCATTATCGGCACTTGGACGTATTTTGACAATGTTCGTCCAAGTGCTGACTTAGGCCGGTGTTTGGACGTTTTTCTCTTTTGATTATGAGCCCCTTAGTCAATAAATATAAAATACCAACAAAACCAAAAACAATCAAACCTAACAATAGGTCTTAGGTGATATGTAATACAGTATCAATTGGCCAATAACATTATATTTATAACAAAATTCTTGGTAGACTGGCCACACAGACATCCCAGAAGAGCGGTGGGGCACCCTAGGGGGCACTGTAGTGGACTTCACGTAAAAGGTTCCAGGTACACATCTCACCATAACTCCCCCCTTACATTGTATAGAGAGCCCTTCAAAACTCACCCATAACCTACTGTACCCAATTGTATACCTCTCAATAGCCTTTATGCCTGCAGATGTGACCTAAATGTCAGTGCAGTAGGTTTTGATGGGATTTGGAGGGCTCAAACTCTCCACCACCAGTGTTTTAGTTAGATTGGGATATGGGGTCCCCATCTCTATAGTCCACTCACCACTAGGCTACTCCAGAGACCACTTCCTGCTCTAATAGGATTGGTTGTAACATCTGAAGCTGTCATACAGACTGGTATGATTTGTTTCATTCATATCTTTGAGGGGTGACAGAGGGTCAGTACTAGACGACAATTGATCTTTTCAATCACGGCCCCCCAAACTTGGAATTCTCTCCCTAGCCACTTAAGGGAAGAACCCAATATAGAAAAATTCAAGGGTAAACTAAAGAGCTTTCTCTTTAAAGATGCCTTTGTAAATTAGTCATTTAGTCTTCTAACTAATTTTATTTTTTCTCTATAATTTTATTGAAGTAATTTTCATCTTCCCTCTCCTTATGTATCTCCCTTATTTGTTTCTATAACTTTTAAACAAATTGTAACTCTTATCCATCTCCTCCTTTATGTTCCTAGTTTCGTTAAATTTGTCAATAGTCTTGTTAGTCTTAGTTTCGTTATTTACTGTATTATTCCTCTTATTTTGTAATTTTATTATTATGTACACCGCTTAGAATTTAGATTAAGCGATTAATCAAATTATTATTAAACTTGAAACTTGAATAGGGGAGGCTCCATGCCTTCATGCCTCCAGTGGTCACCTGGCCAGTTTAGCCACCTTTTGGCACTTGTTATTAAAATAGATCTAGCCTCAAATATTCAAGATGTTTTCTGCGATGTTTCCCAAAACACCTCCACCCCAACATGCCCCCTTGAGATTTAGATGCACTGCAGACAAACAGCATAGAAAGCTATCTATAAAGTGTGTTTCAAAAATGGCAGTTTGGACATTTTAGCAAACAAAACATCCAAATCCCACTTTATGCCAATTTTTGGGCGTTTTTATTTTTTGAAAATGAGCCTATAAGTCTGTTTGCAACTGCATCCCTTGAGATCGAAGAATGGTCTGTACCTATTGTATCACCTGCAGAAAGACTGGGCTGTTCAATTGATTTTAAGTTGGTCCTAAAGCTCCAAATAAGAACAACTGTTAAAAAGATGTTTTTCAAGATGATTCACCTTCTTAAGCACTTTCTCAAAGATGATAATTTTAGAAAGATGATAATTTTAGAAAGATGATAATTTTAGAAAGATTTTTGCAATTTTTAGTCAGTGCTTGATTACTTTAATGGTTTAAGATTATTGTGTTAACTACAAATTAGAGAGATAAGTTTCTTTGTACTCTGTGACAATAATTACTATATAATCATATAATCACAGCTATGTTCCAATTAAAAAGTTAACCGTTTACGTTTATACAACATACGTTGTTGAAAATATATTTGTGAAGTGCTCAGACCAAGAAACCCACTTTGATTGTTCCTGAACTCAGCGAGCCTTTACTAGTGTCCCTCCCTGACGAAGAGACGAAATCCGGGTCGGGGGGACGGGAATTCATTCAGAAAAGAAAAAACTTTCAGGACTTTATTGAAGCACTTGCACTTTAATTTTAATAAGTCACCAATGAGAGACAACAGCACTAATTGCTCCCCAATACAGATAAGTACCACAAGCTGGATAGACCTAACAGTTAGGTTATAGGTTTTATAGTATATATAGGGAGGGCAGGGGACTTGTGAAGGCGATGATGGTCCCCTTGTAAACCTCATTGTAATGGCATCACTATTATATGGGTTTCTTGGTCTGAGCACTTCACAAATATATTTTCAACAACGTATGTTGTATAAACGTAAACGGTTAACTTTTTAATTGGAACATAGCTGTGATTATATGATTATATATTAAGATTATTGTGAAAATGTGAAGTACTCCATACTGTGTGTATGTTTATTGTGAGCCGCTTTGGTTTAAAACAAATTATACATGTTTTAAATAAATAAATATTGGTCTTCCTGTTTCTTTTTGGTAGCCCTTCAAATTTTGGCAGCTTGAATCATACTGAGTGTGGTAATCTGTAGGATCCAATTAAAATTTTTTTAATTTGTATTTAAGGGTTTGAATCATAAGGCCTCACTAAGCATCGATGCTGTACTTAAAATTTATTGATGCCCTTAGGCTTAGACCCATAGATCAGCAGGATGAATTTGTCAAATGTCCCTTCGTTTTATTGAATGTGGCTTGATGAAACTTTGGCTCTCTTGTTTGCTGTTCCTAAACCATAACTCTAGAATTCTTTGCTGAGTGATTTAAGTATGGCCATGTTTTGTAAGAAACTCAAGGCATTTCTTTTTCATCCTGCCTTTCCTTTAAATTTATAAGAATTATCTAGCAGCAGTGATATAGCCACATGTAGGCCTGGGTGAGCACAGGCCCACCCACTTTGGGCTCAGGAAATGCAGCAATATCCTAATATACGTCTATAGCACTGAACAATATTCAAAAGCACATATCTAGGTAACAGAACCTGTCAGGCATACAAGATAACCACAATACAATGGTTTAATGCATTTGATATTTGCATTTTTGATGGATTTAAAGGGCTGCAGCATGACTTTGTTGGAGATAATATAAAAATGCATAAAGCCAAAAACATGATATAATTAGGGGCATATTCAAAAAAACAAAACACTCAAAAAACCACCTAAGTTGGCACTTGGACGTCCTTATCTCTGGGACATTCAAGTGCCAATTTTCAAAACCGTTTTCCTGAACATCTAATGAAACGTTTCACCCACTATGCATCCAGAGTTCAAGGAGGCATGTTAAGAGGTGTGTTTTGGGGAGGCTTTGGGCGTGCTAGACTTGGGCATCTTGTGGGAATAATCAAACCTTTCCCAAGATATCCTGGATGGAACTTAGGTGTTTTGAGCTAGACCCCTTTTGGAAGCATCTAAATGCCAAATAAAGGTACTCAAACTGAGCAGATGACCACCACCCACTTTCCTAGTGGTCACTAATCCCTTTCCACTCCACAAAGATCTGAATGAAACAGTATATACCTGTCTCTGGAACAGCAGCATCTGGTATAAGTTAAAAGCTTACCTACTCTTTGAGAATGCTTTCGACCCCTAACTCCTTTCACCTTGGGTTCTGCATCCCCAACCCTGTATGTCATGTCTGTCTGTCCAAGTTAGATTGTAAGCTCTTCTGTGCAGGGACCATTTATAAATGACCAAATGTACTGTGCTGCGTACACCTTTCAGCACTAGTAGTAATAGGTTTACAATCTGGTACTCAAGCATTTTTCCTATCTATCCTGGTGCTTTCACAATCTGTCTAATGTACCTGAGGCAATAGAGGGCTGAGTGATTTGCCCAGGGTCATAAAGAGCAGTGTAGGGGTTGAACCCACAGTCTCAGGGTGCTGAAGCTATAGCTCTAACCACTAGGCCATTCATCCCTCCTATAAATAAGTTAAATAGCACCAGTCTCAGTACAGATCTCTGTGGCGCACCACTATTTACCCTCCTCCATTGAAAAAAATGGCCATTTCAATTTCCGTATAGTGGTACAGACAATAGTCTTATAAATACTGGACTATTGCAATGCCTGTTAGGGATTACAACAGTACAGTATAAAGCATTACAAATGATTCAAAACGCTGCAGCAAGGTTGATCTGTGGTGGTAGAAAGTTTGAACACATAACACCATGGGATTCCCTGGTATTTATCGCAGGCCATGGCAATCTAAGTATCGACCACTTAGAACTCTGCAGTCTGAGGATGCAATATGATTGTCATTGATGGACTTCTCAAAAGTGCACTATGAGAATACGAGATCTGCTATTTCCACCATAGGAGTAATTCTGTGGAACAAATTAACTGATATTCAGAAGTTTAAGAAAATGCTCAAGACTACACTTTTTATCGAAGCATTCCAATGAATGATGATTCAGATTTATTCCGGTTTTTGAATTAATATATTATGGAGCACTGTGAATTAATTATCCTCACTGAATGATCTGTAATCTTTGATGTTTGTACAAATTTTGTCTGTTTTATTTTATGTATGTTACTATTTGTAAAGCCGCCTAGGAATAGGCGGTTAAGAATTTATTTTTTTTTTTTTAATAAAATATTATTCTATATTATAACTTTTTATTTTCAATTACTTAACTTTGTGGTCTCGTGATCAGGGAAAATGCAGCCAACGTGTTGAAACCTTTCTCAAGGCTTTTCCCCTATTTATCACACCACCTTCCCCGTTTGACCATCTTTCCAAACTCTCTAGATTGTGGCATAGCAGGATACAGCGGTCAATACCGGAGCTTGTCTGGATAGTGGCAGTATGTAGTCTGCTATCCAGATAACTTATCCAGATAAATTAGAACTGCTGCTATCCTGATACGTTCTTGGACAACTCTGGCGATGCCCTGCCACTAACAGCATAGTGCACAGACAGCCTGTAAAGATATTCAGATGCACTATGGTCCAAATTCTGTACATAGCACCATAAATTGTATGTACAAATTGGTGTGCACAGTTGATTTGTGTGCACAACGTAATTGTTTAACAAGCCAATCAGTGCTGGTAATTGGCAATTAACACCTCATAATTGATGCTACTTGGCATTTAGAAGTTACATGTACTTCTTGGTAGGCGTATTCTATAAATAGAGGTGTGTGTCAGTTGTAGTGCGCAAATCTCAAAAGGGAGTATGGCCAGGGGAGAGGCTTGGGCAAAACACTCCCAATTTTATTTTGTCCTCCCCCCTCGTTATTTTAATTATTTTTATATCTCGATGTATTTTATTATCACCTCTTGTTCCTCCCTTCCTATCATGTTAGTCCCTGCAAATTTTAACTGTCAATGTGGATATTGTTTTCTATTGGGGTTTGGGGTTTTTTTTTGCTTTTTTTAATGTCTTTTTAATGATTGTAAACCATCTAGATAAATTTTTGATAGACGGAATATCAAAGAAATAAGAAACTTGGATGGTGGGTGTTCCTAAAAGTTAAGTGCACTGTTATAGACTATACCCAACCTGCACACAACTTAGACGCAGGTATGTAGGCCTGGATTTTCTTGGCCTAAATGTTAGAGACTTGCATGGCCACTAAACATGATTCTACATATGGCAAGCGCCTTTTATAGAATCGCACTAACTGCCGTTATAAATGACATCAATTTTTTAGGCACTATATATAGAATCAGGCCTCACTGGATAATGCCTCTAAATATCCCAGTCAGCAGCAATTATCCACATAGCATGTGCCTATTGCCTGGATAAATGCTTTTGAATATTGACCCTGGGTGTTTAGTTATATGGAGTCCAATTTAGGCAATCTGTTTCTTTTAGAACTGAAGGAGAAATATAAATATCTTGGGGTTTTTAAGCAATTGAAAACATGACTATTTGTGCAAGTTTTGGGGCTCTGAATGAAGATAACTTATTGACAGTTGCTTTCTCATTATCGTTATTAACTTAGCAAAGATTGGGTAGTCCAGTGGCTCATGTCCATTGTGAGAACTCATTCACTGGGTTTTACTAAACTGCATAAGAGCTTCTTACCACAGGCTGGCGAGGTAAATGCTGTGGCGCTCATAGAAATTGAATGAGTATCAGAGCATTTACAATACCGGCACACAATAAAAAGCTCTTCTGTGTTTTGGTAAAAGGAGCCCATTGTGTGCTGAGAAATTAAGAAGCCAATGACTGATGTGCTTAAAGATTTCTTGTGCTGATACAGTTAACCCTGTTATAGTGCCTGTGTTGGCAGTTGATAGCAAACATATATGCTGGAGCTCATGAGGGAAAAGGCAAAATTATACAGGGTATTGAAGACCAAAAGCTAGTAATAGTCTTGAATTACTATACAGATCCCACTGAATAGAAATTGTTAGCTAGAAGACCTGGGATTCTTTTTCTGTTGGGGGAAGGGGGTGGGGGTTTGGGGGGAGGGGGTACAGGTCTGTTGGGGGGTGTTTGGGTCTCTTTGTTCCCTGAGAGGACATCAGAGTCCAGTCCTCTTTGGGGGGGGGGGGTGTCCCTCTTTTGCCTGTTGTTGGAAAAGTTACAATCCTTGTCTGTGTTCTGTGGTTGTGAGTTGTTATTCTCTTTATCAATAAAAACAGATTTAATAATAAAAAACGAGAGCCAAGAGAATGTCTAGGGAGAATGATATCCTGTGAAGTTAATCTGGCTGGGGAAGTCCAGTCTGTGTAGTTCCTTTATAAACCAAATGGGTGCTAACCAATACATGTACATTTTACAAATAATACAACACGCAGCTGTTGGAAAAGTGGCTCATTAGCTTTCTTCCACTAATGGTCTTCTAACATAACAAGCAATCTGCATTACACATATCCTGAAGCATTCAAAAATGCTGCTGCACCACTGCTGTTTTATGGGACTGCCTCTCTTTCCTTTGGGGCTGCTGTTATTGATTTTGGTTCTTGGATATGGAGCTGAGAGCAGACCAGAAGGTGAAAGCCAAGAAACAGCCTTCACAAACTTTACTAAATGCTGGATAACTAGCAAGTGGCCACCATCATGGATTCCCTTCAGCTGTTATATTACTTGATATCTACTCATCTGAATCTCAGAGCTCTTTCTCTGCAATATGTCTCATTGAGTGGTGACTATACAATCTCACTGGGCTGTGAAGCCAGACATCCTGAGAGATTTTCTAAATTCACTTACTGTGTTTATGGCTCTGAGACAGATATAGTGCTGCTTGTTCGTTTCTCAAAGTCCTATCTTGTTCTTATTTTGTTTTTGGATGGTTTTGAATTGTTGGGTGGTTTCTGCATTGTAACACAGTAAATGACGGCAGATAAATATATGCACAGTTCATCCAGTCCGCCCAACAGGGGTGCTCAGAGCTGCACCCACTACTCTGTTCAGGTTATAGTTATTCATGATTAAACACTGGTTGGCAATTTTCCATCATACCAATCACATATAGACAGTTAAATATGATGCAATCTTGAAAAAATATATGTTAGCAATACTTTTAGTTTTAACATATATTTTTTCAAGATTGCATCATATTTAATTTGCATCATATGCTAATTTCAACATTACAGTAGGATGTCTTCCCCTTCACCTTGAGATGCACAGAATCCTTATTCATAGCATGTTGTGTTATACCCAGTGACTTACTAAGGAAGGGTGGGAGGGATCCACCCTGGATGCCATTTTGGTGGGGGCACCAGCACCCCTCCTCCTCTCCACACCTTCCCCCCCCCCCGCTCCTTCTCACTCCTCCTCCCGAAGTATGTGTGCCTTTACTCCCATCCCCCACCGTACCTCTAGATCTGTGCTGGTGCAAGCAGCAACTCCAACCTGCTGCTTGCGCCAGCATCGGCTGTCCCTCTGATGTAACTTTCGGGTCCCGTGCCTAGAAAATGATGTCAGAGGGAGAACCGATGCCAGCGCAGGCAACAAGTTGGTGATGCTGCTCGTGCCAGGGAAGTTAAGAGGTACAGGGAAAGGGAAGGGGCATGTGCATGCGGTGGGGCCAGGGAAGGGCAGGGGGGGGCAGAGAAGAAGGTGGTGAGGGGCACCACTGCCCCAGGCGCTTCTCACCTTGTTATGCCACTAGTTATACCTTCAGAAAAGTAACTGGTGAAGCAGCAATCCATAATTCTCTCTCTCTCTAATACTGTTCTGCAGGGTTTTTTTTCTTTCACATTCCTACTGAGCTGCTGCTGATATCAATATCCATAGGATTTGGGAGAAAGAAGGCAAGTTTAGACTTGATTGGCTGCTTTTAAAAAAGTTTCATCCTGATTGGTAAAGTGATTTGTGATTCTGCTTTCTCTCCCTTCCAGAACTTATCCCCTCCCCCCCACACACACACACACTCCCCAGCTACACTCCAGCCATGCTTGCTATCTCCAACCAAATGAGGATTGGTTCATTCCTCTTTTCCCTATAAGAACTGAAGATACCTAACCTCTGTTGTGCTCTACTAGTCATCCCTCCCCTACCTATTGTTTTATCCCTAAGTGTGCTTTATTTAAAAATTGTAGGTCAGCCCTTTTTTCCCAATGGTTTGTAGTCTGTATATGTGTCTTTTGTTAATATCGATTAACCTGACATTGTTTTGTATAATATTTTAACTTTAATTTGTTTGTTTCTTTTAAAGATATCTCTTTTATTATTGCTGTACACCACCTAGAAATCTGAATAAGCGGTATAAGATTTTTTTTAACAAACTTGAAACTTTTGTGTACCATCATTAACACACAATATGAGAAGAAGCAGTGAAAGATCAACCATCAGTTGCACACGAGCTAATGCTAAGGGCTCCTTTTACAAAGGCGCGCTAGGGCCATAACGCGCGGAATAGCACGTGCTAAATTGCCGCATGCACTAGCCGCTACCGCCTCCTTTTGAGCAGGCGGTAGATTTTTGGCTAGCGCGCGCTAATCCGTTGTATATGTTAAAAACGCTAGCGCACCTTTGTATACTAACCATTATTTTGGTATGCTCTTTCTTTTTTCCAAGATGACAAAGAGGACAGATGTTGACTGTGACTCCTAACACATGCCTTTCTTAAGAAGACTTGTGGAGAATGACCACACAAGAATGATTGGAACCGAAAGACTACACACTCCCTCACAAATCAACAAAACCGAACAAATACTAAACTGCATGCAGGAAAACAGTCAAAATAGACCTGAACCACAAGATATTTCACTCGGGTCTGACACCGAATCTTCTCTAGTCTTTCATGCCCGGGTCCAGTAACTCAGCTTCCTCTCAGTGATACTGACATAAGACCACACGCTAACCTCCCTATTCTATATTTTTCATGGGGAAAGACGTTGAACAGACCCCCCCCCCCCGAAAAAAATCCAGTGCTGAGTATGCCCAAATGAGGGCGTTTGCATTTTGGCTGTGTGATCTATTGTTTAAAACACAATTCTAGCTGTCACACATTCTGAAATCTCATTTCTTATTTACTAACATACATGTTAAATTGTCTGGTATGTGAATTAATCTGAAACTGTTCAAAATGGTGTAAACTGAAACTTGGTATGAAAATAAGGAGTTTACAATTCTGAAAAATACTGTGATTTTTTTGTGATTTTTTTTATTTTTTTTTTACATTAAACTAATCTAACCTTGCGAAAGTACAATTTTTATGAATGCCCAGCAACAACTCTCATTCAGACTCAATTGTTATTGTATTTTTGAGTTGCACATTCAAAGCAACTTGAAAACACAAAAGGAGAAAGGAACTGACAGCACCACAGGGTTTATCTGCTCTGATGAAATGGAATAGCCAATGTATCACAATGTCCCTGGAGCTGCTGAGATGCCTTAATTGGATAGCTCTGTTCCAATAAAAAAATAAAATAAATAAAAAAGACCTAGCTGGTGTACATAGGAATATAGATTTTCTTGATGCCACACCATCAGGGCTAAAATTAATTAACTACCTTCCTGGAAACAATTTTTATGGCTCATTACTGTATACCTTTCTGAGCATGGAGTGCAGATAATGTCTTATTCAAACTATAGGATAATGCTTGTCAATCAAAAGCATTCAGCAAGAAAAGGAAAGAGTGCTGTCATTAAAAGAAACTATTTATGAGCCTCAGATTGCACAATGCTGACTTTGATCTTAGCTATGTAAGCCTATGGAGAGGCGTTATTAAAAGTTCAGTCATTATTATTGGCCGACTAAAACTAGTTTAACTGTAATGCCATTCTCAGAAAAAGAGATAAATGCAGTTTACCATTCAGAAAGGCCTAATTGCTATTTATTTAACCCAGTGGGTTGAAGTCTGAGGGCCACTGCCCCTGGCAAAGCACGGGAAGAGCAGAAGGGAATGCGAGATACTGGCTGCAAAGAAGGACTTGCTACTGGCAGGAGCCACATCTGCAAATTGTATCCTCCCGTGGTAGCAAGGAGACAATGTTTTCTCTTCTGGATACCCCTGTGTGAGGAGGGAAGCAGAGGGCAATTCACAGAAGAGATTAGTCTCTGCTGTTGGCTGTGATGCCACTGAAGGACGAGGAGATGGATTGTTTGCAGTCGCTCCTGACTTGCTGAATTTGCTGAGGAGCAGCCGAGCAAGGCTGGCTCATTGAACCAGTCTGTGATACTTTCAGTGGAACAAAAATTGCCAAAGGCACTCAGATGGTTTAAAAAGAGTAGAAAGAGATGAAAAAATGGAATAGAGGGGGCCATAGAGTAAAGGAGACAGAAGATGGGAATAGAGGAGTAACAGGGGGCAAAAATTAAAGGAAACAGAAAAAAGGAGACATGAGAGGAAACTATAAAGAAATGGTAGGAAAGGATGTGGAGAAATGGGCAAAGGATAAGAAAAGGCACAAGACAGAGAGAGAGAAAGGGGGGGGGGGGGGTTCAGGGATGGAACAGAGTGAATGGCAGATGTGTTTGGAAATTTATAGCAGAAGTAACTTATCAGGTAGCGTTCACAAAGTTAAAGTTTCACAACTACTGCTCCAACTGAACTGCTAACACTTTCTACTGTATGCACACTGCAAATTTTTTTTCTGAACCGGTAATGAATGCATCCGTGATGAATACAAGAGGACAAGCTGAAATTTATGTTCTTGAATTTTAGATTTATTTCTTACCTAGCCAGATCATATTGATCCAAGGGCATCTGATAGAGGGGCAATTCTATAACTGGGTGCATGCCTTTAGGTATTGCTCACACACACCAATGTGCAAAATACTGGCATTTACACATGTAAATACACACTTACCTGCAAAAGTGCCAGCAGGGCACCTGAATGCTATTTTAAAAGGGTGCATACATAGCCCTTAAATGCAAGGGAGGTGCGCACATGGATGGGGCTCCCACTTAACAGCATAAACTATGGCATGCAGTAAGTTGCTGCATCACTGCTGTATTTACACAACCACATGTACACCAGATTTGTGGCCATTACTGTGGGCACATAAATGTAAGGTTCACCCATGCCAAGTTGTGCTAGTATTCTATAGTGGAATTTGGGTGCCCAGTTACTGATATACAATAGGCTTTTACTGCAAGGTTTTGGGGCATCCAAATGGAGGCACCCACTTATAGAATTGCCCCTTAGTAAGTATGAGGTAGATTTGAAGAGATCCAGTGGGTATGTTGGAAAATGATCCGCACTAGATGTGTGGACAGCTCACTACGCAAGGTTCCTGCTTGCATAGATCAAAGTTTCTGTAGTTTAAAAGTTGATCAGCCTTGTGGTACTTTGAAATCCTGGAATTGAAGAGTTTCTTATTTATTTATTCAAATTTCTATATTGTTCTCCCACGGGAGCTCAGAACGGTTTACATGAATTTATTCAGGTACACAAGCATTTTTCCCTCTCTGTCCTGGTGGGCTCACAATCTAACTAATGTTCCTGGGGCAATGGGGGGGATCAAGTGACTTGCCCAGGGTCACAAGGAACAGCATGGCTGAGGCTATAGCTTTAACCACTGCACCACACTCTCCCCTTTCCTTAAAAAGATAAAACCCCATCTCTAGTGATTCTAGGGCCTCCTTTTACGAAACTGCTTTAGCAGTTTCTAGCGCGGGGAGTCGCGCTGAATGGTCCGCGCTGCTCCCGACACTCATAGGAACTCAGTGAGCATCGGGAGCAGTGTAGGCCATTCAGTGCAGCTCCCCACACTAGAAACTGCTATCGCAGTTTTGTAAAAGAGGGGGTAAGTCTCCTGGAACTCAATTTTCTGGTTGATGTATATCAGGCACCAGGCTTTGAAAATAGCCTCGGGCTGAGCAGCTAAGGAATAAATGGGTGTTCCAGAACTCAGTAGTAGGTCAGAGGTGACAAACTATGGGCTCCTTTTACTAAGCTGCGATAGCGGTTTTAGCGCACGCTAGACCTTAACGCCAGCATTGAGCTGGCGTTAGTTGTAGCCACGTAGCACAGGTTTAGCCCGCGTTAAAATCCTACGTACGCTAAAAATGCTATCACAGCTTAGTAAAAGGAGCCCTATGAGTTTAATGTATATTTAATTTTACTCAGGTATCACCTAGGTAATAATATAACAGCCCACTCTCAAATCCCTTGAACTTTGGATGCACAGCGGCTGGGATGCCTCGCAGGCTGTCCAGTAAGACAGTTTCAAAAATAAGCACTTGGATGTCCCGGTGATTAAGATGTCCAAATGCCAATTTATGACAGTTTTTGGACGTTTTATTTTTTTGATTATGAGTCCCACAGTCCATAAATCCACTTATCTTCAACACATTGTCTTCATATCTCTGACAGACAAGAGATAACAAAATACAACAAATGTTGTGAGCGGAGGGGTTTTTTTTGGTTATTGTTGTTAGCTATGATTATAGTAAGCTGAGAAAAGATAGCTGTCACTGTGTAATTCTGGCTTTTGCTGAATGAGATCTTTTTCTCTACTTTTTTAGAGGGAGGAGGAAGGTTGTAGGGGGGTTGTTTTGTTTTTTTATTGACTAGTTTTTCATGATTTACCTCTGTGCTGGACATCACATTCCTTATCAATTCCAGAATAGAGATTTACCTTCTCTCTTTAGGTTGGGTTGACTGGTTTAGCTTGCCCATTTTGACACTGGACTTGTTAGTAGCACTGTGTATAACACACCTGACCAGAAGGGAAACAGAGCACAATTCTACACATTCCAAACTGTTTACATCCATTTTAGTAAATGTTAAAACAGTACAAGTTTTGCAGGTTTCAACCCAAAGCGTCTGAATGCTATTTACTTACAGAAACTTGACCATAAAAACCAGAATGGCTCAGAGCGGGTTTGTAATGGCATGGACTTTTCAAAGTTCTTAACTGCTACCAAATTCAATGTGAAAATGCAGTATATACTACACAGGTTACGTTTTGTTCTATTCTCAT
The DNA here is from genome assembly GCF_902459505.1 of Geotrypetes seraphini. Taxonomy (NCBI): domain Eukaryota; kingdom Metazoa; phylum Chordata; class Amphibia; order Gymnophiona; family Dermophiidae; genus Geotrypetes; species Geotrypetes seraphini. Next base: position 359,809,790 of record NC_047085.1, read on the forward strand.
TAATATGGTAATTTTTCCCTCAAACTGTTCAGCTATTTTCATTAAAATAAACTGGATTCTATGCCTTCTGATAACTGTAAAATAACCATTTGGCTTGTCAGAACTGAAACTGATATCCATGGGGAAGATATTTTAAAATACAGACCCACCATACCAAAAGTTCATTTTGCATACTAATATGATGCTTAGTTCAATATGTTGCTGCTTTTATGGTTTCGACTGTAAGATAAAAACTTTTATGCCAACATGAATTATCATTCCTATTCGCCAGTTGGACTTTGCCCCTTGAAAAAGTTGTGCTTGGGTTTCTTTCCTTTCACTAGCCTGCTTTGAAATTGTCTGATTTTCTAGTTTTATGGAACAGCTTTGTGATTGTAATAGAATGATCTCAAACAGTAGCTACATCTTTCACTTTTGTGATAGTTCAAGCGGGTGTTCTTTCACTTTAAATGAATCCACCACTTTACACATTACGCTGATCTCAGTGGTAATGCTGGATTATTTATTTTCTCTGACAAAAAGTAGTTAAAATAAAATGAGATGATTTACTCTTCGCTGTGGATTTACACAAAGCAAAAAGTCAAGAGGGAAGAGGTTTTGTGATATTGCCTCTTCATGGGAGTGTTTGTGTTCTTAAGATAAAAAGGAATATTTTTTTCTCTTTTCTTTATGAAGAATATGTTTTGCTTTCTTCAGCCCAGAAGTTTAGGCAGGTTTATACAATAAAAAAATTCACTGATGTATTGACAGGGATTTGTCCCCCTTGAAGGCCTATCCCACCCCTGAAGGCCTGCCTGTCCCCTTAGGCTGCCTGCCTGTCCCACCCCCCACCCCAAAGGACTGCTCACTCTTCCCCCCCAGAAGGCCTGCCTGTTCTCTCTGGCCTCCCACTTGGGTCCGGCTTCCCCCCTGGACTCCCTACACTGTTTACCTTCGAGAAATAGCCTGCAAACAAGATTGTGGTGCTAGTGATCTTTGTACGACTTCAGAGCTGTTTCCTCCATTGCGGTCCCGCCCCTCCTCCTGCATTAGGAGGGAGGAGGGAGGGTCAGGCGAATCAGGAAGTCGATTTTTTTGCACTGGGAGATGGGCCTAAGATTCTGGTTGGCCCAGGTGCCTAAGGCCCTTCCTACAGGAGATGCATTAAGCACCTGGGCCAATCAGGCCCTTGGGCCCTTTCTCGGTGCATCCCGTGATGCACCAGGAAGGGGCAGGCCCGCCATTGCAGTGGAGGCAGTTCTGATAGCCAGAAGCAGCCAGAAGCCAGCTGGTCATTGATTCCAGTTTAGGAGGGGCCTGTGGGTCCTGGTGGGGGAGGTCCTGTTCGGGGTGGGGGTGAAATTTCAAGAGGGTGGGAGTTGGGGCAAACTTTCAGGGGCAGGGGGGTGTTGGCAGGAGGTACTGGGCATCCCTCCTGCCGGTGATGTACAAGGGGGATGGGGGAGGGTTCCGGCAGGATGGACTGTGCATCCCTTCTGCCGCATGATGTACCCATTTTAAAAGTGTCTAAATGCTAAAAAGGTGCCCAAACTGATCAGATGACCACAGATATGACTAAAGATATGAAAACACAGTACATTCTAGCCTGTATTATGAGCGGCAGCGGCCGGCAGCAAAAGGCAGCACTGCCGCTCCTGCTTTAGGGGGTGAGGAGGGAGAGTCAGTCACCAAATCGGGAGGCAAATTTTGTTGTTTTTTTTAATTGATTCGAATTGTTTCACCTGAAGTGAATCGGTGAATCGATTCGAGTCGTGAATTGAGCAGCACTAATGGTCACACAGACATCATTCTGAGCCCAGAAAGCAGAGGGACATTAAAAGTTCCAGGTCAGATGTCCCTGAAACTTGCATATATTGTATGGTTCTAATTAATATTAAATTATTATAAAGTGATATTTAATGAAAAAGAACAATTACATCAACTGATCCTATGACAATCGCGTTTTTGTGATTTGTTTCACATTAACCATAGAGGCATTCTTAATAGCTCTCTGAGGATCATAAAAATAGAATATAAAAACATTTTTTAATATACAGTACTCTTTATTAATTTTCCAAAGCCAACAAAAGTTCAAAACAATATACATACATATAATAATAATCATAATAAGCACTTATAATGAATCAATAATAATACAGAAAAATGAACCCCCATCCAATTCTTCTATATATTTAGGTATTATGATTCAGAAAACATTGGAAGACACAATGACAGTAAATGAAAAATCTTTATTGTTGAAAGTCAAAGAAATGTGTGAGTATTGGAACCCACTACATCTTTCTTGGTGGGGGAGAGTTCAAACTGTAAAAATGATGATCTTGCCTGTAGTTTGTTACCAAATGAGTATGCTGTGGGTTTATTTTCAATGGTCCTTTTATAAAAATTTAAATAGTATCCTCACAAAATTTATTTGGCTGGGCAAAAAAGCTAGAATTGCTTTAGTATCTCTACAAATTGCGGCGGGGATGGGGGTGGGGTAAATTTTCCAAATTTTTATAGATACCATCAAGCTTTTATTCCTGAAGTCTTGGAGCATCTTCCGGATTGGCTTTATTTAGAATGGCAACTCATGTCCCCCATTATGATTATGTCATATTTTGAGTATTAAGATGCCAAGGCTTTATAAGGACAATAGTATTCTATGTGATACATGGAAAACATTAATTTTTTTTTTTTTTGTATTTAAGTATTTTTATTGATTTCAATATTATATTAAGTAAACTTGTACAGAAAGCAATTTTAACCACAACATATTACAATCATATAAATCCATACTTAACAGTGTTAAGCAGATTACAAAAGAAACTATTATGGTAAAATTAGCTCAAGTCCTCATTGGATCCAAGAATTAATTGTGAGAAAACATTAAGGAAACAATCAAAGAAGTAATGCTATTCTTATAAATTGGGAAGGAAGTTACAATTTTCTTTAGAGCTTAACCTTGAATTTTTTCTATGTCCAGACGGGACCTCGCCAGAAAATTAGTCAAATGTTGAGGTTCAAAGAATACATTTTTAATTGAATGCACTTATAAGGATGTCTCAAATAAAATGTAGCCCCTAATGAGATGACCCCCGGTTTCAAAAGAAGGAAATCACGTCTACATTTTTGCATTTCCCTTGTAACATCAGGGAACATTTGAATTTTACAACCAAGAAATTCCTTTTGTTTATTCTTTAGAAATAGTCTCAATAAGCAAGATTTATCAATAGAAAGAGCCAAAGTAGCTACTAATGTTGCAGGTGTTACCACTTCCTTATCTGACCTCCAAAATCTCAGTAATATTCAATACTTGTCCTTCAGTAGGCTCAGGTTGATGTTGATGTGGAGTTTTACTGGGGAAATAGTAAACTTGAGCAAATGGTGGAAGATTACCTTCCGGTATTTCCAAAATTTCTGATAGATATCTCTTAAGCATGTCTCTAGGAGTTACCATGGCTATCATTGGAAAGTTTATCAATCTCAAATTGTTACTACTTGCCTGATTCTCTAAGGACTCCACTTTTCTTCTAAGGTTCAAATTGTCTTTAATTATAGTTTCCTGGAGTTGTTTCATTGAAACCATATCCTGCTGAGTCTTTTGAAGTAAATTATTAGAAGAAGTCATATCCAATTTTAATTTTCCCAGTTCTTCTGAATGGTGGATAAGTTTATTTTCAATCTGTTGGAAATTGGGACTAATTACCTTCGCTAAATTTGCTACCAGGTCGCATAGGGCTTCTAAGGTCACCTCAGCAGGTCTATCCCAAAAGCTTATATTGTAGTACAGAGTCTCTCACCTTCCTTTGGATGTTCTGGTTTCTGTTCCCTCTGGTTCAATCCTCCTCCAGGTGTTATGGACCCCACAGTGTCTTCTTTGGAGATTACCCGAACAGGGATCTCCATTTCCAAGCTTCCCAAAGTTAGATTGTCTGCATCTGAGGAAAGTAATACCCCTTCCTTCGGGGTTTCCTGACCCCTGGGTGAGCTGGCCAACTGTGGTGGAGGAGGCGGTGTTCTAACATCCAGGCTAAGAGTGGTGTCTAGCCCAGGAGGAATCCCGTCGGTCTCACCAACACCGGGGATCCTCAGCGGGCTTAGAGCAGCCGGATGGAAAACATTAAAATTTATTGATAATCTAACATCTATACCAATACAACAATACATGTGTCAATCTATATGGTTGAATTCCAAGATTCAAACTGACGAGTTTAAGATCATCTTGAATCATTGGATGCAGGCAAGTATACGTACTTTAGATGATGTGATATCAAAAGGGAAAATGTTTGATTTTTCACAACTGCAACAATCATTTGGCATAGCAAAGTCTCAAGTTTATAAATAGTTACAGTTGAAGCAGGCCATTCAGAAGGGGTTCCCTGACTGCTAAAATTTAAAGGATCAATATAGTTTGCCTGACCTATGCTTCCATATTGATTTCCTAGGACATCAGGCCGCCAAGTGGTATAAATTAATATCAGAATATTTGAACAAAAAACCAAAAACTAGTCTGAGAGACATTTGGAGCATTGAGATTAAGCAGCAGATTTCTGCTTCTCAATGGCCACGGATTTGGACTTGGAGGATGAGGTGTACAGCGTCAGTGTCTATGAGCCAAACTTTTTTTTTTTGTTACATAGAAGTTTCTGGACCCCTGTTCGTTTGCAGAAAGTAGATAGTTCTAAGTCTAATAGATGCTGGCACTGTCATCTAGATATAGAGACATGATCATATGTTCTATTATCCTTTAATACTCAACTTTTGGAGGTCAATATGGGGATAGATTAATATCATACTAGAATCATCAATTCCATTGACATATGACGTAGTCATATGTGGGATGATAATGCATATTAAACCCCCATTGGACCGATATAAATGTCGGCTTTTCCTTTTTATGACCAGGATAGCTATGCAAATGGTTACACGCAATTGGAAAAACTGTGACTGTTTTTGTTCCCTAAAACATTTTTTATACGGACGTGTTTGCTGGAATTTAGATTTCATGCTATATATATTACATTCTGGCTTGTGAATAGCCATTTGTATTAACACCATGAAATTACTAAGAGCATCGGAGCATTTAGTGCTCCGGACCACAGTAAAAACCTCTACAGCGGCTTAATAAAAGGGGGTAGCTAATGACTATTGGACAGATTGGAAAACCTGCATCTGCTGTCATTTACTATGTTACTATGCACCAGGATGATGCATGCTATGTACAAAGGGCCTGATTCTATAAACAGTGCCCTAGCTGTGGATGCCTAACTAAAATCCATATGTAACTACATTACCATGCCATTTAAGCTAATTAAACCAATTTGAGTTGTATGCAGATTTTCATTAAGCATTACTAGGTGTCCTCATAGTAGGTGCCATTTATAGAATCTGGCCCTTAGTGCTTTCCTATAAAGGACACACAGCACAGAATCTGGACCATAGTGTCTCTGTTCATCTCTGTCCCCCTAACCGAGGCTGCAACAGTGCATCAACACAGGCAGAAATTCATGTTAGCTGGCTAGATTTGGTTTTGTGCTGCACCTGAGAATACCGTGGCTGCTTAGGTCCCACAGATACCAAACACAAAATGCCCTTAACCTATAAAATTAACACACAGTAACCATTGAGATAACACAAAACCACTTGCCATGCTTGTACAATTTCTATCAAGGTTGCCCAAATTTGGACACTCAAAATTGGGCATGGATCCCAGATCAGCACCCAAAATAATGTGCTGCAATGATTTAATTATTGAAGCTAGCAAGCACTTTATTGGCACAAATTATGATCTGGGTGCCAATCTGTCTACATATCTAAATCTTTGATTCCTTATAAAACCCAGCGATCTCTGCGTTCTTCTGAGCAAAGTTTATTAACTGTTCCTTCACTAAAGATTATAGGGACACGTAGGGCAGACATGTTCACTGTTGCGGGGCCACAATGGTGGAATACTCTCCCCCAGTACATTAGAACAGAACAGGATATGGCAACGTTTAAAAACTTTTAAAAAACTTACTTATTTAAGGATGCTTTTAATCTCTAAATAATTGATGATTAATTAATGTTTACGAAGTGTGCTTTGGTAAATTTTATACCCCTCCTTTTGTTCTTACCATTTTTTCACCATACCCAAAAATGTAACTTTACCCGCCTTCCTTTCTTTCATGTTAGTCAGAATTGGAAAACATTGTTATTGTATTAAGTTTCTCTATTGTATTTTATTATAACTTGTACATCGCTTAGAAATTGAAATAGGCGATTAATCAAAAACATAAATAAACTTGAAACTTGAAACATGCTATTCAGTAACAAGGGCCACCTAAACTGGATCACATGCAACTCAAAAGTGGGGAGTGTGGTCATCGGCAGAGCATGTGTGGGTCAGGGGCATTCACAAAAGAGGTGCACGGTATTACAGAAAAGCAGGGCTCCATATCCAATTTGCATGCAAGGCCTTGTGCTCAAAGTTAAGCACCAAATTTGGAGATCATTGCTATTCTATGAAGTGACCTTTATAGAATAACACTGAGCGCCAAATTGTATCAGTTCCAAATATTTATCGAATCTGGTCATAAATGCCATCAAATGCTTTAGTAAAAGGGCCCCATAGACATAAACTAACCCCCTCTTTTACGCAGGTGTGCGAAGCTTTTTAGCGTGCACTAAATGCTAACGCGTGCATGTTATTCTATGGACGCGTTAGCGGTTAGTGCATGCGTTGATTTAGTGTGCGCTAAATCTGCGCTAAAACGCTTAGCGTGCCTTTGTAAAAGAGGGCCTAAGGACCTTCTTCACCTCCAGAACTTAGGGCTCCTTTTACTAAGGTGCACTAGTGTTTTTAACACACGCACAAGATTAGCACACGCTATAGCGCGCGCTAGCCAAAAAATTACTGCCTGCTTAAAAGGAGGCGGTAGTGGCTGGTGCCCGTGGCATTTTAGCACGTGTTATTCTACTAGTTAAGGCCCTAACGCACCTTTGTAAAAGGAGCCCTAAGGATCCTATTTAAAAAATTACCCTCAAAAGTTACGAAAGCTTTACATATACCTCCTTCTTCTTTGTAATGTGCGCTTAGTATTTTGTTCTCCTTTTTTTTTGTTTTTGCCTTTTGGAAAATAATTCTTTGTTTCTGTTATACCTGTTAGATTATATTAAATTCAAAATGTCAACAACAAAAAAAAAAAGAATCACAATTTTTTTTTAAACCCAGCGTTAGATGTTAAGATCTGTAAATAAATAAATAGATAGATTACTAAATAGATAAAAAAAACAATTAAAACACATTTATGGGGTTAATTGGTACATTGATAGAGAGATAATACTGGATTTCCTTTACAATTTGTCCATGTTAAAAGGCAAAATTCTGCATTATTTGTCCCTAATGCATGCTGGATGATAATGATATATGAAGCATGTTGATTGTATACTGGGCATTATGAAGATTTAAGTTCAATGATTTAAGCACACTATAAAGTAAGTAAAAATTTTTTACCTGTTTTATGGGCTCACAGTATAGTTCATAAATGGAAAGCTGCACCATGAAAACACTTTTATAGACCATTTTTACTTATACTTGTGGATAATAGCTGTTTGGTTTGCTTCCTCTGTTATGATGGTCTATCTCACTTTACCAAATTATTTGTAGATATATTGTAAGGGCTGATCTATTAATTGATGATTTTCTGATCCAACCTTTATATGATCTTGACAGTTGATATATTTTGTAAAGTCAACTTAAGGGCTTATACAAGTCTGTCTTTATAAAATAGGCTTCTACAATAACCCCCAGTATTGCTCAAGTGTAATTTATATAATTCTGATATACTGCAATATTATTGGTAAAAAAAAAAAAAAAAAAGCTTGTTCTAGAATGTGGTTTACAGATTTATCTACATAAAATCATTACAATTAGAAACCAATAAATCTTCCAACAATATCCACTTCATTATTTCATGACATAATAGTTTCCAGTCATTTTTTTTCTAAAATTTAATGGATTTCCAAATACAAAGCAAAAGATTCTGGGGGCCCTTTTACTAAAGCTTAGAGTGTACTAATGGAATTAGCATGTGCTAAATGCCAAGAACTCCAGTCCAATCCAATCTTTCGGTTTATATACCGGATCATCCTCCAGTCAACAGAGACTCGACTCGGTTTACACAATACGAGGCTGTAATAGTTTCTTCAAATAAAATTACTTATGTAACAATTTTTTTGAAAAAGAAAAGTCTTTAGATATTTTCTAAAGACATAAAGAGAAAAAGTAGATCTGATCTCAACTGGTAGTTCGTTCCAAATAGAACAGGGGTCTCAAAGTCCCTCCTTGAGGGCCGCAATCCAGTCGGGTTTTCAGGATTTCCCCAATAAATATGCCTGAGATCTATGTGCATGCACTGCTTTCAATGCATATTCATTGGGGAAATCCTGAAAACCCGCCTGGATTGCAGCCCTCAAGGAGGGACTTTGAGATCCCTGAAATAGAAGTAAAGATGTATACGAAGGAGCGAAAGACATACTTTATTCCCTTAATTGAAGGGAAAGAAAGCTTATACAGTTGAGAGGTTCTTAGTCTTATAGTTTGTAAAGAATTAAGAGAAATAGGGACCAAAGGCAGAAATACTCCATTCAAAATTTTGAACACTATGGTAGCACACATGAACTGAATGCTAAGGTAAAGTGGCAACCAATGAAGAGCCCTCAACAAAAGAGACACATGATCGTAGATCTTTTTTCCTATAAATCAATCTGGCTGCATGTATAACTTTTGTAAAAGGGTCCCTTAACACAAAGGTTCCAACAGTTCTGCTCATCATTAACGGCCTTTAGTTGAAGAGTTTTGTATTTGTAGGTTTGTTTGTTTTTTAGTTGATGTTTTCACTATTCCTCTGTTGATAACCTATAAAAGAGGTAAAAAATAAAATCTAGGTGGTATGGTGAAACATATAGGGCCTGATTCTATATATCATGCCTAAAAAAACCAGTGCCAACTAGTGCAGATTTCTGCTCAAGGACTTCTTTCTTTTGCAGAACAATAATACCCTGATGTAGCATTATAGCAAAACGTAGTTGGGTACTATAATGAAGGACGGGATGCTTTGAGGCATAATAGCCAGTTTGGAAGAAGAACAGAACATGAAAAAAAAGTTATGATAAGTGAATCTATGAGATTTTTGAAAAGTAATGGTTGTGAAGATACTATTTTGAATTGTACTTTAAAGAAGAAAAAGGACCTATGAGGAGCTGAGTGCCTAAGCATAAATAGATTTATGGTAAATCACATTTTGGTAGTCCTTAAAAACAATAGCATTTGTATTGAGAGGGATTTTTTTATTATTATTATTTATACACTAGTATTTTAGCCCGTTACATTAATGGGTGCTAGAATATATGTCTGTCTGTCTTTCTTTCTGTGTGTCTCTCCCTCCCGCTGTCTTTCTTTCTGTCTGTCTCTCTCCCTGGCCCCCTTTGTCTCTCTGCCCCTGTGCCTTTCTACTTTTCTTTCTGTCTCCCTTCCTCTGGCTGTCTGGCTTTCTTTCTATCTATCTGTCTCTCTCCCCTCTACACTTCCCTGTGCAGCAGCCACAGCAGCATTCCCTCCCCCTCCATGTCCCTGTGCAGCAGCATTCCCTCCCCCTCCACTACTTCCCTGTACAGCAGCATTTAGATCTCTCCCTTCCCTGTGCAGCAGCCACAGCAACACCATTCCCTCCCACCCCACACCACTTCCCTGTGCAGCAGCAGCATTTCCCTTACCCCCCCCCCTTTCCCTTCCCTCGGTCTTGCCTGCTCCCTTAGTCCCTTGCCGCCCCCACCCTTCCCTTCCCGCGGTCCGACAAACCTGCCGATTCCAGCAGCATGTGCAGCACTATACACACGCTGCTTCGGGGCCTTTTACTGCCCTGATTTACTCTGGTACGGCCCTGATGACATCATCAGAGACGCGGTAGAGCAAATCAGGGCAGTAAAAGGCCCCGAAGCAGCGTGTGTAGAGTGCTGCACATGCTGCTGGAATCAGCTGGTTTGGAGTCGGGACCGTGGCATCCCTTTGCGGCTGTAGTGTTTTGGGCTTCCCTTCCCGCCCCGCGAGGTGTTGCCGTGGCTCCTCTCGATCCCGCCAGCGTCGGAAGCCTTCTCCAAAGCTGGTGCGGCTGTTGAGAGGAGCCGACACGGAGAACAGGGAGTCCAGCGCTGGTGTCCAGTCCTGCTGGCGAGTGGTAGGTGCTGGGAAGTAAGGCTGGGGACTTGCGCATGCGCATCCTGCAGCCACAGACCTACGAATCATGGAAGCACGCAGATAAGAGTGCGCATGCGCGAGGTAGGCTTTTATTATATAGGATTAGTACATGGATATTAATGCCAAAAATAGAAAATCCAATCCAACCCGCAACTAAATGTATACAAACCAGCCAAATAGGGGGTCTAAAGGATAACTTAATAAATAAATTAATAACTAAATAATTAAATTTGAGGTTAGGAAGGAGGTTTTGAAGTAAATGATTACATTACATGCATTCAGAATGAGGACTTGAAATTAGGGTATTGCTTACATGTTTAGAACAAATGGGTGAATAAAAATTTAATCATTTATAAATTAAGACACTCTATGTGCGAAAGAAAAATGGTTGAATGAAGGTATCACAAGTTATTGGTTCATAGACAACAGCGCGAAAGACAAAGGTGCGCGCCGACAATTGAGCGCAGCACGGAGGCGCACGCCGCACAAAATTACAGTTTTTAGGGGCTCCGACGGGGGGTTTTGTTGGGGAACCCCCCCACTTTACTTAATAGACATCATGCCGCGTTGTGGGGGCGTTGTGGGGGGTGTGGGGGGTTGTAACCCTCCACATTTTACTGTAAACTTAACTTTTTCCCTAAAAACAGGGAAAAAGTTAAGTTTTCAGTAAAATGTGGGGGGTTACAACCCCCCACAACACCCCCACAATGCTGCGTGATGTCTATTAAGTAAAGTGGGGGGGTTCCCCCCCACACCCCCCCGTCGGAGCCCTAAAACAGTAATTTAGAGCGACGCGCGCCTCCGCGCTGCGCTCAATTGTCTGGGCGCGCCTTTGTCCCGGCGCGCTTTTGACCTGACACCCAAGTTATCCTATAGACCCCCTATTTGGCTGGTTTGTAAAAATAGAAAATCAGCCATTTTACTGCAGCGCTAAAAATGGCCTCAGTGTGCAGGAAAAGATCCACATAAAGGCACACTACTGCCACTTTGCAGTGCTGCTTGGTAAACGGGGCCCTTGGATTTTTACCCCCTACTAACTGAGCACCACAGCTATTGAAAAAGATTAACTAATTTGTTACCAAGATAATGGTTGATGTATTATCGCTATTGATATCGCTTTCTTACTAAGTGTCCTCTTTTTAGGTGTTTTGCTATACAATTTTATGTATTTGTTATTTGAATAATTTTCAAACATAAAACATTTTTAAAAGAATATTCGGCAAATTTGCTATGCCTTCTGGACCTGGGAAGATAACCTATTTCACACGAGGATCTGCCTATGAAACCACCTCACCTCTGGGTTCTGTGGAGCCCTTTTCTTCTTGGTTTTCTTCCGCTCTTCACATAAGCCCTGATTCTCATAGGGACGCTGAAAGTTAGGCGGCGATAGGCACCCTACCACTGCCTAACTTAATTGGTTTAATTGGCAATAAACGATGCAGTAATTGACCATGTCATTTAAAACCTATTTATTTATTTAAAAAATTTTATATTCTGCTATATTTCTAGGCAGATTCCAACAAAAATGCATAATTTATAACAGATAAATGCATTAAAACAGCAATTACTTAATAAAGTTCAAAACACTTAATAATAATTTTTTAAAAATAGAAAATCAGCATTGATATACCTTTCTAAACATAAACATTTTCATAAAATCTTGAAACAGTCAACAACACCAAGCCCTCGCAGTTACTCAGGTAATTGGTTCCATAACTGTGGTCCATACACGTAGAATATACATAGATTTCCTATATTCATCACAGTGAATTTCACAAACAGATGGAACCACCAGGGCATTACTGCTCAAGGAATGTAAGTTCCATGTTGGTCGATAAATTTAAAGAAATCTCGGTGAATCTGGAAGACGTACTAAGCCATATTGACAAGCCAAATCCCATGGTACTGAAAGAGCTCAAACATGAAATTGCTGATCTGTTGTTACGAACAAGCTCCCCACCTTATAGGGGGCAGCGGCAACAAAAGGACCGAGGCCATTGCCTAGGGGGGAAAGGGAGGGAAGGAGGGGAAAATTGGGGTAGAGAGAAATAGGGCCAGGAGGGGGGGGGGGCAATCAGGGTCAGTGATGTAAGTACGGGGCGGGATGAGCGAAGGGAGGCGACCCGAACTGTAGCGGAAGCTGCAGTTCGGCCCTCCCCAGGGGAGCGTCGCAGCATTCCCTCCCTCCCGCCCCAAAGGAAACCAGTCGCTGCCGAAGATGCAATGGCGGAAAAAATCCTAGTGGGGTCATAGGCACAGCATACAGATAAGAAAGAACACTATGTTACAGTTAAGAACATAAGAACATAAGCAGTGCCTCCGCCGGGTCAGACCATAGGTCCATCCTGCCCGGCAGTCCGCTCCCGCAGTGGCCCAAACAGGTCACAACCTGTCTGAATCACCAGAAGGGGCTCCCTTGCCACCTTGGTTTCTCATTGAAGTCCTATCTTCCCATCGTAGTCCTAACCCTCCGGTCTTGCACATGCACGACCTGTTGGGTTTCTATACTTATTACCTGGTTAGCTTTCTATACCTGTGTTACATCCCAGCACCTCTCTCAGTATCCCACGATCCCTTTATCCCTCAGGAATCTGTCCAATCCCTGTTTGAATCCCTGTACCGTACTCTGCCTGATCACTTCCTCCGGTAGCGCATTCCAAGTGTCCACGACCCTTTGGGTGAAAAAAACTTCCTTGCATTTGTTTTGAACCTATCTCCCTTCAGTTTCTCCGAATGCCCCCTCGTACTTGTTGTCCCCTTCAGTCTGAAGAATCTGTCCCTATCCACCCTCTCTACAGTTGTTGACAGCAAAAGATGTGGCGACATATAGCCTTGCAGAATCGAGTGAGGTAAGCACTCAGAGGCTTGCTTGTCTCCTGGCTTGGACGGCGGGGAGGCCGTGTGACATGACTTCAACAACCAACAGGTGGAGAGCCCACTCCTTGAACTAGATGGGGAGAAGGGGGGACAGCTTGAACGGCTCTCCCACGAGAACAACGGTGGCCCAGCCAGAGATGCTGGGCAGGACATGGATCAGTTAATGGGTGTAAGGACTGAGATGCAGCAATATGAAGTTGTGCCTATGGTATATATACAGTGGTACCTTGGATTACGAGCATAATCCGTTCCAGGAGCATGCTCGGAATCCAAAATGCTCGTTTATCAAAGCGAGTTTCCCCATAGAAAATAATGGAAACTCGCTTTGATACATTCCCCTCCCCCCGATAACCGGCATCGCTCCCCCCACTCGCAAAGGCCCCCTCGCTCCAAACCCCCCCCCCCTCTGCGCGAACCGGCCCCCCCGCCCAAACAACTTAAATTTAACACACACACCCCCGCCCCCGTCTGGCACCAGCACGCAGGCACAGATCTTGCTGGTGCCTAGAAGATCTTCCGCCTTCTGCCTGCCTTGAGCATGCATCTGCGCATGCTCAAGGACTTCTAATTCATTCTCGGCGAGAGGGAGAATTAGAAGTCCTTGAGCATGAGCAGATGCATGCTCAAGGCAGGCAGAAGGCGGAAGATCTTCTAGGCACCGGCACGATCTGTGCCTGCGTGCCGATGCCAGACAGGGGGAGGGTAAGTTTAAGTTGTTCGGGTGGGGGGGCCGGTTCATGTGGGGGGGGGGTGCCAGTTGGAATGAGGGGGCCTTTGTGAGTGGGGAGGAGCGATGTCGGTTATCGGGCGGGTGCTCGCAAATCGAGTCAACACTCGGTTTGCGAGTCAAAAGTTTGCTGAGTGTTTTGCTTGTCTTGCAAAACACTCGCAAACCGGGTTACTCGCAAACCGAGGTTTGACTGTATAAAATGTTCAGGCGAATGAATATGATGATATACATTGGTATCTAAATTGTTCATGGTGAAAGTTTTGGTATGTTGGTATTTGCTGTTTGTAGATGATGTTGTAGTAGGGCAATTACGGTTGCGGACATTAATAAATCCACAAATTGTCGAAGAACAACGTGTCTGTTTAATATTTGCAAGGTATTGAGAGTGGGTGGAAGGCAACAAGTGCCGAGTGCCAATTTTGATGATCTGTAACCTGTTGCTAAAATCATCTGTAGTAACTGAAGATTGGAGGGAGGCCAATGTTACTGCAATTTTTAAAAAGGTTTCCAGGGGAGATCCGGAGATTTACAGACCGGTAAGCCTGATCTCAGTGCCAGACAAAATAGTGGAAACAATTATAAAAAAATAAAATTGTGGAGCATGTAGACAAACATGATTTAATGAGACAGAGTCAACATGGGTTCAGCCGAGGGGGGCCTTGCCTCACCAATTTGCTTGACTTCTTTGAAGGTGTGAAACATGGAAAAAGGCGAGTTGGTTGATACTCGTAGTATATCTAGATTTCCAGAAAAATTTTGATAAAGTTCCTCATGAGAGGCTCCTGTGAAAATTAAAGAGTCATGGGATAGGAGGCAATTTCAATTGTGGATTACGAATTGATTATCAGACAGAAAACAAAGAGTAAGGTTAAATGGCCATTTTTCTCAATGGAGGAATATAAATAGTGGTGTGCCGCAGTGATCTGTACTGGGACTGGTGCTATTTAACTTATTTATAAATGATCTAGAACAGGGGCGTCCAACCGTGCTACGTGTTGGTAAAAGAGGGGGAATAGTCAATTATTGATCTTATCTAAAGAGAAATTGAAGAAATCTAATGTTTCAATATGACTTGGCAAAATCTCAAATACAAACTAAGGGCTCCTTTTACTAAGGTACGCTAGCATTTTTAGCGCATGCACAAGATTAGCGCGCGCTAGCTGAAAATAGCGGCTAGTGGCGGGGCATTTTAGCGTGTGTTATTCTGCACGTTAAGGCCCTAACGCACCTTTGTAAAAGGAGCCCTAAATATTGTCAGCATGAAGGCGATATTCAACGCCCAAAGATTGGAAAAAAAATAAAACCCTGGCTTACATTTCTGGCATCTACGTTACACTTGGCAGCAATTATACAACCAATTGTTGACACGCAACCAGTGCCAGTTTTGAAGGAGTCGGACGACACCAGCGCATTAGATATACTACTTAAACAGTTTGCAATATAAAATAATAAGTCTAAAACAAAAAAGAAAAATATTAATGAACTCCATTGTTTTGGGGGGGTGGGGGGAGAAAATCCTAGCTCGCCCATAAAGACTTTTACTCTTGGAATTTTGCCAGGTATTTGTGATCTGGGTTGGAAATAGGATACTAGGACCTTCGGTCATTTTATACTCTTATGTTCTAAGACACACATGTGTCTGTGATAAAATTGCTTCCTATGTGTATTCATAGATATTTTATAAAATAATACATGTGTATCATAACGTTGCCCCTCTTCTGTCTAAACTGTGTTCCTGGGAATGCCTCCACGCAGCTCGCATAAAAGTAAACACACTCTTCAGGGGACAGTTATATCTATGTACATGCATCCAATTGAATTTTATAAGAATCATTTTTTATATGTAAAGTATGCTTTATATAGAGACAGAGCTTTATAAAAATTGTCCCTGTATAGTATATATGGCCTGATGTTACATTACAGACTGCCTCAGTGTTACAGTGTAGATTTTCCAGAGCTAGAAAAACACAGCAGCTGCCATAACTGAGTCGATTTTACACAATCTGCTGCAGTGCTGGGTCAAGTGAAAAACAAATTAGAAAGTGCCCAATTTCGTTCTCCTAAAGCAATTGAAATAAAAGAATGTATGCTGCTCGAAGTATGTTTGTCATTTCCAGTGACATAATGTACCTGCAAGACAGAGCAGTGGAGAAGAGGACCAAAATTCATACAGCAATCCAGCAAACATCACGACTATAAGAGCACACCGTGACCTCTTCCTGTTTATCCGGAGCCTCTGCTACTTCGCACAGTTCTAAAGCTTCCTGCGATGGACCAGGTGAACCAATAGAGTTAAAGAATAGAGCAACCGCTCCCTAATAACTATACAGTTTTTTTGCCAATAGAGATTATGATTACGTACTATTAGGGCAATTTGAATAAGAGTCACATTTTGAGGCTCCCTCTTATATTCAAGTAATAGAAGGGTAAAAAAAAAAAAAAAGCTCATATAATCTTCAAATGCAGTATGCAACTAACGTTCTTTTTTCTTGTGATCCATTTTAAGATTATTTTAAGATGTGGACTATCAAGCTTGATAATAATGCCAATTATGTACTGTACTCTTCAATTAACAGGGCAAACAAGAATGGTCTCAACCAGAGAAAAATACAAAGCACTTGTTCCTTAAGGGACATAATGTATAAAGGGCGCCTATATTAGGTACCGCTAGGCGCATTAATGCAACCGCCTAGTGATGCCTAAGTTCGGGATCCATGCCTAATATTTTTAAATTGGTTTAATCAGCTTGGTAATTGACTGCATCAGTTTTTAGCCAATCAAAACAAAAAAGATTAATTAAACAATTTAAGAGGTTGACGCCAAACTCCTAGAATGCCTAGTGATGCCTAAGTAGAGATGCCCTCCCACACCTAAAGATGCCTACCAATGCCCCTCTAAAAAAGTAGAAATGGGTGGGTATGGGCAGGTGTCTGACATAGGTGCCACCAAATTAGGTGAGAGGAAAGCTGACCGAATGTAGTGGTGCCTATGTCTAGGATGTCCAGCAACACCTAAGTCCGCATAGGCGTCAATAGGCTTGATTCTATAAACGGCACCTAGCGGTTGATTGACAACCATGCCGAGTAGTGCCTGGGGAACTGGATTCAATTCCCACTGCAGCTCCTTGTGACTCAGGGCAAGTCACTTAACTCTCCATCGCCCCAGGTACAATAATTTAGATTGTGAGCCCATTATGGACAGAGAAAGTATAATGTGGATGGTAAACAAGCTTAACAATGTTATAATGGGAGATTGTTATAGGGGAGAGTGTGGCGCATTGGTTAAAGCTACAGCCTCAGCACGCTGCTCCTTGTGACCCTGGGCAAGTCACTTAATCCCCCCATTGCCCCAGGTACGATAAATAGATTGTGAGCCCACTGGGACAGAGAGGGAAAACTGCTTGAGTACCTGAATAAATGCATGTAATCCGTTCTGAGCTCCCCTGGTAGAACGGTATAGAAAATTGAATAAATTTTTTTAAAAAAATTGAATAAATAAAAATAATGCCTTTGTATCGCTCAATGGTGCGACCTCACCTTGAGTATTGCATTCAGTTCTGGTCTCCTTAACTCAAAGATATAGCAGTACTAGAAAAGAGCGATAAAGGGGATGCAACTCCTCTCTTATGAGGAAAGACTAAAGAAGTTAAGGTTCTTCAGTTTGAAAAAGAGATGGCTGAGGGGAGATATGATTGAAGTCTACAAAAACCTGAGTGGTGTAGAACAGGAAAAAGTGAATCGATTTTTTATTGCATCAGGATATACAAAGACTAGGGGGGACACTCAATGAAGTTACAGGGAATATTTTTTCACTCAGAGAATATTTAAGCTCTGGAACACGTTGCCAGAGGATGAGGTAAGAGCGGTTAATGTAGCTGGTTTTTAAAAAGGTTTGGACAAGTTCCTAGAAGAAAAGTCCATATACTGCTATTGAGACAGACATGGGAGAAGCCACTGCTTGCCTTGGATCAGTGGCATGGATTACTGCTACTATTTGAGTTTTTGGCTGGTAGTTGTGACTTGGATTGGCCTCCGTGAAGACATGAAACTTATGTTCTTATGTGTACAGTGCTGTGTACATTTAGTAGGGCTATAGAAGTGATTAGAAAGGGAGGGAGAGCACAAGTGTGGAGCGGGAAGGAGCGGGGGCGTGAAGAGTAGGGTGAAGGGGTGTGCCACCGCACCGAGCACCACCTACCCTTACTATACCACTACCTAATCCCCAGATTCTATACCAGCGCCTATGTCAATGTCAACTTTAAAAGCGGCCGACGCTCACGTGTCAGTCACCAATAGCACTGGTTAGAGAACTGCACCTCAAGCGCCTAAGTAGGCGTGATTCACACAAAGACAGACACCAGAAATGTAGGCCCAGAAAACTCTGGCCTACATTTCTGGTGCCTATCTTTGCCAGGGGATCCTGACAATAGTCCACAGCCTGCCTTCAACTGATCATGGCTTCGGGGAGTCCTGCCAGCTCAGATGATTGGGGATTCTTCTGCTGTAATCAGCTGATGGCAGGCGGGATCCCCTGGCAGAGATGGATGCCAGAAATGTAGGCCAGGGTTTTCCGATCAGTTCAGCGGCCGCATTTACTAGAAGGCGCCAGAAATGTAGGCCAGCATCTTGCCTTCCAGTGGCTTAGGGAGGCGTCTAGGGCTGCCTAAGCTTGTTTAAGGCTACTTCTGGGTGAAAGCACACCCATGCCTAACCTTAGGCGAGATTAAGTAGCCCTTTATGCCTCACTAGGTTCCCGGAGGCGCTTACAACATAGGCGGCCTGCCTCGGGAGGTTTTTTTCCAAAAACGTGCATCCCAATTGGCTTTTAGGCAGTAGTAGGCCGCCTAAAATCGGGACGCCATTTATAGAATTTGCTCCTGATTCAATAATGACAATTTCATGCACAAGTGCCATTATAAAATACTAGCTTAAGTCTGCATATATGCACCTAAAATTAAGCGTGAGCACTTAAGCCATATCAGTGTATAAGACATGAGGGCTCCTGAAGGCATTCTGGTCGAGATCAAGCCAGGTTTGAGAGACAAGTGCTGTAATCCCCAGCAGTGGCCAGAGCATTATTCCTTTATAAATGGCTTTTCTGGGATCCAAGATGGCTGCCGCTGTCTAAAGGGATCCAAGATGGCTGCCGCTGTCTGATGCTGGAAGGACGCCTGAGAGTGTTTTCCTTACCTCTTTGGAAATGCCGAAAAGAAGGGGCAAGAGTGTTGGTGGTGCCTCCCAGCGCTCAGGACCCACGGTTCCTACAATTGAAGACATCTTCAGACGCCTTCAAAACGAGCAAGTCGGTTCGGGGAATCGCCCGATGGAAGCGTCGGCAGAGAGGAGTGCTTCGACGACATCCCATGGGCTAGACGTGACTCTGAGCCCCGACGTTAGGATGCCTCCCCTCCAGCCATTGCCGCTGGGAGCTAGCTCACCGCGAGAGGAGAGCACGTCAGATGAGAGTGTGTTCTCCCCTCGAGAGGCCAGCACGTCGGAGGGCTTGCAGCAGGAGACAACTCAGAGGGACTCGCTCCCTTTGGAGAAACCAGCGACTGGGACAACTCATGCTATGGAGGAACAGGGCACTGAAGAGGTAGACCAGACATCTGAACTATCTTTGCCTACACTAACAATTCCTTTTGTTCCAGTTAAACCCCCAGAAGTCACTTTAGACTCGCTCTGGGAGTTAGTTGTGGCTTTGGGTAATTCTCTGACTCCTCAAATTAAAAACTTAGATAAAGAACTTAAAGACCAGAAAGAAGTTATTAAGAATTTGAAAGAAGACATAGAAATATTGAAATCTGATACCCAAGAAGATAAGAAGGACATAAAAATGATAAAAAGTAATCATGACTTATTGGTAAAAGATAACTTGATAATGAGGAGAAAATTGGAAGCACTTGAAAACAATTCCCGGATTAATAATTTGCGTTTAATTAATTTTCCAAAGGTCTCTTCAATTTCCCCAAGAGACATGATAAAGCGTTACTTTCTGGAAATATTAAAAATTCCTGAGAATTAATTACCTCCATTGATAAGAGTATATTATTCATCTATAAAGACTCAGGATGCTCAGAAGAAAGACGTAATTGGAAAATCCCAGGAAAGTTCTATGGATGTATCTGCTTTATTAGAGCAGTCGGACAGAGAAGTGGCTATTCTAGCCACTCTCCTACTGACTGTAGTTCTGGCTCCAGATAAAGACTGGATCCTTAAACTTTTCTTTAAAAATAGAACCACAGACTTCCTGGGTTTTCATATTCAAATTTTTCCGGATGTCTCTAAGGAGACTCAAAAGAGAAGAAGGGAATTTCTAATGTTGAAACCTGGTGTGACCCAGATTGGGGGTTTATTTTTCCTTAGATATCCTTGTAAATGTGTAGTAAGGTATCATACTTTGAAATATGTGTTCTTTGAACCAGCTCATTTGACAGCCTTCCTCTCCATGAAGCACCTTGGGAATGAAGGAAAATCAGCGTCCAAGGAATAATTAGCTCCTTTTCAGTATCAGATAATGTGATTTCCTTTAGTTGTTATTTTGTATCCTTAAATCACTCCGTTTCTTAAGTCTTGGATCCTAATTTTGAGGACTAGTGTGCGATTAAGTTGAGAGTTATTTCTTCTTTTTTGGATAGAAAGTATTTTTAATGTTGTGTTTCATATTATGTTTTCTTAATTGCACTTTCTGTACAAGATGATATGCTTGTTAAATAATGCAAAAATTTCTAAAATAAATAATAAAAAAAAAAAATAAAATAAATGGCTTTGCTACCGTAGAATCTGTGTTATTGATTTGTAACTGGCAAGAAGTTGGGTCAGCATTACTTCTGAATGCATCTAATATAGTACATATGCTATGTTAAGCTTTTTATGTGTTTTTGCTGTACCTCACTTTTGCCTATCCTTTCTGTGCATAGAAAGGATAGTCGAGTTATAAATAAGTAATTGAATTGCAATGAAACATGCATAGTAGCTCTAGGCATGTTTCCTATGTTTCCATTAAAGGGAAAATGTAGCTTTAAACTTTATCCCATTGGCAACAATGGGAACAGTGATTCTGTAGCAAAGACTCAGAGGTATTCCGATCTGAAAGAGAAAGGATCAGGTTAATCTAGTCTTGACTTCACTGTGTGCAAAGCAAAGATCTGTAGTTCTGATTGTCCCATTCAGTTTCTCAATAAAGTCAAACTACAAATCTGTGTATACGATAGGGTAAAGCCAGGACTAAATTAGCCTGTTCCATCTGACATAGAGTGGTGTCAGCCCTAGAGACAGGTATAAATTCAGAGCTGAAGGCTCCAGGACATGAATAAAAAGGGGTTATATATGTGAGGATGAATAGATGTCTGTGGCAGAGCAGAAAGGGGTGATGGGTCAACCCATTTGTGCTAACAACTAGAGCAGGGGTAGGGAACTCCGGTCCTTGAGAGCCGTATTCCAGTTGGGTTTTCAGGATTTCCCCAATGAATATGCATTGAAAGCAGTGCATGCAAATAGATCTCATGCATATTCATTGGGGAAATCCTGAAAACCCGACTGGAATACGGCTCTCGAGGACCAGAGTTCCCTACCCCTGAACTAGAGAATGACACTGGGACAAATTTTTTCCTGTCCCATCCCTATGAGTTCTTTTCCTGTCCCTGCCCCATTCCTGCAAGCTCTGTCCTCACCTGCACAAGCCTCAAACACTTTAAAATAATAAGTGTTTGAGGCTTGTGCGGTTAAGGCAGAGCGTACAGGAATGGGACAGTGACCACGACAGATCTTTCTATGCCCCCCTAGCATCTCCCACTTATGCATCAGTGTTGTTGGAGTAATCTGGTATTCCTCAGACCTACTGTGATCAACTAGATGCTTCTACATTTCAGCTAGACTGGGAGAATGCTTTTAGCTTTTCTCTGGCACAATGAGGGTAATTGACTAGACAAGTGCAATTACTGCGTAACACACTTCAGCTCTCTGCGTGGTCAGATATATTTAATCCATGTCTCATTAGACCCAGTGTCTAGGGATCTCAATGAAATTATATGGAAAGAAATCAGACACGTTCAATTTGCACTTGATAACACTGGAAAGCTGCCTTTCCAAATCCATAATTCTTGACCCTATTCTGCTAAACCCTATTATGTATCGCTCATTAAACTGAAGAGCTTTAATTCACTGTCATACCATACATTGACACACTCAACTATTTTTAAATAGTAAGAATTCTATGACGGTATTCTATAAACTTCACACTCATTTCAGGTCTTTTTTTTTTTTCTGCCTCTTTATAGTCTACTGCAAACACACTGGATTCGGTGGCGGGGGTTCCTAATCTAATCTAATCCTTCATTTTATATATGTAATGTAATGTAATTTATTTCTTATATACCGCTACATCCGTTAGGTTCTAAGCGGTTTACAGAAAATATAAATTAAGATTAGAAATAAGAAAGGTACTTGAAAAATTCCCTTACTGTCCCGAAGGCTCATATACTGCCTCATCCCTGCAAAAGAGGACTTGATGTGGTTTACATTAAGTATATGAATTTAAAAATGTGTATGAATAAGCTAATCCGAAAGAGCAGAAAACAAGAAAGTCTTTAATCTTTTTTCAAAAGATTTGATAGATAGTGCATGACTGCAGACTGTTGGGTAATTCATTCCATAGAGTGGTAAATAGCTTTTACCCATGTTTAGCACTCCTTGGGATTTATTTCATTATTATTAATACACTACTTTTCTTGCCATCTGCACCCATCGAACCTGCATTGTTTGGATGTGATCAAGGTAAGCTTATAAGGGTGTTCAGTGGCACTGGCTGTGTATTATCATACCTGTGGGTAGTTACAGTCGGCGCAAATATCCAGATAACTGCAGCCATTATCCAGATAATTACTTTGTTTTGTTTTGTTTAATTCTTTATTCATTTTTAATCTTACAACAAGTGTACAAATAATAAAACATTTGAAATTAAATACATCACTTGAATTTCTTTCTAATATATCATCAAATATATAAATTTATTCCCTTCCCCCCCTTTCCTTTAACATTTAATCAAAAATATACAATATAAATATTATTTTCTTTTGATTAAACCCACAGTAAACTATAAACCACCCTCCCCCCCATTTGCAAATATACTTTCACTGGAAAATGATGTCTATTCATTACAATAAGTTATCAGATAATTACTTTGACTATTCAGTGCAATTATTTATTTTGGCAGCTACAGTTAGATGCTCAGATGGAAAATAATCGGGAAGCAAAGCCAGTACTGGACAAACTTCTACAGTCTGTGCCTTGATCATGGCCGGACAGATTTGGATGGGCTGGAGAGGGGTTTTGAGGATGGCAAACACTTTCTTATTTGCAGATTTCTGAAGAGGGACTGAAGTGTTGCCTGACAGCAGCCTTATTTAACTCTGGATCTATGCTGTAAACTGGATTTTAGAGCAGTTTTTTTTGTACATATGCAGTGGTTTCCAGTTTTAATGGACCATGGGCTTCTGGGCGGCAGGGTCTAGGACCAAGAGATTCTGTGTCTTGTTCTAAATTAGTCATCCCTCCTCTCCTAGGCACAGAAATGCAGGACTCATATAATTTTAGTCTCTCCTGACATTTCTCAAAGATCTGCTGAACCTGATAATGTGCAGCTGCAGCATATAAAATAACATCAGATTCAAGAGCAGTCAGAACATAAGATCGTAAGTGTAGTATAAACATGGGGAAGTCTATCTGAACATGTGTTGCGCACAACTTCACTATAAATACAGTTACAAGATAGTTTTCTAAAATCATTGTAGTTGGGGGAATAAGGCCAGTGCTAGTCAGATTTCTATGGTCTGTGCCTTGCAAATGGCAAAGACAAATCAAGATCAAGTTTCCATATGTAGTATTGCATCATACCGTATGTTATGAGTTTATCTTGTTGGGCAGGCTGGATGGACAGTGCAGGTTTTTATCTGCTGTGATCTACTGTGTTACTATGTTACGATGTAGTAACGCCAAAACCTTAGTGCAATTTGGTCCATACAGTTTTCCATGTCATGTCAAAAATGGCACAAGTAAGGCACTGGGGCCCAGATTCTTGAACTGGCGCCGATATCTGGCCACCTTAAAAGTAGCCACTGATTATACCATACCATACTGATTCTTGTAGCCCACAAATGTTGACAAGGCATCATTGTGGCTTACACATAGTCCACATACTCATGGATACGTTATAACGGGTCAGTGCAGTGAGGAGAACAGATGTGTTTTCAGTGCCTTCCTGAATTGGAAGTATGTGATAAGTCGTTGTAAGTTGCTTGGGAGTTCGTTCCAGACTTTGGGTCCTTGGAATTCAGAGACAGCTTCATAATCACACTGACGTGAAAGATGGGTGCAAGAAATGTAGGCCAGGGTTTTCTGGGCCTACATTTCCTGCGCCTATCTTCATGTGAATCTCCCTGCATAAGTGCTTTAGGACACCTAACACCCCTTCCAGTGTGGGCCATGCCTACTTTGCTGTTCGGCGGCCTAAAATGCCTACATGGGTGAGATTCCAGCACCAATTTTCGAGGCGTCAGAATGCACCTCAAATCTCGGTTAAAAACTACATTTGGATGGTGTTTTTAAATGGAGGTATGGGTGCCTAGAAAAACGACGTCGGTTCAAGACTCCAGGCCTGATTGTAATCAACCGAAAACTTCTTTTGCTATCATATGCCAGCATATCTAACATATAGCACAGTTTAATTAACCCAGAAATCATTTTTCCTCAATGGTAATGAGTTCTGGTTAATGCAATTTACTATGTTACACTGAAAACTGTAACAGAAATCCATGGTCAGAGCTTAGAATTTCGAGACAGGCAGAGGTCATTCTTACTAATTCAATCAGGCAAGGAAAATTGAACCAAAATTGTTTCCTCATATTAAGAACAAAGATAGAACTCTTCACTGAAAATGACAATTCTGAAAAAGGAAAGCACATTCGTCCACTCACACACATTCCTAATGCTATGAGCAGTGGCATAGTAAGGGCGAGAGGCGCCCCTCCCCTGCCCTATTCCCCACCCCCCTGCTGTGCATGTGCCCCCCCCCCTCTCTATCCCCATACCTTTTTAACTTCTTTGGCGCAAGCAACATGCCCACGTTGGTGTCAACTTGCCCTTTGACATCACTTCCTAGGTGTAGGTTCCGGAAGTGATGTCAGCGAGAGCTCTGATGATGATGCGGACAGGAACCTCGCGCTGGGGAAGTAAAAAAGGTGCAGGGCAAAGCAAGGGGTGTGCTTGTGCAGCAAAGAGAGGAGGGGCAGAGAGGAGGGAGGGTGCCACGTTCTCAGCACAACAGCACCCGGGGCGGACTGCCTCCGCCCTCCCTTACTACGCCACTGGCTGTGAGATTTAACAAGCCCAATACTCCATTTAAACTTAAACCAATAATACATTTAGGTGGCAATTCTATAAAGGGACACCTAGATGTAGGCACCCAGATGCAGCATGTAAAATTTATTCATGGATCCCATGCCTAAAAATAAACATTTTATTATTTCCAATTACCGTATTTTTCGGTCTATAAGATGCACCCCTCCATAAGACGGACACCCCCCTGTAGAGGAGGAAAATCCAAGGAAAAAAAATTTCATCCTCTACAGGGGGGTGCGTCTGGTGATCTGGTGTGTCTGGTGCTAAGCAGCATGAAGAAGCCCACCCGCAGCCTAAAGCCACCCGCACCTGAAGCTGCCTGCAGCAAAGAAACCTGCCTGCACCCGAAGCTGCCCACACCCAAAGCTGCCTGCAGCAAAGAAACCTGCCCAAAGCTGCCTGCAGCTGAAGCCGCCAGCCTGAATCTGCCCCGGTACCTTTTTAAATTGCGGTGCTCTCCTGGGCTGTCTTTGTAAGCAGAGCAGAGCGGTGCGATGCAGGAGCACGACCTTTGCACTTCCTGCCTGGTCCCATACCACTCAGTGATTCCCTGCTTGGAAGAGCTTATAGTCTAACTTGGGCAGGAAGACATGACATATAGGGTTGGGGATGCAGTACCTAAGGTGAGAGGAGTTAGGAGTCAAAAGCACTCTTGAAGGGGTGGGCTATTGACTGGGCCTTGAACATTACCAGAGACTAAGCCCGCTGCATATGGTTCAGCAAGGTAGAAGTAAAGTAGTCTGAAGTTGGCAGTTGAAGAAAAGGTCACAGATTGGAGGGATTTAGCTGAGTGGAGCTCACGGGGGGGGAGGGGCGCAAAGGGGGAGATAAGCGAAGAGAGAGTGAGGGGCAGCTTAGTGAGTGCATTTGTAGGTCAGTAAGAGGAGTTTGAATTGTATTCAGAAATGGTTGGGAAGCCAATAAAGTGACTTTAGGAGAGGGGTAACATGAGCAAAGTGGCTTTCCTGGAATATGATTCTTGCAGCTCAATTCTGGATGGATTGGAAGGACTAGAGGGTGGAGGTTGTGGTATTTTAGAGGAAGAGTGTATATGATGATGAGCTGGAGGGGTATAGGGATGCCAGGGGCTGGTATATAATACTCTGTGTTTTTGTATTGTGTGTGCTATTGTGAACTATTTTGTAGGTTTTTGAAAAAAATTGTATATACAATTAATAAATATGTATATAACATTCTTTACATGCAGGGATTGCGAAACATTTCACCCAAAACTACTGCACAATCATTTCCGCAAAACCCAGCAGTTGCATGCTGCCAGTGCTGCCCATAGTTTAGAGCTCGTGTCAGGCTTTGCAGGTTGAATAAATTTTTTAAAAACCCAAAACATAAAGCCCTAATCATTTGTAGAACTCATATTCCCTGTTAATTAATGGCCATCTATAGGGTGTTAACCACTAGCAATATCTTGTCAGTCATCATTTAAATGACTAAATTAAAAGCCAGCTGGAAATAAGCCTTAATATCAGTGTAAAGTAATTATTTTTTGCATTTAAATAAATCTAGCAAAGTGAAGAAGGAAATGCAAATAAAATTCTAAAAGAGATGGAATTAAAAACTGCCAAACAGGCCAGAAAGAAAGTTGATTCTATAACATAAGAACATAAGAATTGCCATACTGGGACAGACCGAATGTCTATCAAGCCCAGTATCCCGCTTCCAACAGTGGCCAACTTGTTCCTATGCTGGGTCAAATGTATTTCTTATTACAGTAGGGTTCTTAAATTCTATAAAGATCAAGAATAGGTGTAGTTTGAGTGACATCTTAGAGGAACTGGATAGTTCTGCTCTCTCTGTCCCCAACCCTGAAGA